>NW_026691950.1:2858000-3572500 GCF_021218885.2 Marmota monax | reverse complement strand
TAATCAAAAGCAAATCTGTCCTTTGTGCGGCTCATTTGCTGGTAATGGATGGATATGAAGATTTGCCGATATTATTGTCTGTCATTCAATCTAACAAAGTGAACATTTATTGCATATATATTAAAAATTATCCCGGAATCGAGTGGCGCCGGGTTGCATTTATTGGAGTCTTCCCAGGGGTGAGGTCCCCTCGGATGGGGGCGAGTGGGGAAGAGAGAAAGTGCAGGAGCCGGAGTCCCAAATCTCTTTAAGTCTCGCGCTTGCCTCTGCCCTCTTCCCGAGGCGTCACGCCCCCCAGCCTTTGCCCCTAGCGTTGGGATGGGACGTGCCGGCCACCGCCTGTCGCGCGGCTAGGGCCAGAGAAGCGTGGGGAGTCCGGCTACTGTCAAAACAAGAGGCCTGGAGCCTGGAGCACTCGCAAGGCAACTGACTCTAGGAAATTTAGGGAGGGGGTGTGATTGAAGAGAGAGAAACGGGAGGGGACAGCTCTTCTTTGTCTTCTCGCTGGTTACATCATTTTCTAATTAGGCATAAAATTGTCTTCATACACTGGTATTGCGGCCTTCATAAACATCGCCATTATGGTTCATAAGGACGCCATTGTGGGGAGGCCGTCCCAAAATAGAAAGAGCTGGGGAGGAGAGGCCTGGAGTCCTGGAGGCCCTGCTTTGTCCTCCCCTGGGAGAAGATGGATGGCCAGTGTCACGCAGATGATGACTTGAGACTATTAAATTGTCAGAGGGGGGAGATTCCTTACCAGCCCCTAGCGCTGGTGGAAAATTCTAGAAACAGAAGCAGGAGGTTCTTGGATGGGAGGGAAAGGCCCGGCAGCTGGTTTAGTGCGGCAGGTTGGAGCCCTGTGGAGGCCAAGTGGAGGGTAGTGGGCAGAAGAGGCTGTGGTTTCCTCCTGGAGCATCCTGATTTCAGCTGCTCTTTGAGTTCAGAGCATAACTGGTGTCACTCTAACACGACAGCCAGCGATGGAGGACTAGCCGGGCCAGAGAAAGGAGAGAGGCAGGAACCCAGGACAGTTGAGGGCTGTGCCAGGCGGGGAGACAATTGTTCCCATTATTCGGAGCTGAGGCCCAAGCCCAGCCTTCCTCCCGGTGGGGAGAGCGTCGCTAACTGGATGGAGATGGATGGTGGCGTCCTGAGCCCCCCGGCGTCGTGTGAGACCCAGGGCAATTACTGTCCCGCCAGGATGGACACACTGCCCGCCACCCCGACCCCACTGCCTGCTCGCACCGCCTCGGCGTTCTCTGTTGCCTTTAGGATAAGCCGACTTGACATAAATAACTCCCGTGCGCTTGTCCACATCTGCTTGACCTCCTGAAACCCCGGGAATTCTTCATTGCGTTTAGCTATTACATTTTTCTATAGGGAATTTTTTTTTTTTATGCTGCAAATTCTAGTCCCCGGTCTTGTCCACCTCTGGTTCGGGTTCTGGTGTATTTGAGTCATTGCAACACAAACCAATTCGCTTGTGCGGGGACGGGTTTCTCTCTGCACATACCGCGGCATGGGTGTGCCATTTCAGGTTTTCCAAGGTCACTCTATAACACTAGGTGCTCCAGGCAGTGGTCTAGGCTCCCAAATCCTTTCCAGAATCAGGTCTGTTAGCCACAGGGCAGGGACAAAGAGCAAGAAGGGCTGACCCCCTACTTGGTCCAGGGACTGTATGAGGGTGCATGGGGGCACCAAGCCAGTAGGGAGGGAAATCCTGGTGACCTGATCTTACAAGGGGTTGGGGCTGGCCAGAAAATGCCACAGTGGCGCCATGCACAGTTGCTGGGCGCCAGGACTGGAAGGAGCCCACATGGTAAAAGGAGGGGAATGATTTATTAAAAAAAAAAAAAAAAAAGATTCCTGGATAATTGCTTGGCCAGGTCACTCCAGCTGGAGTGGCCTAGGGATGTCAGAGCCAGCTTTGCTTTCCCAGGTACCCTCTGTGTGAGAGGTGGAGGCAGGTAGCATTATTTGGCCACTGTCCTCCTACCAATCATCTCTGGCCTTGTCAAGCCCAGCTGGGTACAAGTCAAAGCATCAGGAGAGGAACCCAGAACTTCAGAGATGAAAAGGCTTTTTGAAGTCAGGTGTTAGAGGAACCTCCAAATGTAAAAGTACAAAAAGTTTCAGGATTCAAAAACTCTGGACACAGTTTTTATGATGCTTTTTTTTTAATCTTAGAAAAAGAATCTTCTAAATGTTCAAATATCTATTCACACTGGCATTATTGATGTCATTGGAGGTAGGTGTAAGCTGGTAGTGTCTCTTTGATTAGTGTCCCTAATTCCATCCATTCATTACTAGCCAGCCATTGATCTTTCTTTAATCCCACAAATGCTCTCTGAGGAGATAGTTCCATATGAGACACAAAAGAAACAGAAAACACTGCATTCAACAGACTTTGTTCTCTTTGGGGAAAATCAGCTGTAATTCATACTGAAGGGTTTTCTATGATATACTGGCATGGAACCACAGGAATAGGATTCAGCCTAAATTTTCCAGTTCCTGACTTGGAGACCTTCGTCAGGTGCTGAAGGACTTTGATTCTCAGTTTTCCCTTCTGTGAAATAGGCATGTTGGAGATTGCAAGCTTTGGAAATCCTTCTAAATTCTCTGGGTGCACTAAACATGCAATGCTCACAGGCCAGATATGAATGAGCATCAAATTGCCTGTACAGGCTTAAAGGAAAACATTGATTTCTGACTATGCCTCTCAACTTCACACTCTAAATAGTGGAGGACAAAGTACAGGGAATATGTGGAACACACTAGATTGAGAATCTGTCATTGACTGTGTAAAGTTAGTTGACTTACTCGATCTCTCTTAATCTGTTTCTTCTCCTACACAGTAATATCTGTACTACTTACTTTACAAAGTAGTTGTAAGGATCAACTCTGATAATATATGTAAATGTGTTTTGAGAACTAACAAGCAACAGGGAAATTAAAAAATACAGTCAAGGAGCTGTACCTCCAATCTGTAGCAGACACCACCAGGTTGACTGCCTGGGATGGATTGACTTCCTCTTTAGGCTTTTCAGGAGCTGACCACAACTGGAATGATGTACCACTTTCTGGGTTGCTCTCAGGATAGAACTCTCCTTGATTTTTAGCATCTACCTGTGGATACTAAAGAGAAGGTCTTTTTCGTATATAGGTAATATCCCAGAGAGATCTAGCAGATACAGCAGACATACTGCTTCACCAAATTTTAAGAACTCTGCTGCTTGAAAATAAGATTTACCATTGACTGGGAATAAGTGAGGAGAAAGAGCAGCTTTTTGACTGGGCCTCCCTTCTGAAGAAACATGTTTTTATTCTTAATGGAAAAACTAAAACTAAAACCAAACCATCTTTTCCATCATCTGTACCTTGCTAGGAACTTGGTTAGCTTCCTTAGGTTAGGGAGGAGGAGTGAAATTCTAAAAGAAACTTCATCTCCTTTCTGAAATGGGTGGAGGAAAATCCCAGTGACTTCTGAGAGAAATGACTTTGGACTCTTCTGAGGAAGTGTGTAGCCTCTGAGGAGAAAACCCTGAAGGTGGGGTGGGGTGATGTGGGATGGGAATGAAGCCCTGAGAAGAAGAAACCCACCTTTTTCCTGATAGTCAGAAGGTTGATAAAACCACTAGCCTCGTGGGTATTCATCCCAGGTGACCTATGGAACTAGTTCAGCAGATTCCCAGTTAAAGGGAGCTGTCTTTCCTTTCATTCTCTTAACTTTTGTGTTAAATGTTAACCTGATGCTACTGTTCTACCATTATCACAGAATGTGGATGCAACTGGTTATTTTATCTTCATTATGGGGCTGCCTCATTTGCAGATTTATGCATTTTTGATATTAATTTCTTTCTCTCATTAAGCCTACACTCTTGTTGACTTTCATTGACCCCCCAGCCTAGTCCCCAATACTTTTCCATATTTAATATTGAAACATTTTTCTCAATACCCCTCTTGGCTTTGTTGCCAGCCATTTGATGGCTGTCCCTAATGGCCTGTGCTGTTTGCTCTGTTCTTGAACTTGGTGGGGTCACACATTCTTAAACAGTGATGTTCTCTGAATGTCCACCCTTGCTGTCCAGCTAAGTTGCCCTGTGTCACAAGCTCTGCCCTTTTCTCCGCCCCTAACTACCAACTGCTCCTAATTGCTTAAACAAACACCTTTCCTAGTGGTGCCCCAGGCCCACTGAGTCTTTTGGGTTTTGTTTAGCTGAGCTGCTAATGTTCTGCCTGGCCCACCGGCAGGTTGGCCTCGCTGACCTGATACATCGCAGCTCTTCTCCTTGGAGCGCCTGCCTTGTCCAGTGTCCCCTGGGCCAAAGGCCAGGGTCCGGGCAGGATTGACCAGCTGCTTGAGGTGGCTACAAAAGACACCAAAAGATAACTTCAGCTTGAAGCGGCCAAATGAATGTATTCATTTATCTTTCTCCTCTCCTCCCTCCGGCCCCATCCTTATCCACAAACTCAATGTACTGCCTGGCTTGAAACAAGACAAAGGGAAAATATTAGCAAGGGGGGCAAGAGAGGCCCATCTAGCACCAGAAATCTTAGCTCCCTTCTTGGAGGCCGTCTGTTCAGTTTCACAACACTTACAAGACCAATTTCCAGAATTGAAGTTGCCTGGTGTTTTGATTCTTCCTTTGCCTGTACATTTGTGCCCTGAAGGTCCCTTCCAAATGGATACTAATTGTGGGGGCTGCACGCTGCTGGCTGCTCCAATGCCCCAGGGCCCAGAGGACCTGCTTCTCAAAGCCTTAATTGACAAGGACCTGTCTGTATTTAGGAGCAGCTGGTCCAGAGCGTTGGCACATCAGTGTAATCTTAACGCAGCATCCCTAGCCCGGAGGAGGATGAGGGTAAATGTGGTTAAAAATGAAGGAAGATTTATAGCCAGCCCCCTTGGGTAATAGGACAGAAGACAGCTCCCAAGATTTTCCCCTAAGAGGGGGTTCATTCATCAGCTCCTGGGCCTGGTAACCGGGCGGGAGGCACTCTCAAGCCATTATTACTAGTGTGTGTTTGGGGGGGGGGCTCTGGGGGAGGCCCTCTTGGAACAATTAGGCAGGTGACAATATTCCTCTACCATCCATCGCCCCTAAAACTGGACCCAAGTTTCACAGACCGTGACGCCCGTCTTGCTTGCGCAGGCCTCGGCGCCAGGGCCATTGCCTGGGTCTGGCTCCCGGTCAATGTTGGCGCCGCTGGGAGGCAGGGAAGGGAGAGGGGAGGGCGCTCTGATGCCCTGCCCAGGAACAGAGAGGCTTTCAGTGGCCTCTCGGATTCCTCCTTAGGGTGTTTCAAAGTCCCAAACCGTGGATAGTTGGGATGATTACATAGACTAGCTTCTCCTTCCTGCGCCCCAGCCGGCCCACCCGGCTCCCGGCTCCGTAAGTCCGGGGCTCCACGCTGCGAGCGCCTTTCTGAAACCTGCTCGCTCCTAGATAGGCCATTCAGCCGGTCACAAAGAAGGTTTATTGGTTCAAGAGGGACCCGGTTTTGTTGGGATGTGTGGGAAATACTTTGATGTCCACCCAGTTCGCACGTGTGAACAGGGATAATGGGTTTGGGCATCTTCATTGAAATTTGAAGTTTTAAAAGCAGAAATTCCCTAACTTTTGCCTGTTTTTCTCAACTTTTTCTTTCTTTCTTTTTTTATTCCTTCAGGAACAATGCCAACATTGAAGTCCTCGGTTGGAGTCTGCACAGTTGGAGATCTTTGGTGCCATTTTAGACATCTTTGGATTTCATCAATCAAACTGACTGCAATTTTCCATAAAAACCCTGAATTTGGGTCAGAAAGTGGGCAAAGTAGATAAAGATCATTCGAGCTGTCTTATAAGATGATAAATAGATATCCTTTCAGGCCAACAATGCCAAAGTGCAGTTTTGTGATTCTCTTCCATGGGTTCTGAATGCAGTGAGTCGAAACGATTTATACATGTTTTCCCATGGTGTAGGGGGTGTCTTACATACTTGTCAATAGTACCCTGACCTTTTTCCCCACTGAGTTGCTAAGTGTATTGGTTACTTTGGGTTTCTTTTCTTTTTTTTTTCTTGGTGTGTGTTTTCCCCCAAAATACACTAGAACAGGAAGCTTTTAAAATTTTTGTTCAAATCAATAGACTATGGATCGGATCTAGATAATTCTTTGCAAATAGACTGATTGTAGAAGTCCAGAAGTTGGTACAGAAATTCCATTTACTTTGTGGTTGCTCCAGAGGCACTTTAGACACCATTTTGGACATCATGCTGGGATATAAACTCATTTTCTTAGCGGAAATAACAATACCCACTGGCACTGTGTCCCTCTTACTCTTGAACTTGACAAATGGACTTTTGTATAAGGTGAATAAAAGGAAACACTAGAAATAACAAAAAGCAACTGCAAAAGACATTAACCCACTACTCCCAGAAATCTTTCAAAATGTTAGCAGACATGATTTCTTAGTGAATAAGAAGATAATTTTATATCTTTCTTCTTCATTAGGAAAAAAAAAAACCCTGTTTATTTAGCACATATTACATGCCACTTGCTACTCATTGTCTCCATTTAATTACCCTTTATTTTGAATCTTCTTGAGATCCTTGCCTTCAAAATGTTTTCATTTTGATAATCATTTTTTTTGTTTGCTTAACAAAGTATTTAAAGGGTTCTTTTGTGTCCTTTGTTTTGTTTTTGTAGTGCTGGGGAACAACCCAGGGTCTCACATTCCTCCAGTATGTGAGGCAAGTACCCTACCACTGATCTACATGTGTAGCCCTTAATAGGGGAAACCATGGTTGCCATTCTTGGCTATTTATGAGTTACCTAATGTGTCCTTATGAACTCCCAGATCTTGTGGAAGCATACATAATTTGTAGCAGACACATTTATTTATTTATTTTTGTTAAAATGTCTATCCCCTTATAACCATTACATGAACATAACTTCCTTTCCTATGCTTTGCTTTCCCAAACTTGCTAAATACCAGATGTATGTTACCCAGCATCAATAGAAAAGAGTTTGGTACATTGGAAGTTAATTAATGTTATTAACTTACTGGCTTTATTAGTTTTGAATGAAGCACATAGCTATGGCTACAGTTACTTAAGTGCTCTTCATTAGTTAAAATAATTTCCAATTTTTGGACAGAACACTCACCATGTAAGACTTAAAGTGGCAATTGGAGATGTAGAAAAGATCCTTACCTCCCTCATTTGTCTTTAATAAGTCTTGGTTTCAAGTACTAAACATTTTAACTTAATATATGGTTATATAAACAATCCTTATCTCACTCTTTCAATAACATTATATCTATTGTGCATTTTATGTGACAAAAACAAATCTACTAAGTGATATTTTAAGAGTATTTTCTAAATTTCAGAAAACTATCACAAATGGAAAATTTATGAAGGGGAAACATAATTATCATAATTATATATATCTAAAAACCACATTTAAATATTTTTCCTCTTGTTATCACTTTCTTTTATTCCTAAGACTTATTTTATACATGAAATCCATTTAGTAGTAAGAGGAGAAAGGGAGGAAAGTAGAAAAGCTTAGAGTTGAAATTTTGATAGTCTCTTCTAATTAGAATAAATGACGTAAGCATATCTGAAATCATTAAATAAACAAATAGAATGATAGAATTTTATTCACCATTGAAGTATGTTTTATATAATTTCTCTCAGAATTCTGACTACACATCCAATAGTCACTTACAAAATTTCAAATTTTGGGATTTTAACACGTTCTGCACCTACAGTGAAAGTAATTTGATCACTGTCATGTGACAGCAGAGTCCCTGTTGATTAAGAGAAAAAAGTGAAGCAGTGATATACATAGTGCACTGTGTTCTGCAAATGAGTTGAGTTGATGTTCTGGAAACCTGTATTGAGTCTGTGACCAGATATGAGGTAATCTGGCTTTGTCAGGCATTGGTGTTTCTAAGCTTCCGAAATGCAAACCAGAGAGAGAATATCTGAATTAGTTTGATTTCCCATGTTTTTGATGAGAAAATTCAGCCTGAGTAGATAAAGTGATGGTCATGATATACTCATGGCAATACTTCAAGTGCAACTGTAGCTTTTTTCTTTATTCTACCCTTTAGTAAATTAGGAACATGTTTCTCCAATTTTCTTTCCTATCACTCCTTGGGCGGGGGCAGGAGAGGGGTAGAAAGAAAAGAAGAAGGAAAAGCAGAAAGAGAAAAAGCAAAGAAAAGGAAAATATAGAAAAGAAACAAGGGGCTTTTATATGCAGTTCTTCCTGACCACATACCTTTAATAGGCTAATGCCTGCACCACAGGCCAAAGGAAGCATAAGGTCAATTAAGTCAATGCTAACAGCCCATTCCTGGACTCAGGCTATAGTAGTTCTCTTTTGGAAGATTTTTGTTCTTGAGAATTCTCTGTATAGTTTCCATAATATTCCCATTCCCCACCCTCCCCTACTTAACTATAAAATAAGGGAAATGAAATGCTCTAAATTTGGGAAGTGGTAGGGGCTGTGAACCTGTATGTAAAGAGGAAAAACAACATGAACAACAAAACTGAGGGTAGAGAAAAAGAGCTCCAGATGCCTAATCTGCCTAAAGATAAATTCTGGGTTTATTGAATCTATTATATATTTCATTCTCAAGGAAATTTCATCATTATTATTTTTTATGCTGGGGATGGAACCCAGGGCCTTGAGCATGCTAAGCACGTGCTCTGTCACTGAGCTATAACCATGGTCCTCTATAATTCATTCTAACCTTATACTTCTCTAGATAACTACCACACACATCCTAACCAATCCATATAGAATTCACTTCATATCCTAATGCCATAATATTTAAAATCTACCATTAGACATAAATCCATAATTTTACAATGATCAATTATGGTTTTCAAAAATCTTTTTAAAGCTTATGTTAACATGTACAATAAACAGTGATAACATTTTTCTTATTTTCAATTATGATATTCATTAACTTACTATCATTATCTCTTCTATGAGGGTGATTATCTTGGTAGTTATTGTCAAATCTTAACCATTTCTGAAAATGATGTGGTTTACTAAGAATTTTTTTAGGGTTTTAAAAGGCAATACAAAGTAAATAATTTAAATGAAACATATCTCCTATTCTCATTTAGCTGGGTAATTTAAACAAAAGCCATCTAGGTGGGAATCATGAATTTTCTGAGTGATTCGACTTTCTGGTCCCAGTCTACCATCTATATAATTTTTAAAATTGCTTGCTAAAAACGGCATCACTTCTTTCCAAGTATGCAATACCATTTTACTTTAGATCATTTTCAAGTTTTAATAAGAATTTAATAACCTTTGGTTTAGAGGCAGCCAGAGCAAAGTTGTTAAATTTAATAGAGGCTAACATATGGGTAGGGTTTTAAAGAACCATTCCCATCCAAACCCCAAAATGGCTTCAATCAGCAGGTATCCCAATGTTTATTTAATGAAGAAATGTATGAGCAGCTGCTGTTTCCCAATTTCAGATGTCGTTATCTTTCATTGCACTGCAACAAACCAGGAAGAAGAACAGGTTGTAGCTGTAATTTGGGATCATTCTATGGGATCATTCTATATGTGGGGCTATACCAGTAGATTCATAAACAAGTACAATGGAGCTGTTTTAAAGAGGAAAATCAAATATAATAACTCTGGGAATGGAATCTGTGGGTTGTGTTTTTTGATCTATTGCTTAGTTTCTAGGTCCAAGAAGTTTTCAAGTTTAGATTAAGCCTTTTCATGGAAAATAAAAATCCATTCTGACACTGATTTTTACTGACCTTGTGGTATTAGTGAAGTTGAACATGTAAGGTTCATTTCTGTTACCCAGTGCATGGCAGGCATTGCCAACACCCTCATAAACCTCTAAACATGTCAAGGATAAATGTGATAGACAACTAGTGCTATGATATGACCTATAGTGTTTGTGGGGCATTTGTTCCCAGGACAGACTTCTTACAGCAGGCACATCTAGTTGTGAATGTATTGTCTATTTTACTCCCACTTACAGCCAGGTCTCATAGGGATATGACATTTATATATTTATTTATTTGGTATGTATGCTTTTTGAACAAACATGAATTAGAGGGATGTATACTGATTGCTCTCTACTATTATCAATATGTATGCTGAATCTCTTAAAGAAGAATAAAGTTGGTATTTAGCAACCTTAATAGACTTCATACTTAAGAGAACAATTTGGAGACCTTTTTTATAACTTCAGCCTTGGGGATAGAAATAACTACAGTCTTACCACTTTTACCTGCATTTCTTATGAACAGTTCCCAAGTTTGGTGGAGGGAATCATAGAAGAACAGTAGCCACGAGTCTACTATAAAGAGGCCTACTGTAATACATATCAAGGTTAAGTTATATTTTAAAATTCGCCATCCAGGGCCAATAAAATGAGTTTATTTGGGAAGTTATTTTTGAATGTAGGTTTTCTTCTTTTTTAAAAAGTTTCACTGCAATGTATATTTATTAATTTTTAATACATTTATTGGTGTCTAGGGTAAAGTGTTCTTCTGATTTAGACTCTCAGAGGCTTAAGTGTTTTATGCAAATTCTTACTGCGAGGTTGGAAATGAAGAAGAAAAACAGCAGGTGATCTGAGCTATTACTCAATACCAAGGACCCCTAATGACTTAACTACAGATGAAGATCATGAGTTTTGATCAACCCGTTATTGATCTGTATTGCTCGATAGGGATCTGACCAATGGGTTTGCTGGTGGAATGATGGCTATGGTCGGACTCAGAGAAAGTTATCAGGAAAGAGGCCTTAGCAACCGGCTTAAAGCTGGGTCCTCCTACTTGCCAGTTGTGCGACTCTGCTCAAACCACTGTCCCTAACCTCTTTGCTGTTCCCTTTCCTCATTAGAAAGCTAGCAGGATTAAAGGATTAAAACCAGTTAATACTAGTTAAGCGTTTAGAACAGAATACCCCAATAAAGAGGCTTCCTTTCAATCTCGGGCTTCTCTGTGAAGCGCTCACACCACGTGTCCCTTCGCTTCTGGACCCTTGGGAAAATGGCCTCCACCCAGGTCGGAAGCTTGTTTAGTTCCTGGCTGCTGCGGGGATTCCGTTCACATCTTAACACCTTGACCTTCCCTGAGGCCTGGCTACCCAAAGGTTCGCTGGAGCTGAACGGATCCTAGCAGGGGCAAGGCCAGGGACTCCGCACCCAGGCGCATAAAAGAGACCTCGAGGGGCTCGGGGAAGCCTGCAAGGGGGTGAGAGCCTGCCGGGGGCACTCGGGGTGCATGCTAATGAGCAGCGCGGGCACACCCGCCGCCGCCGCCGGCGCGCTTGCTGCGCAGGAGCCGCGCCCCAGCCAGGGCACGCGGTGCCACTCAGGCCGGCGGGGGGCGCGCAGCTCGCAGCAGCCGCGCGCTCGGGCCTCTCAAAGCCCCTTTCAGCAGCTCTGCGGGCTCCTCACCAGAGGAGTCTGGAGCGACATAAAAGCGCATTATGAAAATTATAATATCAGCCACAGAGCATGTCCACGGAGGCAGCTCTGCACCTTTGAGGCATTGAGCCTCGTTCAGCTGGGCGAGGGAGGAAATATCCATTTGAATTCGGTCCCTGAATGGGGGCAGCGGCAGCGGCTACCACAACAGTGCCTCCTTTATCCGTTGGGCCACTTCTGCTTGCTCATTCCCGGGATGTTGCACCTTGTCTCCTTATGGGCAGGGGTGTGGAGCGGCAGGGGCGCAGGAAGGACAAGAGAGCAGAAGTGGGGGTTCCCGATTCACAACCGATTCACAGCCGTGATGGGACAAGCAGCGTTGTCATGCGGGTCCCCCACGAGAATGATAAATGAGGCTTTCTAGGGCCCGAGGAAATTTTTGTTTTGTAGGGATTAGAGGAGCCGGGGGAGTCAAGGACTGAGTGAATTTGTTGGAGGCTGGAAGGAGTGAATTCGGCTGTCGTGCCCCATTTTCTTGTTGATGTGCCAAAAGAGAGATGCCAGCATTAGGGCGTTTTCCCATCAGAGCTCAGATTCCAGCATCTGGAGCTATGGGGCCCAAGGGGGATGAACACCTTTAGGCTCAGAATCCGGGTGCAGGGCTCTGATCCCCGGATAAGGAGAGCACATACTCCAATGGGAAAGTGAACTCTGGGAAGCGGATCAGAAATGAAGCCCAGGTCAGAGTGGACCCGGCTCGCGGGTCTCCTCCCAGCCTGCAGGGAGCGACATTTCTGCCGTTTGACTCCCAGTAAGGCGACATCTCTGGACGCGCTCGGACTTCTTCGGATCCCCGGGCAGCATTCGCACGCTGGGGCCCTGAGGCGGGTCTGATCTATTACAGCTGACGAGTTGCCCCACCATTCAGAGTCCTGTCCATTGTCTTGTTAATCACCTTTCATTACAGACTGCTCAGGACCATCATAAAGCTTTTAATATTAATAAGGCCCAGCACAACCAGCCCCCACACCGCGGTCCTGAGCGATCTGCAGACAGCGCAGGTGTCGCGCGGCAACCTGTGCAGCGGGACCAGCGGAAAGCGTCCCCCGGTTAGCACAGTGTCCTCGGGGTGGGGAAGGCAGGTGGCGTGGGTTTCCAAAACAAGGCCAGAAGAAAAACAAAACAAAGGGATTTGTTTGGCTCCGATGCGTGCCCCAGAAGAGTTGTTTAACTCCAGGGGAGAAGGGAGGTGAGAGCTAGGGGTGGGGAAAGAAAAAGGGTCCGCTTGGGCAGGGACGTGACATTTCCTGTGGTGAAGCCTGCATTGGCTGCTAATAGAGATCTAATTGATGGGTGAAGTCCCATTTCCGCGCGCTCTCCTTTATTGCTCCCATCCAGTCTGTTGCAAAATATAACCTTAATCTGATTTAGCAATTCCTCCAGGATTCGGTGCGAGCTTCCAGCCCAGGGGAAAAAAAATCGTTATTAAAAAAGTTAAAGTTACAGACTTTGTATTTGGTGCGTTGTCTTTTAAAAAATCTTGTCCTGGCTTCCGACATTTAGCACCTTCTCTTTTTGTAATCGCCCAGTATTTTATGATTATTCATAACCGCAGTGTTCAGGGATCAACGCAGTGCGCGTTTGTTGAGGATACAAATTGTCTAGGTGGTGCAAAAGCCCCTGGGTGAGAGCCTCTGGCCAGACAGGATTCACACGCCACTGCAGTGGTTTAGGGTTTCCAAAGTCCATACCCCAGGATTCCCCGCAGAGGCCGCCCAGGGACAGCGGGTATGGGAGATGGCGTTGTTGTCTGGTGCCAGGTGGTTGCCTGCTGATGGGAGGGAATGGGAAGGGGTAAGAGGTAAGGAATGGGGTTTAAAATTACAGCACAGGCTTTAGGGTTCCACTGTAGTGTTGGTGCCTGGACCATAAAAAAATAATCATTTGGGTGCAAGTGGAGGTCTGGGGCTACTACCCTGGGTCCTAGGTGGTGCTGTAGGAAATGAAATTTGGCTTTTCTTTGAAATATAAGCTGGATGTGAGGAAGCCATTCTAAGGTGGTGGCTTTTTGCTCCCTTTCTTCCTAGTTTCTCTCCCTTACCCTCGCCCCACTCCTGCTGGTCCTGTAAGTGCAATGCATGTCCTCTGCAGCCCATTTGGTGTTGAGACTGATTTCACCAGAGCACTAACAGGTCTGTGTGTTGGGTTTGCTGCTTCCTTTTCTTCTAATAGGCTGGGGAAGTCCCTCAGGGGAACACATTTCTATCTAGATATCTGATACCATAAACATTGATACAAAAAAAAATTAGCACAAATGGTAGGGTTTTCCTGTACCTCTCTTGACCATGTCAACAGTTATGTAAGAGAAGGGGTGGGGAACAGCTCACCAATTACTGCCCACATAATCATAATTAAATTCAATCCCTCTTAGCTTTGGCTTTTTCACCTTTAAAATAAAAATATGGTCCCTTCCCTAGCTACCTCCAAAGGCCATCGAGTGGCAATTTGTGAGAAAGCCCGCTGAATGTGTTTATAAATAAAAATAAAATAATCATCCTGAAAATCTAAAAACAGAAACCTGAGTACAAGAGCAGTTTGGGAAATTGTAGGAGCCTCTTTGACCAAATAGAGAATAGGGTTTTGTGTAAGTCACTTGGATAGTACTGAATTGGCCTCAGAAGCCTCCAAATTCAGTGTCAGGATTGTTTCCTGCCTTCAGGTCCCCCAGATTTATTTTATTTCTTTCC
This sequence comes from Marmota monax, assembly GCF_021218885.2. Lineage (NCBI taxonomy): Eukaryota > Metazoa > Chordata > Mammalia > Rodentia > Sciuridae > Marmota > Marmota monax. Next base: position 3,558,345 of record NW_026691950.1, on the reverse strand, counting down.
TTCCTTTCCAACCAGCATTTGCATCTATTAACTTTGAAATGGTTCACTTTCTATGAAGCTGTGGTCTCCAATTTCACTAGTAAGACTGAGGAGCTCTACTTGTCAGCCTGGGATAATCCCTTTATTTTCCAAGTGCAACTCTTAAGAAACCTTCTGGAACAGACTCCTGGCCTGCAAAAGGAGTACAGCCTGTATATCTAGTGGCCATGTAGTTACCCTCAGCATCCTTTCCTCCAGGTTTGCATGGCTTTTCTGTGCCTGCCATGTGGAACAGTGGGAAGGAGTGCTTAGGCATTCCCAGCCCTGTCCCCTCTCTGCAATGCCCTTGATGGGTTTAATGAGGCGGAACACCGTGAAGGAGATGTGAACTGGTCCAAATGATTGATGAAGCCAGGGGCAAAGCCCAGGCTTTTCCAGATAAAGCCCCATACAGCCGGTGATAAAGGCAGGATAGTGGCAGGGCTGGGCTCCTTCAAAAGCAGTGGCTCAAATGCATTGAGAGGAAACAGGGAGGGAAGGTGCTCTGTTGTTACCTAATCAGTTCATGCACTAAACCACCAGCCACAGAGAGCAGGGGAGGGCTTCAACGGAAGTGGGGAGGGTGAAAGGCGAACTGCCATGCTGTCTTACACACAACACACACACACACACACACACACACACACACACACACACACACGCAGCTGCCTCCTTCCCTCCTTTCTGGCTGAGCAAGGGCTAGATCAGCCTTAGCTGCTAGTATGTCCCTTTCATAGGCACAGAGAGTGGTAGCAAAGGCCCAGGAACTGCAAAAGTGACTGGTCCATGGCTTGGCGGGCCTCCCTCAGTGTTAGTGCACCTGTGGGCCCCCTTCATAGGTATTGGAAGACAATTATTATAACAACAGTTTCCAGTTGTTTGAAGAGGGGAGGAATCCTGAAACTACTCAAGGCTTTTAATAAAAAAAAATCTTTTCTCTGTTATAAACAACTAAAATATAACAAAAGTCATTGTCTTAGGGTAAAAACAAAACAAAGGAAAAATTTCTATATGCAGTATATTATTTTTCTAAAAGATAGTGTACTATCATTCTCAGAAGAAATAAAGAAGACAGTAATTATTTAGTCAGAGGTTATTAGGAATTAGAGTGTGCAATGGCTAGAAAAAACAATAGTTATGAAAAGAACATAAACATAGCATTTGGAGGTATAGCTCAGTGGTAAAGTGTATGCTTTGCATGCTTGAGGACCTAGATTCAATCCTCAGCTCCAAAAACAAACAAACAAAAACCCAAATCCAAAGACTTATAGCCAATGACACCTGGCAGTTAAGCTACTTGGTCTGCTAAGAAATAGTGAGAGTTGGAAGCAGTGTTGCCTTTTCTCCTCTTAGGCCTCAGGGATTGGTGAGCAAACACAGCCTCTCTTTTGCACAACTCAGTATCAATTCATAAGCACTTGGAGGTATGGAAAAGTTAAAGAATGCTCCATCCAGGTAATAGAAATTTTGGGTTTTGGTAGTGGCATAATTCTGACACAGCTGTTCATGTACAACTTCTACCTATGAGTTTGGTCATTGCCTAGAGCTTATTTTCACCTTCTCTTTCATGACCATAATTATATTTTGTATATTCTATTTCAAGATTGTTGATAATGATGCTGGTGCCCATGCAGATGTGAGAGACCTGTAGATGAGGTGGTCAGGAAAAACCACTACTTCTGTTTTTTAAAAACATGCCTGGGGTTGTAGCTCAGTGGTAGAGTTCTTGCTTTGCATGTGTGAGGCATTGGGTTTGATCCTCAGGACTACATATAAAAATAAATAAAATAAAGGCATTGTGTCATGTTCAACTAAAAAAATTTTTTTAAATGCCTGGACATTAGTCTTCTACCGTATCAATAACATTTGCATAATATAGTAATTTATTCTGTTTTCACTGTTTATGCCCATCAGCTACAGATCACTTCTACTCCTTTTGTCCCTGTGTTTCAGTTTACAAGGCAAGCTTCTGCAGAACAGTGTCCTTTCTATTGAATGACTGTGCACTGCATTATAAGCAAACAGAACTGAAATAAATGAATTGGTCATTTAAGAGAGAAAGATAGAAAATTACTGCTTAAGACCTTTTGATGAGGAAAAGTATTATAAAATTAACCAAAAATTAACCTTTTCTCTGATTGCAAAACAATATATATTTAAAAAAATATTTTTAATATATCATGTTATAATTCTTTAGAAAAGAATATTTTGTGGTCACCTTTCTTAATAATTCATGTGGATCTGCAACTAGTCCCTTGAAAATGTTCCTCAGTGCATTGTATTAAAGTGAATTCTTTCCTTGAGCTCCTAAATATCATCTGTTCATGGAAATCTTTAGGGGAAGAAAATGAGACCAGTCCTGAAAAATTTAATCTTGAACACAATTAGGGGTTTGTTGGAGATTAGAGAGAAACCATCATCTTTAAAGACCAACATTTAGTTGTAGTTTGTATCATCCACATAAAATCTTTGTGGTTACATCATTTGTCAAATTGGGTTTAGAACTGAAATGATTATCCATACAAGTTGGCTGAAAAGTATTTTTACAATGTAAAAAAGTATTTTTTCCACAAAAGTATTTTTACAATGATAAGACTTTGCAAAGTATATATCTCTAATTGTGCATATTTTTAAGAGAAAAGAGATATTTCAAGCTCAAACTGCCTAGTTTATTCAATTACATTGATTCAGTTGACTAAATACCTGATTCTTTCTCCCTTTCTTGTTGTTTATGAACAAATTAAAAATGCAAACTTTTTGAAATTAAAAGTCTGAATGTATATCTGGGTCCCTCATATCAAGTAGAAGTATCTGGTATTGTTATGCTAAGAATAGAGCAAATTGAGTTTCCCCAAAGTTGGCCTAAATTTTTGATTCAGGGTCCCAGGAGCTTTCATGGGTAAGGAACTTCCACAGCTTTAATGGGAACCCTGCAGGAAATATACTTACAGAAATTACTTAAGATGAAACACAGTTAATTTTTTATGCAATTATTTTTTTAATACATGTTGGAAATAGATGCTCCTACAAGGTGGACTGTAATTAGCTGCTATATAGGAAATATTCTTAATGTCTTTTTTACATTTCCACATTCCTACTATTTAACTGGATTTTAAGAAAAATCATAAAATAGGTCAATGCAGATGAGTGAATCAGCACTTTTGTACTTTAAACATTAAAAAGTGAAATGATTTTTTTTAAAGGGGAGCAAATATAAGAAAATATTTCATAATTAACTTAAGTATATATGACCATTTATACTTAGAAAATGTTTTGTTGTAATCATAATAAAGATGTTAAATATGAGAAAAATTTCCTGGAAATGAGTTTTTTTTTTTTAAATTCTGCTAGATGTTATAAAATATGTCTCTATTCCTTTTCCTCTCCCCATTTAATGCAAGTTTTGCTTTTTTCATTAAAAAAGAAAAGAGTTGATTATTATCTCCTCATTTACTTTGTTTTAAGGAAGGTCAAAAGAATGAGCCTAAAATTACATTTAAAAATTTTAGGGGTTGAATTTTTACCTAATTATCCTTTCATGATAAATAATATTATTTCATTAGCTTGTTCAAGCATCATTACTAAGCTTATATACCTATTTGCATTGCTATTTCTTTACACATATTTTTCCAGAAATATTTTATTTGCTTAAAAGCACTCAGTAAAAAATGGTGCGGTTCCTCTGGAAACTAGCTGGCTGTGGAATAAAAATGATGAAACTTTTTATGTGCTTAGTCCTCACTGGATCTCTAGGGAAATCTGGAAAGAAATGACAAAATAAGTAGCTACAGAGACTGAAAAATTGCATTTGTTCAAGTGCAGGATGGAATTTCATAAACGTTGGGATTTACATAACTATTTATATGACTATAGAGTTTCATAAGCAGGAAGTATTGATGTTTGATATTTACATGGCTATAGTTTTAGTACATTTGTTTGATAGAGATGCAGGTGGGTTTTGTTTGTATATTTAAATGAGGCTGTAGGTAGCTGCATTCTCTCTCTCTCTCTCTCTTTTTAGTTTTATTTCTTCTATCTTCTCTGGTAAAAATAATTCTAAACAAAGAAATTTCAACCTGAGGCCTTAACTCATGTACAAATTCTTTAGACTTCTTGATGAAGCTTTGAAGTCCCTATGTTAAATAAGATATAAAAGTTTGGCTCTTAGAGTCAAATATATTTATCCATATTGTAAATTACAAGATTTCTTGCCAGCTTTTAAAATGCACTCTCAAATTAATTTATAAGAGGTTGGTCATTAGTAATGTTTTATGAAGATCTTAGCTATGCATAGTTTAAATATATGCTTTATTTAAACTTGGAAGCTTCATATGCATATAATTTATTTCCCTTTGCACATATATTGTGGCCTTTATTTTTAAGATCATCTATCGTTTTGTTGTTTTGGAAAATAAATGCCACTCATAGTCTAACTTTCAAGTCTTCTAGATAGGTATTTGTAAGGTTCTTTTTATTATATACTTTTCCCACAGTTCTGTATAAGAAATAGTGTTTACCTCATTTTTTCCATAAACTATGTTCTGCATAGGTCCTACCCTATCATGAAAAAAATGTTTCTTTGTATATTTCCAGTTTTTTGCTATGATTTTTCACTACATGTATGGGTTTAGGAATGTGTCTGAAAAAATTTAAAGTTATTTAAGGAAAAAAGTGACCACTGGAAGTGAATAAAATGCACAACAAAGATGGGCTGGGAAGTGTTCAATGTGCCTTGTTTGCTTTGCTTTCTTCAGAAGCCCCTCCTGTCAGTGGTCAGTTATAATAATGGAAGAACAAAGTTCCTTGATGTATACTGAAAAAAAAAAAAAAAAAAAAAGCTTCCTGCAGTTCCTTTCAATTGCTCCGTTGCCCAGGCAGGCCGGCCTCCAGCCGGAAGCCAGCAGGCAAAATTTAACAGCCACGCTTCAAAATGTTAGTAGCAGCTATCAATGCAACCATAACTCTTAGCCCTGTAGATATGGGGTCATCTTTCAATACTACCCCACTGTCATATACAACATTTGTCTTGTCCCACATTCAACTGATTGTGTCAAACTATGGAGTGACTATATAATACACATATACAATAGCACAATGAAACCAATAATCTCCAACCCAGTTTCTTTATTTATTTGAGTGCTATTACAAAGTTTCCTGCAGTAGGGAGAAGCTGGGGAGGCCTCAACATGTTCCAACCCTGCAGTGGATCTTAGAGGAGTGAGGCTCTGGAGGGCTGAAGTTTGGAAGGCACTTGCTTTGGTTTTATCCAAGAACCCAGCTTTCCCAGAGCTTTCAAAACCAAACTTGCTTTCTTAAATTTTAATACCCACTACTTATATTATATAGAATCAATTTTCTTTTTTTACTTAAAAAATATAATATGCTAATGTTAATGTATTATGGCTAGAAAAATAATAGGTTATATTAAAAGCCAATTGTCTCATCTTGATTTCTTAAGTGCCACTGATTCTTTGACCAAAACAAATCCTATTTGCAAAAATTTGTTTTCTTGTAACAGAATCTGATTTATAAAATCATACTGAGATATTAAAGATATGCTTCCTTTAGATTTTTTTTTCAGTTTTAAAAAAATCTATGTATAAAAGCTTTTAGAAGAAAAATAAAGTTGGCTTTGGAATGATTACATTTGGAATGATTACATTTTTCTTTTGAGTTTACACCTGCCATAAGTTGTGACATGTCAACAAGTCAATAGAGGGCATTTAATTATTTAGTCATTGGAAAGGTTGATGAGCATTTAGATACAAGCCTGAATGACTGGATAAAATAATATTGAAAAGGACTGCACTCGATTTACCATTGTCACATGAAGCAAAGATTTATTATGTGAAACAATAGCAAACATTTAAAAGCCACAATATAAACATTCTTGTAATTAGGATTTGTATAAAGCTAGCGGGTAAATAGCATTGTGAATTTTTTCAGACAATTATTTCATTCTGTGATTATATTGCAGTGTTTCCGAGCAATAAAGGTCCACTTTTGCCATGACAACCTTATGAGGAAAAATGAGAAAGAAAGGAGTGATTTTCAGGAGAGTGATGCTCTTTGCAGCAATCAGCACACTTGCTTTGTTTGAGAATATACACCAGTATACGATTAATATGAAAATGATAATCAAAAACCAAATTGTATGGGGAGGGGAAGAGGATCTGAACTCAGGTGTAACAGATTATTTGTAATTCTTATACCACCACAAAACAGAGAAAGTCACAGAAAACAGAATTTAGTTTCCTCCGGAGTATGTTCCAAAAGAAAATGAATCTTGTAAATATCCTTGCAAAAGTCAATTCTCTTTCAGCAGTTAAACAATGCTCTTTGTAACATAGCTGCAAAGTACTTGGGGTTTTCAGCCACACTGTAATATTTTTATAGCCCCGCAGTCACCATCTATTCCATATACACAAACATCCGCGTACCCAGAAAATAATTGTGGATAATTCAATGTTCAGATTCGATAATGGATGCTCAAATAAATATGAGAATTCCAAGCAAATTTGTGCAAATGAAAAAAGATTTCCTCTGACATAATGGCATGGTGCAAGGCTGTGTGTAATGAGCTGTAATTTGTCTGGAAGAGCATTTTAAAGGGGTTGATCCATCCACTGGAAGGCCAGCAGCCACTCCAAGTCTTGCAGCAGTGAGCCGGCCTGCCTCGTCTCAGAGGAAATTACACCACAAGCAGGCCAAATTTCTGACAACTTCCATAAATTATTTCAGATTTTCATATTTCAAATTTCATCTGCATTCATCATGTGAGTTTGACTGGGGAAAAACGTCTAGGAGGAGCTCTGCTAGCATTCAATGCAGCAGTCCCAGGAGCCTGCCCTGGGACGAGATAATTTAATTTCGTTTTGATTAGATTATTCTTGCTGCAGTCTACTGCCAATCTGAAGTATTGTGCCTTCTTCTCTACTTAACCTTCCTGCCCCATGCCTGCTCCAGCCTGCATGCAGCTCTCTGTATTGCAGAATATATTTGAACAATCAAAGTTAGGAGTTATTATTTTGCTTTCCATTGTCCATCCTTATAAAAGCACACATCTTTCACTGGGCTCCCTCTTCCCAGAAATCAGATTACTTCTTTTTTTTAGTTTGTAATATTGTTTACCATTTTCAGTGGAAAGTGCCCTGTAATTTAGGTGGGAAATCTAAAATCATTACTAAATCTCAGGATGATGCAATAGACCATAAATAAGGATTATCTTTAAAACAACTATAATCATCACTAGGTGATACACAAGAGACTGAAAACAGGTAAATAATAAATACACCCATCCATTAAACTAAAAATCTATTGTAAACCCAAGTTATTTTTCAACCCTTTACCTAATGGTCAATGAAGAAAGCCCTCTGTAATCGGTCTTCAAAAGCAGGACATTAGAAATTCAGAATACAAACTCTTCATAAACATGCAAAAACGTAAACGTGATTAACTTATGAAAAATACTGGCACAATAGCAAAATAATCTGGGAAACATACTCAATAAGGTTTTAAAAAATTCTTTTAAGTTAAATTTAAATGCATGCAATGATGATTAACAGTAAATATGGACCGTGGGTATCTTGCAATGCATAATCGCAATTTTCTCTGCTATTTTTAGAAAATGACCAAATTTATGTGAGATTCAATAACCAAGGAACACCAAAAATGTTTGTCGCTGACTAAGTTAGAGGCAGGATTATTAGAAACATAGATAAATAAACAAAGCTAATGTTGTTCTTTAAGTAATATCTATCACTTCCTCCTTATTGAGTTATTTCTTTAAACAATATAAGTTTTTTTGATGCCTTGTGTCTGAACTGAGGACTTTAGCTTCTTTATTGTTCTCCATTTTGATGAAAAAAATTGAATTGGGGTCTGTTATATTGAATTTTGTTCAGTAAATATACTGAAATCATATTTTTGTTAGAAACTATCAATAAATCCAGTATAAGAAAAGTAATAAGATACAAATATGAACAGGACCTTTGCAAAGGAAATATTACAAAGAGAGTGCACCCAGAAAATATATTAGGGAATGTGTTTTTTCCCTTGTGCTAGGAGAGAATACAGAAGGAAGGACACGAAACTGTGTTATTTTTAATACAGATTCCGTACTTGAAATAAAAACAATTCTAACTGCTATATCACAAGATGCAACACAATAATTTGCCCAGCATTGCAGTTAAGCACAATTGGAGCACACCTAAGTCTTTTCTACATTAAAAAAATGTTAGTAAAAAGACGTGGCACTTGAGAAACAGATGATTTCTATATTATGAAAATTTTGAACTTTTTGTTGTGGATGTTCTAATCGAGTGTATACAACAGTCCCAATTCTTAAAATCAATTTAATACCATATGTGACGAAATCATCTATGTGCAGGACCCCACTATATCCTATTAGCAATATCCTAGGAAAAAAGTTACAATCTAACTTATTATGGATTAATCTTTTAATATAATAAGTGAAGTTTATTCCTTCTAGTTTTTCGGAATATTGGAGTTCAAGAAAAAAAAATTGAACATGTCAAATATTATCAATTTTTTTTTGCACTTGTTTGTGTTAATGGGGATGACATTGTGAACTAAACTGACTTGGGCCAACTTCATTCTATAAGAGACATAATTTACTTAGAAACCATTTGTTCACTCATCTGAAGTCAGACATTGATTGGGTCCTGATCATCCAGGGAACTATAATGATTTGTATATTCACATGGAAACAAACACTTTAAGTCCAAGAAACTTTTTAATTCTTATTAATTTAGGCCTTTGAACAGTTATATAACAACTTGGATTCTGGTAGCAATTGTTAAGTAACTTTACAATAAATAAAAATGAAGAGAAAAAATGTAATTTTATATTTACAGTTTGTCTTAAGGTTCTAAAACTTGTTCTAACAAAATTAAGTGTGTGCACTTCTAAAGTCCTATCAAATCACTCTCTTGAAAATCTTTGTGACTTAATGTTGGAGCCACTGTACTGTTTGGCAGGAAGAACTGGCAATTAAGCTTTTTGTACCCATATTCAAATTTGAGAATGTCACTTTATTACTTTGATTTTTAATTATGGACAATGTCAGCAGAAAGACTTACACTGAGTGCAGTAAGGGGGAAAAAGAGAAAAAAAAAGAAAGAAAAAAAACCCTCTTCTTTCCTGGAAATGGCAGTCAATGAAGAGAAATGCTGCATTCCTAGAAATGTATAATTTATGGTTGAAGCAAGAAGCTCCCATGGATCATCATAAAGGTAGTTTTAAGCAAGGATGCAAACTGGTGTGAGTACTCATGTGGCTGGGTGCCTTTGGCAGTAGAGTTTTGGCTTCTGGTGCTGGGGAATAGCCTGACTACTTCAAGACTTGTAAGTTGAGCTGTGGAAGAAATGCAATTAATCGTGCATCTTTACTGTAGAAGGGCCAACTCATCCTTTTGATAGAGCAAGAATTTTGCTCAATCTCAAGACTTGGCTGTGGTGAGCCATTTTCCCAAGGTAGATACATTCTAGCATTCATTTAAAAGGCTACTCCCACTCCCAAATAATCCAGAGCTATGTAAACAACCCCATAGACCCCATTCATATTACAAGCTATGGAATTGTGCTTTTGGGGTCATTTTTCATAAAATGCCATGGGAATAGTGCCCCCTGGTGTTGTGGAACTCAGAGTTGTTATGCTTCTGTTATGTCTCTGTTACGCTTCTTAATGCAAGAGAGAAAACAGTAATGGGAAGAGAGAGGGGAAAGGAGCCATGTGGGTTTCCTTTTTTATTTATTTTTTCTCCCTCAAGTGAAGCACTTTATTTTCCCTTCCACTCCATGTGAACTTTTCCAAGTCACAATGGAGAAATACTTTTAAAATTCTGGAACTGTGCAAATCAAGAAGTTGTTAAATGGCAGGCTAGCCTGGCTAGCTCCTATTTTGATCTCTTTCATGTAGTCAAAGAACCTTGGTTACCAAATCACACAGGAATCTCTCCACGTGTTTGAATGGCAATGCTGCATTAGAGACAAGACCGAAAAGCCAATGGGCCAACATGTCCTCCCAAGGTGAGTTTTCTTGAGTCAAATGGAGGTGTTTATTCTCAGAGGGACATGTGGATGCCAGAGAATTCAGGTTTTTTTCATAGATGTTTGGATTACTGGTATGATTCACTCATTATTTGAAGCGATTATTAACTAAGAAAATGTAACAACTGCTTTAAAAACTAAATCCATTATGTTTAAGCCTCTGGTTGATAAAAAAAAGGACATAGGGCTTTGTGGCAAAGAACATAAGGGGAAGATCAGGAGAATCATCCTTCTTGAACTTCACTTGCCTCATCTGTTAAATGGGGTGACTGGATAAGAGTATGTCTTGGGTTGTGAAATGCATTGGAAGTAATTTGAAATGTATAATAATAACAATCAAACATGTCAAATGATGAAGTATAGAAGTTTGTAAATGTAAATTTTATCTTAAACTGGAAAAAATTTTTTATTTGTGTGCTCTGGATTATGCTTTCTTGACTAAGGGAGACATAATGGTCATTTATAGCCAATGCCCTGGGGATAGAAGTGTGTCACGCACAAGAGTATCCTCTGCTACCTATGTGGCAGTGCAGACATAGTGCGCAACCAGTGAGTCTGAAGGTCCCCATGAGTTCTTTCACCCGTGACAGTAGACATGGTGAATTCCAAGATGCACTCATCCATTAGGTAGGGTTCATTTTTTTTATATTACCCTGCTGTTTGGTTTTTGGTATTTCATGTGCCCCTATCCCAAAGGTATCTATGACATCTTTCCTCTCTTAGTCTGTACCTTGGCCTTGCCTGTTTCATTCCTCAAAATGAAATTTGTTTGTTCCATGTGGGAATGCTAGTTTTGTAGGATACCATTCATTATAACCCGGAAGTGCTCAAAATTATTTTGCATAGTACTTGTACCAATATTTGCAATGTTAATAGTTAAATATCTATTTGAAATTGAGCTAGAAACATAATTTGTATGTCAATGTCATGATTCTAGGATATTATTGCTAAGTGTTAGGCTAAAGTAGGAAGGTAAATTTTCTTAAAGTTAGTCATTTAAATAAAATATTGAGAAAAAACAATGATATCAAGCTGGGCATGGTAGCAGGAGGATTGTTAAGTTCAAGGCCAGTCTAGGCAAGTTTGTGAGACCCTGTCTCAAAATAAAAAATAAAAAAGGCTGAGGATGTAGCTCAGTGATAGAGAATCCCTGGGCTTAATACCTACTAAATTACAGGGAAGAAACCATGAAGGTGGTACATAAAGGACTGAAATTGGGAAACATCTAGAAATTTTTTTTGCTAAAGAAATAGAAAATCATGTAGTAAGCTTTACTCACGTTCCAAGTAACAGAAAATTACAAAGTGACAGTGGCCCTTAAGTGATAGAAATAGAAATTATTTGCTATGGAAACTCCAGTGACATTATAGATATTCTATTTATCTTTGTGAGATAATTCCAGTGTTGCAGGCAATTGTTTCTGCTAGATCTTGCTTGTGGTGTCTTGGTTTCTTGTGAGCTATATGATTTGATCATGAGTTCTTATTTCTTAGGTAATTTCAAGGAGATTTCCAAGGAGATCTGGTTTGAAGGGTGATTTTGATTTTTTTTTTAAATATTGTAGTTGTAGATGGACACAATACCTTTATTTTATTTATTTATTTTTATGTGGTGCTGAACCCAGTGCTTCACATGTGCCAAGTAAGTGCTTTACCACTGAGCTATAACCCCATCCCTGATTTTGACTTTTTCCCCCATTTTCCCCAGGCTTCTTGAATGAACTACTTATTCAGAACTGCTTTAAACTAGACTGTAGACTTGAGGTTTTCCAGACTTCTAAGCTAATATGAACTTGGCCTACAAACCCTGTGAGGGCCAGTGGTTGGTTATGAATTATCCTGAATTGGGTGGATGGGGAATGTCTCTCCTCCACTCAGTGCTAAGGTTCAAGAAATGTAGTTTTCTTGCCATTCTCTTGGATAATAGGTTTATTTCCAATTCATCTTCACCTTGAACACTTTGTCTCTCATTCCCCATGTCCCTTAGGACCATAAAACCCCATCCCCTGAATCATGCATGCTTGGCAAGTACTTCCTGAAGGAAGTTGATTTCAGGATCCTCCATGCTTTTCTGTACTTCTGCTTTATTTAATTGATTTTTGGAAGAGGATATTACTTATTTTACTTATTAATGCATTTAAAAATTTAGAAAATGTTTTATAGCAGGGCATGATGGCATATGCCTGTAATCCCAGTGGCTTGGGAAGCTGAGACAGGAGGATCATGAGTTCAAAGCCAGCCTCAGTAAAAGTGAGGCACTAAGCAACTCAGTGAGATACTGTCTCTAAATAAAATACAAAATAAGTCTGAGTGGTTGAGTGTTTCTGAGTTCAATCCCTGGTACCCCCAAATCCCCGCAAATAAAGTGTTTTATAAAAAAGCTCTTATAGGTAGTTGGGGGAAAGTAAATTGGTACAAAGACTTTGGAAAGCCGTTTGGCAGTATGTATTAACCTCTGTGCACCATATGATCCAGAAACTGCATTCTTAGGTATACAATAAAGAGATCCACATACACAAATTCTCCAAAAGACACTTACAAGAATGTTATAGCAGCCTCATTCATAATAGGCTGAACTAGAAAGTACACAAATACCCATTGACGGAAGAATGGTTAAATAAATTGTAGCACATTTAAGCTACATATAATATTTACACTGTATAAGAGATTGGGCATGCCCAAACAACAACCACATGCGATAACATGAATGAATCTTACAAGAAACTAAAGAATCCAGAAACCAGAACATATTATTTTATTTATATAAAATTTAAAATTATCAATGAAACTGTGCTATTGGAAATCAGGATGGTGATTATGCTAGAGAATTTGTCACTGAAAGGAAAACTCAAGGGAGGCACCTGTGGGGTTGATAATTTGTTCTTTTTTTTTCTTTTTTAAAGAGAGAGAGAGAAGAGAGAGATAATTTTTTAAAATATTTATTTTTCAGTTTTCAGTGGACACAACGACTTTATTATATTTTATGCGGTGCTGAGGATCGAACACAGTGCCCCGCGCATGCCAGGCAAGCGCGCTACTGCTTGAGCCACATCCCCAGCATAATTTGACCTCTCTCTTTTTTTTTAAATATATTTTTTAGTTGCAGATGGACACAATACCTTTATTTTATTTTATATGGTGCTGGGGATCAAACCCAGCATGTCATGCATGCTAGGCAAGTGCTCTACCACTGAGCCACAACCCTGGCACCAATAATTTGTTATTTCTTATTCTGAGTGCTGGTTTCCCAAGTTGGTTCAGTATGTGGAATTTCACCATGCCAAGTGCTTAAGGTATCAGCACTTTTCTGAAAATGTATTCTACTTTCCTAAAAAGGAAAAATTCTTTCTGGTGGGAAGAGTGGTCAAAGTAAGAGGCTTGCTGTACTACACGTAATGAAAGGATATGGTGTTGATCTTTATATTTCATCTCCAGCATCTAACTTGCAGCGCTTGGCCTATAGTAAAAGTGCTCAGCAAATACTTGTAGAAGCCCTATGTTTAAAATTTAATTTTTTAAATACACAATTATCACTTGATCAGATTTATTCTAAAAAAACAGGAAATAATAGGTACATACCTTAAGAAATATGATTAACTTATTCTAAAAAATGTGGGTGGAGTAGATTATGATACTTTTATGATGCTCACAAAGTCAAGGGACAAGGGAACAGGATTCAAATTGTTCCTCAGTTGTAAAGGGAACAGAATGCTCCTAGGATTCAGGATATGGATGAAAGGGATTCTTAAGTAGGTTCTTTTTATTTTGGATATTTTGTCCTTTGAGATATCAATTCCTTGAACAAAGAGTAAAAGTAATTTCCCTAATGGGAAGGAATGGGGGAAAAAAAGAGTCTTTATAAAAAGTTCAAATTATATTTGGTCATAAAGGACATTTTATTCAAGGAAGTTAAAGCTTATAACTGAAAAATATTATAGCTCTTCAGGGTAACATCAGTAAGTAGCTGTGTGACCTTGACCAACCCACCCATTCTCTCTGTTTCCAGTATTTTTTTTTTAATTTGCAAAATGAGGTTTCTTTCAAATCTAAAATTCTGTGATTGTGCAATTTCATCTAATTGTGGAAAATTGGCTTGAATTGCTTTAAAATATGAATTATGAATCATTTAAAAGGAAAGGTGGTTTTTGCGAACTTTATTTATTTTAAATTTTTTTTAGTTGTTGATAAACCTTTATTTTATTTATTTATTTTTATGTGGTGCTGAGAATTGAACCCAGTGCCTCACACATGCCTGGCAAATGCACTACCTCTGAGCCCCAGCCCCAGCCGGGTTTTGTGAACTTTAAAGTAACAAAATGGAACATCATTTATGATCAACTTTGTAGAGGTCTTCTAAAGCAGCTTGATTTAGGATTAGAGAATATTTGTAATTAGAATGTTAATTCATCACATTTTCTTCTGCATTATGGGAAGTATCACTGTAGCAGAGACCAGCTAGTTGTCCACCAATCCTGTTTCCTGATCCTCTTTCTGGGGACAGAGCTAGTTTCCATTTCTCAGCCTTCTTCACCCTGAAGTATACTCCCCTGTGTTCTGGCTGATGGAGCATTAGCAACTCCAACCCTGGCCAGGACACTTGCCACTCAGGATCCTCCAGGTTCTTTCTCTGCAGCCAAAGCGCGGTGGCCTCAGGAGGCTCACCTTGAAGATGGCAGAGTCACAAACCTCGAATTATTATTACTAACCAGCTGCAGACCATTTGGGAACATTCCTTTTGGTGTTTCCATTGGCAGAAAATAAATAACATATTTGATTATTTTTTTTGAATTATATATTTACAATTTCTATTTAATGAAATAAACCCTTACAAAATTGAAATGTGGCTTAAAAAAAGAAACTATAGATTGAAGAGGAAACTAATGGTAAAGCAAAGTAAACAAGATGGTGTTGGTCTTTATATTTCATCTCTAGCATCTAGCTCACAGCAGTGCTGACATTCCTCCTATAGGTTTATCAACAAGAGGAAGTACTGCCCTCCCTATACTCCCCAGGAGCCAATCAGTACCAAGTTGGCATTAAGAAGGTGTCAGGCTGCGGTGGAAAGGGAAGAGACTTTGAATTCAGTTAGGTTGAGCTCAAGTTCTAGTTTTACCACACAGGCCCCCAGTTTTCTCATGTATAAAATGGAACTAAGCATATTCACCTTGCTAGGTCATTAGCAGTAAAGCACAGTAACTAAAAGGATGAAGTCGGATCCCAGCTTTGCCATGGATGAACTTGGGTGTATTGAAGGTGATACTTCAATTTTTTGTGCTTTCGTTTTTTTCAGGTGTAAGATTAAGATGGGGATGACAAATCATACCTCAGAAAGCTAACTGGAAAATGGAATGGGTTAGTACAGCCCACCATCCATATCTGTGCGTTTGGCATCCATGGATTCAACCAATCACAGACGGAAAACATTTGAAAAAAATTGCATCTTGCTATAATGTACAGACTTTTTCTTGTCATTATTCCCTAAACAATAAACTCTAACAACTAATTGCATAGCATTTGTATTGCATTAGGTTTTATACAGATGATTTAAAGCATATGGGAGGATGTGCAAACACTACATCATTTTATATAATGAACTTGAACATCCAGTATATTCTGGTATCCATGCTGGGGCAGGGTGTGTCCTGGACTCAAACCTCCCCAGATACTGAGGGACTAAGCATGACTATACATGCTTAGAATGGTGCCTGCTGCAAAGATGTATGTAGGTGTTTATTATTATTGTTCTTATTGCAAGGAATAACTAGAATATGGATAAAAATTTGTCTACATGGTAGACACTCATTAAATGGCAATAATGCATGATTCAAAGATGTTTGGCAATACTTATTTGCACATAAAAATCAGAATTTTAGTTTGACATGTTCTACATGCACAATACCCTATCATCCAGAAATTTCATTTTAACCCATTTCGGTTTATCCAATATGTGCTGGTGTGATGTGAAATAATCTGATTCCACGATTTAACAGGTTATTGCATCCAAAAAAAATACAGCATATAGAAAGATATCTGTCTTCTCTGAGACCAAAAGTTGATGACTTATGTGTGATGTTTCCTTCTTCATATTTGCCTAAGTACCAAGTCCTGTGCACTAAAACTATATGAGCAGGACTAGATGTACTTGCCCTGTTAGGTGGGAAAATTAATAGAATCATTTTTCAGATAGGGAAGAATATCATTATGATTCAGTAAAACATTTTTACCAGTAAAACATTTTTGAGCACACACTCTCAAAATAAGGATATCTTTAGTTGTTACATATACTAAGTATGCATATGTATAAGTATCTACATTTATATACTATGCACTAGTGTTCTTATAAGGTGTTAAGAGATAAGTGCTTTCCCCAGCCCCTAACTGTGACAACTTTATGCTATTATTAGTCAATACATCAAGCCTCAATCTATACTTAGGATGAGGTTCATTGTTAATGAGAATGTATGTTAATTCATATTTTAATTAGATAACTTCTTGATAATCTCAAAATGATTTATTATCATCTTTTCTTTTTAAACTTCATCTTGTAGCTAACGAAGAGCCTTCCCATGAGCTGAAGGATAAGTTCCACCATTTTCAAATCATTTGTTGTTGTTTCATTAGTATGAAACTTGGTCTATGGATTTTTCTCTTATATTATATTCCTACTTTTCTGGTATAGTTAAAACTAGAAAAAACAATTCTTAAAAAACTAGAAAAAACAATTCTTAATTCATTAAGGGCACACTGTAAATCAAAATATGCTTCAATATCCTTCTAGCAACAATCACATAAAAAAAAAAATCCTGTAGATGCTCCTGACCTTTCTCTGGGAGATACCATTTGATTGCTTGAATCTCTGACCCAGAGACTAAATGCAGTCCCTAATATGTTCTTCCTGTGTTATCCAAAGGATGTCTTGGGGCCTTCACTTCACTTTTTTTTTTAAAGGTTGTTTTCTTTTTTTTTTTAAGAGAGAGAGAGAGAGAGAGAGAGAGAGAGAGAGAGAGAATTTTAATATTTATTTATTTTAGTTCTCGGCGGACACAACATCTTTGTTTGTATGTGGTGCTGAGGATCGAACCCGGGCCGCACGCATGCCAGGCGAGCGCGCTACCGCTTGAGCCACATCCCCAGCCCTTCACTTCACTTTTGCCTGTATGTGGTGTAGGTTTGTTCTCTTGAACATCCTGGCCATGGAAGTAGTAGGATAGTTGGATATTTTTCTTTCATGTCAGAGAATACCTCTGGTGGATTGGAAGAAGGTTTGTTTCCTAGTGGGAAAATAACTTTATATTCTGTATCATGATATTTGTAACTGAAACCTTAGCAACAGAGGCAGGAGAAAATTGAGCAGTATGTGTAAATCCTGGCCTTTGGAGTCTGATGATCACAATGGAGAAGAACCTGGCCTCTGGCATCTGTCAGACCTTCAGCTAAGTCCTGGATGTACTGCTAAGTAATGGTGGGAACTTGAAGTAACGTAACCAATCTGAACTTTCATTTCTCCATCTGAAAAATGCGAACAACTACAGCATTAGTAGGATATTTACTAAGTTTATAACAATAAAAGAAGAGGAAACACATGGTGGTGGGGAGCACTCAAAATATGGTGGCATAAAAAAGATGTATTTTTATTTCTCTTTTATGTAAAGTTAGGTAGGTGACACAAGGATGGTATGGCAGTTCAATAGTGACAGGAACCTACCTTCTATCTAGTTGTTCTTCTGTCCTCTATGCTAGGCTCCCACCTCATGGTAAAATGGCTGTTACGGTTATTGCTATTTTGTCTGATTCCAGACAGAGGGAACAAGAAAAAGCAAAGAAGAGGGTACACTATTTTTCATTTAATTATATGACTTGGAAGTTGTTCCAATCCCATCGGCCACACCTTAGCCATGGCCATCCCTAACTGCAAGGGAGTATGGGAAATGTAGAATTTGCTGGAGGTCATGTGACTAGCTTCAGGTTTCTACTACTAAAGAAAGGCAGGGAGAATGGTTATGGGGCAAAACTAGCCATTTCTGGAACATCTGCCTCTTAGGATAGATGAAGGGATTAAATGATACTATTTAGCAGAGCTGAGCCATGACTTAACAAACCCAAAGAGCATTATTATATTATTATTATTATTAATATGAGTCTTTTGTTTTCTCCTAAGCAAAACAAATATTGATGAATTGTTTTCTTCTCTAAATAGGCACTGTGTGCTGACCTGGGCAAAGAATGTCCTGTGCATCTCACCAAATAGTACCTATTTAAACATTGCTAGCATAGTGGATGGTTTGAAAAGGATATACATTGTTATTCACTTGAAAACAATAATTCTCATTTCTTTCATGTTCACATCTGGTGAGGTCCTTATGTAGCAACTAAAAAAAAGACATAAAGAAAAATTCCACTATCCTTACAGAGAACATGAAAAATAAAAATACCAGGAAAAGTAGACTGACGGGGACAGCTACTTGAAGGATGAGAAAGTACCAGGTCTGTGGAGGCAGACAGACCTAGCGTATTAGCTCATTGTTTAAAAACTCTCAAAGTCAGTAGTTTACAACCGTATTGCTTATGCCTAGGTCTATGGGTTGGCTGTAGCTTTGTTAGTTTCTGAACTTTGCTTCACATGTCTTTTCATTTTGGTAGCTACCTCTAGGGCATGTTCTTAGGGAAGAGGTCAAGCTGTATGGTGCAAGTGCACTCAGAGCCTCTATCTATATGTTACCTGTGGCACAAGACACATGACCAAACCCAAAGTCAATGGCCTGAGGAACTATGTACCATTTTCAGAGGAGCATTGCAAAAATGAGAAAGGAACAAATAGTTGTGAACAATAATACTGTCTACTACACCAGAATTTGGGTTCCTAACTAGCTGCATGATCAGGGGCAAGGTTTTTTAGCCTTTTGAAGATTCGTTTATAAATAGGGATAATAAATATAACCGGTAAATTTGCATTTATTAAATAAGATTCTCATCTCTCTAAATCAGTTCCCAATGGCATGACACAGATTGATTACATATGTGCTGCCATGGTGTTATTTCTCAGCCAAGAGACCAACCAGTTGGGTGACACTTGGGGATTTCAGATCCTCGGCTAGTGGCCTTCTGCCACAGCAGACTTGCCTGTGCCTTCGCTGCACAAATAGCATCATTTTCTGCACGACTATGATGTGAAATATGTTAGGGACCCTGGAAATGAAAGCACCTAACGAGGCTGGCACTTGGTAAGTTTTGCACCAGAAGCAGCTGTCATTGCTGAGAGATGGAAAGACAACTGGGGAGTCAGTTTGATGGCAACAAGGACACCGACGGGAGAGAATTTCCCCTTCAAGAACACCACTTGATACTTTGCTGTTTCCTCTCTGTGACCCCACTGGGGTCATGACCCCCTTCTCTGCAATTTGAGAAATCCTGATGGATAATATCCAGAACCCAGGCTCTGTGTGACCCGAGCTGAGAGTTGAATCTAAAAATATGTCTTGCTTTATAGAACACCAATTGTGGCTGCTTCTAGTCAGTCCAGAGCATATGACAAATCTACCCCCAATGAAATTCCTGGAATTGCTCTTGTCTCTGAGGTGCTGGGGAGATACTGCCTCTCTTGGTCTGGCATGTGGTCAAGGGAGACTTGCAGGGTCTGACACGGGACCTCTCTCCCAGACAGTGTGAGAGTGTGATGTCAATGCTTTTGGTCTTTTTCAGTTGCAATCTATCTTTGCTGCTGCAACAGTCTTACTACCATAGAGCCAACTATTACCAGTGTAGACAAAAACCCTAGGGCAATAGCCCAAGTTTTTTGAAAACATTGCCAAGTTTATTGCCAGGTTACACTGCCACACAAAGCATGTGTCCATTGCACACAGAAATATTTTCTTGTTATTTGACTCAGTTTCCTCAATACCCAGTATGAGTATAGTCAGGGTCTAGTAGCCTAAAATCAAACAAACAGTTGAGATGAGCATGGAAAATTGAAGTCTTTAAACCCTAACCCTAACCCTAACCCTAAGAAATATTGGATCCAATGTCTATGTTATTTCTGAAATATCTTTAATATAAATGTTTTCCACTCGATGACCAATTGTTGCCTCTTCACGAATTTAGCATTCTTGTATTCATCACTTGAATAGAAATCTCTGGAAAGCTTTTTCTGTGTAAGATCCTGGAGATACAATGATAGATGAGGCACAGTCTATGGCCTCAGGGAGCTTACATTTCTGGGAGCAGAGTGGTTAATTAAAGAAAAATTGTAAAATTCAAAATGATAACCAATAGCTTCCACTGAAGAGAAAAAGCTGCATGAACATTGATAATTGAACAATACTGAGATGTGAATTTTAAAGTGTTGTTCATTCAGTCACTCCCTCTCTAGACTCATGTGTCCTAATGAGAGTCTCCTATTATCTTTCTGTGGAGGAAAAAAAAAACCACTTGGTCAGCAGTGTTGTTAAGGGAACAGGGAAATGGACACTCTTGGATACTGATGACAGGGTTGCTAGGGACCTAAGTTGGTTTGGGCATTCACAAATGGCAAGCTGACAATATGTAAATGCTGTCCAAAGGGAGAATTGTTTAAATGAATTATGGAATATTCATACAAGGGAATACTGTGTGTACCATGAAAATAATGCTTCAGATTAATAGTGAAATGGAATGCATTGTTGAGTGAGAAAAATAAGAGGCAATGGACACACTGTGATTTGAAATGTGTGTGTGTGTGTGTGTGTGTGTAGGATTGTGTATGTGTGTGCAGGAAATCTACACACATAAAAAGACTAGAGAATGATAATGCTAATACGTTGAAGGTAATTACTTCAGAGTTGGAATTATAAAGGGATTTTTTAATTGGGGAATACTTTTCAGCATTGTTTTTTGAGTTTTCTTACAAAGAACATGTATTTCTGTCATAATTTGAGGTGGTAGAGGAAGGCCTGGAAGTTTTCTTTCTTTGTTTTGCTTTTTAAGAAATGAAAAAATTCCAGATCAGGTCATCTCAGCTCTAGGAAAAAAAATTCCAAATAAAATCATTAATTTATGTGACAGAATTAAAGATAGAGACTTGGTGGGTTGATGGAATTTCTAGTAGTGTAGAATTTTCTAATGGCCTATCAAAGAGGCCGCTTCAAGGTTTTACTTGTACAAGCAATGAAATGAATGGAAATACAGTGTACTTGCAAAGAAGATGAGCTCAGCTCTCTCAAGAAAATTGTGCTTTGTTACTGGTGATTTGCTACTGGCAATGTGGATGGCAGGCAACTGGAACAATTCCAGAACCAGCTGGGTAAGGGTTGTGGTTGGAGTAAGCTCCAGTCTCCCCATAGTTGGACTGTTGAGGGAAGAGAGTTTGAGAGAAATGATCTCTAATCTTAGATTTCTAAATAAAAGTTGATTTTGTTATGTAAAATATTGTGGTTGTTATAAAATTTGAATAAGAAATTATATATTGAACATCAGTTTTCTTATTTTCCTTAGGTTTTTCTCTGCCCTCCTTCCAAATTCAATTATAGACACGGTGGAAGTTATCTCTGAACCTTCTCCCTGCTATTTCCTTGCCTTTCTCCTTGGAGGCAACCACACAAATTGTTTCAGTGTTCATCATTCTCATGTTTGTTTAAGAATTTTAAAACCATATTTTGCATCATTAATTGCAATAGAAAAAAAATATTATTTTCTAGACATATTTGTGGATTTTTGGATTTTGCTGTTGGTTTATCCATGCTAACAGTTGTTATAACTATACATTAACTGCTGTATAGTTTTTCATTGTGAAAGTATATCACAATGTATTTGTCCATTCTTCCATTAATGGACATTCAGATTGTGTTTTTGAAACAATGCTGCAATGAACCTTCCTGAACTTATATCCCTATCTAGGGTATGTACCGAGAAATGGAATTGTGGGGTCACAAGAAAAGTGTATCTTCAACCTAACTAGTTATATAGTTGTACCAATGTATAGGTCTCAAAATGTCTGAGACTTCTTACCAATCTTTGTAATTTTTCTTTACATTTTTGCCAGTCTAGAGAGTGTGAGATGGTTTCTGATTATCATTTATTTTTATTTTCCTGATTAACACCAGGCTAAACACCTTTTTATATGTTTATTGGCCATTTAGATTTCCTTTTCTGTTAGTAAATTTATTTATTTATTCATTTATTTTTGGTACCAGGGATTGAACCCAAGGGGTTCAATCCTACCTTGGGTTCAAATCCACTGAGCCACATTCCCAGCTCTGTTAGTAACTTTTTATATCTTTTGATCACTTTCTTTTTTTTTTTTTTTTAGACAGGGAGGGGAGAGAGAGAGAGAGAGAGAGAGAGAGAGAGAGAGAGAGAGAGAGAGAGAGAATTTTAATATTTATTTATTTTTAGTTATGGGCAGACACAACATCTTTGTTTGTATGTGGTGCTGAGGATCGAACCCGGGCCGCACACATGCCAGGCGAGCACGCTACCACTTGAGCCACATCCCCAGCCCTTGATCACTTTCTTGATGGGTTGCTAATCTTTTTCTTCTTAGTTTAATCTGAGTTTTAAACAAAAAATAAGAAAAGGAAATCCATCTATTCAACATATTTCTCTTGAGTAACAATTGGCTGTTAGATGCTATGAAAAGAAAGGAAAATGAAAAAGATGACACTCTTTCATGCAAATACTTAATTTATGCTATTTTTGATGGGAAGAGAAAATTCTTTAACATTGTATCAGCGTTGCTGTAGGGTGAAGCGGTTACTTCATTTATATTCTGTTCTTAAGATTCATATCAGACTCTCCCTAACAAAAATGCAAAATTATCTAAGTACAATTACACAGTGTTTCTCCTTAATTATCCAAATAAAGCACATATTCTGAAGTCTAGAATGAAAAAACAGAGGGGGCTGGCCATGCTTCACCAAGGTTATCTTGCACTCATTACAGAGCAACAGCCCATGTGGCATGGGCAGGGGTACACAGAATGACTAATGCACTAACAAGGCTTACGTGGACCTCCCACCCCCCTATAATCGCATTCCTTTCATTAGTTTTCACCCAGCTGGTCTGAGTTGCACAAACAAAATATTGTATGAGATTGGCCCATTGATGGTAAATTCGGAATAATTTTTGTAAAACCCTTGCCAAGTTACATACTGACCCCAGGGTCTTTAAACCAGCCAAAAAATGTTGAGCAAAAACTGAATTAAATCTATTATCACAAATTTGTGCCCCATAATCTGATGAGACTTCCAGATGTCCAGCCAGAGACCATCTGCTGAATGTCTGTGGGCACACACTCCCGGAACATGTGCATGGCTAAGGGTAGCAGAGTGACAGCTTGGAGCTCCAAAACTCTGAGCAGTTCCTGCTTGGACATAAAGCAGACAAAGAAAAAAACAAGTCGGAGGCTTTCTTTTTGAGAGTTCTTTTTTTAAATCATCATTTTCTTTCCATTTAACTGATCAGTTGCCTTATTCTGGGAGTCAAATCATGGCTTTTCCAAGTCATAATAATGAGATAGGCTCATTTCTCTCAAAGATATCAGACTGTGATTTTTTAATATTTAAAGAGGTAGCAACAAAAATATTTGGGAGTTAATTTCTAACTTAGACTTGGTCATAACGCCGAGTAGCCTGCTTTGTTTATTGCTGTCAGAACTCCCAAACAGACTGTCAGAAGGAGATATATGTGTAGGAGGATTACTGGGAAGTACTCTCAAGAACAAGATGAGTGAGGGACTAAGTAAGGGAAGTACCATCGTGCAGAGGGGAAGTTGGATTGAGAGACAATGGACAATGAGAGACAGTGGAGGCCTCCACCAGGCTTGTGGGGAGCTACGGAGCTCAGGCAGTGTGATTAATGACTGATTTTGTGTGTCAACTTGGTTACTCTGTGGTGCCCAATTTTTTGGTCAAATTTCAGGTATTGCTGTGAAGATATTTTTAAGATGTGATTAAAACTTAAACCAGTAGTTTTCAGTGAAGTCCATAATGTGAATACAATTCACTGAAGGCTTTAAGAGCATAGACTGGGGTTAACAAAGAAGAAATTCTCAAGATTGGAATGTCAGTCTTAAAATCCTGCTTCAGTTTCCAGTATACTGCTTTGTGAAATTCAGACTAAAAATTACAACTTGACTATTCACCTCTGTTTCCACTCTATTAGAAAGGAAACCCCCACAGGAACCTCCAAGAAATTCCTCTAGGATATACCCAAAGTGAGAGGTAAGAAAATTGTTTCACTACAGACATCCCCTAAACAGGAGAGAAGACAGTCCCCTAACAACTGAATCAAACTTGCCCTGTCCTCCCTATGAGGACACAGCCACGCTGAACCGTGAGCTCACCCCATCCCTTAGGCCCCATCTCCGGTAATTACGTGCTAACAATGCCATTTCTGACAAGAGAGACCTTATTCTTAGGTGTGGAGGTCTGGGGGACAGGATGGATCCCTGACACTCCCTGGTCCTACCCATCTGGGAGTCCTTTTCAATAGGTGCTGAGTTCTGTCAAGTCATTATTCTACATGAATCCATACCATCCTGTGCCTTTCTTGGCTTTTCAGTAAAGTGCATCGTATGGGGATGTTGGTGTCTATACTCTTGATGGACTTTGGTCTGTGGATTTGGGGTTTCTCTGATGGTTCTACTCTGGCAGCGGCTTTTCTGGTTTGATGGTTGGGCAATACCAACTTCATAAAATACATGGCGAGTTGTTCCCTGTGCTTCCACTTCCTGGAAATGTTTGTATACATTTGTTCTTCTTCACTCTGTGGTAGAATTCTCCAGGGCCATCATCTATAGCTGAAGATTTTTTGGGAGCTTCTTACATTAGGAACTTTATTTCCTTGATGGTCACTTGGCTTTTATGTAAGTAGCCACCGTGGGATGGTTTAAGATGGCCAGTCCCCAGAGCCCATGTGCTCATTCTCCATGACCTTTAGCAGCAGCCAGGAGGAGATTTTGGGTTCAGAGGCCTCAAGGCTTGCTGGTGATGCTCCCAGCCACTGCTGCAGGCAGGCCCACCCCCGCCCACTGGCCCGTCTCTGGCTTCCCTGCCCGTGGGATTATGGAGGTGGTGCCACAGACACTCTGGAGTCCAGTGGCTTTCCAGAGGAGTCTTCTCTAACACCTGCCACCCACCCTCTCCACACATCTCAGGGAGGGGCCTGAAGAGCAGGAAAGGTATCCTTTGTGGCCAAAGCAATGGGCTAAAACAGAATCGAGTCTACAGTGGCTCAAGGAGAGAATCTCTGCTACACGAGGTCAAGGCACTTGAGTCCCCACCTACACTGGCTGAAGGTGCAGGAGTCTCTATCTACACAGAACAGCAGAGGGAGGCCCAGTGGTCCAGGCTGTGGTCAGGACGTCTGCTGGGCTCCTGCTTTTGCCCTGAGGCCTCTCTCTGGTTTTGGTTTTTCCTTTTTAAGTTTTATCTCCTCTATTTTTCAACCTGCCCTCTTAAAACAAAGCAAAAGAAAAAAGCCTTTGGAACATCAATTTTATTATTCAATGGGTGAGAAAGAGAAATTGATGAGGAACCATCGCTGGTTTCCCAGAAGCCCGGGAGGAAGGCCAGGGCAGAGCAGGGCAGGGGAAGTGTCCCAGGGAAGAGAATCTCTGATGTCTGTGGCAGGAGGGGGCAGAGAGAGTGGTGGTGGAGGCCGACGGGCTCTTGGCTGGAGTCCACGCGGGGAGGCCCAGGCCAGTGGGCGTCCCTCAGTGCTGCAGCTGTTTCGGTGCCCTTCCTGACGGGTGCCGACTCTGAGGTCAGGCTGCTCGGAGATCGGGGTCTTCTGGCTGTCCCTTGGTCTGTGTGCCTCCTCAGGGCGCGTCCACTGGGGCCACTCTGTTTTGGAACCTAGGGCTCCTGTGGCCTCCCTGCACGGGTGCCGCTCTTCTTCGGGAGCCGGGTCCGCGGAAGCAGGGCAAGCAGCAGCACAGTTGCTGGAGGCAGGTGGCGATCCTCCTGGTGACCCCCCTCCAACCCCTGCCGCTGTTAGCGGATTGGCCTGAGGACCCCTGGGAGGAGGAGCTGGGGCCTTCTGCCACACACCCGCAGAGGACCCTCCATGGGCTGGGCCTGGGGTCTTGGGGCCCGCGGGGCACAGGGTCGCCTCGGGAGGCTGGGCTGGGAGAGGCTGTGCCCACGTGGAAGAACCGCAGAGGGATGGCGGGCATGCTGGCACTGACCGCGCCCCTGTGCCCTGCCTGCCTGGCCTCCTCTGGTGGCTGGTGCTCCCAGGGCACTGGATGGGCAGGCTCGCTGGTGCACCACTTGCTGGGGCGCAGGCCGGGGGCATCCGCGGGGCCTGGGCGAGGCCCCACCACCCTTCTGCGCACAGGCCTCGCCTGGAGCGCCCACCCCGCCGCGGCCTGGGTTCTCTGGTGCTGGAGGATAAGGTAGGTGGCCATGGCCTCATTGTATTTCCGCTGGTCCAAGGACACCCAGGTGTGGTAGGGGTCGTAACCCATGTCGAACATGATGGTCATGATGGCGGGGTCTGGGTGTCTGGGGTGTGGGTCACTGCAAGGATTGGGCGAGGGTTCCCTGCCCTGGCTCAGCCACGGGTGCCCCATTACCTGCTCCAGGGTGGCCCTCTGCCTGGGGTCCAGCCTCAGCATCTGCCGGATGAGGCTGCAGGCGTCCTGGGAAAGGTACCTGGGAAGGTGGTAGCTGGCCTGCATGAGGACGTCCTGCAGGCAGTTGGCGACTCTGGCCTTAAATGGGCGTCTCCCAGTGAGCATGAGAAACAGGGTAACCCCCAGGCTCCAGACGTCTGCAGGGGGACCCTCATATTCTTGATGCTGCACGATTTCAGGGGCACGGTATGGGACAGTGCCCCAGAAGCCGTTGAGCTTCTGCCCAGGCGTGAAGGTAGCGCCCAGGCCAAAGTCAATGAGCTTGACACTGCCGGCCCTGATGTCCACCACCACGTTGTCGGGCTTCAGGTCCAGGTGCACTATGCCCCTGTCGTGGCAGTGGCGCACGGCGCACACGATCTGCCTGAACACCGGGCGGGCTTGGTCCTCCTGCAGGCCACCGACCTCAGGGATGTAGTGCCATAGGTCTCCCCCATCTGCGTGCTCCATGACCATGTAGACGGTGCTCGGGCTCTCCATTACCTGGAAGAGCTGGATAACGTTGCGGTGATCCAGGGCCATCAACCTCTCCGATTCGGAGAGGACGGGCACGTTCCCCTGTGCCTTGGACACCACTTTCACTGCCACCTCTGCCCCTGTGAGGAGATGGCGGGCCAGTAACACATGGCTGAAGCCCCCCTCCCCAAGCTCCCTCACCACCTGGTAATGGTCGGTGAGGGCCGACTCGTAGCAGGAGCTGGGCTCCTGTGACCCTACACTATTCTCTCTACTCTGACTCTGCATCCTAAAGCCAGAACACCAATAAGGACGCTAGCTCAAACAAACAAACAAACAACAACAACAAAATAAAAATAAATAAATAAATTAAAATAAAATAACAAACCCCCCCAAAAAATAATAAAACCAACAACCAAAAGTCAGAAGGCAAAACAAAAGCAAACAAATGCCCAAATCAAAAAAACAACAGCAAAACACCACAACCACCAACCACCAAACGAGCTAACTATCTGGGAGTCCGACAGGTCACCACCAAGAGCTTCCTGTACTTAAGGACGAAAAACCCAGCTGCAGCTCCATCTTATATGGCCAATGCTTGAAAGAGCATCACAGTGGCTCCTTGTGAGGTCAGAGCAAGAGGTGACCGGGTCATGCCTGGCCATAACCCCCAGTGGTCATTTCACTCTAGGGCCTTCAGGACCTTTCCAACTTTCATAATAAGAAAGGACCCCAGTGGTCTTTTCACTTGGACTCTGATGAAAATCCATCATTACCTTGGGCTTTTAAAGGCCTCATCCGATCTACACCAACCATTCAATTCCTATTTCTTCCAACTCAGAATGACTGGTGTCAAAGGGATGGTAGCACTTCGCTCATGTGGTGATGCTAGCCCAAGAGCCTCTGTCCTCTAAGAACCTCCAGGGCTTGGTGTGAACACCTGCAGGGCTGAGAGGGAGGGACTATTGTTTATCATCCTTTCCCCACAAGGTTCTCAGCAGGTTTTGCTCTAGAAACCCTGCATCACCAAAGGCAGTGGTTTGATATGTTGAACAGGGAAAGGATAAAATACAAAAGCCCAGAATCCTAAAACCAGCAAACATGTCCTTCCAATATGGGGAAGAAATGGAGGCTTCCCAGACCCCTGGGTCCCTTCCTGTTGTTGAAACAAAGTCCCTTAGACTGTCATTTTTTTTTTAACAATAGAAATCGACTTCTCACAGTCCTGGAGACTGGGAAGTGCAAGGTCAAAGCTCCTTGTTGCTGTATGCTCACGCGATGGGAGAGGCAGAAGGTTTGGGCTCATTCTCTCAAACCCGGCTTCCTGTTTGTCCATTTTGTGTTGTGTTGACCATTGAATCAGTGCCTTGGGTATTTCAGGCATGTCCTCTGCCACTCCCCTATTTTTGTTTTTTCTTAAGACAGGGTCTCATTCAGTTGCTCAGGTTGGGCTTGTGTGGGTGATCCTCCTACCTTGGAGTCCCAAGGAGAGAGGATTAGAGCCTGTCATGGTTTGTAAGTGAGGTGCCCCTCTCCCTCATAGGCTCCTGTGCTAGTGCAGGGCTATTCAGAGGGGAAATGGTTGGATTGGGAGAGCTGGAACCTTCAGCCCATCCTAGCTTGAATGGACTGACTTGCTGGTGATTATAGGCAACAGAGTATAGATTTTAGAGTTGCACGCCCACACAGTCATGTGATTCAATCCTTGAGCTCTTTTTCACCAATCCATAGCTCTGTGTCTGTCTCTCTTTATTTATGTGTGATTCTGACTCTTCTTTTATACTCTAAAGATCTGTGTGTTATGATTTTACTATTGGGTTTTCCAGAAATACCACATAGCATTTCTTCTCATCACAGTGTCAAGAACTGTGAAGGGTTTGACATTTTACTCTACTTATAAGTTAACAAGTTAACCTAGCAAAGTTTTATGGATGTTGATAGAAGACTTGAAACTTTTTGGTCAGAGATGAATAAAAGTCAATTACCAAAGCAACAGAAATAGCAGAGTATCAGAATTTTTTATACTTTCTTCTTAGACCCAGATTTCTCTTTAAAAAAAATTTTTTTAGATGTATGGACCTTTATTTTACTCAAATATTTATATGTGGTTCTGAGAATCGAACCCAGCGCTCCGCACATGCCAAGTAAACACTCTACCATTGAGCCACTGCCCCAGCCCCTTAGGCCCAGATTTCTAAAATGTGATACAAAGAGAGTCAGATTATAAGTACTTAAACTGTGGGTTACATTACAGTACAGGAATTCTGAGTTTAGGGAACCCAAATCTTTTATAACAGGCAATAATCACACTCGCTTTTTGCTCCACAGAACATTACAATTCTCTATCTTTCATGACTACTAGAACACCTGTCTGCTGCTCTGGAGGTAGACACTATCTCTATATTCCCAGCTATGCAAACAACATTTATATGCTAGTTCAGAACAAGGGGTAGATGGTGCTTCACTTATGAGACCTGAAAAACACAATGACTCATGGAGAATTGTTTCTCAAAACAAGATAAATCTAGCATATGGTCTGCCAGACCATAATGCCATAAATCTAGCATTATGGTCCAAATTGCAGAGCATCTTGCAGCAGAACCTGGGCTGAATGCAGAGCTCTTTCCTGCTCTGGGCTCTGAGAAAGCTAGCAGCCTTCCTTGTCATTTGGTAAATTAATTGGGTAATATCAAAAGTGTAGAATAAGTTTCATCTAGAACACTCCCCAAACCATGGGACTTCTTTTTGAAGGAGGATGTACAAGAGGTATACCCTGGAGGGAATTTTCCCATAAACTCTAGATTACTGGACTCTCATAAAATTCATGTATGGGTTGGAGTAATGAATCGTCACTGGGTTAATGTTCCAATTTTTGGAGTACGTGGATGTTACCAAAGCTTCCAACATACTTCCTAATTAAGCTTTAAGCAAATTTTTGTAAATAAAGTTTTATTGGAACACATAGTCATTCTCATTCATTTACATATCATTATGACTACTTTTGTGCTACAATGGAAGGATTGAGCAGTTGTGGGAAACCACAGGGCCCACAAAACTTTTACCTTGGGCCCTTTATAGAAAAATTTTGCTGACCCCTGCTACAGAGAAAAGTCACCCCAATAATGTGGGTTGTTTGCTTACTGCTGCATTCCTCTTTGCTTTGTGAAAGGGTTTTATCTTGTCCTTTACATGGACAGATGCTAGGGTGGCTGATCTCTGTAGCAGGTGTCAGCAAAATTTTCTATATAAATATTCAATCTTATACAGCCTGATCTTTAGTATATCTACTTCTCTCTTGCTTTGGATTCCCTTCCTCTACCATTTGCCATGACAATATGAATTACCACTTTCTCCAAGCTTTCAGGAGTTATCCATGTGACAAGTGACTTGTGAAAGTTATTGACACCATAGCTGTATGTCAGTACTATCTTCCAGTCTTGCTAGGGAGCCAATAACAGAATATGCCACCATATCTATAAATTCTCCTTCCTTATAAGCAATTTTCCCTTCCCACTTTGACCCAGCATCTTCAAAATCCTGTTCCAAGTGCCCTTCTTCATGATGGTACATGTTGGCTATTCCTTCTGCTTCTTTAGTGAATAGGTCATTTTCTCCCTCAACAGGCTTAGCATTTATTTCTTCCACTAGGTTATTATTTTTTTTTTTTTGTCCACGTTGTCATACGATTTTGGTCTGAGGGCCAGGTTGGGGGGGTGTCCTTGCTAGGAAAGGCACATGGGTTTTGCAAGGTAGAGTGTTCTGTCATCATTTCTGCACAGGGAGAGTATGGTTGCTTTTAACAGGGAGGGTGGGTCATATCTGTAGTCCTGTGTGGTTCAGGTAAATCTGAGATTTTAGATTTCTTGAGTATATGGACTAAATAGCCTCACATCAAGTCTTGGGGTACCACTGCTTCTCAACCAGGCTCTGGCTTAGTGTCATAGAATTTTTGTGTTGTAAATTCAACCTCCTCTGGAGTTTCTTTGCTATTATACTTACTGAGTCTGATCCTTAGCCTTGTTTTTCCTGACTGCAGGAAATGACAATCACTTAATAAGCTGCCAAGGATAGACCCTTTAACTTCCACAATTCACTTGAGTTGGTGGTTAATCACCCTCAACTTTTCATGTTCTGTCCAGCTCATCAGTAGGCTTACAACCTTCAACAGCCACCTCATATCCTGGTAATCATGTTTGTCCTTTTCCTAATGATAAATGCCTAATGTATGGCATTCACAAATGCAATTTCTCCCACTAAACTCCTATCCCTTACCATAGGGAAATTTTTTAACAATTGCACTGCTATAGAATGCCAAGGACTATCAATACTCCACCTACCACCAAGACTGGGGTTCTCACTGCCAGCCAGCTAGAGTGTGAGCTAGCTTCAAAATCCCATTTTAGAGTTTGATTCTTAGGAACACTCTTGGTACTAACTGACTTAGGTTGGGTCCTCAGGAAACAAACTTTTGAGATGG
Source organism: Marmota monax (assembly GCF_021218885.2). NCBI lineage: Eukaryota > Metazoa > Chordata > Mammalia > Rodentia > Sciuridae > Marmota > Marmota monax. The sequence goes on along the minus strand of NW_026691950.1, from coordinate 3,526,716 downwards.
AGATTTCCTTTGAGAGGTCTTTTGGAGAGTGCTCTCAGGCAGATACCTGGAAGAGGGAGGGACACAAATCAGGCAGAGGTTGAAGGTAAATTGTAATGCAGTCATGATAGAGACCTCAGCTAATCCTGCAGGGAACTCTGGAGTTGGAGTGTCTCTTCAGAATTATCCCAAACTGAGGCCAGGTGGACAGGGCTGCAGACACCTTGAACTGATTGGCAATTTGAGTGTGTGTGGCATTCATAACCTTTGGTGAGGCAGTTTCCTTTAAGCAAGGCCACTTTCCTGAGAGAGACACAGCTAGGGATCATTACTGTCACTTCTGGCAGCTGGAGAATAAGTGGCTCAGTCCTGCAGGGGATCTGGGTAGAGCATGGCTGCATCCACTGCAATCCTTTAATTATTAAATGAATGCAGAGGCCTTGTGGGCAATGGTCTGATTTTTGAAGCTTATCTTGAGAGCAATGGAATGTCATTACACAATATTAGCAAGGGAATATCATAATTAGACTTGCATATCCAAAAGATCAGTTTGGTTACAGTGTGATGAAAATGGATTGCAGATCTGTTGGGATCTAGTCAAGAAATCAGAAACCATGCCAGTCATTTTTACTGTAAGAATTTAATACAGGGAGCTGTTTATACAGGTAATAGATGACTAATGAGCCAATACAAGTAATGCAGATATAGTAACTCAAGAGACACTACCACTCCTAAGGTTGGGGGAACAAACAAAAAAGATTGGTCTTATAAGAACCTAGAAGTTGTTGGCTTCACAGAGCTTGGATTCCAACATCTGAAAAAGACACCCTCACTCATTACCTGGGTAAGGTTGATACCTAAAGAGCTCAGAGGAGAAACCTCACAGAAATGGTCTCTAGAGCTATACAGAAGGGGCATTCCCAACTGGTGCTAGTGCCTCTGAGTTAGGCCAATGAGGACAATTCTGAGACTGTGGAGAAAATACAACATGGAAACTAAAACCAGTAGCTACTTGGCACACCAGAGCTGCTGATCCTACAGCATGTGGTCCTGCTGGCAGGGACAGCAAGCAGAAAGAGCAAGACTTCTCTCCACCTTCTGCCTTTGAGTCCCTTTAGAGGCCCCCATTGGTAGAATGTAGCAGGAGCCAGTTGGCAAAGCAGAAATGTAATTGGCAAAGCCCTATCCCCAGCATCTCAAGTTAGAAAGTGAGAAACAATAGATTAATAAGGAGCCCAAAGAAAGAGAATGTAAGTGAGGAGACCAATTTAGAGAGCTTATTGCTAAAGCCTAGGGAGAGTGATGGCAGTAGAGATGCAGGGAGTGGAACAGATTCAAGGAACATTTGAAGTGATTAACAGGGCTTTTTGCAAGGGGCCAGGGGAGAGTAGGGAATAGGGAACAAATTAATTGCCTGATAGTGGCATTACTGCTGTGAGGAGTCCTGGAGGAGGAGCAAGTTTAGGGGTGAAGAGTTTTATGGAGATATGAGCTGGTTTTAAAGGACAGGGAACAATCACACAGGCAGAGGGAAGTGGAGATGGCATTCCAGAGAGAGAAAAAGTCAAGAAGAGATTTTCTGAAAATGCTTTAAGTGCATTCAGGGGACAGCGGTTTGCCTGGAGAGAAGGATGTGAATAGTAAAAGAGGAAGAAACTAGAATTTGCAACCCATATGATCGTAGAGTCTTTAGTAGGCAAATGATAAAGTCCTATGATGTATCTGTAGGACTTTGAATTTTTAAAAAACTTTTATTTAGGTTAAGAGCGACAAATGTCTGCCTACAACCAGGAGCAGAACAAAATATTCATATTTTGAATATTTAATAGAAATGTGTACTTTTAAAAGTTGTTGTCCTAATGTTGATTCTTTTGAATGATCTAAACACAAATGAAAACATGATACAAAAAAATTAGCATTTTAGGAACTTTAAGTTCAGAACATGTTCACTGCAAAATGGAGGGTAAGAAGAGAGAATGGGAGTCCAATTCGTGAGATGCACTTTATCTCATGTTTTCATTAAGATGTTGCATTTGGTGAATGTCCTAATATTTGATTTTTGACATTATGCTAAACCATTCAGTTTTTATTTGGCAATTTTCAACTAGTTCATTAAGAGTCAGACTGCCTGGGTTTAGCCTTGACCCTGCTACATATTAGTTGTGTGAGTGACCCTGAGCAAGTCATTTTACCTCTCTGTGTCTTCAAGTCATATTGGTGATGTTATGATAATCCTTATAGGATTAGTGTGAGGTTTAAAGGAATTAATGCAGGCCAAGTCTTTAGAAGGGTGCCTGGCATATAGCAACCCTGTCATTATTTAATACCTTTGACATTTATGCTTAAGGAATCATTTGCTTCTTCTTTTACTCTAGACAGTTATGTGGAAGAAATAAATAATCAGGCTAGACGAAGGAATGAATTCACTTTCCTTTACAAACCTCTATTGCAGGTACTATGGTTTGGGTGTGTCCCCTAGAATTGATGCTTTTAAATTTAATATGTATGTTAATGGTATTTGGAGGTAGGGCCTTTTGGGGATAATTAGGATTAGATGAGGTCATGAGGGTGAGGTCCCTATGATGGCATTAGTGACTTCATAAGAAAGAGGATTGGGGATCCAAACTACCATGCTTACTTGGTTTTGCCATGTAATGCCTTCTGATGCAGCAAGAAGTCCCTCCCCAGATGCTAGTACTTTGATATTGGACTCCTGACTTCCAGAACTATTGGAAAAATACACTTTTATTTTTTGTAAATTTCCGGGTCTGTGATATTCAGTTATAGCATCAACAAATCGACTAATGCACAGGGTATATGCCAATGTAGTGGCTGTTACTGTCACCCAACCCAGTGTGTATTCTTCCTCTTCTCCTTAGCACTAGAACTTGAATTCCAGACTTAGATAAAAGATTGCACTTCCAAGTCTCTTTTGCAGTTAGCTATGGCTCTGTGATTACATTTTATTTCTGACTAAGATAAGTGGAATTGTTGTGGGGCTTCCAGGCTGCCGAATGGTAGCTTCTTCAGCTTAAAGAGAGTCCCCTTTTGCCCAGCTGCTTTCTTATCTTCTAGCGTTCAAGTTGGATGTGATAGTTGCAGCTCCAGAGCCATCCCAAGTCATGAAGATACAAATCACACTCTGAGAATAACTGCCAAAATACGGGAGCTCGTGTCTCTGGAAACACTGTGCTATCCATCCTATTGTTTACCTCTGGAGTCCTCTACATAAGAGTGAAATCCACTTTTTTTTTTTTGTAAAACTACTGCTATTTTTAATTTATGCTGTATGTTGCTAACTTCTCCTGATGTGTAACTGCACTAATTAATTGATTATTCATTTAAATATTTATTGAGTCTCTACTCTGTGTTAGACTCTGAAGAGTTAAAATGATTCTTTTTTTTTTTTTTAGTACTAGGATTTGAATCCAGGGGTGCTATACCACTGAATTGCATCCCCAGTCTTTTAAATTTTATTTTAAGACAAGTATCACTAAATTATCCAGGCTAGCCTCAGACTTCTGATCCTCTTAGAACAGCCTCCCACATGGCTGGGATTACAGGCATGTGCCACCATGCCCAGCTATCAACTCTTGAGAATATTTCCCTCTCCAGATCACTGGGTCTCATGAAGTTGAAGTGTGGCTCCAATAAACTCAAATGGAAAATCATGCAAAGCGACTATTCATTCTAGAGTGTCTTCCTGCTTTTGAAGATAGAGCTGCACATTCACACAAATTCAGAGAAAATAATTAAGTTGCACAGAAGGAACTTCGGCAATGGTGGATGTGGGATGGGGAGAATTGTGGGAACTAATTTGGATTTTGCTTCCTGCTCCTCAACTTCAACTTTTATCCTGCCTTTCCCCTTTGTTGGAAATGACATCTGCTCTTAGTCTCACCAAAGGATCAAAGGGGAACTAAAACGAGTTCCCCTTTATCTCTACAACTATGAATGTTGCTGTAAAGCCTTCCATCTTTAAGATGCAGGGGAAACTGAAGCAAAAGTACACAAGGAAAGTGTGATAATAACAATCATGTATCATCCACTTTTAAAGTAAAAATCGCCAGACAATAGAGTAGGCACATAAATCTTGAGATTGTCACTTGACAGGTCAGGCTGCTGCTAATAGGCCATTGAGACTAGGTGTGTCTATGCAAAGAGAAATAGAGTGTTAAAGTTATAAAGCTTCACTCATTCATGATTGGTCATTCATGTATTTGAATCTCAACTACAGACTTGGTACTAGAGGTACAGGGGAGAGAGGCAGCAAAATCAGCATGGTCCCTGCCCTCTAGTTGCTTAGTGTTAGTGACAGCTCCCTTCTTTGACAAAACCAACTAAATTCCCACTCTGTCGTTTCTTCTAATGTGTGCATGGATGTTGTGAAGTTAGGCCATTATAATTGGAGTTAAATGTAAATCTGCCTAAATTCAACCTTTAAACCAGGGTAGCCACATTCTTTAAAATACAGGATTTATTATTCCAAAGAACACCCTCCTGCCACTTTCCTTTGACATAAGTTATGTTTCATGTGTTTTCACAGCAATATGACATATATTCACCCTTGGAAAATGCTATATAATTAAGATTATTTACTTCTCTGGGAAAATACTCTCCTTCCACACGAATTAAACACAATGTGCAACATCTTTGGGGCAAATATATCATAATCCTATCCCCCTTACCTTTAAAGCATCCTCACATAGTCATTGAAAAATCCTATTTATAAGGCAAGATTTGTTGTTGTTGTTGTTGTTCATTTTGTTTTTAGCTATCTGAAGCATAATTGAGATAAAATGTGGGTCACTGAATAAAAGGCCTGAGTCTTGTATTTTTCCCTCAATAAGCAACCCTTTGATCTATTTAAATTTATCAATAATAGATTAAGCACACCACGATTTTATCTATTTTCTGAAACCACAAATCAGTTTTAACTTAAAAAAAAAACACATTTATGTGTTTGCATTTCTTTTCAAAGAGTGTGAATTTGACAGGCAAGCATTTACTTTTTTTTAGAGTTCTGATACCACAGGAAGAAATTCCATTTAATTGATCTGATAAAAACAAAGGGAGGTAGATTTGAATAGATAAATAAGAAGATTTTGCTTTTCCTTTTATGGAAAAAGACTGTAAGTTCTATCAACAGTTGTATTTTTCAGTTCATTTGGTTTCTCTTTCTCTCTCCCTGATCCCAATCTAATTTATTTTCGCATTAAATAATTCAGCTCCTCTCCCTTTGTAATGGTTTGTATTTGGGGAGATGAAGACAAACTGCTTAGACCTTGAAAAACACATGGGCTCCTTGGTTAGATGGCATCTGTGAGGACTCAACTCCCTCCACATTCTATAGGGAAAAAACAGAGCCAGGTGCATCTCTTCCCAAATCAAATTAGCTGCAAGATGCCACATCCAATTGTGGCAAATTGATGTGAGAGTTTGTGATGTCTGCAGCAGCTCTTACAGCAAAGGTCACCATGCGGAGACACAGACACCAGGCGGGGCGCAGCAACTTGTGGCAAAGCTGCTCTGACAATAGCGGGGAAGATGTAAAATGCAATCAGCTTTTTGAAAATTGCAAGAGAATCCAGTTGTAAGTATGTATTCTAATTGGATTTACTGTGCCATCATTTACCTCTTTAAGGATGTTAACATAACATTATGCTTAATTGAAAAAATGGGTAGTTAACTATTCAGAAGAAATTTTCCAGCCCCCCATATAAGCCTGTCTAATCAGACACAAAATATAGGATCCCCTAATCATATCACCTGTTTTCGAATTTCTTAAATAAAATTTGCTTATTTACCACCGAAAATTAACTAAAAATGTTGACATGTGACAAATTTGCCCATCTTGATAGCTGTTTTTAAAGATCTCCTCTGACATTAACAAGTTTACATCGTGCATTATGACATTTAATTAGTCATAGTTTATTTAATTAGCATGGTAAGACATCTAAAGCAATCCAAATGTTTTTTGCAATGCCCAAACAGGAGGTAGCAGTTCCATACATTGGGAAATCAGGCAAATGTCAATTCAGACCATCTACCAGACAGCTTGCATTTCTGGTAATACCCAGCAGGCGATTCTAGTCGAGAAATGGAAATGTCTTAAGATTTCAATAAACTATTTCAGGAACCCTGTCAAAATCTGTCTACAAAAGAGCACCTCTGTTGCCAAGCCAATTTCACCCAAGACACGTCTCTGCTGAAGGTTAAAATATAGCTATCTGCTGCACCAGGTAGGTTTGTAATACAACTGCATTTATTAAATAATGAAGGAATAAATCTGTTATCCTGGAGGAGAGCATTTTATAGAAATCCTTTCTTCCTACATCTTTCTTCTCTGTGTCTCATGTATTTTTCTTCTCAACAACTACTGATAATTTTCAGGGCACCTAGGCTGTGCTATAGAGTCAAACCTTGAATACACTGAACATTGTTGAATACTCTTTTGCATTTACTTCTTCCCCTAAACCTAGAGGCAGGAGCCATTAGCACTTGCATTTGCTAGATAATGAAACTGAGGCTTAGGGATGGTTGCTAACAGTGCGCAAACGCGTGACAAAGTTTGGGGTCAATCTCAGTCTTGGAGGGATAGGAGCCCCTGTTAAAAAGTCATCTTTTCCCGCAGAGGGCAGATATATACTCATGGGCAACATGGCTGGCTTCGGCCCAGTTCCAATCCAGGCTGCTCTATTCTGAACCCAAAGTCTGAGCCTTTGTCCAGTCCATGTGTCGTCTAGCTCTGTGGTCATTAGTTGTGGCTGGCCCTATTCTTTTAAAAAATACATAGTTCTAAATAATTCTGTGGTATGTCCACGTTAAGAAGTTTCAAGCATCAACAACAAAAGCATAATAAGCTTACTGAGAAATTTTATTTCTGATTCTAGAATATAAAATCTGCCCTCTTCATTCTGTAGCCTGATACAAGGTCCTCTCCTCTGCCCTATTTTGCCTTGTTATCAGATTTCGTTTTAAATGTTGCTGTGAACTAGAATGGTACCTCCAAACTAAAAACACTTTTTTTTCTGGATAGATATAAACTTAGTTCAACTTTTTTTCACTTGAAAAAAGAATCACCTTTGTTTTATGCAGGTGAGTAAACTAAGATATCCAAAGCAAAGGGACCAGGTGATAGGAGATAAATCAGAAATCTATGCCCTGCCTTCACTTTGACATATAGAACATCAGGGAAGATCTTTAAAAAACACCCACACAAACCTGTTTCAGATTTGGAAAGTGAGAAAAGTGAAATAATAGAAGTTGTAATACAATACCTTAAAACATTTACTTAAATATTCCAAGGCATACGACCCTCCCCTCCATATCTGTGGTTATTCCAACTACTTCCAACCCCTTTGCCCCCAGGAATAGGGAATGCAGCTGTAAGATTTATGCTAAAATAGCAGAGCTCTAAGTGCATTAAGAAAATCATTTCAATATAGCTTTTACTAATGCAGACTATTTTTTAAATGAAACAAGGCAGATACAATAGCAGAGGCGCCACAGATTGAATAAATATCACTTAACCAATTACCAATTATCCATGCTAATGAAGGATGAGGCAGAGCCCTGATAAATTAAAACCCCAAATAAACAGAATGTTGGTTTAACCAGTGAGTCTCCTCCTTTTGCAAAAATGTCTAAGGAACAGCCATAAAATGACTGATCTGAATTTTACTTCCCCCCCTTCTTCCTCCACCTGCCCACCCTCTGACTGTGGCTCTGATGGGCAGAAAAACGGTCAAAGGGCAGACAGCTGGAGGGAACTCAAAGGGAGTAGGGGGGACCCACAGAGTGGAGAATCTGCCCCTGGATAATTGAGAGTTGATTGGATACACAATGGCCTCCTATTGTCCACTTCTCATTTTGGAGAAGGGGCCAGAGTCAAGCCTGAAATAAGTAGCTCTTGCCTGGCCCTTCCTCTCCTGGGCCAGCTGTGAGCATTCATGGGTGACAGCCACGTTCAGCACATTCCTGGCTTCTCTTCTCTCTCCTGAGAAATTGTGGATTGAGCTAGAAAACTCTGGCCATATTGAAAGACTGGTTCTTGCCATTTTGTGCCATGTCAGCCAGGGTCAGAGACCGGATAGGACTGACGGGGCTGCACAGAAACATTTTCAAATGGTTTGATGTCAGGAGCTTCAGGCTGCGGGCTCTGTTTTGTCCCTTAACTGCTACCATGTCTTCCTTTCTTCCAGTTCTCTTGCCCTCTGTTTCCTTTCTTCACTCTAGACATGCCTTAGTGTTTGTCTTGTCACTTCTGTCCTTTGCCTCAGCCCCCTGTCCTCTCACCTCAGCACTAATGACATCTTGCGTGTGACTAGGGAAATAGCTGGCTTTCCGGTGATCTGTGAGCTATCCTGCCAGGAGCTGACACAAAGCTAGTATGCAATTGTAGGGTCAGATCATTTGCCAAAATGTCTGAGCCCTCAGAGTGTGTTCCTGCTCATTTGGCCTCACCGCAGCCTTTAGGACCAGCCCCTCGCACCTCTGGACCTTGCCATGTTTCAGCAACTGAAGGGTTCAAGTGGGGCCCAGCGGAGGATCTCCCACTTGTCATGCTTTATATTCGGATTGGTGGGTTTTGCCACGCCCCCTCATGAAGACATCCTGCCTTCCCATTCCATAGCTAGGGTACAGTCGGAGGTACCCCAGGAACCTACAAGGCCATGCCTACAGGAAGTAGTAAGGGAAGAAGTCTAAAATGTTAAATTTTTAGTCATTTGTGGGTTGGAATCTGCTTCCAGGTATTATGCGCTGGATGCTGGTTGCTCTATGGCCTAGAATAATTTGGGGAAAACAATTTCTGTTTGTTTTAAAATTCCAAAAATGGTTCACAGATCCATGCCTTTGTACATCTCCTTTCTCTGCTAGAATGCCCTTCCAACCGTGCTCATCTGGCAAACTGCCACTGATCTTCTAAGACTCTGCTCATGTGTCACCTCTTTTGTGCAGGCTTCTCTGATGACCTTTGTCTATTTGAGGAGTCACATGCTTCCCTGTGTTCCCATGGAGGATAGGACTTTTCTCTATCAGAGTACTTACTGCCTTGTGTTGGAGCCGTTCGTTAACCCATCTATCTTTCTCTTCCAATAAGCCAGTAGTGAAAACACTGGACACACCTGCAGAATTTTAAGACATACCAAGAATTGGACCTCCCACTGAGAGGTTCTGATTTAATTGGGAAAAGATGAGACCTGATTGCTGAGATATCTAATACTGCCCATGGGACTCTAACATGGATCCAGTTTGACCTCCATTGCACCACACTCTGAGTCACATGAGGAGAGTGATTGTGTCTTATTCATCTCATAACCTGGCACAGTGCATGGCCCAATAGGTGCTCATTGAACAATCGCACTTCTCCATGAATTGGTCTGGTTATAGCAGATGAGTGGTGGCTGTATGACAAAGACTGCCAACTTTCCTCCAATATTCCTTTTTCTCCTCCATGAGAGAGGAGGCTGCAGGTACAGAACTGCTTTGGACAAAGATTACATTTTCCAACTTGTAATTCTAAGAGGCCAAAAGAGTAATTCTGGTTAATGGTATGTGATCAGAAAAAGGGTGTTCAATTTCTAGGTTATGCTCTTAAAAAGGATGATCATGTACTCTCTACCCCCTGTGCCTTCCCCGCTGGCTGGAATGCCCACCAGTGGTGGTGGACCATCTTGGACCACGAGGATGAGAGCAACAGAATAGAGAGGACCCGATCCCTGGTGTGTGCAGCCATTATGCCCACTCTGGAGAAAGAAATAAACTGAAGTCACTATTATTTTAGGTCTCTGCTAAGAGTTACAGCATCTAAATAATTTGGGGAAATGTTTTGATTTTAAAATTTGCCGTATCAGAGCTTTCTAACACTAGCAAAACTCTAACTCCAGCCCAGCAGCCTGCCCTGTGGAAGCGCAGGATCAATGCTTGCTCAGCTCTCTGAGGGCTCCTTGTTGCTCTTAAGCTGAAGGCTCAAATCCATGACAAGGACCACAAGGCCTTGCCTTCTCAGGCCCTGTCTACTCCTCCAACCTCACACTGTGTTCCCCGGGGCCTCTCTGTCCCTGTCTCAAGGGCTTTGTCTGGATTCCTCAAATCTCTCCCACTACAAGGCCATTGGATGAGCTGTTTCCTATGTGGAATGATATTGCTCCATATTTTCACATGTTAACTCTGAACCATCCTGCTGTCTTTCAGATCTCACTTGGGTGTCACTTCTTCAGGTCTCCTCTGACCTCTCTGACTAATAGGTATTCCTATTATGCATCTTAAAGCTGTATTCATCATGCTTTCTTACCACTGACTCCCCAAGGCCAGCATACAGTCTGTCATGAAGTAGGTGCTCAATAAATATTTGTTGAATGAACAGATGAGTAAATGAAGAAACCCAAGAGGATAATCTTTTCCTTTCACTGTGGACCAGCCACAGCCAGGGAAGATGGAAAGCCTGGGGTTAAAACATTAAGAAGGGAACAACTTTATTTCTCAACCCTCTTCCGGGGAGCATCCTCCCACCATGATCTGGAGGAAAGTTGGCCAAGTGTGATCTCACAGCCTCAGTCCCAAATTAAGTTGTTCTTGGCATGCCAACCACCAGATCACAAATAGGTGCTCTGGCCCTGCTCTGGGTAGCAGCAATTCTTCCTTGAGCTATGATGAATGGGTGAGCACTAATATTTTTTCTTTGCCTGTTTGCAGGCTCATCCATTTAAAAGCCCCTGGCCTGAGCTCTTGCCCCACATGACTCCCCTTGCTTGCAATCACCTCTCTGCATGTTTAAAAGCAACCTTATCCTACATTCCCTTTGAGGTCTAAGCTTGTTGTCCCATTTGGGAAGGTTTGATGAGCTCCCCAAACTTGTAGTGCTTCTCCCCTACTTCTGACCTTCAGGGAACTTTGTCAGGAGAGTGCAATAGGCCCCCCCCCTTTTTTTTAAGAGAGAGAGAGAGAGAGAGAGAGAGAATTTTTAATATTTATTTTTTAGTTTTCGGCGGACACAACATATTTGTATGTGGTGCTGAGGATCGAACCTGGGCCACACGCATGCCAGGCAAGCGTGCTACCACTTGAGCCACATCCCCAGCCCAACAATAGGCCCTCTTGAGAAGTTGTCTAGCAATATTATTTATTTCTAACTATACTATCTCTTCAAAGAGAATGCAAATTGATAGAGGTCAGGAATATCGATCTTTTATCCTTAAAGCCACACACAGCGGGTACAGCCTAGTAAGTATTTAGTAAAGCGTGACAACATGAGAAAGGATAGATATATTTTATTTCCAAAGACTTGTTGACCTCTTGCTAACCTGTGATCCTGTACCCCAGAACTACAGCAAGAAGGGAGTACACAGGTCCTTAGAAAATACTTCACTCTGGAGTTGAAAGTTAAGCTGCTCCCAGCAGAACACACCACCAGGGCCCTAATTCACTCACAGCCAGAGCCCAAGAGCTAAAATTTGAGTCTCATAATTGCCCAGGGCAGTGGAAGCTCTAAGACAACTGAACAAGCCTCATTTAACCTTAGTTGTAATAGAAAAAGAAGAAGAAAAAAATCAACCAGTTAGGTTAAAAGAGCTTTAATCTTAGGTGCAACCCCTGTATTTTATTATATTCTTCCGAGACCTCAGGGCCATTGATTTTTGACTACTTGATTTATTAATCAGAGAGAAACTTGTTATTCTTTTTCTGGGACAATGCTTTGGTAGTGTGGAACCTGGATTGTGGTGTTTGTTTTGTTCATTAATCTATCCATCCATCCATCCATCCACCTGCCCATCCATCTACCTATCAGTCTATCTACTTATCCTTCCTTCTTTTCATCTCTGCAGCCTGTCAGCCAGCAAAGTTGCACAAATGCTAATTCAGTATGCTAAACGTGTGATAAAAGGACAGATATTAGCAATAGTAAAAACCAAAATCACAACAGATTTTTAAAAACTCTTTGCCAATAATTAGACACATTGCTGCATTTGATTCTTAAAACAACCCTTAATGTAGAGGACCATTGTATGCTCAACCTCATATCTTCTTTACATATCTTTTCATTCTAGTGGTTGCTGTGACAACCAGTTTCCTAAGGTATAACCTAGTGGGACCTGGCTTCAGCTACACTGCTCTGGGTTTCTACCTGGGCCTTCACTCCCATTTGTGGGGAACTGCATGCTTGGACTTAAGTTCAGCTGCCCACATGACTAATGGAAGACAAGTAGTGATGAATAAATAGTCCTCTCTTCTATCCCTTCAAAGGACTATTCTCGAGGTCATTCTACACAAAGAAGTTCCCAGCAAGATGTAGCTCCAGCTGTCCACCATGGTCACTAGTTCAATGCTTATATGGACTTTCCCTCTTAACCTGTTTCACTTCTTCACTTCTTCTGCTTCCCCGTCCTGTTCCCTGGGATCACTTCTCCCCAAAACTGCTTGCATAAGCTTTGATTTTGGGCTGGCTCAGGCGCAGGGGTGATCTCAGGCAAAACCAATTAATATTCACATGTTAATACCTGAAGAATGTGGTGGACCCAAATGGTGGCCCCAAAGATATCAAATCATTTTCCCTGGAATCTGTCATTTTTACCTTATTTTTTATAAAGGGTCTTTGTAAAAGGCATTAAGCTAAAGATATTGAATTGGGGAGATTATTCTGGAGTATCTGGATGGGTCATAAATGCCATCACACATATCCTCTGGTAAGATTCATGAGAGACACAGATAGGAGGAAGCAATGTGACCAGAGGCGGAGATTGGAGTGACACAGCCTATAGGTAAGGAATGACCACAGCCACCAGAAGCTAGGAGAGGCAAGAGAAGAATTCTCCCCTGAAGCCTCCAGAGGGACCATTGTCCTGTTGACACCTCGACTTCAGCCTCCTGACACTAATTTCCAACTTCCAGCCTTCAGAAAAGTGGAAGAATAAATTTTTGTTATTTTAAGCCACCAAGTTTGTGATATTTTATTACTGCGGCCACAGGAAGCTAACAAGGAAATGAGGCATGCAGAGAGAGGTCACATAAGTTGCCTAAGGTCACAAATAGTAGCTGGCAGAGCCAGGATTAAACTCGGGTCTGCCTGATTCTAGCATCCAAATTCTTAATACTTGGCTTCCTCCTCAGATGGAGAGGGTGCAGGGTTCTTCTCTTTGAAGAACAGGAGAAAAATCCAACAAGGAACCGCGGTTTATATTGGTGAGGGCTGTAATGGAAGGAGGCGGGTGTGTAGAAGTCTGGGAAGAGGAAGGCTCTGCTGGGGAGATGCCACTGCGGAACAAAGGAGGAAACCTGGGAGACATGGGCTGTTATACTAAGGGACACACCAAATGGATTCCACTCACTAACTTCCCCCTATAGCTCTGATGCCTGTTTAAAGCCCAACCTTTATTGGGTTGGTCCAAGTATTTGTCTTGATTGTCCCACCTGTCGCTCAGAGTCTACTGAGCTCATTCTGTACAGGAAATCCTCCCTCAGTTCTCTGTACCCAGTAAATAAGACATTCTGCATTGAAGCCCCAGGAAGGGAGTTGATAGTGAACTCCAGGATCCCTCGAAGTCACACCCCCCATCAAAGATTTGGAATGGTCCACCAAATGGCGCTGGGGGCTCAGAAAAGTATGTGAGAGTTCACTGGCAGATAAAAGGACAACATGAAGTGGGACAGAAAAAGGCAAGGAAGTTTTTTGGGGTTGTTTGATGATGATGTGAACTCTCTAACAATGATCTCTCTAATTTGGTCACTGCATCAAAATAAAACCAAAACAATTCCTCACTATTACCATTTAACATCAAACATTTCGTTTCTCCTATAGCCAGGACCACTTCCTCTTCTCACCTACAGATGGATTCTGGGGGGACTCCCTGGGGGATATCATATAACATTTCTGCCTCATCTTTGTTGGCACTTGGGGGCCTCTTTAGCTGCTCCTTTTTTTCCCTCTGCCAAACACATGGCAAAGTTCTGGGGATACAGAGATGTGAGACACAATCTCCAACAGGAGTTCACCATCTATGGGGCCAGAGAGATGAGCGAACATATAATACTTAACAAAATAATCCTAGAGGGCTGGGATCTGTAGCTCTGTGGTAGAGCACTTGCCTAGCCTGGGTGAGGTGCTGGGTTTGATTCTCAGCACCACATATCAATAAATGAAATAAAGGTCCATTGACAACTAAAAAATTTTTTTTAAAAATCCTAGAGGCATGGGAGAAGAGGGGAAGCTGCTTGGATCAGTGTGGGAAATCTCAGAGAAGGGCATTTGCATCAGAAGACACTTATGTTGAGTCTTAGAAGACTTGAATTACCCAGGTGGGAAAGGGGGATAGAGAGAAGGGGGATGGAGGGAAGGCAGAGGAAAGGAAAAGTGCGAAAGTGGAGATTGGATGGTGAGGTGAGGAGTGAGAGTGAGCAGGGCAGAATGCTGGGAGAGCTGATGGGCAGTTGTGTCGTTGGCACTCAGGGCACATTTGCATGCAGCTGGGGAAGTAAGAGAGGAAGCCTCATCTGCCACGCTGAAGCTAGACTATATTATGAATGTAATGGTGAGTCATTGAAGGATTTTAAGTCGGAGGAGTGACATGATCAGATTTACCTTTTAAATGATCACCGTGACATCAGTGTGCAGATGTATTGGAGCGAGGCCTGACTGGAGACAGAGAGGCCAGTGAGAGAACCGTGGCAGGGATCCAGGTGAGAGATGATGAAATGGGGATGACAATAGGGGACAGATGCAAGAGCAATTTAGGATATAGAATCAGCAGGACTTGGCCACAGATAGGCATTGAGAGTGGAGGGAGGTGGAGTTGAGAGTGACTTCTAGACCTGGAACTTGTGGAAGATGGTGGGAGAAGTGGAAGGGGAAACAGTGAACTGAGCTGGGGAGATTCTAAGTGAGAATATTCCCCATCACTTCCATCTCCCATCGCAGAGGTTAAATAACTGCATTCCAGTAATCGAACACTGTGATGTCTGATATCAAACCTTCAGGGGACATCCAGGGCTACCAGCAGCCCATGTTTGTGAATGAATGGAGAGATGAAGGACAGGAATCAGGATAAACTAGATGGCATGCTCACACATGCTTCCAGGAGGGACCAGGTGCCCTGGAAGAGCTCTTCAGGACTGGTTCCCTTGCTTCACAGAGGAAGGGGAGAGAGCAGCAGGAGAGCAGGGGACCTGGCACTGGCAGATTGTGCCAGGCCCTGATATGCTGGGCTGCTTCAGGAACCCCAAAGACAATAGGATGCACTCTCCCTCCAGTGAGCCATTCCCGACTGGGAGGAAATCCCATCTATTTGGCAGAGTTTCTTCAGCTGCTCAAGCAGCCTATAAAATGATTACTTTAAAAAAGTACATCATACTATTTAAAAACCAATTTAAAAAAAAATGTCCAAACTTCTCTGTACAGTTCTATAACATTGGGAAGTTAGAAGAAATAATTATAAGAGAACATTTGGTACTTCAAAATAATAATAAAAAAGAGAGAACAAATGGGAATAATCCATTTTACCGAAGTAAGAATTTTTTATTTCTTTATTTATTTTAATTCTTTATTTCTTCCTGATTTTCCCCCCCATTCAGGCACATGGTATCAGGATACCCTCTGACAAAGGTCAGATCCCATGACTGAGAACTCCAAGAGACTTAAATACATTTCTTACACTTGCAAGGAATCCTTGCACTGATTAGTACTGGAAACATGCGTGTTGCTGGATTAGAAACATTTTTTTCCTGTTTATTCAACAAAGATTTCTGAGTAATGACGATGAGCCAGGTGAAGTTATGGGCCCTGGGGAGATACCCATGAAGAAGACACATCCCTGCTCTGAGGACCTTCCATTCTGAGCAAATAAGCATGGAGGGTGATGTCAGTGGCCCTGATGGCAGAATGAGGAGCTGGAGAATGACAGGGTATGGGCATTGTTGGAAAGGGTGGCCAAGGAAGGCCTCTTTGGGAAACCATGTTTGAAGAGATGAAGTTCATCAGCATCAAGGGAATGAGGAACCAATCCATGAAAGCCTGTGAGGCAGCAGTACTCCAGGCAGAGATCAGCCACTCTCTGGGGTGGATCTCCAGGGGACATTCTTGGCTTTGACTGTATTCACTGAAGTAAATTTCGTCTCTGTGTACATGAGCTGTCTAAACATTTCTTAGAGAATTTGTCATGTTTGGGGCTTTTAACAAAGATAGAAACTTGGAGAATGCCCGGCCAGAGCTGGGGAGAAAGTCTTGTTGAGTGAAAGAAGGGTCAAGGGAAAGGTCCGGTTAACTCTTTAAATAACTCTATACCTCTATGCTCTCTTTCTTAGGGTATGTCTAAGTCATAGTCTCATAAACTTGGCAACTGTGGATATTTTGGGCAGATATATTTTGAGGTGCAGGGAGAGCAGTCACGTGTATGGTGAAATGTTTAGCAAAATCTCTGGTCTCTACCTTCTTGGTAGCAGCAGCATTTCCCCATTGTGCCACCCAAACACATTGTGGCACATTGCCACACATACTGGGGTGATGAGGAGTGGGTGAGCAAAGTTGCCTGTGGTTCAGAACTGCTAGTGGATATACTGATGGAAAATAGTGTTTGAAATTTCTTTACTGCAGACATGTCATCATGGGAAAGAAGTTTAATCAACCTTTATTTCAAATTTGGGAGGAAACTTCATGTATGGAGCTGCAAAGTGCTAAGTGCTTTTCATGTACTAGTACTCCCCCTCATATTTATAGTTTCCTTTTCCAAGATTTTAGTTACTCATGATCAACAACAGTCAAAAATTATTAAGTGGGAAATTCCAAAAGTAAACCATTCACAAGTTTTAAATAAATTTGCCATTCTGAGCTGCATGATGGGGTCTTGCAACATCCTACTCTGTCCCACCTGGGATGTGAATTGCCCTTCATCCACTATGTACACTCTGTATTTGCTACCATCCTGATAGTCACCCAGAGGCCATCCTATTTATCAGATTGATGATCAAAGTATCACAGTGCTTACATTTAAGTAATCCTTATTTTACTAAATAGTGGCCCCAAAGGACAAGCATAGTGATGCAGGAGCAATATGCCAAAGGGAAGCCATCAGTGCTGCCTTTAATTGAAAAGCTGAAAGTTCTTCACTTAATAAGACAAAAAAATCACACGCTGAGGTTGCTAAGATCAACTGTAAGAACTATTCTTCTCTCTGTGGAGCTGTGAAGGAAGTGCCAGAGTCAAGGCAACCAAGCCTGTTAAGTGCTTGGTCACCCACCTGACTTCATCTGATTGTGTGGACACTATTATCTCATATTGTCACAGTAAAGGTGAGTACAATATAATAAGGTATTTTGAGATAGGAAGAGAGACCACATTTACAGAATTGTTATTATATATATATATATATTGCTATAATTATTCTATTTTATTGTTAATTATTAAAGTTAATCACTGTGCCTAGTTTATAAATTAAATTTTATCGTAGGTGTGTGTGTATATATATATATATATATATATATATATATATATATATATATATAAAGAATTTGTGCATACATATGTATATACACATATATGTATTATGGATTCAGGAATTTACTGGGGTCTTGGAATGTTTCCCCTAATAATGTAATACTATTGTATTAACTTATTGAATCCTTGCAATAATCTGATGAAGAAGATATTATTGGTCCTGTTTTATTCATGGGGAAACTGGGGCTTGTGATTTGTCCCAGGTCATATAGCTAGTGAACACAGAGCTAGGATCCAAATTCAGATGTCTGAATCCAAAGACTAACTTTTGCTCCAGACCCGCACTGTATAATATGGAAGGCACTAGTCATATATGGATATTTAAATGCAATTAATTAATTAAATAAAAAAACCTTAAAATAAAAAAAAATACATTCAAATAAAATTGTACATTTTATGCTTATTAATAAGAAAAACCTATGCATTTTTGGTTAGTCCACGATGATAGCACTTTCCATGGTAATTCAGCTTTGCAATTCATTGGGGGAAGGGTATTTTATATTTTAATTTGTAGCCTTATGGAAATATTTCAAAATGATACAAATCCAATTTGTAAACTAATTTTGGTTGAAGTGATAAAACAAAAACCCTTAAAAATCAATACACTTGTCACATTTCAACCATTCCACCACAATGTGTGACTAGTGACTAATGCCTTGGACAGTGCAGAGATAGCACATTTCCTTCCTCCCAGAAGGTGATACTGGACAGCATCTCTCTAAACCCACTTGTCCAGGAGGGGTAGAGACATAAAATGAGTGGACACAGCTGTAATCCTTATGGCCTACAACCTTCAGGACTGACAGGTGTTCCTCACTTTTCCTATTGCCAGCCCCACCAATCCTCTCTGTCCCTCTTCCCACCACGGCCTCACTGGCGAATTCCTGCCCACCACCTACTACATTCTGAAGCTTCCCCAGAGGAGAAGACTCGGCTGCTGCCTCTCCATGCTGACCATCTGCCTGCATGGTCGACATTTTTTGCAAATTTTTGCTTGTAGGAGGCAATGGTGATCCCGCTATTGTGAGGAGTTTGCCTTTGTTCGCAGAAATGGCTCTTTTCGTGAGAGACAATCCAGGCTGCAAGTTGCTGGCAGGACTATTTTCAGTTCTGGCAAGCAGACTATGGCACCAAGGGCTTCTTGCTCTTGTGAGAATGAAATAAGGCAGGAAGGAAAGACATGGCCTTATCAAGTCCAAACAGAAACTTGATGTCAGAATTATTTAATTTTCCTATTACTTTTTTTTTTTTTAATACCAGACCATCTTCCCAAATGTGAACTAGCTAAGTGGTCCCGTGGCTTGGCTTGTAAGATGGTGAGCTCAGTGTAACAGGATGGAGGAGGAGACAAGTGCGAGAGGGTGAGTGACAGTCTCCAAAAGGCACAACCCATCCAGGCACAACTAGAGTCCTAAAGATGGAGACAGGAAAGGACAGACTGGCACCTCAGTTTTGATTGTGTCATTTTACACTCTCTCCAGCATTCTTCTTGTGATCACTCCTCTTTTTAGTCATTTTTTTTTTCAGAGAAACCTTCTTGGAAAAATCAACAGCTTGGTTTCACACTGTCATTTTAATATAACTGAACCTGGCCCTTCCAAAAACTGCTCCAGTGTAGGTACCAGAACAAAATTGATGTGGTGATGTATAGTAACATAGGAAGATGTTAACATAGGAAATTGATGGTAACATAGGAAGTTGATGGTAACATAGGAAGTTGATGCAATGGTGACCTCCACATCTACTACACAAACCATCCCAGGGGCCATGGAACAGGAAAGGTCACATTAGAGTGTTCAGGTCACAGGTTACTGAATCTAAACACATAGAGAGAGAGACAGCAAGATTACGTATCCTTGACTGAAAGTTGCATGTCCCGGGAAACTCCACAGTCCCAGGCAAAGCAAGACTATGGTCACCCTAGAATACCACAGGGAACCAAAGCCTTTGTGGTAGGAAGGAATGAGGGAATATTCATTGAGCACAGCCTCAGTTCTGGATCTCTTACGACGTGGTATTTTATTTAATCCTCACAACAATCACTACACTTTGCTTTCATTGGTATCAATAACAGAAATAACTAACAATGACATTTTGAGCATGACATTCTAGTTAATTAGGTATTATGCCTGCGGGCTTTACAGAGAAAGAAATGGAGTCTTATTTCAGCCTAAGATCCAATAACTATGGAGATGGGCTCAGGATACCAGTCCTCGGTCTCTCTGGGCATAAAACCTGCACTCTTTTTAAGATACTCTCCCACCTCCTATATCTTCTTGCATAAAAATTCTCCTACTTTTGGTCCATTTGTGGTTGAAGGTTTCTACAGTTTCTTTCTGGTGTCTTGTTGTATAAAGGCAACGGAGAAGCATGTTATGGCTTAGAGAAGAGGTGTCTCCCAAAAGCTCATGTGATTGTAAGAATTTTCAGAAGTGAAATGCTTAGATTACAAGACGAACAACTTAATCACTAAGTTAATCCACTGATATGGATTAACCGGGCAATAACTGTAGGCAGGTAGGGGGTGAATGGAGGAAGTAGGTCATTGGGGGTGGGCCATTAGGGTTTATATTTTGTCCTTGGTGAGTGGAGCTCTCTCTGTGTCTTGGCTGTCATGTCCTAAGCTGCTTCCCTTTGTCATGCCCTCTGCCATGATGTTCTGGCTCTCCTTAGGCCCAGAGCTATGCAGTTGGCTGACTGTGGACTGAACCTTGAAACCATGAGTCAAAATAAACTTTTCCATCTCTACCTTGTTCTTGTCAGGTCTTTTGGTCAGAGCGACTACAAGCTGACTAATACAGCATCTGAGACATAACACTTCCTGCTTTGGATCTGATAACATTTGAACTGTCTTCAAAGATGTCTACTGACTTATATAAGTTCCCTTGAGTCTTTTTGGGCAGGCTGTAGGATGGCTCATAGTGGCCATGCTGTCTCCTGCTCCACTCCTGATGGCCGGCCTTGCCATTATTCAGGGATGAACTGCTTTTCATTAGCATCAGCTCCTTGCAGGTTGGACTTCACTCCCTACTTTTGCAGGCTCTGATTTTCATCCTCTGTCTTGTTAGGCTGTGCAGTGAGGACAGGGATTCAGGCCTGAGGGCAACTGAAGGGCATAGCTCATGGCAGAGGCTCACCCTATAACCTGCACAAGATGGCAAGAACAAGAGAGAGATTCAGCTGCCCAAGAGCCAGAGTAAACCTGTGTGAACTTCCTCTATTTTGCTCCACAAGACAGAGTCCTTATTACCATATAGTCTGACTTCTGCATTGATAAAAAAATTGCATGAGAGTGTCATAGTTTTAAACCTCATGTCCAAGAAAGTTTTAATGTTCCTGTCTTTAAAGGGTGGAGCCTCATTTCTTCCTTTTGGATATGGCTGGAAGTAGAGCCCAAAGAGAAGTGGTGGCAGAGAGAGCGCATGAATTTGGAGATTACATACAGGGGACCAGGCAGCCTCCTCCTCACTTTCTTTTACTTAGTTCTCTTGCTCTTTGGGAAACCACTGTCATTTCATGAGGATCCTCAAGCAGCTTATGGAGAACCCTAATGGTGAGAAGAATGGGACAAAGAAGAGTCAAGCTTTTGGCCTAAATAATTAAAATACTGATTTTACTTGAGCTCTGAAAGCTCTGTTATTCCACACAGTCTAGCCATCTCCCCTCCCCCAGTATTATTTACTAAATAATTTATTTTTTGGTATTGGGGATTATTTTGGTGCTCAGGGGGCACTCGACCACTGAGCCACATCCCCAACCCTATTTTGTATTTTATTTAGAGACAGGTCTCCCTAAGTTGCTTAGTACCTTGTCATTGCTGAGGCTGGCTTTGAACTCTCAATCCTCCTGACTCAGCCTCCCGAGCTGCTGGGATTACAGGTGTGCACCACTATGTCTGACGTCATATTTTTTACTGATGCATTATAATTACACATAATGGTGGGATTCACTATTACACATTTGTACATTTGCTCATGCACACAATATAACAATAAAATTTGACCAATATAATTCCCCAGTATTTCCCCTTTCCCTATCTAGCTATTTTGACTCGTTCTTTTCTTTCTCCTTTGCTGATATTTTCTCTGCCCCCCACCATTTAGGTAACCCAGATTCCATTGTCTTTTTGGTTTGCAGTCTCTCACTAGGAGTCCTTATCTTCTCCAAAGATTTTTTAAATAGCATGCATATGGCTAATGATTCTTAAATTTATTCCTCCAGTTTTGTCCTTTCTGCTGGGCTCCAGAATCAGTCTTCTAGCGTACTTGACATTTCCATGTCCAGATTAAATGGATTCTCAAATTTAATAGGGCCAAAATAGACCTCTTTATTTGCAGCCACTAGTCTTGTTCTTACTGCCATTATCTCCATTTCAGTTAGCAGAACCATCATCATTCAGCAGTCTGAGCCACGGGCATAGGGGTCAGTTTTGAAACCTCACTTTCCTTCACCATCCACTTTCAGTCCATTGACAATGTTCAAAACATGCCTCACGTGTCCACTTCCTCCTGTGGACACTACCCTACTCCAAGCTACCATCATTTTCTGCTTAGATTTTTCCTTCCGCTCTCCCCATGGAAGCCAGTGAGACCTTCCAAAACTGTGAACAAGGTTGAGGCGATCCTATTCTGTAGTCCTGTCCTCTAGTCCTTCAGTGGCTTTCCATGGCACTCGAGAGCAATCTGGACTTGTCATGGCCCACAAGGTCCTCCACCAAGTCAGGGCCTGACTCTCTGATTTCATCTGATCCTACTCTCTTTTCTCTTTTGCTCCAATCACTTTGAACTTCTCTCTGCTTCTAGGTGATGCTAAATTCATCCCTGGGTCAAGTTATTTGCATTTGTTGTTTCTTCTGCCTGCAGCACCCTTTTCCAGACATCTGCATGGCTATCACCTGCTTGTCATTCTGGTCTCTTCTGTTACTTCCTCAGACAGCCTTCCCTGAGTTCTAAAATCTAAGTACCCCCTCCAGTCCCTCCTTGTCATCTCCCCCTTTTTGTTTTCCTTAGAGCAATTACTGATCTGAAAGGAACTTGTCACTTATTTCTTTTCCATCTACTCTTCTCTGGACACCTTGTCCCTAACCTTCACTCAAACCTTTATCAGTTTTCTTAATTACTGTATATATGTCTTCAGCTCCTATGAAAATGTCTACCATGTTGTGGATACTTGATAGTTGTGAATATACACATAAATGAGTAAATAAATGAGCTAACTGAACAGGAAAAGCCCCCTCTACTTTCCCATTTCCATCTGAGTTCTACGTAGCACAGAGCAAAGGGGAACCCTTCTCAGCAGAACCCCTTTTCTATTTCATGATCATTGTATTTTCTGTCTTTGCATACTTGATTTTATTTTTCTCTCCAGTCTCTGCTCAAATATCACCTTCTTAAAGAGGACTCCCCTGACTGTTTTTAATTAATACTCACTACACTCCATATCTATAGATATGGGGGAATAATAGTTCAGCTCCATTTTCTCCTATATCCTAAATATTGGATTTTTTTCATTAGGTTGATGAAATAGTTAATTACTATGAAGCTTTTAATATTGTTTGAGTGAATAGTTTCAATTATTTAATACTATATTAAGAAGCCACTTGAAAATATAGTGGCTTAAAACAACAATTTTATTTTATTTTATTTTTTGTGTCATGCTTCTATAGTCTGGTTGGCCTCTGCTGCACAGGACCATCTGGAGTCTCCCTCATGAGCAGCAGTAGGTGGGGCTATAGGCTGGAGCTCAGCCCTGTCTCTCCAGCCCAGAGTCTTTGTTCCCCTCTATTGCCCCGGCCATGTGGGGTAGGTTTTGTGTTGCATGGCAGATAGGTTCCAAGAAGTAGAGTTCCAAGCCTTTGGATGCTGAAGCTGTAGGCTGTTTGATATCCAGTCTTGTAAATTGCACAACATCACCTGGGCTGCAATTTGTTGGTCAAGGTCAGTCTCAAAGCCACACCAGAATCAAGGAAAGGGAATATAGAATCTACCTCTCAATGGCAGGAGTAGCAAAGTATTGGTGGTCACATTTGACTCATCATTTAAAATAACTTGGAAAGAAAATCATTTTTTATTTTAATCCTTGATGAAAATACTTCTAAAAGTATGTTAGTACTACAAGGAGATTACAATGAACACAGTCTCTTCAATGATTAAGGTCTTCCAGAAACTCAGGATTATTGTTCTCCATTTCTGTTATTATGACTCATTTGGGTTCTTGCCCCAGTTTTCTACCAAGCTAACCAGTTTTGTTATCTTGGAAGAATCACATAGGATTTGGCTTTTGTTTTATTATCCACAAAATGAGTGGGTGGAGTTACATGATTTCTGTCTCATTTATGCCCCAAGACACTATGATTTTATAGTTTCATATAAAAAGTACAAGAGATTATGTCTGTAATAAATTCAAGATTACCCTTATACATAAATTTCTCATATTAACTCATGTTTACTCGTGTGAAAGAAATGTGTATGTTGTCAGAATCATAATATAGTTGCTGTGTCAACCCTTCCACACACACACACACACACACACAAAGGAAATATATCTGGAAGGGTATACAGAAGGGTTCTCATGCATGGTTATCTGATAGTAACTATCACAAAAGACTTTGCCAAAACCACCAGGTTGCACAGAAGTCTATGTAACCTACACACAGAGTACTTCCAAAAGAACACCTGCCCAGAAACTACTTATTCAACCTCATAATGACCCCACTCTGGTTATTAATCATCAAGGTCAGATGTGCAGATCCCTTTGTCTGTGAGATTTAGGCACAGCCCAGTTTAGTGTTAGCCCTGGTGGTGAGGGACTGCCTTCACCAACACTACCCCAATCCCGGATCAGCATGGAGCAGGACTCAATTTGCTGGGATAAGACAAGGGACTCAGCATAGGACTTTGCTTTGAAACCTAGTTCCAGAATAGTTAAACCCAACACTGGGCAGATCCTAATGGTCCCCACCCCCAACCATACCTATGGACAGAGCCTTTGGAACAGCCCTGGTACCAGGGGGAGAATTGGGAGGGAGGTCCTTGTCTATTGGTCTTCTCTTCCAGCCAGCGTCACCTGTAGCTGGTTGCAGTGGTCTTGGGCCATGAGTCCACCTCAGCAGTAGGTAGCCCATAGCAGCGTAGGCCTTGACACTACTCCAGTGCTGTTCTGGTCTCGGCAGACTCTAGGTCCAAGATATGATATAACTTTGCAGCACTGGTGGCCACAGGTGTGACATAGATGCCTGGGCCTGGTCCCTCCACAGTATTATGCCCAGAGATGGGCAGAATCCCACAGTACCCTCCCACAGGCCAATGACTATGGATGGGGCATCTGGGTCTATTCCAGCCCCAGGGATAAGCTTGGGGGTCAGGGGGATAGTCTACCATTTTTTTAGGCTCTTCCTCAGTTCTTGCTGAGCATAACTGTGGGTGTTGGACAAATTTAGGCTAGGATTGCCCTCTAGTGCTGAAACAATGTCGACACAACAACAGCAGACTTGCAGCAAACCTGGATTTTGGGTGCCATCTGGTGCTAAAATAGTATAGTGATTACAGACTCAGAGGACATAAACAGTCTGATTAGAATTTCTGAAAAGAACACCATATTATGAAGACTGGAATAAATACCTAATATTCAAAACCCAGATGACATAGCACACCACCAAGCATCAAAAGCTTTCAGGAAACCATGACCTCACCTAACAGTCAAACTCAAGAGTGCTAGAAACCAACCAGCTGGTTACCAATATGGGCTTACTCTTGAGTGGAGAATTTAAAATAGTTGTTTTAAGACAACTTCAAAACACAAAGAAGCAATTAATACTCTAACAGAAACTTAACAGAGAGATGGAAGCAATTTTAAAAATTAAACAGGATCAGGGATGCAGCTCAGTGGTAGAGTGCTTGCCTAACATTTGCAAGTTCCTGGGATTGATCCCCAACACCAAGAAATAAAATAATAATAAAGTCAGATAGACTAGGTACATGTATGATTGCACGAATGGTGTGACTCTACTTCATGTACAACCAGAGAGGTGAAAAATTCTGCTCCATTTGTGTACAATGAATTGAAAAGCTTTCTACTGCTATGTATAACTGATTAGAACTAAAAAAAAAAGAATTCTAACAGTCACCAAATAAGATATTAAAACCATACTACTTGCTTTATGTAAAAAAAAAGTCAGAATCTTTGAACTGAAAAATACACTAAGCAAAATTAAAAATACAACAGAAGGACATCAATGGGAGGATAGGATAAACAAAGGAAAGAATTAGTGAAATTAAATATAGGCTATTTGAAAATCTATGGTAAAAGGAGGAACTATATAAGGAATCCAAAAACTCAACAGCAAACTGAATAAATAAATAAATAAACAAACATATAACCTGGTTGAAAAATGAGCAATAGATTTGAGTAGGTATTTCTCAAAAGAAGACATATAAGCAGCCAGCAGGTCAATGAAAAACCCTGATCCCTAATCATCAGGGAAATGCAAATTAGAATCAGAACGATATTTTACCTCACTCTGGTCAGAATGGCTATTATCAAAAGGAGAACAAGTTAAAAGCGCTAGTGAGAATGTGAAGAAAGGGGAATCTTTGTAGAATGTAGGTGGGAATATGAATTAATGCAGCCATTATGGAAAACAGATTTCTGAAAATTTTGATTAGAACTACCATAGGATCTGCCAATCCCCACTACTGGCTATATATTAAATAAAATAAAATAAAATGAAGCCAGTATATTGAAGAGACAACTGTACACCCATGTATATTACGGCACTATTCACAGTAGTTAAGAAATGGAGGGCTGGGGTTGTGGCTCAGTGGTATAGTGCTTGCCTAGCAAGTGCGAGGCACTGGGATTGAGTCTCAGCACCACAAATAAATAAATAAAGGTCCATCAATAACTAATAAAAATATTTTAAAAGAAATAGAAACAATGTAAGTGTCCATCATCTCATGGATAAAATAAAGAAAATGTGATACCCACACACCCACACATACACGTAATACAATTTGGCTATAAAAAAAGAATGCAAACAAGTCATTTGCAGCAAAGTGGGTGGAATTATAGAGAATTATGTCAAGAGAAATAAGCCTGGCATGGAAAGATAAAGGACATATGATCTCACTCCTATGTGGAATATAAAAAAGTTGATCCCATTAATATTTAGAGTAGAATGGTGGATATCAGAGGCTGTGGGAAGTAGTGGGGAGATCAGAAGAAGGGGGATCAGAGGGTATATGTTATAGTCAGTCAGGTTAAGTAAGACACCCTGTTGTGTTATTCCGTGGTAGGTTACAGATTAGGATTATGCCCAGTGGATCTCAAGAAAGCTAGAAGAAAGGATATTAGAATATTTTTACCATAAAATGATAAATGTTTGAGGAAATAGATGCATTTTACCTGATTTAAACATTAAACAAAGGGCTGAGCATGTGGTTCTATATTAGAGAATGTGGCTACCAAGGCCCTGGCTTTGACCCCAGTACTGCAAAAATAAATAAGTAAGTAAATAAATAAACCCTAAATAATGTGTACATGTATTGAAACATCATATAGTACCCCACTAATATGTACAACTTTTATGTTAAAATAAGTTTAATTCAAATAATAAAATGGCATGGTATTTGCATATAAATATGCACATCCTCTGATATAGTTTATTATTTTTGTTTTTATTTTTTTGAGAGGGGTTTTGCTATGTTACCATGCTTATCTTGAACTCCTGGGCTCAAGCACTCCTAAGCCTCCTGAGTAGCTGGGACTGTAGGCACCACCACCATGCCCAGCTCTTCCCATATACTTTAAAGCATCTCTAGATTACTTATAATACTTAATGCAATGTACCACACAAATAGTTGTTATAGTGGATCATTTATGAAATGACAAGGAAAAATGTTTGCATATATTAAGTATTCATAAATTTTTTTCCTCAAATATTTTCAATTTATGGTAGGTTCCTTTTCCCCCTTTAGTAGGCTGAAATAGAGGAAACCTCTCCAACACTGGCCTTGGAAGGCCCTCTTGGATGGCAAAGCCTCTATCCGGGTGAGTCTGCCTGACTGATAGACAAGGGCTATTCTCCTACCCATTACTATAATAAATAAACTTTATTGTATTTGACTCATTATATGAGGGGGGCTCTATTGATTACAACAATCAGACTATAACATATCAATTTTATTGTGCTTTTCAAGATGCTCCAAAATATTTTAATGTTTCTCTAGTGGCTACAAAAGAAAAAATATTTTCTATCTATTGAGATATTTCCTTTTCTCCCTCCCTCTCTCCTTTCCTTCCTTCCTTCCTTCCTTCCTTCCTTCCTTCCTTCCTTTTTCTGTCCTTCCTTCCTTCCTTCCTTCCTTCCTTCCTTCCTTCCTTCCTTCCTTCCTTCCGTGTGTGGTAGTGGGGATTGGACCCAGGGGGAACTCTACTGCTGAATTATATCCCCAGTCCTTTTTATTATTTTTAAAAAATGTTGAGACAGGTTCTTGCTAAGTTGTTCAGACTGACCTTGAACTTGTGATCCTCCTGCCTCAGCCTCCTGAGTAGTTGGAATTATGGTTATGTGCCACCATGCTTCCCTGTAGGGACATTTTAAAGGTTAAGCTGGCATCCATACTTTCCTTTGTGTCCCTGAGACCAAATCTCAGGCTCTAAGCTAACCTCAGGGTATGCCATGATGGTCCCTTGTACCCTGCCTCATCTCTGCCCCTAGTTTTCCTGTCAACATTTGGTTATATATTTAACAAATACTATTTTGGGTCTTGAGCATATATCACCAATGTTACAAGCATGCTTAAAAGTCTTTAACAACATAAATCAAGCCCTATCCTCATATTGCCTTAGAAGCTAGTGGCCTCAAGGGGCTCTTGGTCAGTATAGTAACTCTCAGTGCAGCCTAGAACCCCGGTGGAAAACAAACTTGTTCTGATAGTTTAGTTTATTCTATAATTTAAATGCCCCACTGAAAGTTTTAAAAAAGTTATTTCTAAAATGGTTCACAGGCTTTTCTTTTCAGAGTTGGTGTAAAGAACACAATTGAACCTTGTTATCATTCTGACTGTATTATTAGGAAATATACTAATATATCAAGAGCCCACGAAACACAGAGAACTACTCGTCCTATACATAATTTCTTTGTATTTTGAATTCTTGTGTCTACATTTAAAAGTTTTCCCATTTCCTCATCCCTGTTGAGTTGTTACACTCTCCCACCAGAATCCACAGTCACTCTTCAAAGCTAAGAGAGCCGAGAACCCTTATTTTCTTCAGTAGATTTCAAATAAAGCAGCAAAGTGAGAGAGTGTGTGGCTGTGGGCACCTTGATTTTGGAGTGCTGCTCTCCCTGCTTAGAAATTTTCCTGATCATTTGTGGCTTCCTTGCTGAGTGACAGGTAGCTGAAGTCGGTGGTTATTTGACTTTTGCACCTGAGCCCAATCTTGCCTTACCCAATTTTCATCATCCCGTGGAAACCTGCTTGTTTGGGGGCTGGGGGCATAGCTTGATGATAAAGCAGAAGGTGAGAAGTCCTGAGTTCAATTCCTGGTACCACCAAAGAAAGGAAAGAAGGAAAGGAAAGGAAAATAAATGTGTGTGCTTTACAGAGAGGAAATAAAAGATTGTTAGAAACTTTGTTAGACATAGGATAGGACAAAAACAGCATATTTAAAGAGGGAAAAGTGAGTTGTAGACCTCTCAGGAAGCTGGCCTGAGGAAGGGGGTGGGGGTGGAGGAAGAAACCCTGGGTCCAGATGGAAGTGCCAGGGTTGTGTCTCAGGTAACTTTGAGGAATAGTTTTGCCTTAAAATCTTAAGTGGGTCTGAAGTCCAGGCAGAAGGGATTTTGCCTTCTCTGAGGGAAAACTGTGGTAAGTAACTGGTGTTGATTTAGGGGGGAAACAAGTAGTTTGAGCTAGAAAGTGAACTGTAGTTGACTATAAAAACCTAATTTATGGATTACCCAGTGCCCAGTCAAAGTGACTAATAATTCTAGGACTGTAATTACCCACCTGTAGGCTTTATTTTTTTTTCTTCCAACTTTCTACTTTTCTGTATTTCACAAATGTTTAATAATGAGCATGCACTCCTTTTATAATAAAAAAATTCAATTAACTTAATTAGAAAAAAATTACCCACCAGGTGACGGGAGGGTTCTCATTAATTCATCATTGGGTGTCATCTGGCCCACGATCTCTGCCCACCGTAGAGCAATTATTCCAGTGCTCATGAGGCTGATTCTGGGTAAGGTGTTGCAGGGGGTGCAGTAGGGGAGGAACATGATAGAAAGAGCAGGGGAGAGGATGTCTTGGAAGAGAGACCCAAGCAACCCCTCTGTGTAGGAGCTGTGTACATCACCACGTGGCTTTTGGTGGTTTCAAAGGGAGACAGGAAGGAAAAAAGCAGAGACTCTGTTGGGAGGCTCCCTGAGAGTCCGTTTTTAGTTCCCTATATCCACCGTCTCTGATCGTCTTCCATTTAGAAATCTTGAGTCCAGTTCAAACGGGAGCCTGGAAGAGACTTCTAAATAATTGCTGACATCGTCCAAGCTGCATGGTTCTTGCAAGGGTGCCAGGGATGGAGTGGCCAGCCTCACCTCCCTCCTACCCTGGTCCACCTCTGTCCTTCACTGAGGGGCTTGCTGCATAGGCTCGGTGAATAAATCAGCTTTGGTACTAACTGAAAGTTTACAAAACCATCAGCCTTTCTCTGGCTTAGATCCAAGTTGGTGTCTTGGGTAGAAACTTGGGAAGATCCAGAATGATTTTGTCAATGTGAATGTAATTGTTAATTTTGCTTTCATCCAAGGGAGACCTCATCAAGTAATGAATAACTGCTGGGTACCCATTTTTAAAAAAATAAATAAATAAAGGATGTGATCCTAGCCAGCCCAGTCTCCATGTGGAAATGCCCCTCCCTTCCTCTGAGGTGCCAGGCAATTCTGGGATTCCAACAGGCACACCAGTGAGGAGAAAGAGGACTCTGCTCACAGACCCTGAGACCCAGAGGACTGCAGATGAGAATTAAGAAGACAATGGAAAATTACAGCACAGCCTCACAAAGGGGAAAGAAAAGTATCTGGAATTTGAAAGAATGTTCCTGCTCTGAAAGAGGCCCTCGTGTTGTAGGTAGAGTTAATGTATGACATCTTCATAATAATCGGTCCATTATTGATTAACTTGGCATTGTGCTTCGGCTAGTTAATTGTAGCCTTTTCCTGTTCCTGGCTCTGGTGTTTAAAGGCAAAATAGGCCCTTTGTTACACTCTCAGAGGAACTATTTACACATTTTGATTTGGCAAAGAATGGCTCATTTTTCCAGGCCCTTCTGGCTTTTTAATTCCATATGGAATTAAAAGCATTTCCATATGCAAGCAAAACTGGCTGAACCTTCCAACATCAGCTAAATTCAAATGATCACTAGAGCATTTCTTGCCTTGGTCTCTTTCAATGTATTTATTATAAACCCAGTTGCTCTTCTGCTGCAGGAAGAGCATAACAGCTCCATCTGCCTGCTGTACCCATAGTCCCAGAGCCATGAGCCCCTCTGGCATTGATCATTCAACTCTGTAGGCATCCTAATCTGGAATGTGCTCTCTCCCCCCAGAAGGGGCCACCGTGGTGGGGGAGGGGAAGTTGTGAGCAAAGTCATCGGCCCCTTGGAAGGCATCCTGACCTCCCCAGGACTGAACTTTCAACCTCTTGAGCTGACAGTTAGTAGTGGATGCACAAATTTTGTTTGCGACTAATTGCAGCTTGTAAATGGAGCATTGTGGCCCCGGAAAAGAGCCAGCAGTCTCTCTCCCCAGGGTCACCCAAGTGGAATCTGGACACAAGAAAGCCTGTCCCTTAATGGGCCTCCTCCCTGAGCCCTTCCCAACCTCTGGAGCCCTGAGCTTGTCTCCTTCATCAAGTGGAGAGCTAGAGGGCACAGCAGGAGTCTCCTCTGCGAATCTTCTCCCAAAAGCTGGGCTATTCATAGCAACTAGCAGCTCCCTCAGGAATTCCCACAAACTGACTTCCCAGAGCCCACCATTGTCTCCCCACCCAGCAGCAGTGGCCTTTCACAGACCCAGGGACACACATGCCATCTCAAAGCACAGAATACTTTGCAAGCCATCTATGGGGTGTTCACCAAGGAAACTACCAGAAGTCGAGAGGAGGAAAAGCAAAGGCAAGGTTGACTATTTCTTTTGCTTGTCTCCTAAAGTAGGCCCACTTTGTAAGTGCCATGGAACATGAAGCCACATTTCCATTTCTTGGAGACGAGCTAGGTGTGCTCTGAGCATCACTGAAGGCACAGCTGGTTGCATGTGTGAATCACAAATGTCAGCTATAAGACAAAAGGGGTAGCCAAGGGTGTCTCTCTTTGTTTTCTCTGGTAGTTTCATTGCACTGAGGTGATGGCTAATATCATCTTATATCCTGAGACCATGAAAAGAACATAAGGAACTCTGAAAGTGTGGAGTGAGCGTTCCAGGCAAGCATCGTATTGTTCTCAGTTAATCAAATTTGTCAATTGTTCCTAGTGCCTTAGAGCTAAAGAATGATACTTATGACCACAGTACACAAATGCCCAGCCATCTGCTCTGACAGCTGTTGGACCTTGAGCAAGAACTTGTACCCATAGAGTCTTTGGAAAGCCCTTAGGCATGGGATGGACTGGACTGGTTCAGCCATCAAGTAGCCAAAGGTTAAAACCACCAAAGCCCCCGGGTATGTACCAGCTAGAGGCATTCCCAGGAGTGAGCTACAGGAACAAAATTCCCCCTTTGCTCCTCAGCTTCTTAATATCCTGGTTGCTGGATATTTTCTCAATACTTTCAGCCTAGCTTTAAAAATCAATGCAGTTAGTGAATGGCTTCAGTTGAAACTGAACACATCTATTGATGTTGAAACAAGAGCTATGCACTTCCAGAGCATTTAAAGAAATCTGGGTAAATGATCTGTTCAATTCTTTGAAGAGCAAGGGCTTAGAGGATTAGTTTGCAGTTCAGTTGTAGTAAATTGTTTCTATGAGACCTGTTTGCCTCTCACACATTAGTTTTTGTGTGCCAATTTCAGTAGGCCAGTTGGGTTTCATACATGATGTTAGAGTAGAATGACCAACCATCCCAGTTATTCTGATGCTGTTGCATTCTGCACTCCATGAAACTTCTCATTCCCAGATAAACAGACATGGTTAGTCACTATACCAGTTGTTTGCCTTCTGTGCTAATCCACTTTCCATTGCTATAACAAAATATCTGAGGCTAGGGAATACAGGTAGAATAGAAGTTTATTTAGCTCACAGTTTTGGAGGCTGAAAGTCCAAGACCCATTGGTTTGGCTTCTGATAAGGCCCCCTTGGCACATCACATCATAGTGGGAGTGTGTGCCAGCAGAAGAGATTAAATAATAAGACAGGAAGTGAAAGCCTGAGGAGGGACCATTCTTGCCCTTTTATAATAACCCTCTTGAGAAAACTAACTGGGATCCCACTAGAACCATATTGATCCTCTTCAAGGGCATTCCCCTAATGGCCTTGTTACTTCCCACTAGGCCCATCTCTTAAAGATTCTACCATTGGGCTGGGGATATCGCTCAGTTGGTAGAGTGCTTATCTCGCATGTACAAGGCCATGGGTTCAGTCCCTAGGACCAAAAAAAAAAAAAAAAAAGATTCTGCCATCTCCCAACATTGCCACACTGGGGAAAAAATTTCCAACCCATGAACCTTTGGGGGAAAAAACCTTATCGAACCATATAGCATCTTGTGAGTTCCACTGAGATTAAAAGTGTAGTAGTATAATGTGTTCTTGAGTTTCTGAGTTTAAAATCTTAGTGGAGTACACTTTGAAAGGGAGTCTTCCAAAAGTGGTGAGGGGCTTGCTTGGGATTGGTTTGCTTTTAAATTACCCCAAAGTGAAAAAGACCCTTTGTGGTATCAGGCAGATAGGGGAGCTCAGCATCTAAGTATACCACACTCAGTTACCACCCAGGGTATTTAATAGCTCATATTTTAATCTTTTTTTTTTCCATGTCTTCAATTTCTTTTTCTAAATATCTTTGTTTTATTTACTCATTTATTTATTTTATGTGGTGCTGAGGATCTAACCCAGTTCCTTATGCATGCGAGGCAAGTGCCCAACCACTGAGCTACAACCTCAGCCCCTATGTCTTCAATTTCTGATACAGGAAAAACAATATGCCAGACAGATTTTTTTTAACTGGAGATCAAACCCAAGGATGCTGAGTCATATCCCCAACTCTGTTGTTTTGTTTTGTTTTTTCCTTTGAAACAGGGTCTTCCTAGGTTGCCTAGGCTGGCCTTGAACTTGTAATACTCCTGCCTCAGCTTTCTGAGTTGCTGGCATTACAGGGATGAGTCATGGTTCCCCGCTATGATTTTTATAAATATTTTTTTAAGGAAATTTTATATTTCCATTTTTATGTACTTGGGAAACATGAAAAATAAATAAGATAGGAACAAACATTTAAATTGCATAAGCCTCTCTGACTTCATTCTTAGGTCAAAACCATACTGTGCCATACTCTCCATCTGTATCCAAACTTTTACACTTGACTTCATTCATTCTACTCATCTTGACCTGAGGCAGTGCTTTTTCCACTGACAAATCTCCTGGGGGATATTGTTAGAATGCAGATTCTGATCCAGTAGGTCTGGGGTGGAGCCTGAGACTCTGCATTTCCAACAAGCTCCCAGGAGATGCTGGTACTGATGTCCAAGGATCATACTTTGAGTAGCAAGGTTCCAGGTGACTACCTGGGTATTCCTTACCTTCAGGACATTTCTAAATAGAAGGAAGAAAAAAATATTGTAAAGGAAGTAGAGGGAGAAAATTGTGCTTTATAGCCTTGAAAATAATGCCTGTTGAAACAGATATACCATGTGCTTTAGAGCACGGCACAAATGCAATTAGAATTGACTCAAAACATCAACGTACCTAGCAAAGGATGTCAGAAGAGAGGATGTTGAAGGGAGTGAGGCGGGTGTGGCATTTGAGACTGGAGGGAGGCTGCTCTTTTTCAAAGTCCTGGCACTTACCTTTTTCTTCAACCCTTTTCTCTCCTAGACTTTGCTATCATGGGTTTCCCTTCCAAAGGCTGCTGTGCAGGAAGTAAGGAAATATTTCATTCCCTTTGAATTGGTTGTGAGAACCCTACAAAAAGATCCATTACAGATGAAAAATGAAGCATGCTCTGAAAGGCACACCGGTTTTTTCATGTTGCTTATAGTTTATTGTGTTTCAGAAGACACAAAAACAGAAAAACAGATAATGAAATGCATAAGTAAGTAGAAGAGGAAATATCATTAAGTCAAATGCCTGACAGAAAATGGATTGTACTAAATCACACACACTCTCCTGATAGTGTTTTACTATAAAAACTGTTAATGCAATTCCAGGAATTTCTATTGTTCATACAGACCTGGCTAATGAGATGACACATGAAGGGGCAGGAAAAGAATTCTGGGATTAAATGTTTTAATTGGGAACAAAATGTACATGCCTCAGAAGTGGGTGAGACGTTGGTCCCCAAATTACATCAGTTATGACCTTGGGAATGTTTATGCTCTTTTCCCTGAAGAGCAACACATTAAATGTGGGTGATTATGTGGACATTAAGCACCCCCACCCCCCCAGAAATTCTTCAATGTATGTTTATGTTACATGGAAAATGTGCAGCCAAGGCTCTAACCTATAGGACTTTCACTTATTGCTCTTAATACAGGTTTCAAGCTAATAAAGAAAACTCCTTTTTCTTACAGGTCATCAAAGCAAGAGTGGCCCAAATTAGGCTCCATGTTTTTGTGCATTTCTACAAAGGAGGAGTATGTAATTGGAATAAATCTGTTTAAATTATTTCCCCTTACCTGGGAGCTTGCCTCTGTTTAATTGTCTCCCTTATTTCTGTTTTGAATGGCTGTGCTCACAAATGGTCCTCTATATGTGTTGCTATGACGTTCTCAGAGGCCAGATTGCGGATCCTAGTGGAACGGTCTCTTTGCTTCTCCCCAAGACAGGTGTCTCCCAGGCTCACCGAACCACTCAGGGTCTTTAGAAAACTCCGTGCTGCCCCTTTGTCTCCAAGTGGGTGGCAATCTCCCTTGTATATCTTAGGTTCTATCTGTTTCTCTTGTCCTTGATGTAGGTGTGTGGGAAGGACAGAGGAGGGACCGTGGGAAACAAACAGCTTTATTCTTCTACCCCTGCTGTACACTCCAGCTCAGAATCATGCACACACCTCTATGGGGTTGTCACAACTCCTTACATCTCCACAGACCCAACTCTGTTACCAGTGGACAGTACAGCTACTGGGCAACAGAACTATTTTTCAGTGTCCCTCTTTGCTTCCTTTTATTTAATTTGCTGACACTTGGACCGATTTACATGACTCTTCCAATTACATATACTTAGTACACTCAACCTCACAATCAGCTTTTTCTAGTCATCATTCCTGGGCTGGGGGAGTGCTTGCCTAACATGTGTGATGCCCTGTGTTCTACCTGCAGCACTGTAAAATACGTAAAGTTTTAATTTCTCCTCACTTTTTCTTGATCTGCACTATTAATCTGCACATTTCTCATGACTCCATAATTATATTCAACTCTCCAATCTGTACTCCTGAGCATTTTGTCATTAATTAATTCATTCATTCATTCAACAAGAACTGGAGTGCCCGCATGTGGCAGGCACTATAGTGGGTACAACTTCAAACAAAAAAAGGCCTTGATTTCTTTCATTCAGGGGGTGGACAGGAGAGACAGTCAATAAATAGGTAAGTAGTAGATTAGGTGATAAAAACTACTAGAGAAGGTTTGGTAGCTCTGTTACATGGGGTGGTCAGGGAACCCCCAGTTGGGGGCTTCCACTTAGGGTTATACCTTGTATAATTCCAGGGGTTGCCTTTCCTTTCGTGGCTCTTACGGATTGTGAAGTTGTGAAATGTTTTTTTGGCAGATGGTATTAAAATATTTAGTTCTCTTTTTCTAAATTGTCCTTTGGGACCGGTGGTGGGGCTTGATAAAGGTGACCTTTTAGCAGAGCCATGGAGGAAGTAAGGCAACGAGGTACACAGCTGTGTGGGGGAGATTATTTCAGGCAGATGGCACAGGAGTCTGTGAAGCCCTGAAGCAGGAGCGATTCATGGTGCCTTAGAGGGACAAGGCCAGTGGCTGGAGCAGAATGAGTTAAGGCGCAGTTCCTGTATGGGGAGGCCAAGGTGGAGGAGGGCAGATCACAGAGGATCTCAGCGCCATTGCAAGGGCTTGTCTTTCATTTTAATGGAAACAGAAAGTCAGTGGAGACTTTTGAGTTGAGAAACGACATGATTTGATTTATATGTCTTAAGGACCACTCTGACTGCAGTGTGGAGAATTGATACAGGGAGACAGGAGTACTAGAAGACAATGACGAGGGTGTTGCAATGACCCCAGGTGAGAGAAGACAGCAGGCTGACCCAGCGTGGAGAAGGCTCTTACAGGATTCCTGAGGTCGACTGGCTTCTTCTGCAATGTGATAAAAACCCCTTTTCTTGCACACGAGGTTTATTTCAATAATTACTATCTGACAAGAAGAATGGTGGAAAGGAGCCTCAGAGGCATGATATCTAGTGGAGGGAGAGTGAGAACTGAGACCTTGTGAAAGTCTCGATTTTATTTTATTTTTTTTTCTCTTTCTTCTTTCTTCCCTCCTTCCTCCCTCCCCCTCCTTCCCTCCCTTTCTTCTTTTCTCTCTCTCTCTCCCCCCTCCCTCCCCCTCTCCCTCTTTCTCTCTCTCTCTTTCTTCCTTTCTCTCTTTCTGCAGTTTTGGGGATCAAACTCAGGGCCTTGTACATGCTAGGTGGGCACTCTACCACTGAGCTACCCCCCAGCCCTTTTTATTTTATCAAGACAGGGTTTTGCTAAGTTACTATGCCTGGCCTCTAGCTTGAGTTTCCCTTCCCTTAGTCTCCTGAGTAGCTGGGATTACAGACATGTGCCACTGTGTCTGGCTACAGGTTTCAAATTTTGATGGGGGTGGGTAAAGATAAGACTGATGCCTCATGAAACATTTCTGCCTAGAATTTCCAGGGTTACTATGCTAGTGATCTGAAGGTGGAGGCTGGATTCTAGTGTGAGGCAGTTCAAAATCCGAAAGCTCCCAGTCTCTGCGTTCTCTCTTGTGGTTGTCCATTCCAACCTATCACATAATGCAGGGATTCCCTGCCCAACACCCCAGAGCAAGTAAATCGAGCCTTGACTACATTTCCAAAGCACAGGTCTCATTACTTTAAGCTGCCCATGCTGTCGGAGAGCTCCAAGCTTCTAGAAGGTTTTTCTTGTATAAGGCTGAACTCTGCCCTCTGAGGCTATGCTGGCCAGGAGAAGAAATGCAACTGTACTGGTTAAGAGCTCGGGTTCGGGAGCCAGATGGTCAAGGTCAGAATCCAATTTCAGCAAGCTACTGAACCTCTTGTGCATCAGTTTACTCATAAATAAGCAGCACATATAAAGAACTTATAAGGGAACATGATGCAGAGAAGGTGGTCAAAAATTGGTGATCAGAATCTTGCATATTATTATGCAAGGAACTGCCTTCATTTGCACATAGCTCTCATGAGGCTCTGCTTTTCCTGTTGTTTGCCTAGTCTCCTTAAGTTTTGGGGCCCACATTTGATTCCTGGTAAAGTATCAATGAAATTATGAAAGCAAAGGGCCTGTTGCTAACCCTGGGGCTCAAGGAAAGGGAAATTACTGATTACCGGTTTGGGGCTAAGGGAGCAAGAAACTGTTGATTCTTGGGCACTTAGAAGTTGACTCATTTCAAATATTGATTCACGCACTCTATTTCACTTGGTAAGAGTATTTCAGGATGTATCGAAGTGGTGCGGCTGAGAAAGGGAAGTTCAGAGTCTGATTTTTGGCACCCAAATCTAGTTCTGGAACTTACTATTCCACAATCACGGACAACTTACTTAATAATGACAGCAATGCGGCATATCCATGACATTTGTTGTGAAGATTAAGTGAGACATCTGGGCACAGTGACATATCCCTCTAATCCCAACAATTGGGAGGCTGAGGCAGGAGGACTGCAATTTCAAGACTAGCCTCTGCAATTTAGTAAGGCCTCAAGCAACTTAGTGAGACCCTGTCTCAGAATAAAAAATAAAACAGGGCTGGGGGTGTGGCTCAATGGTTAAGCACCCCTGGGTTCACTCCCTGGTACAAAAGAATAAAAATAAAAATGAGACAATATATATACCAAATGCTTAGTGCAATGTAAGGGATCAAGAAGTAATAATGGGCTGGGGTTATAGCTCAGTTGGGAGAGCGCTTTCCTTGCATGCACAAGGCCCTGGGTTCTATCCCTAGCACCACAAAAAGAAAAAAGAGAGATAGAGGGAGAGGGAGGGAGGGAAGGGAGAGAGAGAGAGAGAGAGAGAGAGAGAGAGAGAGAGAGAGAGAGAGAGAAATACCAGTAATAATTCTAAGTTCTCGACATGAATTTTTAAGTGAAGTCAATCCTTTCAAAAATGACCATGTTTGAAAGTAATCCAGGCCACATTCTCTGGGCTTCATAGTGTCTTCTAAGCAGAGAGGAAGGATGGAAACTCAAGACTGGCCACTTCTACCTTCCTGGCAAGTATATGCTCCTAGTATTCAAGGAAGCTATCCATTAACCTGGTGGAACTGATCTCAAAATCACAAAAATGTAGGGAGTAGAAGTCAGCTTCCCTCATACCCACCCGCCTACCCATCAACTGAAATTTTAAAATTTGCTCAAACTGGTTATTTGATAATAGGTAAATTTTAAAAAAAACAAACACCTTTTCCCTGAAAACAAAAAATAATACCTTTTTACTGTAGAAACATAGGAAATCCCATAATAACTTAAAGAAGCAAGCCACCTTATTTCTACTGCCTAGACATTGCCCCCTGCCATTTGTTCTGGTACAGTACCCCAGCATGAGCAGCGTAAGGCAGGGCCGTAGGTTCTGGCCCAATCCCAAGACCTTAGCAGGGGGCACATCACCTCAATGCAGAAGAGTGCTAGGTAGTTGAATGAAAGAAATAGTCACATCTATAAATACGTTTTTGTGGGGCATGGCGACACATGCCTGTAATCCCATTGACTCAAGAGGCTGAGGCAGAAGGATTGCAAGTTTGAGGCCAGCTTAGGCAATTTACCAAGACCCTCAGAAACTTAAAGGAGCACTGTCTCAAAATCAAAAATCAGAAGTTAGGCCAGATTCATTCCACTGTTCCTTCCTTATCTTATCCCTGCTCCCTCCAAATTATTATAATTATGTCAAAATGGATTCTAATGTTATATATAACTAAAAAGAACCAATTGAAAAAAACAAGAAGGATGGAGATGTAGTTTAGTGGTAAAGAAACCCTGGGTTCAATCCTTAGTACCAAATATCTACCTATACACACACACACACACATATATTACAGATATACATGCATATCTGGGCCCAGCAGAGATCATAATTTGCAGGTAGATTTCTTTGCATGGTTGTTTCATTTAACTGGAACCTTTAAAAATACAGAATTTAAAGCCAGCAATGAATATGAGTAGATCCTAAATGAGCTAAGAATCACAGCCTCCTTTTTGCCCACATGGTGGTCCATCATATAAAGGGACCCTGAAGGCTAACCAGGTTGGAGCTTGCCCTGGCTCCAAGGTCCCTGAGCTTTACAAGAAGGTCTTAATATGCTTTTCCTCCCTCCACTTGCACTCATTGGGAGAATTTCCTCTCCCTCTCCACCATTCAACTTCCCTTCTAGTTATATAGGTACCATTTATTGCAAGCCTTACAATAGGTCTGATCCTATGC
The DNA here is from genome assembly GCF_021218885.2 of Marmota monax. Classification (NCBI taxonomy): domain Eukaryota; kingdom Metazoa; phylum Chordata; class Mammalia; order Rodentia; family Sciuridae; genus Marmota; species Marmota monax. The sequence goes on along the minus strand of NW_026691950.1, from coordinate 3,486,424 downwards.
CAAGTTTCAAACAGGTATACTTTAATCCTCACAGTGGCTCTTTGCATTGGTGGTCACTATTCTTACAGATTATTTTTTTTATAAGCAGAGGCTTATGGAGGTTCAATGACTGTCCCAAGTCACAGATCTTATAAGGGGCAGAGTCAATCCAGATCTGTCTGACTCAGAATTCCATGCTTCAGCCATGTGGACACAAAATTTTCAGAGTTTACACTTAATTTTGAGTATTGGTCTCTATATGCAACTTCCTATTATAAGCACTTACCCAAACTCTTATATTACCTGGGGCGGCATTGCAATGTCAAGTTAATATTTGGATTAGACATACTGCAATTTAGTTCACTTTCTTGCCTTCCTTTTGAACACCTTGGTTACAGAGAACATGAGGGCAGAGATACCCAATATCTAAAACTCCTAGAAGGTCAGGAAGAGCACCCTGTGTGCAGCCTCAGTGGTGAGATTGAGGGCAAAATCTCACCCCCAGCCTGTTAGAGCTGGGGTTGTGGCTCCGTGGTAGAGCGCTTGTCTGGCATGTGTGAGGCTCTGGGTTCCATCCTCGGCACCACATATAAATAAATAAAACAAAAGATTCATTGACAACTAAAAAAATAAATATAAAAATTTTAAAAAGCCTGTTAGCATGAAGGGCCCAGGTGCAGGTGGATCTGGGAGACTTTTAGTTGCCAGGACCCAGCATTTAGCTGGCAAGATATTACAGAACACAGAACAAGGGGCCACAGAAGAAGAAAAGGACATAATTTTACATTTTTTTATATCTGGCTGTTGCCCATCTAAATACTTCATAGGGCCAAGCTTCTTATTTTCCAAATCACATAGCATGTTACCAGGGTCTGGCCATCACAGCTGTTTTAGGCATCGGAGGGACAGTCAAATCCTGGTTTACTGCCAGGAACACTGACCCCTCTCCCCGTCTGTCTTTTCTCTCTCTCTCTCCCTTGCTCTGTCATCTGAGGAATCTGGAGGACTAACGAGGGGCTTCTCTTCCTCTTTTTCTTCCCTTTCCTCCCCCTCCAAGGCCTGGATATTTCTGCCCTCAGAAACCCTTGGACACCATTGGCGATTGTTAGAGGGAGGCTAAGCACAGTGACTTCAGACACGGCCCAAGGGCAGACTGCTGGACCCCCAGTCAAGCCCTGCCTCACAATGAAGACCCTTCAGCTTCTGCCCCCAGCTGTCTTGGGGCCACCCTGGTGGGGTGGGGGTGGGTGACCAAGTGATCCCCAGCCTGGGAGGGCACAGGGAGGGAGGTAGAAGGGCCTGGTTAAAATTAGAGATGACTAAACTCCAAGTTAAGATGCCAGCGTGCTATTCATCTGCATGACCTGGGTTTGTGTTCCTTAACCTGGCTTTCCCACCTGGAGAATGGTGGTGATAATCCCTAACTTACAAAATTGCTGAAAGGATTAAATAACATTGAGGGACCATGCCTGTCAATCAATGAATGCATGTTTGCTGATATTCACAGGGTTGGCCTCAGTATCCAGAAGAACCGCTTTGTGTCTTCTGATTTGAAAACATTCCTGACTATTTTGGTGTGATCTTCTTCTATTCAAACTGGCTCATTTATGCTGTATGGTTTAATTTACTAGTCCTTCCTCCTCTCCTCTCTCCACTAAAAGGTTTTGTTTTAGATTCAGGGAGACCTGGGTTCTTTTTGTTTGAAGGATGCTAGGACCTGAGGTGACCCTCAGGTGACTTTATTGCAGCCAGGGAATCTAGCTTGAGGGAAGGGTGCAGGAGATATGGGAGACATTTATGAATTTTTGTTGTGGTTGTTCATACGTGCTTAAAAGCACAGATTACTGTTTCTCAGTTGTATACAGAAGTCATCCAATATTTGCTGGTGAGAGAGTGGGATGCTTCTTTCTCAGGGCAAGAAATTCTGTTGGTTTTGTCATTTGCTAAGTCTTGAGAAATGGAAGGAGATCGACCCTGGGAATCCTCCCCTTGGGAATCAGCGCTAGTCTGGTCTGTGTAGCAGTTATTTGCAGTATGGCCCAATTGCCGGGGCTTTAGGAAAAAAAAAGTGTCACCCCAGGATAAGAAAGAAGTATGTTCCCTCAAGAAGAATAGAAAATAATTCTCTCCTAAAACCAGATCAGAGATGGCTAATTGCAGCCTTTAGGAAATACTGCTGATGAGATCCAGAAGATAATTACTCCATTTTGCAGTTCACAGTGTGTCTTGTGCTGACCTCATTTCAATAAGACATGGTGCAATTGTGGAAGAAAAAAACTTGTAGCCCAATAGTAGGAATGATTTTCGGGTTAATTGGCACCTGTGTGCTAAGTGACTGCTTCATCTCTTCATTTTCTTTAAGAAGTTCCTCTTCTCATCAACTTGCCCTGTTTCTGCTCTCAGAGACAAACTGTCATCTCTCCAGTGACTGAAGCAAGTCACCATTTCTCTTTCTAGAATGTGATGTGGGCTCAGAAAATTGCAACGGTTAATTTTAATATAGAATTGGGATAAAACAACAATGACCAAAATTAAAGATATGGATTGTTTCTAAAAACTATTTGATTTAGGGGACTTTACAGCACCGACCACGCTCGTGGTTAGTTATTCTAGATTCAGTTCTGAAGATCCATTGTGCATATGGTTTTCTTGAATTGATAGACTGATGAGGTTTACCATAAATAATACCTCAACACTCATGATCTGTTTTTAATTTTCCCTACTGAAATGAGAATGCAGCTTTTGAATAAATATTGTTTACAGTTGTTGAAAATCCCATGTAAATGTATCAATTCCCACTGGCTCTCATTCCATTTCTCTGTCATTTTCACAGGCAATTTTTACAGAGAAGTTGTGTCGCTCTTAACCACCTACCCTTATTTTCTAATTTCCCTTTAATGGTTTTGTGTTCCACGTTTAATTTAAGAATGGATGGCTTATGTTTCTCTTACAAACCTCCCTTCTAATCATTGTTATTAATATCACCATTTGGTTGTAATATCTGTAAGAGCACAAAATGTGTCTCCTTAAAGAGGCATTTGCCAAACACCTAACTGCATACATTTCAATTAGGAGTCTGCCTCATAATTATTATTATTAATATCACAATTACTATTGTAATATCGATCAGATTGCAGAAGGTGTCCTGTCAAGGATGCATTTACAAACAGCTTTTTCAGTTTCCTCTTAAGAGAAATGTGCCAGACTTTGTCTAAATCCAACTTGCCCTAGAAGTTACATTAGACAACACGCTCCATCAATAAAACCATCAGAATGATCTACTGTGCTGTAGACAAAAGTTATTGTATCAAGTTGACACTAATCAGTTAATTCCAGTAAACCTTCAGATAAACAAAAGCTTGTTGTCTATCACTGGTGTGTGTGTGTGATGGGCCCCTTCTATGTCCGATGGTGATGCCCATCTATAGAGATGTATCTGGCAGACACTGGCCCTCAGGCATCTATATGGAAACTGAGACAAGATCTATAGCTAATGATGTTGACCCTGACTCCCCCAACAGAGATTGAATTCAAGTCCTCATAATATCTCGACAGCTGATATGTATACTGTGCTAATAATGATATTAACAATTACTATGCCACTGGGATTCCCCAGGCCCTGGCTTTGAAAAACAGTTTTAAAGCTTCTTCCCCTTTATTGGAACTAAGTTCCTTGTTTACACAGGTCATTACCAGTGTCTCTCCAAGTGTGGGTTTCTGAACAGAGAAATGCTTTTTTAAATGAAGGTGGTCATATTAATTAGCAGTGCCATGTGAGTCTACTTTTGGAGAATCGAGGTCTGAGGAAAGGTTTACAGCCCCTCGTCCCCAGCCGTGTGGGCTGGTAGAAACTTCCCATTGTTGATGGTGTGGATCAGGAGAGGACATTTGGAAGGTCACCAGGCTTTCACTGAACTGGTTCTCCATGGGCCCAGAGAGCAGCCCACCAGTCCCTGCTTGGCACAAGTGGGTGACTGAGACACTGGAGATCCATTTGTCTGCTCAGACACAGCCAGAGGGAAAAGGAGAGGCTGACCCAGGTTCTCTCCCTCTCCCTACTTCTCCTCCCATTGCTAATAAATGGGAAAGGCCAGGGCCGTCTCATAGGCCACGAAGAAGCTTAGGATGAAATGTTGACAGGGGGCACTGTTAAAAATTAAATTCTGCCCTATTTTGTGTACCATTCTTGTGAGTCACATTCGTGAATAGTAGCGAGAGATTTAATGATCGCATATTTTTTATCTTATTTCCCTTCGGTCGATGGCAATTTTTTTCTGTTAATGTCAACTTAGAGCTCAAAGTAATTTAGTAATTGATTCTAAGCACAGCAGTTCGCCAATGGCAGCTCTCCATTTGTGGGGAATATCTTTGCTAATTTTATCCATCAGAATGAGATTACCATGCTAATCTCTCCCAGCCTCATCTCTTGGTCATTTGGGACATGCTGATGCAAATGACTTATTAGACACAAGGCCTCCATCCATTCCCAGGATCAGGGGAAGATGAAAGGAAGCCAAGATAAGGCTCTGACAATGCCCTAACATACACAGATGGTATGCATGCCTAATACTAAAATGATAAAACCCCCTAAATTGGAAACCCAAATAAAAACTCGTTACTTGACAAATGAAAAATACAATGGATCACAGTATATTAAGTACCTCGATGGGAACAAACAAAAAGAATGAGGGCAGGATGAATGTAACCAGGGACCAGTAATTGGAAACCTAAACATGCATTGGGCCAGAGAACCCTAGAAGCCATACGTCAGGTGGAGGGAGGAGGACGCCCTGAATGAGATGAAGTGGAGAAAACCAAAATGGCTCCACTAACAGAAGGATGGAGGTGAAGTCTACAGACAATCTGTCCGACTATTTTCAGTGAATGACTGGTCACTGACTAAGTTAGTGATTGGTTGTTTGTCTGATTTAATTAAAATGCTCAAACCAGCGTGAGCGTGTGTGTGTGTGGTAAAAATAGCCTGAAACTAGTTTGGGTTCCACATACACAATAGGGTATTGTAGGACACAATGAGGCTGAAAGGCCTCCCCAGGACACCGCCAGTGAATAGACACATTCCAAAATGCTTAGCTGGACGAAAGGGCAGATACTTAGAGGGAGTTCAGGAAAAATCAGCTTCAATAATTCAGGTAAGAATTTTTTAAACAAGAAAAAATTGCTGATATAGTAACTGGGGGAGTGTTTATGGTGGCAGAAAACATCCCAGAAAGAAAATATATTTAACATTTAGATGCCTGATGCCAGATCAAAAAAATAAATAAATAAATAAAAATTTGATGCTGCTTCCTCCAGGCTGAATCTCTTTCTTTTTCAAGTTCCCACATTAAAATTTTAACCAACTTTCAGATCCAGCCTCAAAACCTTCACCTGTATGAATCCTTTCTTGAGTTCCCCACAATTGCAACAATAACATGTAGGTAAGTATTGAGGGCCTGTTATGAATTGAACATCCAGGATTCAATATGAATAAGACAGAGGTGAGCTTGACCCTCATGGAGCAGAATCTAATGGAAAAAATAAACAATTAACAAGCACACAAAATAACTTTAATTAATTATAATAAAATTTCCATGATTATTTCAAATTTAGTAGAATCAAATTAATTATAAAATACTTAACAGTCATTGCAGGCAGTAAAAACAGTAAGTGCAAAGATCCTGAGGCACAGAGCTTGCATTCCGTGTTTGGAATGTTTGATGAATTGGGAATGTGAGCTGAAGGGGGAATGGCACATGGCAGGTTTCTATGAACACTGAGGTAACTTTCTTATCTATTTCTTTTGAAAATATATCTTCCTCCATTTTAAATTTGATCAACTGTACCCTTGTCTGATTTCTGATTTAGGAACAGTTAAGAGCATGGGTTTCTTAAGTTTACATGGTGGCTCAGTCACTGTTGAAGGATCATGGACAAGTTTGAACCTTTCTAAACATTGTTTTCTTGATTTTTAAAGTAGGGGTCACAAGAACAGAAGATACTTCTGGAGTTGTGAGAATTAAGGAATGAATACGAGGAGTGCATTGAGAAAAATACTGGTGTGTGGTGAGTGCTGCAGAGACGTTGGTTATTATTATGATCATCATAACTGGTGTCTGAGTTCCTCTAGGACTGCTGGCCTTTGCATTAAAGCAGCAACTTGCATGTCATTTTGTAATAGTAGGCTCTCCTAGGATGTGTATTGAATCTAGTTACAGGTAGAACAGAGACAGATACCCATCTATCCATATATATGTCTCTCTCTCTCTCTCTCTCTCTCTCTCTCTCTCACACACACACACACACACACACACACACACACACACACATATTTATTTATTTTATTTTATCTATTTTTTATTTTTTGGTGCTGGGAATTGAACTTAGGGCCTTATGAATGCCAGGCAAGCACTCTACCACTGAGCTACATCTTCAGCCAGACTAATACATTTTTTATAAACACCAGTGATGAAATGATTTTAACAGAGTCATAATGCATTACTTCTTTTTTTTTAAGAGAGAGAGAGACAGAGAATTTTTAATATTTATTTTTTAGTTTTCGGCGGACACAACATCTTTGTTTGTATGTGGTGCTGAGGATCGAACCTGGGCCACACGCATGCCAGGTGAGTGCGCTACCGCTTGAGCCACATCCCCAGCCCTGCATTACTTCTTTATCTGTTCTTTTTCATTGCTTACCAACGGAAAGAGATTATCTGCAGGAAGAACTAAAACTGAAATACCATTTAACAAAGGCCACTCACAGGCAAGCCAATATAAATTAATGGAAAGCAACACTATTCAAAGTTAATTTTTGTCCTTTCTTCCTTCAATTGGAACTGTTTTAGAATTTAGGCAAAAACCAAATGATGGTTTAAAGGTTGTTTTTTTTTTAATTCTGTGTTCTATTTGGTTGATATAAATAATTGCATGTATATTTATATTTCATTCTATTCCATGAGGATTTGAAATTGCTTTATGCATTTTTGTACAAAAAATAAAATTACATAAAACTCTTTTAAAAAATTCTGTGTTCTATGTTCAATAACACTTAGCTTATATCTGAGTTTTCATATTCCCTTCCTGTAGGAGGTTTTGGGAGTTTTGACCATCAGGGATGAGTTGTTCTTGGCCAAAGCTGATTGTTATAGGGCACTTTATACCACAGCCTTTGGTGTAGGAATGTAGTTGTGATGATCCACTTTAGACTCAGTAGCCTCGGAATCTTCAGTAATATACATCCAGGTGTTTTGAAATTTCTTTTATAAATAAAACTCCAATAATCCTTCCACATTTATTCCCATTTGTTTATCCCAATTCACTTAAAGAGTACTGAATGGCTAATAAGAGAAGTGGTGGAGTGGAAATAGTACAGACCCAGATTCAAATCCCAGTTCTGACCTTCAGGTGGGACAATCCTTATCTATTCCTCCTTTTGGAGGGCAGATGGAACAGGATGATTGGAGTTTGTATGGTGATTAGTGTCTATGAATAATAAGGACTTGCAACACTCTGATTGCTCCTATGTGATTCAAAATAAAATCTCAGTTCTGCTATAATTGCTTAGGACTTTTGGCTTACTTATTTAATCTCTCTAAACTTTACTTTTCTTTATACAAATGTAATACTTGTTTCATAATGTTAGTGTGAAGATCAAAGAAAACACACACACACCCACACACACACACACACCCACACACACACTGACCTTCCACAGGGCTCCATACATGTATGAGTTTCTTATAGCTGCTATAACAAATTACCACAAATTTATTGAGGTAAGACGACAGAAAAAATTTCCCTGACAATTCCAGAGACCAGAATTCTGAAGCCAGCATCACTGATATCTCAAGAATCAGCACCATTCTATCAGCTCCATGTCTCCTCCTGCTTTCTGTGGCTGCCACCCTCTTGTGACTTGTGCCCACCTCACTCTGCATCTCTGCATCTCTGCTGCGGTACCCAGGTTTTCTTCTCTTCTTCTTTCTCTTCTCCCTTGCCTATTATAAGGATCCACGTGGTCACATTAGGCTCATCTGGATTATCTCTATAATCTCCTCATCGCAGGCTCCTTATTTGCTCACATCTGTAAAGATATTTCCATACAGATTCACATTCACAGGTTGCATGGATTAAGACCTGATATCTTTGGAGGTCATTATTTTAGCCTACCATAAAATTTGACGGGAATCGACTAAATTACTTATTATGACGATAATGATTAGAGAAACTAGAATTTTAAAAATTTAAAAAATTTAAATTTTAAAAGTTTCAAAATTCTAGAATAATAGGTTAATTTAAAATTGAGGACAGTTTAATGTGCTTTGCGTAGTAAATGTGGTAGGGAAGCATGAGAGTATTAAATGCTTCTGCCCATCCTATTGTCCCGTATGATATCATCACTTATATCATCTATTTGGGCCTCAATTTCTTCTTTTGTCAGCTGGGGACAGCCACAGTCATGGGGTTGTCATGAGGGCTAAAGGAAGTCATTCATGAAGTGTTTTCTCAATGGTAGCTCCCATTGATTCCAAAATAAGTGTTTCAGCAAGAATCTGGCCCTAACTTTCTCCCCTCGTGTCGTGATAAGGATGGATTAGATGACATGAGGAATGATATTAGTTTCATCCTTATTGGCCACATTTCTTTAAATCTCAGTTTGACCGAATTCTTGCAGAACTTGAATTTCAGATCCTGTTTTAATTTGCTCGAGGATTGCTGAGTTTTTGGGAATAGAAGTGCAACTTCCTCTTTATTTGATCTTTTTCAACCAAAACCCCTGGTGTGGGGGCTCTGAGTGTATAGTCTCAGTTCTAACAGCAAAGTGGACAGTGGTTGATGGGAGCAGTGGCCCTCACCTGTGATCCCAACTACTTAGGGGTGGCTAAGACGGGAGGATTGTAGTAAGTTCAAGGCCAGCCTGGGCAACTCAGTGAGACCCTGTCTCAAAATAAAAGAATAAAATGACTGGAGATGTTGCTTGCTGGCAAAGGGCCCCTGGGTCCAATCCCCAGTACCACAAGGAAAAAAAATAAAAGTGGACAGTGTTTGAATGATGGCTCTGTAATTGACTTCTCCGTACACCTGACGAGGAAATAATTGGCCAGTTCAGAAGTTGGAGCCGCCATGCATTGTAATAAAAAGTCTTGGCAATTAACTCTGTGTGTGTGTGTGTGTGTGTGCGCACGCACGCTTGCACATGCACGTGTACATGCATGTGCATGTGTGTTGCAAGTCCCCCTTGCAAGAATGCTACCTGAACAGACAGATGCCTGACAAATGACCTGTCCAGGGCACACGCCTGTTGGAGGTGGGGGAGCATGATTCCCAGGATGGCTGTTTTCTATAGTGGTGTCTGTCGCCACTGTGAATGCGCCACCCAAGGACTTTTCCATTTCCTACCGGCCAGGACACATTTGCTGTCACTAACTTGCCACCCTGCAGAGTTCTTTCATTAAGTCTTAAAGAGCTAAGAAATCAGCGAAATTACCCACAGATATATAAGAAGGCAGGACGACATTTTTATTGTTATTTTAAAATATTTTATTGAGTTCACACAAACAGAGCAATATCTTATTTATGAATCTAATATAAATGCCATAAAACATATGCAAAAATACATGAAATCTATGAACAAAACATTAACACTACTCAAATTCCACATGGTTTAATTTTACCAACATCCCCTGGGTTTCATGGAAAGAGTTTCAGCATAATTATTTTCAGTTCAAAATGAAAAAATATTAACTGAGTCTCTAGTAGGTGCCAGACACTGAATCTTTAGGAATGAATAAGACATATGCCTGTCTTCTCCTTACTCAAACTACACATAAACGGTCCTTATTAGTCTTTCTAATATGGATAGACAACCCATATGTAATTCTACATTTTGATAAGATTAAGCAAAAGGGATCTCTAAGTACCTTTATGTACTAGGTATTAGGCTAGAACAGAGATTGTGATGGTGAAACTTGAAGGCTTATAGGCATGCTTAATTGAGCATGGCATTAATTTCTTATTTAACCTCATAAAAACCTTATGAGGAAAAGTAGATATTATTATTTCCCATAGTGACATTTCTGGACCAGTTTTGCTTTGTTTCAGGCCTTACCAGTACACATTCTCCCCTCATCTATGAGAAGCAACTCTGCTTTCCTTCCAGGAGCTGTATCTGTCTCTATAATCAGGTGGATGGGTCCCAACTCTGACTCCAGCAATAAGCATAAGGCCCAAGCTGGGACTCTGGGCAAAGAGGCTCTTCTTTCCCCTGGGTTTGTCAAAGCTGTTTTGGTGGAAGCTCTAACCTGTGGTGGCCATCTTGCCCTTCCTGGGGAGATCTTGACTGAAAATGTGACCCACACAGAACTGAGACGTGGGGAAATAATTCCCAGTGCCAGAGTTTGAGATCCTCTGGCTGCATCTGAAATGAGCTCTTCAGCATTCTATCTTGGGCCCCGTAGTTATAGAGTTATAGTATTTAATACGTCCGTGTGTGTGTGTGTGTGTGTGTGTGTGTGTGTGTGTGTGTGTGTGTGAGAGAGAGAGAGAGAGAGAGAGAGAGAGAGAGAGAGAGAGAGTGTTTGGTTTTAATTTTCTTTATTTTACAAACAACAGACTAACACAACCTCACCTTACACATGAAACTCTTAAACTTCCAGAGGTCAGTTTGTTTAAGATGATAGAACTAGTTAGTGGTAGAACAGGCTTAGAATCATCCTTGGAAGTTGGTGCTTTTAACCACCCAGCCATTCTATTCAGGCAGGGAGACGGAATTCTCTTTCAGTACTCAAGACTAAGGAGGAAGGTCTCAAAAGCAGAGCACTGGTATTAACCATGACAGAGCTGGCGCAAAGCTTGGGGACTAACTTCCAGACAGTGGAGGGGGAGATTTGAAGTCTAATATTCAAAATTAACCATAATGGAGAGGAGTGGGGGCCAAAGAAGTCAGTGCCTAAGCAGACATCCAGGCTGGGCCAAGGGCTTTGCCATGTGGAAGGAGAGGCAAATGTTCTTTCATTTCCTCCATTTTTGATGTTAATTCCTTTTCTGTATCTAAAACTGGAAAGAAGGGAGAATAGTTTTTTTTTTAAACTCTTTACAATTTTGTGTCCTATCTGCTACAGAATAGGCAAGAAAAACATAATCACAGCAGTTTCCTTTCCATGAAAACTGTCTGAGATCAAGGATGGATTCATTTTGATTTTTCTAAGTAAAAGATATATAAATGTGTTTATGGAGGATAATTCAGAAATTTCATAAAAGTTTAAGATGACATGTTGCACACAATTTTAATAGACAATCATTGTAAACCTTGTTTATTTCCTCCTAATGTTATAATAATGACAGATTTTAAGCATCAAGAAAATACTGAGGATAATGAAATAAACTTCTATGAATCTACCAGTTTTATTTAACAAATTTTAACATTTTGCCATATTTTTCAGCTCCCTGCCCCCTTTTTAAAGGAACGAAATACTAAGAATCAAAGCTACTTATTCCACCTTCTTAAAGGTGGTATGGATTCTTCCTATCCTTGTTTGGATCGTATCCATATGTGTCCAGAAAAACACACAATTTCATGTGTTCTTTAAATTACATCAATTAAATCACACTTTTCCATTTCACAACTTGCCCTGTTCACTCAATGGTGTTCTCAAGATTTTTTTTGTTTGTACATGTAAGTCAAGTTCCTTCATTTAAACTATTGATAACATTCAATTTCATGACCATCATTTATTCCTTTTATTGTGTTGGATTTTTCGCGGCTGAGTGGGTACTGAGGTTGGAACCCAGGGGTGCTTAACCACCAAGCTACATCCCCAGCCCTTTTTATATTTTATTTAGAGACAGGGTTTCCCTGAGTTGCTTAGGGCCTCCCTAAATTGCTGAGGCTGGCCTTGAATTTTCAATCTTCCTGTCTCAGTGCCACCACGCCTGGTATACTGTTGGATTCTTAGCTGTTTCCAATGTCTTGCCATATAAACAAAGCTGCGAAAAGCACCATGGTATGCATCTCTTGTGCACATGTGTCAGAGCTTCTATACAATATGGTTCCAGAGATGAAACTGCTGTGTCAAAGGGCATGAGCATCCAGTTGTGGCCATTTTTGTGAAGTCGCCAGCAGTAGACGAGAGATTCCACTTTCACAGTTTTGACAGCCTCTCAGTATTTTTAGGTTTTAAAACTTCTTTTCCTCTCGGTTGCAAAACATACTGTTTTTATTTTAATATAACCAATTCTCAGTGAAGGTGGACATCTTTTTATTGTTTATTTATAGTTTGAATTTCCTTTCTGCAATTGCCTATTCACAGCCTTTGCCCATTTTTTTTAAAATATATTTTTAATTAAATTTTTGCAATACTTGGAATTGAACCCAGGGCCTCACATATGCTAGGCAAGTGCTGCTCTACCACGGAGCTACATTCCTAGCCCTTTTTATTTTATTTTTGAGATAGGGTCTTACTAAGTTGTCCAGGCTGGCCTCCAACTTGTGATCTCCTGCCTCAGCTCCACTCTCTCCAGAAGCTGAGATTACAGGTGTGCATTACTGTACTCAGTTTCTCTATTTTCATTTTTATTAACACATAGAAAGTAATTACGTACTTATTGGGTACAGTGTGACATTCCAATACATGAATGCAGTGTCTAATGATGGCCTCAGGATAACTGATAAACAGACATGTATCATTTCTTTGTTTTGAGAACATTCAAGATCCCTGTCCATTAGCTATTTTGAAATATTTAATTATTGCCAACTGTAGTTATCCTATAATGCTATAGAACGCCAGGAGTTATTCCTTCTATCCAAATATACCCCTGAGCCTATTAACCATCCTCCATACCCCTCCAGACTCTGGTAACCACTATCCTATTCTCTACTTCTTTGAGATCAACTTGCTTCCATATAAGTGAGAATACATAGTATTATCTATGCCTAACTTATTTGTTTGAACATAATGTCCTCTAGTTCCTTCCATATTGCCTCAAATGTCAGAATTTCATTCTTTTTATGGCTAAATAATTTTCCATAAATGGAATATTAATAAAATGTTATATACACATAAGTGGAAAAACAATCTTTCGCTTGTTACATTTGGGGATGCACCCTGACACAAAAGTAAAGATATATTGATATAACCTTTCAAAAGGCAATTTGGCAAGGGATAGTTATTTCTTTTGATACAGGGGTTCATCTTGTGAAAATATGTATCCACATTTTCTTTATTCATTTATCTGTCCGTGGATACTGAGGTAGATTCTATATCTTGGCTTCTGCAAATAGCGCTGCAGTAAATGTGGGAGTACAGATGGGTTTTAGTCGAATTTTTCATTGCTGTGACCAAAAGACATCACAAGAACAATTTTTAGGAAAAGTTTATTTTGAGACTCATGGTTTCACAGGTCTCAGTCCACAGATGGCTGGTTCCATTCTTTGGGGCTTGAGGTGAGGCAGAACATCATGGCAGAACAATGTGGAAAGCAGGTCAGGACATGGCCACCAAGAAGCAGAGAGAGAGTGCCCCTCATGGACAAAATATGTACCCCAAAGTCATGCTGCCAGTGACCCACGTCCTCCGGCCACACCCTACCTGCCTAGGTGATACTCAGTTAATCCCTGTCAGGGGAGAAATGCACTGATGAGTTCAAAAGGTTCTCATAAACCAATCATTTCACCACTAAGCTTTCTTGCATTATCTTACATGAGTTTCTGGGGAACATCTAATCTAAGCCAGACAAGATGTTTCTTTGGCATACTGATTTTAAATCCTTGAACATACACTCAGTATTCCATCTGCTGGATCATATGGTAGCTCTATTTCCAGTTTTCTGAGGAACTTCTGTCATGGCTATACTAATTTGCTTTCCTACCAACAGTGTACAGGAATTCCCCTTTCTCTATTTTTTTCCCCCATTTTTACTTTGGATGTTTGTTTTTAATTCCATAGGAATTCTTTACACATACTAAATGCTAAATTCTTTAAATATATGTGTTGCAAATATCATTTCCATTCTTTGACTTGTCACGCCTTTTATTTGTGGTGACACTAGTATTCTTATGCATGTGCTTACATAATTACTTCATATGCAATTTTATGTCCTGGATCCTTTATTTAATATTAAAACATAAATACTTTCCCACAAAATGCTAATGACTACATCACATTGTGTATCCCACAGAGCCATGTTTTGTTTATGCATCCCTTTTTGTTGAACATCTATGACATGTCATTTCTGAGGTTGAATTATTGTTCTGGTTTGCTTATTCTTTCTTATTATGAATAATTCCTTGTTCAGTATCTTTGTACATGAAGTTTGGATGGTATTTCATGACTTTCTGTGGATACATAGCCCCACAAGTTAAGTTCCTGTATCAAAGGAAATAAAAGTCCTTGCCAAATTGCTTTTTGAAAGGATAAACTGACACATCTTTGCTTCTGTGTCGGATAGGGTGGGTTCCCAAGGGTAGCACAGCGAAAGCTTCTTTTCCACTTGTAAATTGTTTCTACTGGTTGTTACAAGGGTATCTGTCCATATGTCACTCAGGGCACTCAGAATCTTACAATGCCTGAAAACTTTCTTCTGGAAGTAACTAATGTCCCTTCTGCTCACATTTCCCTAGTCAGAGCAAATTCTGTGACTGTGCCTAGCTTCATATGGTAGGGGAAGTGCCATCTTACCATACTCTCAGTAGGAAAACCGGAATCACCCTAAACAGCTCAAACTTCCAGCGACAAAGATAAGAGCAACTCCAGACACCCCATTTCTGAAACTTTCCAATAATTTTTAAAGATGAAGAAAAGAGTCGGGGTGGCGGGGTGGAAAGCAATCTCTGAACCAGAAAGGGTAGATCTGGGACTCAGTAAAAGCGTAAACAAGAAGTTTGCTTTGGTGGCCACCCCCACCTCTTAAGCTTTTATTTTGGAAAAAATTATAGACACACAAGAAATTACAAAAGTACTAGATAAATTCCCATGTGCTTTTTGTTCAACTTCCCCCAGGGGTGACATCTTATATAGCTGTACACAAGATCCAACCAGGAAATAGTCATGGGTACAACAGTATGAACTGGACTTCAGTCCTTAGTCAGACTCATTTGTGTGTTTCTGTATATGTGTGTGTGTATACATGTGTGTATGTGTGTGTGCGTGCGTGTGTGTATGGGTTTTTAGTCTCAGGCAATGTACACATTTTTAAAAATTCTTTTATCTTAAATACTTTTTTTTAGTTCCATGCAACTTTAACCTATGTATAGATTAATGTAACTATCAACACAATCAAGTTTTGGAACTCTTCCATCATGATAAGACACCTCTCAAACTACCTTTTTATATTTGCCCCCTGCGCATTCCCATCCTTTGGTGACCAGGAATCTTTCTCTCTAGTTTTGTTATATAAGTAGAGTCATGCATAAATCTCTTGAAATTTGTTGTTATATGAATCGGTTTTTTCCCCTCTATTTCTGACTAGTAGCCTTAGGAATGAAGCAGTCGATTTTTTTTTTTTAAACTATTAACTTCTCAAAAGACATTTGGGTTGTCTTCAGTTTGGGGCTATCACAAGTAAAGTGTTTACAAACATCAATGTTTACAGATTCTTAATTTTTTATTTCTCTGGGATGAATACTCAAGAGTGCAGTTGCTGGGTTGTGTCTATCTGCATGTTTAGTTTTATAGGACACAGCCACATGATTTTCCAGAGTGACTGTGTCATTTTACATCCTTATGATCAACATTTAAGGGATCTGGGCTGGAGTTGTATGTAGCTCAGCGGTAGAGTGCTTGCCTAGCATGTGTGAGGCACTGGGTTTGATTCTCAGCACCACATATAAATAGATAAATAAAATAAAGATCGATCAACAACTAAAAAATATTTTTTAAAAACAAAAACATTTCAGGGATCTGGTTTCTCTAAATCCTTGCCAGAATTTGGCATTATCACTTTAAAAACAAGTTTTTAAATTTTAGCTGTTCTAATAGGTATTTAGTGATATCTCTTTATAGTTTTAATTTTAATTTCCCCAATGGCTAATGATGTTGAACATTTTCAAATGTGTTTATTTTCCTTCTGTGTCTCCCCTTAATGAAATGCCTTTTCCACATCTTTTCCCATTCACTAATTGAATATTTTTGTTTTTAAACTGTTGAGTTTTGAGAGTTCTTAATTCCAGACATGGGACCTTGATTAGATACTTGGTTTACAAATATATTCCCCCAATTCGTAACTCATCTTTCCATTCTTTTAACAGAGTCTTTTACAAATGCTTTTAATTTTGACAAAACACAATATATCAATTTCTTATGAATCATGTTTTTTGGTGTTATGAGTAAGAATTCTCCACTTAGTCCAAAATTCCACTGCCCTGTCCCAACATGGGTATCTGTCTCAGTTAAACAAATGCTGATAAAGGCTTAAGTAGTTAACTCTCTTCTTCAGATTTGGTCCCAATGGGGTCTTTCTCAGAACAAAGGTCTTAGACACTGGAGGAGATATTTGGGGCTGGAGAGGAAGACAGCCCTCCCTGACCAGCGGATAGCACACTTTTCATATGGAACAGCTCAGAGATGTGACTTGAGCTGGGTATTAAATCAGTTTTGAGGTCAGCACTGGCTGAGCCCAGCTGTAAATGCCTGTGCAACTTTCAGAACCCAGGTCTAGAAAAAGTTCTGCTTGCCTCCATGAGTTGCATTCCAAGAAAGGAAGCACAGGCCATCTCTTCACATACAAAATATTCTTCTTTTGTGATCTATACGTTTAAGCTCTGACCCAAGAGCCATAAGCATTTTAAGTGACATGTTTCTTTTGCCCATAATCAGTGCTTCCCAGAAAATTGTTTTGTTAATTGAAAATTGTTTTATTATTTGAAATTTGTGTTAGTATTTACTTATTTTTAAAAAATATATATTTTTTAATTTTTAAGTTTTAAGTGGACACAGTATCTTTATTTTACATTTATGTGGTGCTGAGGATCAAACCCAGTGCCTCATGCCTGCTATGTGAGCACTCTACCACTGAGCCAACAACCCCAGCCCAGTATTTATTATTTTGTTATTTGAGAGTCCTGGATAACTCAGGAACTACCCTTTTAGGAAATACTACAGAACCAAAATTAAAGGCTATTATCAACCATGTTGTTGCTTGACATTCTCTTGTCAATCATTTATTCCTAAAGGTAACAAAATAAATACTTTGATTTTGTGCAAATCTTTGATAATTCTAATGATTCCCCCAGATAAATAACTAGCTAGGTTTTATAGTCTATATATCTTTTGAAATTAAAAAAAAAATTAAAATATATCAGAACTAGATTGAAAAAAACCCAATTCATCATTTATGAAAATTTGTTATCAAGAAAAATTCTCTAATCCAGCCATAAAGGATTTTTTGGGGGGATGAAGGGTACTAGGGATTGAATGCAGGGGCACTTGACCACTGAGCCACATCCCCAGCCCTATTTTGTAGTTTATTTAGAGACATGTTCTCACTGAATTGTTTAGCACCTCACTTTTGCTGAGGCTGGCTTTGAACTTGCGATCCTCCTGCCTCAGCCTCCTAAGGTACTGGGGTTATAGATGTGTGCCACCATGCCTGGCCTGAGATCTTAAATCATACCCAACATATGTAGACTTAGTAAGTTTGCAAGTATTTGGCTAAATATATGCCCTGCCTTCTTTGTAGTAAAAATGGTTCATTTGGTATATTACGTCTTCTTTTAAACAAACTTTGCAATATCTCAATCTTCTTTAAGTTTTCTAAAATAACTTAAATTCATTGCCATTTTTCTAGACTAAGATATCTGAAGAAAAAAGGAAAGTGACCCACTACATAACATAGTTTCTATATTATTTCTGTCAAGAATTGATTGGAAGAGAAAGCAGGTCTGGAGGCAGAGGGATGGATTCAAGGACTTCTTGAAGTTTTTGGCAATGGGATCTGTCTAGGAGTATGATTATGATTATGTTTATTTATTAACATTTATCCTGGGCCATTTTAGTTGATTAGCACAATGCAATTACTAAAAATATGCAGCTAAAAGTTCTGGGAAATCTCTACATTGCTAGGAAAGGCTAGATATGATATCATTTCTGATTTTTGATAATTTAATTAAAATAAACAAGCATATTACCTCCATGTTACCAGAGTCTCTTAGCATAGTTAGGATATGATGAAGAGCCCAATCTAATTGCTGAAAGTAGGAGCAATGAGAGTTGGTAATCTCAAGTTCTTTGCTAATTACTCATTGGATCTTTCTCTGTCCATAAAACAAGAAAGACATCTTCTCTTAAAGCGAGAGCCTTGGATGACATGAGAGTGCTTGTTTTCTGTGCTCTCCTCTTGTCCTTGATGGGTCCATTCTTGAAAATACAGCCTTCAACACTCAGGGAAAGACTTCAGTGGAGGCCAAGAGGGCAGGCCTGTCCATCTGTGAGTGGAGCACCAGGGGGAACCTTAGCCAGATAAATGACCTTCTGCATTTTTGAAATGCTACCATTATTCTTCGGAAGGAGGTGTAATCCTTGTTGAAGTGCACACCACTCTAAAACTTTGAACCTGTTGTTATCAGCTTCAATGACTAAATATAGATGAAATTTCCACATCATTTATTTGAGCAATGGTTATCCAAGTATGGTCTGGAGACCCCTGGAAGCCCCCAACAGTCATCTAGGGGTCTCTGAGGTTAAAACTAGTTTCAAAATAACAATATACTCTACCTTGTTCATGTTTCTTCTTTCTTGATTATACAGTGAAATTTTGTGAAGTTTATGCAATGTGATATTGTGACTTAAAAGCAGAAGCTGATGTGAGAATCCAGCTGTTTTGTTTTTATCCACCCATTAAAGAAATTTGCAAAAATGTAAAACAATACCACTATAATATATATATGTATATATATACATATATATATATATATTTGAAAATACTATTTTCATCAAAGTTTGTTCTTTGTGTTAGCATTTAATAAATTTTATTGTTACTTCTTTTAAAAGTGCTGAGTGAATAGTCTCATTTTTTTTCTCAGTTTTTGTATCTCATATGCAAACATCAGTGGACATGTCGCACATAAACGAAAGCTCTGTGGGGTTCTCAATGATTTCCAGGAGTGTAAAGGAATCCAGGGACCACAAGGGTTTGCTGCGTAGAATGTCAGGGTGGAAAGGAACCTTAGAAAGTATTAGGTTCCTTTGTCTCATGGACAGGTTCAAAACTGATCCCCAGAGAAGCAGCTGACCTACCTGGTGTTCTGTGTTATAAACCACCCCAAAAGTTGGTGACTGAAAATGCAACAATCATCCATTTTGCTCTCACATCTGAAATATGGACTGAGCCGGGGGTGTATGGCGACTCTGCTTCATATGTCTGCAGCTTTACCTGGGATAATTCAAATGTCTGAGAGCTGGAACAACTGGGGCTTGCCACCCTGACCCCTATCCCATGGTCACACCAGTGACTCCTGGGGCTTCCTCACAGGGTGAGCATGAGTGAAAACAGCAAGGGTCCCTATGACCCAGATTTGGAAGTCCCAAGCTTCCACTGCATTCTATTGGTCAAATCATTCAATGAGACCAGCATGAACTCAGTGGGAGGGAAGTTAGACTCTACCTCTCAATGGGAGGAAGGTCAAAGAACTCGTGACCTTCTTAAATCTACCACACCTGAAGTGCTACAATTAGCATTGGAAGAACTGAAATTAGAATCCAGCTCTCCTGGTACTTAGTGTGTATGGAACTTGGACAGTGCTGTGTAAGAGGAAGAAAAGCACCAAAGAGCGGGGCCTTGTGTGGATGAAGAACATTTTGGTGGCCCCAAGCACCCATGTGATGGGCACAAGCATGTCAGAGCCTGAAGAAAGGCTGCTAAGGAGGGCAGTCACAGACTCTGATTCAGAAAAGAATAGAATTCTTGCTTTAGATACTCCTCAGCCCTCTCCCTGTTAGTCACCTCTGTCTTCAAAAGGGCAAGTTTGATCTGTGGGGTGGCCTTCTCCACCTCCAGAGAGCTCTACAGAAAGTTCTACAGAGCAAAAGTCTGTTTCCCTCTGACTTTTGCCCAGTGGCCCCCTAGATATCCTCTGCTGCTGCCCTAGGGTATTATTGTGAGGGGCTTGTATTTGCCTTCTGCACAGTAGCTCTACAGGTACTCTAGTCCCTGTAAGTTCCTTAATGCCAGGTTTGTGAGTCCTTCTTATAGATTTTTTCCCCCGGTACTTGGCATTGAACCCAGAGATGATTTATCACTGAGCTATATTCCAACTACCACCTGGTAGCCTTTTATTTTGAGGCAGGATTTTACTAAGTTGCTGAGGCTGACCTCAATCATGTGATCCTCCTGCCTCAGCCTCTCAAGTCTCTGGATTATAGGCCCAGGTTTATTATATCCTTTTTCACTTGATCTTAGCTAAAAGCCAAGAATCAAATTTACTATAGCTTTTTAAATTCCCCTCCATATCAGAGTTTTTTCCTATAAATTACCCCCTTGTTATGGTTTGGTTAAAAGGTATTGCTGAAAAGCTCCTGTGCTAATCCAGGAATGTTACAGGTGAAGTGATGGGATTGTGAGAAGTATAGCCTCATCAGTCCATCCTAGTTTGAATGGAGTGGCTGGGTGGTAACTGGAGGCAGGTGGAGTATGGCCAGAGGAGATGGGCTCTTCTTGCAGCTCCTTCCCCGCTACTTTGCTTCCTGGCTGCCCTGAGGGGATCAGCTTTCCTCAACTGGGCCCTTCCCTATGATGTCCCACCTCACCTTGGCCCAGAACAATGCAGTTGACTGTCTGAGAACTCCGAAACCGTGAGCCCCAAATAAACTTTCCTCCTCTAAGTTGTTCTTTTCTGGTCTTTTGGCCACAGTGACAGAAAAGCTGTTTATAACACCCAATTTGTCAATTACTCTTTCAAAATACTCTCCATAAATGACCCAAACAGCCCGGCTGCTGAACAGCATGTCCTCTCCCCATTCTGTGTACTTTGCTATTATCCATGCACATTAATAATATCTCATGCAGATCTAAACTCTTAAATCTTTTTCATGTGCAGTCAACTGACCATGCTACTTCCATGTAATTTGGATGTCTGGGAGCACTTTTTTTTTTGTGTGGTTGTAGATGGACAACATACCTTTATTTTATTTGTTTATTTTTATGTGGTGCTAAGGATGGAACCCAGTGCCTCACACATGCGAGGCAAGTGCTCTGCCACTGAGCCACAACCCTAGCCCTCTGAGAGTGCTTTTTCACTTAGTTTTTTTCACTCAGCTGTAGAAATTTACATTCATCCCTAGAAATTTTTATCTCAAGAAGTCCAACCTGCCAATATCTTTTTGAATCCAGATTCAGTCACTAAGACTACTCATTATCCCACTTAGCTCAGTATGATTTGCAGATTTGTTAAGCATTTGCTCTATACTTAGATCATTGATAAAAATGTTGAACCAGACAGAGCCCTGTGTCACTCTACCAAAGACCATCCTCTATGCTAACATCAATCTACTAATCAGCATCCTTTGGGTTCATTTATTCACCTAACTGTTGTTAATTCACCTAATGGTACTATCATTTAGTCCAGATTTCTCCATCTTGTCCACAATGATATCATGATAGGCCTGGACAGATGCCCCATTGAAGTCCAGATACATTATGTCTACTGCATTTGGCTGTTCTCTAAATCCACTAACCCTGTCAAAGGAAATGAAGTAAATCAGACTCTTGTTCAAGTAAACCATGCACTTTGACGATCCTGAGACTTTGCTCATGTTCTTTTGTCTGCCCATAATCTTCTTCCATTCCACCCTGTCTGCCTATTTCTATTGCTCAAATGTTACCTCTTTGATGAAGCTTTATTCCTTAACTTCAGGCGTATTTATTTCATGCCTGGTTTACTTCCCCAACAGCATCATGTCCCAGATTTTTGTTTATTCCTATTTTCCTTTCCCTCATTTAGAATGAGCCACATATTATTTAATGAATGTTTTATGACTTTAGTTCAACTGACCCTGGTGCCTATTGAGCCTCTTCCTTTGCATGATACTCATAAATCACTCATTCTGAAAACGAATCTAGATTCACAGTGTGGTCTCCAAATACTAATTCCCAAATAAAAGGAACCAGGGCTCCTTGGGAAAATGGCTGATACTAGGGAAAAGTACAAAAGATAAGGCTAGACCCTTTTTGGTACCAGCCAGCCAGGAAGTAATCAGAGGACTTGTTAAAAGAACTGGGATGCCAAAATGAAGAAGTTCCCACTGGTCAAAGCTAGGATAATTTAAGTATTCAGAAAACAATTATACTACAATGAGAGAAAATACATAAATTATGTTTAGACCCATGAGTGCATAATGCTGTTAAGTAAAACAAAACAAGACAACAAACAAAACAAAACAAAAAAAACAACGCACTGATGATCTCTGAAGGATGCCAGGGAATGAATTTATTCCTAAAGCTGGTTTTAAAAAAAGACAGAATTTGTCATTTATCCTGTCAATAATGCTGGTGATAATGAAACTGTTGAAGAGTATACTGGTGATGATAGTGATGGTACCCAATAATTGGTAAAGAAACTTTTTCTTTATAGCAGCATTCTAGTTAGTAAATTAACCTGTTGATAACATTCAAATCCCATAGATGAACCCTGATGTCATAAAAGGACAAACAACCAGTCTCTGGATATAGTGCAACAGGAAGTATACAGTTCTATTGTAAAGTAGCCTTGCAAAAAACTTGAAAGTGAATCTGAACAAGCCTCTGGATTCAGCTATCAGTTTATAGGAAATAAATAGGAATAAATAGGAGTTAGAGTGAAATAACACCACAGGAAGGCTCTCAGCCACATCCAGAATGTGGGAAATTGCATGACGCACATAACCCATTTTCTTCTAAAATAAATGGCAAGGGCTGGGGTATAGCTCAGTGGTAGAGCTCTTGCCTGGCACATGTGAGTCCATGAGTTCGACCCCCAGCACAGCAGTAAATAAATTGTAAGGAGAAAGGGGGAAAGGGATGGAACCTATAGATTGAAAGATATTTAAGGCCATAAAAATGAAATAATGCATGGGCCATGTTCACATTCTGATTCAAACAAACCAACTCAAAACATATATATATATATATATATATATATATATATCTCCTGAGACAATCAGGAGAAACTGAACACTGGTTAATTGAGCCCATTACAAAATTGTTCATATTTTTGATGTGATAATGGAACTGTGATTGTGTATTTAAAGAGAAAAAATCCTATACTTTAGGGGAAATACTGAAATAATTAAGAAGAAGGAAATTCTATGTCAGATTTGCCATGCTTGAAACAAATGAGCAGTAGGGGGGCAGAAGGGAGGATGGTGAGGAACAAGGTTGGCTGGGAGTCAATAATTGTATATTTGGGTGAGATATCTGGCTGGTGTTTCCTGATATTTCTCCTTTGTATATGTGAAAAATTTCCCATAATCATCTTTTAATCCAATCTAAAAATTTCCCTGAAATTGTTCTTGAGGTCACTGGTCTAATATCGTTTTCAGAACCCAGTTCCCTTCCCTTTCTGAAAATTAAAGCAAGAGCAGTTTATCCCAAGAGCAGTCTTTTCATCCTGCTTCTTTCCCAATGGTTCCACAAAAACCCCAGTCATTCTGGGGCCCCACGGACGCCTTCTCTCAGCCACAGTTAAGTGGCTTTCCCGATCTTACTCTGCACATGGGCCCTGGTCCCTGTCCCTGATGTTCTTGCTGATTCTTTCCATTCTGAAGCTCATTCTCTTTGACAGAAAAGACAGAATTAAAATAGGAGTTTTATCCAGTTTTCTTTATCATTTCTCAACATTGAAAAAAATCAATCCCAAGTACTAAGTTGATCCCTTTGATCATCTGGCTCTAACATCAAGAGCCCTTCGTCGTCATCAGATTTTTATTTTCTAAATCTGGCTTCGGCTTTTATACTCCATTCTTATAAATCTCCATCATTATTTAAAGCTGCCTATTCCTGCTTTCTTTCTTTGGCACAGAATCATTACTTACACGAGGCCACCTCTCTCTTTCTTAAGAACACTTGCTCATTTACAGTAGCACAATAGAAAGAGGAAAGGCAAAACTTTTTGATGGTACTGCATAATGCTAGTGAGCATTGGACTGTTAATACTCGAATATTCTGCTTTGCAAGTAATAAACTGGTGCCGCCACCTTATAGGAAGGCAATTTGCAATAAGCATCCAAAGCTTTTTAAAATATATGTACTCTTGTGACCAAGGAAGTCCACCTTTAGGAATTAAGCCTAAGCACAACGCTGTGCAGAGATTTAGCTAAAGGGGCATATCCAGGGTAGTGTTTTAAACACATTTTAAAAATCAGAAGCTTCCTAAATGTCCAACAAAATGGGGTAGACTAAACAAACTAGGGTTTATCATTTAGTGGAATGCCATGTAGCCACAAAAAAATGATGTTGGAAGAATATTTCTGGGGCTGGGGATGTGGCTCAAGCGGTAGCGCTCCTGCCTGGCATGCATGCGGCCCGGGTTCGATCCTCAGCACCACATACAAACAAAGATGTTGTGTCCGCCGATAACTAAAAATAAATATTAAAAATTCTCTCTCTCTCTCACTCTTTCACTCTCTCTTTAAAAAAAAAAAGAATATTTCTGAGTATGGCAAAATATTCATGATACATAATTTAGGAGGGAAAGGAGGTTACAATGCAGTCCTTTTTAAAAAGTTATAATTTATTTAAAAAATTATATGTACATGCGGGAAAATGATCAAAAAGTTATGAAAAAAGTTAATCTCCTTTTATTCTAATTTTTGCTTCATATATGCCATAACATTTTCAATAATGGATATTTATTACTTTGAAATTTTAAAAAAGGGTAATTAATAAAAATAAGAAGAGGGGAGTTGAAGGTGTATTTCAGTGGCAGAGTACTTACTTATCATATGCAAGGCCCTGGATTCAATCCTTAGCACTGGGGGGAAAAATTTTTTTTAAAAAAAGAAGAGGACCCCTGGGGCCATGTCTGGCCACACCACAGGTTTTTTGTTGTTGTTGTTGGGTGCAGCCTGCTCTGGCCTAATCATCTCTCAAAAGCAATGACTGACCTCCTCTTGGAGCACTTTTGCTGCCTGCTCTCCATCCACAGGGACGAGGGGACAGCCTCAGTGGCCCCTTTCAGCAGATAGTAGTGAGACTTCCAACCAAGAAGAAACTTGCCCCAAGAGTGGGCCTGGCCAACGCAAGCCTAAGAGGCCCAGTTTGGCCTCAGCTTTGTCCCTAGAAGGGCCTGGGCCCTGCCCTGGGGTTGTTTGAGTGCTTTGTGACTCACCTCCCAGCAGTTAACACTACTCACTCAAGAGGTCTCCCTAGAGCTGGGCACGGTGGACATGACTGTAATTTCCAGTGGCTTGGGAGGCTGAGGCAGGAGGAGTTCAGAACCAGCCTCAGAAAAGCAAGGCTCTAAGGAACTCAGTGAGACCCCGACACTAAATAAAATACAAAACAAGGCTGGGGATGTGGCTCAATGGTCGAGTGCCCCTGAGTTCAATCCCCTGTTACCTCCCACCCCCAAAAAATATCTCCCTAGGATTTGGGTTAAAGCTGTTGGCCTTTGCTCTGTAGTCTGTTGTGTGACTCACTATGTTATTTTGTCCACTATTATGTTCCATTTCCCTTTAGCAGCCTCCCTGTCTCTTCTTAAAAATCCATCTTCCTCCTTCCCTTCTGCAAGTCCAAGCTCAAATAGTAAAGGCTCATGAAAAAACAAGGGAGTCAGCAGCCAGCCGGGATTAGAACCCTCAGCCTTGTAATTCTCAAGGCTGTTGTTTGACTTATCATGGTAAACCAACCAGCTGACAGAGGAGAGAAGAAACGTGTGTTTAAAAAGAAAGTCAGGCATAGTGGCTCACACCTATAATCCAGTTTCTCAGGGGAGGCTGAGGCAGGAGGATTGCAAGTTCAAGGCAGCCTGGGCAACTTAGTGAGACCCTGTCTCAATATAGCTCAGTGGTAGAGTGCTCTTGGGTTCAATCCCCAGCACTAGGAAAAGGAAATGAAAGAAGAAAAAAATTAACATTCTCCATTATATCTAAAAGGGGAAATACTACAAACATGCATCATTGTAACCATTTTATTGTCTCTGGCTCCTGAGGTCTAGGACACGTGGTGCCTGTCCCTAAGTACTGGATTGCATTTGCTTCTAAATTCTGAATCAGCTGAAATTCACATTAAAATGCATGATGCTGCATCGCATTACTGGCAAAACCCACAAACTTCCTAAATGAAACAAAATGGCAAGAACAAACAAAAACAACAACAGGGTCCTTTTAAGACTCAGGAAGGAAAACAATTTTAGGCACTTTCAAAGTTTCATCCATTTTTATATGTCTTTCAAGGCTGAGCCGTTGAAGACAGTGAATGACTCCAGGCGTTCCCAACACACCTCTGGATGAGGTCTCTGGGCTGACTAAAAAGGCACGACTGTCTTACTGTAATTAATTCTGAGGATGATGGAGGCAACATAGAGCCCGGGTACCAGGAACAAGGCAGGCTTTGCTGTGGATGGAGGCAATGGCTATCTATGCTTGTGACTGGAGAGACAATCGGAAGGAAGCACCACCCACGACAGCTGCCTCTGTAGAACCCTGTTCTGTCACCACTGGGGTTTCTTTCCTCTGAGGCACGAGGTTTTTGACACTTTCTCCCTAATACACACCCAGGAGGGATAACAAAATTCTAAGACTGAGAGCATGGAGGAATAGAAGATAATCACTGTCCTTACCCGTCCTACTCTCTTGTCTAGTTCAGGTACCTCCTTTGATTTCCAACCACACGCTGCCCCATGTTCTTTCTTTCATAGAGAAATACATGTAGAGGGACATTTCCAGACACCTCTTCCATCATTCAATTAGCAAAAAGGATAAATGTCCTATCCTGGCCCCTGAAGCAACAAAGGTTTTCCCCCAGTGGAGGAGTGATAGGTCAAATGGACAGACCAGCATGGGTCCTTGATCCTGCAAATATGGTGCCCAAACTTTCCCATAATGCACACTGGGGCCCACTTTCACTCTGGCAGCTCCCCTCCCGCTCAGGCAATTGAAGGTCTTGGGTTTGCTCCCTCACCAAATCAGCTCTCAAGAAGTGCAGATTTCTACCACACAGTGTTTAGTAAATATGGGTTGTTGTAGTGAGGGAATGGTTGATACCATCTAGTGATAGCAAGCCCAGAGAAGTAAGTGTATTAATGAGGACCACTAGACCCAAGTTACAAAATGAAGAACTTGCCAATGGATATGGGGTTTTGGTTTTGAAGTGTATTCTTGGATTCCCTGCACTCCTAGCATGGAGCAGAGGGACTACAGACTATCTGTCCTCAAATACTACTGCTTTAATATTTCTTGAATCCATTCACTTATCTTTATCCTACACTGTTCTCAAGTGTAAGTATTCATCATTTCTTGCTTAGCATTGAGCCACAGCCTCCTAATTTATCTCTTGGCTTCCCTGCTTCTTTACCTCTCCCCCTTAAATCACACTAAACTACATCCATAGTCTTGCAGGATCTGAGTCCAGCCAACCCCTCCTGTCTTGTATATCACCAAAGCCCTTTTTGTGTGCTCCTTTTTCCTTCTCTAACAAAAACTAACCAGAACTATGGATAGATTCCCAAACATCCATGGTCTCTTTGGCTTTGGTTCCCATATCTGGAAGCTTCTCTTTTTTTACTTCACCACCATTTTATTGGCTCATTCCTACTCACCCAGTGGTCCCCAGCCTAGAAGATGTCACCTCTTCTGGAAGCTTTCCCTGATAGGCTAAAAAATACATGTCTATTGTGGGTTTGCTGGGACTTCTCCACAGCATCCTCACTTGTGGAACTCAGGCCCACAAAGCAGTCACTGTTTGGAGCATAGGAGAGGAAAAGGGAGAGAGAGAAGGACTTGAATGCTAGCTCTTACAGCTTTCACCAGATGTCACACTTTCTACTTCTATCCTGTTTTCATTGGCCAGAACAAATCACATAGCTGAACCTAACTTCTAGCGGGTAGGTAAGTGAAATACTAACATGTGCTTAGAAGTGGGGAGAACCAGAAATATTTATTAAACTTCCCTAGTGACAGACACATTCAAGATTCCAGACCTGGAATCCCCAGTGGATTTGATGGCCATGTGAGAAATGTTTCATTTGCACGAGGAAGCCACCGTGGAGGAAGCTACAGGATGACTGAGAAGAAACAAAGACAGTGAGAAGAGACAACTGCAAGATATTTGACTATACAGGGGAGAAAAGAGGTCCATAGTGGCAGTGAAGTGTGGCCAAGAGAGGATAGAGAGTGAGTGGTTATTAGCCTGAGTGTGACTTGAGCATGTTTAGAGGACAACAGGGTATGTCCAGCTGAACAGGAGAATATGGAGCTCCATGTCCGAGGAAGAGTGAGGTAAGACCCCTGAGCTAGGGGAAGACACTGGACTCCAAAGCATGATGCAGGGATTTGCTTTCAATTAGAACAGACTTCCTGCTCCTAGCAGCGGGAATCGTGGAGGGATGAAGTCTATGCCAAAGTCACTTGGCTTATGGATGGGGAAGTAGGAAATTGAGACAATTCTTGTTCAATAGCTTGTTATCATTGTGAAATTAACTCATATAAAACTATCATAATGTGTTCCAAAATTTCCAAGAAATTTTGGAAATTATAGGAAGAGGGAGAGCATGAGTGAGAAGGAGGTTTCCTAGAACAAAAGTAGAGAGGCTGTTAAGCAATGGTCTCTGTGTGCCCCCACCCCACTGAGCCCTTTTTCGGACACTGTGTGGACAGTTTTAACTGCCAAACACAATCTTCTAGTCACACATATAAGCCCAGTGAAGAACGGCTCATTCTTAATCATTGATGATAGGAGTTTTAATACAAATGTGAAGTAAAACTCTTGTTTCTGCTCAATCTCATCCAAACACTCTGGGATATTAGCAACCTGGAGGCCTTGACTTTGTGCCTTTTCCTGTCTTCAACCTGAAAATGATTTCTCAGTCCATGCTCTACTCACATGGGCCAGGACATTGCTTCACTGAGAGGGACAATTTTGCCTGATTTTCTTTGAAACATGCCTTCAAGGTCTCAGGACATTGCTGACTTGGGGTGCTGCTAACTCAGTTTTTCTGGCAGCTGGTGGCCCAGAAAAATCATGATCCTCTCCACTAGTTCTGTCCTGCAAGCTTGGTCAGCTCATGCTTACTTTTCCCCTCTCCTTCAAATAGTCTTTTTTTTTTTTTTTTTTTTTTTTTAGTTCAGACAGAGAGGGCTCCCTGCCTAATTTAATTTTGTTTCTCCTTTCTTTGTTACAAGCAGATGTCACTTTTACATCTGTGACTCTGATCAAATGCTCCATGTCTCCCCAACCAACAGCCTAGCAGATGTTACTACTATTAGCCAAACCCCAGCAAAAAGGTAATAGGCAGCCCCTTCTGCTAATTATAGCATTGTTAGGGGTGGGAGGAGGAAGGGAGAGGAGGAATAGACTTGGGCTTTCCATGGTGATGTCCTTTGAAGTGTGGATACCGGGGTTGGTACCCCATGGGATGCCTCCAAAGTTAATCCAGATACAGAAACACCAGCTAGGAGTTATCATTAAAGATCCAACCCAAATTCACATGCTTACCCAGGGCAAGTGTCTTTTTCAGAGACATCACTCTGAACATACAACATTAGGGGTGAAGCACCTTATTAATCATGCATAAGTATTGAATATAATGTAAGATAAAACATAGAGTAAACTTATCCAATAAAAATATGGCTTTTAGTTAATTCCTTAAAAAATGAAAATTTTCTACCTCTTTTTTTTCCCCATTAATCTCCTAGAGCCTACTCTTTGACTTGCCTATCCTCTTCCACATAAACATGCAATAGAAAAGACGGTATGTCTACTAATCATCTAAATTCCAAATTCAAGTGTTCGATACACAATTCAGACTCTGCCAATATCATTATCATCATCACTATCATTCTTGTACTGGTAGCTGACACCCACTGGATTCTTTCTGGGTACCAAGCACTGTGTTGATTGCTTTGCAAACTCTTGTCAATCAGCTAATAAAATTATTAGTCTCACAGAGCCAGGAAGTTAGTTACTAGAACCCCAAAGTTTCTATTATGAAACATGTATTATGGTTCCTATGCAGTTAAAATATGTGGTTAAAAAAATATATCTTAATGCTAGGCCAATACAGTGAGCCATCAGGCTTGGGAATGCTGTGGTTGTTTTGCTTTATGTTCTGGGGAAATGCTGTCCTAATAAATTCTAGATTATTTTCTTTGGTGCAGGTGAATGAGAAGAGTTGCTTGTCTGCAGAAATCTTTTTGAAGAAACCCAAGGACAAAGCTTGCCTTTTAATTCTCTGGTTGAGAGAATGTTGGTTCTGAGTGGAGGCTTAGCTAGGCAATGGGCTGGCTGTGCTGGGATAATTTGGATGCAGCATTAAATAAAGCAATCAAAAATAAAATTCCTCTGAAACTCTCACTGGTATTTAATATTTTATTCATTCCCAAGTTATTGTGTTTTGCCTGCGGTAAAACAGCCTCAAAACAGCCTCCTAGGAGTGAGGCATTAGGAGGCTGACAAGCTTTTTCCCATGAATTGCTACTACAATACAATGGCATTTTGTTTGCTGTTTTGTTTCCTTGTCTTCTAACATTCTTCCTGACTTTCAAGGAAAAAAAGAAGAAGAAAAAGAAACCCTCCTATGAATGGCAAAGAAAAGGAAAGAAAAGTTTCTTTTAAACTTTCAACCTTTTTCATTTGGTACTGGGTAGCATGTAAACATTTTTTTTTTTCTCATGGCATATATGCTGGTAGGCTCTTCCCCTTTTTGTACTTTAAATGGCTTTTTTTTTTTTCTTTTGCCAATAGCATTGCCTTTCCATTATTGATTCAGAAAATCGGCAAGGGAAAAAAAAATCAACCGTGTACACATATTAAGAAAGGGAAGTCAGAGGAAGATGGATCAAACCATCCATCTATCCATGTGGCCATTTATCTATCAATCCATCTCGCTACCCACCCGCCTCTATTAAAATAAATAGCAGGCACTGTACACATTGCTGGTTGGCTGAAGTTGTGATCTGGACAAAAGGTCTGTTTGGGAAAAGGATGCTGAAGCTCTAATTCTATTTGTGCCGGTTGAAAATCAGGAGGGGTTTTTCTACACTTCACTTTTATTAGATTATTTCTTATAGATGGTTTCTTTTTTCCTCCCAGACGCGTGGTGGAGGCTGCTGAAGCAGTTGGTCTATAGTTGGAATAATTAAATTAACCATTTGGTACAACTTTTAGGGGAGAGCTCGCGTGTAGAAAGCACAACTGGAACAAAACAGGGCGCTGGGGCTGGGGCTCTGGCCTGGCCCAGCCCCGCACGCCTTTCATCTCTGAGCAGAAGCAGGACCCCGGGCCACAAAAGACGGGCAGAGGAACGATGGGACAGGGCTAGCGGGGGAGGGACGGTGACACTAAACAAAATAAACCTACAAGGCCTACAAAGGGGAAAATGAAGTCAAGAGCGTTTGCTCATCCGACCGTGCGGTCCAGGCGCTGAAAGGTCTGCTCCTACAAAGGCGAGGGGGCGCACCGCACCGCGACCGGGAGAGGCTGGGCACCAGGGGGCGCCTGGAGAGAGGCCGGGGAACTGCCCCGGCGCCGGGGAGAGGGCTGGCTCTATGAGGAGGCGGCGGCGGGGAGCCAAGGCCGCGGGGAGACCCAGACTGCAGGGCGAGGAGGGATCAAGCCCCGGGCAGGCTATCAGTACTGGCCTCGGTTGGGTCTGGCCCTGGCCCCCTCTTGGGGCATCCTCCGCGCATTGATAGTTTCCTCGTTTGGGCCCTTGACGAAGTCCTCGACCCGCTCCCTTCGCTTTCTCTTGAGTCAACCCACAGGCGCTGAGTCAACCCAGCTCCCCTGAGTTGCACAGTGAATTTCTTACCCCAGACTCCACCTCGCGCAGGAATTGCCCCTTGCAACCTGCTACATCCCCAAATTCCCACTTTGCCCTAAGAAACATCTACAAAACCTGCCGGCATAAACCCCGCTTCTCCGACTTCTCCTGCACACTTGTGGTTGTCTCAAAAGCTATCCCTGGCTCAAGATGAAATTGACCTGCACTAGGATTTGTGGTAGGGCTCCAGCTTGGGGTGCAGGGCAGCAGCGCAGGGCGGGGATGGAGTTTCCCCAGGAGCGCACACTCTACAACCCGCAGAGATGCAGATGCACCCCAGCTGCACCGAAGAGCCGATTCCAAGGGTGCTGTGAACCCGGAACCTGGCTGTTGTCAAGAACAGATCTTGGAGCTGAAACGCATCTTCTCCCGGACACCCAAGTCATTCCTGTAGAGAAACGCGCTTAAACCCCACCTCAGCCATGGAGAAGTGGGGCTGGCTGGTTGCTACCCTGGCCGATGTTCTCGTCATACACTTCCCCATGGCGGGACTGGAATGTAGGATCCTCTTAGAAAAACGGGGAAGCAACCTCTATTCCCCGAATTCTGATGGAACCCAGAAACTTGGACAATCACATCCTTGTAACCCCATCTCTCTTAAGTGGGGAGGTGGTGGGGAATTAGGGGTGGGGGAAATTCCTTGTGTGGAATCCAAAGGGATCCAGCCACCTCCTGGTTCAAATGCAGATTCATATTCATGAGAGCGGGATAAATAAAGACAAATCCCCTCTGTAATAACACTTGGATTCCCATCCGTCTTTGCTGGCCTTTAGGTTTAGGGGACTGAAGACAGATGTTTGCATCCCCTTTCTCCTCTTGTCTGGTGACCATAAAGAAAAACCATTTAGAGCATTGCAATTTGTTTACCGCCGCAGTAAAACCTTGTACGCATTTATTTTCATTTCACCCCTGTGCACAAAAAAGTGCACACTGGTCACCAAGGGCCCTCTTTATCAAATACGCATTGTACAACATACAACTGCAATAAAACTATCAGCCCTCCCCATAAAACTATCACCGAGTTCCTCGGTAGGTCTCGCTGCCTGCTCTCGCGACTTTAGCTCTTTCTGATGTCCGGCGGACAGGCAAACACACCTGAGAGGAGCCTGAAACTCACCCCACAGAGAAGCACAGGGTTGGGGGGCCGCTGTCCCTGTTTAATCCATTACAGCATCCTCAGTAGTTTAGTGCGCAATAAAACAGGGTGGCAGTGGAGAGCGGGCGCCCATCCACTCCCCGGCACTAGCATCGAATTAAACCACTTAGTTTGGCAAACACTGAACGCCTAAATGCCCCTATAAAGACTTTATGAGTTTGTTACTTTAATTACTGACTTGTTACAGAGCACATAAAGGGGGTAATGAATGCAATAAAACTAATTATCTACACATTTAATTCATATAAAATATCCAGGGTTTGTTTACACCACACGGCGATTCAACTCAGTATTCCCCCTCTTGTCCACCGAGAGGAAGGATTTAATGAAATAGTTTCCCTTATTCTGCTAGAGTCTAACGAACCAAATGAAAATTATCCTCCACTTAAATCATGAGGCCACCGAGGTCCACAAATCACGGCTCCCTTCTTTGTCTGTGCCTGGCTGCCAGCACCCAAGGGCCTGAGGAATCCGGCAAGGAAGCTGCCCGGTCTTGGAGCTTTTGCCTGGACATTTAAATGGAAAGGGGTTCTCCCAGTGCAGTCCGCAAATCTAAAGGGTAAACAGCAATCCTGTTTGGGAAGCCCGAGGTCTATGGTTGGTTGTGGGCACCTGAGAATAGTGGAGGCAAAAAAAGAAAGGGAGAGCACCAGAAGGGCTTGAAAGAGGAGGCACATTTGGGTATGCTTCATGCCCACTTGGTGGCTATGGCGTAATTAAACTGAACAACCATTCTGAATCCCTAAACCAACCAGATACAAACCTCTGCTAATTCAGATGCAGCAACTGAGCGCAAAGAACTCATGGGTGGAGAATCAAGATGTTTTACATTGGAGAGCTTTACTCAGGTTTATTTCTTATTTTTATTTTTTAAGCGGCTGTATGCCTGAGTTTCTTGAAAGCACATTAAGCTGCAGAGAAATGCAATTGATAATATGTTGTGTATTTTTTTTCCACCTCTGCTACCAGGTGAATTTTAAAGAAATCTGCTTATCATTCACATAAACCCCTTTGGCCCACTTACTCTATGTTACAGGGCGCCTGAGTCTTGCCAATGTCCCAGTCCTTTATAACATTTCATGCACTTCGGGGGGTAGGCTTGTTGTTAAATTGAGCGTGTAACACTCTTACAAAACAGGTTTTCTATGACATCAAGGTTTCTTCTCCCTAACCAAGGGAAGGGAGGAAAAAAAAAAAAGAGGACGAAGAAGGGGGAAAACACGCACACTACCTCAATTTATGCCTTAGGTATATGATCAGTTAAAAAGGCTTAAAAGCTCGGGGAAATTGGATCAGGGAGAATCGTCACCCAACTTTCATTATTTCCAAGTAGTGTGATTGAATTAAAGGGCAGGGAGCTGGTTAGAAGGGAGGATCAGGGGCTCAGTGCGTAATGGTGTGGTATTAAATTCTAATTAGAGATGCAGGAATCAATGATAGGGAGGTTGGACAGCTCAGTTCCCCAGTGCCAGCCCAATAGACGGATGAGTTATTGTCATGTAAAAAGCGCCAGCAATAAGACCAACCGCTTTGCTATTGTCCAAGTGGAAAGAGCCAAGTTTATTATGAGGACTATATGCTCTAGAGACCTCAGACAAGGCATCTCATAGGAGGCTTTTTCATAAAACTAGGCTCTGCTGGTAGTAAGGAGGCCAGTTTGGAGGCAGGCGTTGAGCTGTGCACATCTCCCCTCTCCAGCCACCTTCTCCATATCCATCTTTTATTTCATTTTTCCACTTGGCTGAGCCATCTAGAACCTTTTCAATGTATAAAATGGAATATTCTTACCTCAATTCCTCTGCCTACGAGTCCTGTATGGCTGGGATGGACACCTCGAGCCTGGCTTCAGCCTATGCTGACTTCAGTTCCTGCAGCCAGGCCAGTGGCTTCCAGTATAACCCGATAAGGACCACTTTTGGGGCCACGTCCGGCTGCCCGTCCCTCACACCGGGATCCTGCAGCCTCGGCACCCTCAGGGACCACCAGAGCAGTCCGTACGCCGCAGGTAAGGACCGCCAGCTCTCTCAGCGGAGGAAGCCGCCTTTCCGCTCGTATATAGGAAGCCTTGATTGCATTTGAAAATGGAAATGTGTTTAGTATTTACCAAACGAAATTTGCTTACACAAATGAAAGAATTTATCACGTTAGAAGCGATTGCAGGGAGGGGTAATTCACTTACAGGGTTACACTATCCTAGTCACACCCGAACCGCCAACAAAATTATCTTAAGCTGCCAAAATGATAGGCATAATTTATTTACTTTGCGATGAGACGTAAAGCTTAGAAAATAATTAAATAACAAAGAGTAAAGCTCATTACTGGCAGTGTCTCTTTTTTTAAGAACCGACAGCGGCTCACACCTCTCTGGCTGGTCATTTTTATGATCATTTCTTTCATTTATTATTTTTTTTGCAGCACTTTCCCCCAACTTTTGGGTCGCGTCAACTTCTGAGAATTGAAAAGTTGCAACGGTGGGAGTGTTTGGTAACTTTTCCCCTGGCTCCCTGATATTACAACTGATGTTTTTGGACTGTTTTTTCCTGCTGAAAGCTCTATCCCATGTCCCGGGCCTCAAGCCATCTCAAATACGCCTTTTCCACCCACCCAAAGGCGCTTGTGCTAGAAGGGCCCCGGCCAAAACCCGAAGTTTGAGCCGCTGTTTCGGTATATAATTAATTTGCTCCGGTTTTTCCCCCTCGCGCAGCTCCTCTCGGGTACCCTCTACTCGAGTGCTGGTAGCGGCTCCCGGGCGATCTGACCTTGGAGTCTCTGCATTCCAGCCCCGCTGCCCTCGCGCTCCTGACTGTTCTGCTCATTGTCTCCCCTGTCATCCCCTAGTTCCTTACAAACTCTTCACCGACCACGGCGGCCTCAACGAGAAACGCAAGCAGCGGCGCATCCGCACCACTTTCACAAGTGCGCAGCTCAAAGAGCTGGAGAGGGTCTTCGCTGAGACTCACTATCCGGACATCTACACCCGGGAGGAGTTAGCCCTGAAGATCGACCTCACAGAGGCGCGAGTCCAGGTATCCGCGCCGGCAAACTGACCCAGCTCCTGCACTGGTCCCGGCAGGGATTGGGATTGCGGGGTGGGTGGTGCTGCCCAGGGTTCATAATCCCGGGGCCTCTCATTGGAAGGGTCAAGGACCCAGGGCTGGTCAGAGTGGTTGAATTTGGCACGGCTGTGCGCGCGAGGAAAGGTTAGGGCGTGCGCTCTTGGCAATTTATTCACAACTGCAAAGTGTTTCCCATTGGAGTAGAGGAATTCAGGGGTCCTTGGAACGCGAATGAGCGAAGCATTCAGGGGCAGAAAGTGCCCCGTGGGGAAAATGCAGATTTTGCCCCGTATTATAAACAATTTTTATTAAATACCTCCTAATTCAAGCGCTTTTAGCCTAGTGCCAAGAGTGTTTGAACCTAGTGCCATGGTGCATTTTTCTCGGGTACTGTGACTTGCAGCAGATTTGGAAAGGGGCTATGATTCCCTGAAGGTCAGGAGCTACGACTTAACTTTAACCTTTTAGGAATCCAAGAGTGTTTAAAGAGCAGGCCAAGGGGCCTCTCCTGGTGAGCCCCCCAGTGGAAGGGCTGTGCACACAATCGCGTGCTCCTTCAGGCCCAAAGTCGGGAGATCAGCAGCCGGCCCCCAAACCGGAGGCCCCCTCCTACCAATTAAAGTTTAGCATTAGACTTGAACCCTGGGATATGGCGAGTTTGGGGTTGCTAAAGAAGCCGACTGAGCAAAGACACAGCAAAACAAGGGCTTCCATTTTAAAGCCGTCCTAGGAATTGCGGTCTTTTTACCTCTCGCGCAAAGTGCAATTGCCCTAGCATGCTCACGCCCAGAGAAAGTTTTTTTTTTTTTTTTCCGAAGTTGAACTGGCAAAAAGGATAGGTAGACTTGATGGGCTGGGAGAGCGTTGTGTGTGATCTTTGTGGCGCATGGGTGACCGGGTAGGGGATGGCTGTTAAAACCGTCCGAAATGGAACGTGGGACACTCTAACAGCCACTTT
This sequence comes from Marmota monax, assembly GCF_021218885.2. NCBI lineage: Eukaryota > Metazoa > Chordata > Mammalia > Rodentia > Sciuridae > Marmota > Marmota monax. The sequence continues at coordinate 3,449,330 of NW_026691950.1, read as the reverse complement.
TTCTTTCTTTCTTTCTTTCTTTTTTTCTTCTTTTCCCGGCTCTCATCGTCTTTCCTGCCCTCTTGGGCCAGGTGTGGTTCCAGAACCGCCGCGCCAAGTTTCGCAAGCAGGAGCGCGCAGCAGCTGCTGCAGCGGCCGCAGCCAAGAACGGCTCCTCGGGAAAAAAGTCTGATTCCTCCCGGGACGACGAGAGCAAAGAGGCCAAGAGCACCGACCCGGACAGCACTGGGGGCCCGGGCCCCAATCCCAACCCCACCCCCAGCTGCGGGGCGAGTGGCGGCGGTGGCGGCGGGCCCAGCCCGGCGGGAGCTCCGGGAGCGGCCGGGCCGGGGGGCCCGGGAGGCGAACCCGGCAAGGGCGGAGCTGCGGCGGCGGCGGCGGCGGCTGCGGCGGCTGCAGCAGCTGCGGCGGCGGCGGCGGCGGGAGGCCTGGCTGCGGCCGGGGGGCCTGGACAAGGCTGGGCTCCCGGCCCCGGCCCCATCACCTCCATCCCAGATTCGCTCGGTGGCCCCTTCGCCAGCGTCCTATCTTCACTCCAAAGACCCAACGGTGCCAAAGCCGCCTTAGTGAAGAGCAGTATGTTCTGATCTGGGATCCAGCGGCGGCGGCGGCGGCGACAGCGCGAGAGCCAGGGTCCGGGCGGGCGAGTGGGCGAGCGGGTAGGCCCAAGGCTATTGTTGTCGCTGCTGCCGTGGCTTTTTCATCGAGGGCCTAAAATAATCGCGATACGAATAACGAGCAAATGACGTTGCCCCTATTTCAACCCCACTCCTACCCCCTTCCTCACCCCCAAACAAAACAAAACAAAACAAAAGGAAAAACTTCTCTGGCTTCGCACCCGCCTGTGGCTGGCCGCGCAGAGGCCAGGGCTCAGCCTGCTAAGTGGGGGGTGTGAGCAGGCGGACTGGACTCGGGGGGCGCTCTCAGGGGGCTGTGTCTGCGTGTTGGGTGTATGTCGGTCTCGGGGAATGTGTCTCTGTGGCCCGAGCAGGTGACAGGGAGAGATGGGAGGGCCACAACCAACTCTATGACTTGCTTAGAAAAATTTTTTTAAAAATAAGTAAATATAAAAAATTGGAAGATAGCAACTATTAAAAAACAACAACCAGAAAGTTTGAAAAGATCCGAGGGAGTGTCGAGACAAAGTAAAGGGGGGCTGGTGCTGTCTGGGAGCTGACTCCTAGGTTCTTGCTCAAAACAGAATGGACTCTGATGCTCCTCTTCGGGGGGGAGAATACGGAAAGCCTTTCCAGCCCCCCTTACCCTCCTGTCCTTGGGTTCAGGCTACTGTGGCGACGTCCCACTTAGACTGTCCCTGCGGCCAAAGTGACTTTCTGCTGCCCGCTTGCCTGTCCCCACCTCATCGGACACCACCCCACCATTCGTGCATCTGAATCCCACACCGTTGCAACTCCTAATCCTGAGTCTTTGCAGCCTCTTGGCCCTGAAAGATGCCCTATACATGAGATGCCTTTTCATCCACAAACTCTGCAAACTGTGTCTCATATTTCACAACTCTCCTTTTTTTCTCTCCCACCAACCGCCACCCCCACCCGGAGTTTTCTTCTTCCACCAGCTTTTACTGAACTTTTTGGCACTGCTTTGGATTGGAGTCAATTGCAGTCCGATTGCTGGCTGCAGAGAAATCTACCAAGCAAGGGAAAGGCACACACGTTTGCAGAAGTGTCTTGGTTTGCATTTCTGTTTGAATGACCTGAAATGGACTCGCATCCTGTAGGGTGGATGGACTGTATATTGATGATTCCATTCTTTGCGCAGTTAGACATCTCTGTTGGGACTTGTTTTGGTTTTTTGTTTGTTTTTATTTTAAAAGGCACAAACTATAGATATTAGTTGAATGTTGAGGCTTTAACTTTTTCGTGTCTTTCTACAACTGTGTTCTGTGACTCAATTGTATGGTGTTAATATCAGTACAGACCGTCTCCTCTACGTGACCGTATAATGTTTTTCTCTTCTCTGTAGTCTCTATGGCGTGTCTTTATGGCGTAATAAGATTCTCACGGGTTCAATTCCTTTGTGTTTAGAGAGACCATGGTTCAGACAATGGTATATATTTTTGTTATCAGGTGCATGTCTGTCTGATTTTTTTCTTCTCGTTGGACTATGTTTGTGAACATAATTGTCATAAGTTATGTTTCAGATTTTCAAATTTATTTATATGTGTTATAATGAATGCTTCTATTTAAAAGGGAAATATTTCTACATGTGCATATAGTTTTCCAAGAGTGTACCATTAACTTGATTGTTGATAATAAAAACAAAAAGCAAGTCTAAGCAATTGAGCTCTTCTGTTTTTTTTTTTTTCTAGATTCACTTTTGTTTGGTTGTTGTATTTAGATTTAATTTTAAGACGCTAAAGGAGAATAGAGGAAGTTTTGCTAAAAATCAAGAAGCCTGCACTAGCACTGGAAATCTAGATGAGTTGGACATCTAAAACCCAAACATCCAATCTGAACCACATATGGAATTCAGTGCTTGGGCTAGCAGAACAGATTCTTCTGGTCCTTTCTTACATGTTTCCCAGTCAGGAGAAAAAGAGTAACAGGCTTACAGTAAAACAGCTCACAGGGTCCTGAGGCCCCATGGAGTTTGGCTCAGTGGTAGTCAAGGTGGAATTTGAATAATCTTTGAGGTGGACTTGAAATAAAATTGTTGATTATGTGTGCAGGAACCTGGCACCAGGAAGATATGGGTGGTCCCAACTCTGCAGACTGCTGGAACCTGGGGATATCTGAGGGTCTCTACATGGGCAGGTGGATCAGGACAGGAGCACTTTGGGGTCCAGAGCAGCTCTGTAGTGTTGGTGTGTTGGGAGAAATAACATCAACAGTTGGACTTTGGAAGTACGGTATGCAACAGGCTGTGATTTCATGCATTATTTCATCTACTCTTCCAAATAAGACAGGTATGACTTGTATGCTCACTTTCTTTAAAACATGTGAGGGGACACCAAGGCAATAGGTTAAATCTACTCAGGAGCCCCCAGTTTATGAGTGAAAGAACTGATCATTAAACACAGGTAATCCAATTGCAAAGCCTACATTAGCATCACCTAGGGATCTTTCAGACACAAATTCTTAGATCCCACCCTGACTATTATATCAGAAACTCTGGGGGTATGGCCCAACAATATGTTTTTTTAGCAAGCTCCACAGAAGGTACGAGTGGAAAAGCTCCAGAATTAAAACTAGGTTGGGAACAGGTATGAGGCAGGAGAAAGGGGAGTGGTGGCTAGCAGCTGCAATGATCCTCTTTAGAAGAAAGGGGTCAAGAGGTCATCACCATAGCCCCTAAATGCAATTCCACCTCTTCCTTGGACTTTTGGCCTGGGCAACCTGTCTCCAGGAAAAGCCTTATATGTGCTTCTAGTACTTCTCTTGGTACCTCTCTGTTTGGGCCTCATTAATCAACAATTCAGTTCCCCTCACTTGAGGGTAGGTCACAGTCTACCTCCCCTAGTCTGAACATTTTCAGCTGATCTAGTTTGAATTTAACAGAGCTCCTTACCTTAAGCATCTAAACATGGCTTGCATTTGATCAGGCAGATTCATTCAAAAATCTCAAACCTATGGGTCATACAAGTCTCTAATCAGCTTTCTAGAAGGCTTTTAAATAGTTTTTCTAAAAAAATTCAAGCTCAAAATACCCCTAAGTAAACCTTCCCAGACAACATTGTCTATAAACAATGTCATTAATTGTTCTGGTCTAAAATGCCAGGCACCACCAAATATCTCTGTCCCCAGTCTTTGGTTGTAAATATAACCTAGAAGGTCAGGGAGAAGCAAAAATGAGGGCAGAAATTTACTGTCCAAAAAGCAGCCCTGGGCTTGGCCCACTTGGTAAGTTTCTGTGAGTTGATGGATAGGCCAGTGGGACAGGCATTCTGGAGAAGGAAAGATCAGCAGAGGAAAACAAAATTTAAAAGGAAGAAAGGAAGAGACATGGAAGAGAAGGAAAAGGAGGAGGGAGAAGAGAAGGAGGAAGAAGAGGAAATAGCCACAGAAAGGCTTTTAGAAACCCCAGTGAAGGCCTTAGAAATCCTTTTAGTGCAAGTAAACTGAATCAGGGTCTCCAAATTCCAAATTCTCTTCTGATTTTGATCTACTTTGAGTGTCTTTTCTCTAGGACAAGGGAAGCTCTAGGGATTGGTGAGGAAACCATGATCCTTACTCCCAGAGGACTGCATTGAAATGGCTTGGAGGCACCTAGCATGAGTATTTTGAATATTTTCTTTTTTTAAATGTGGGTCACTTCTGCTTTTCTTACTGTCCCAGGAAGCAAACAGTTCGTTGGGAGGCAAGTTTATGATCAAATGCAAAATACTCTATCTGTAGTCTGATGGAACCTAGTAGCAGGACACGGTGTCTCTTGCATTGTGTCATTTCCTTGGAGCCCTGCACAGTGTGAACAAGCTCACTTTCACTTTTCTTCTCCTAAGGAATTTGCATTTTGGCTCATCAAGACATCCCTTTTCCTGGCAACTCCCCGACCACATGTGACTTCACAAAAGCTGCATGAGCCTGTGCCAGATGGTTACCCTGGAGCCAAGCCTTCTTTAAAATGTCCCAGTGCAGGGAACCCAAGTGGCTTCAGAGGGGAATTGATAACCCAGCAAACAATAGCTTCCAGAACTCACTCTAGAAGCTTCTCTGTAGCTAACACATATCCTCAGGAAGAAATCTTTGGCTAGAAGGAGATGATCCTTAATTCAAGGAGGGGATCTGTGTGACCTTGGATGACAAATAACTTAATCCCTCTGAGCCTGATTCATCAACCATAATGTGACTAATAATACAGAGTGTGGGGTTATTTGGGGGATTAAATAAAATATTATGCAACAAACATCTGGCAGAGGAGTAAGTCTCTTCAAGTGTCAGATTTGATGATGATGATGATCCTAGATCCTTTCTGGATTTTTCTAGCACAGGTCTCAGAAGATTCCAAAAAGTCCTCATTTTTCTCTTAAATCAAAGTCCCAGGAACACAGAATATGAGTGAATACTCCAAAGATTAGAATTGGAGAACTTTGTTGAGGGTGGACGGTAGCAGAATAGAATCAGCCAAGGGCTGCCAATACCTAAAATTTATTAAGTGCTTACTGTGTGCCAGGCACTGTAAGCTTCCAAGCTTTAATGCATTTAGTTCTCATGGCAACTCTGTGGAGAAAGTACTATTCCTGTCTTTTTCTTATGAAGGAGTCGAGGGGGTCAATATGCCCAGGGTCACATAGCAACAAGAATAATATTGCAACAGGAATCCAGCCCCAGTCAATATGTCTCTGTTCTTTACAGAGTTCATTGTAGCCCACAAGATTACACACTATCAGATCCAGGAGGAGATCTTGAAAGGTAAGTGAGTATTAGGAAGGGCAACCAGAAAAGAAGCAGTGGGATGCAAGTTTATAGGAAGTCCAAGGCCTGAAAGGGAGCGAGCTGAATGGCCTGGAAAGAAGGAAAATGTTTTCTTCAAGGCAATGTACCTACAACTCGAAATCTTTTTTGGTAACTGAACAAGACAAGAAATAGCTAAGGGCATGGAGCAGGGAAGGAAAAAGATCAGATATGTTTATGAAGTGCAGAACATGGGGGTCAACGGGAATGGGTGCCAGCCTCTGGGCTCATTTGTCACCACCACGACAGTGCATGATGCAAATGACAAAAGTCCAAAGAATCCATTTTCCAACCTCTATTCCAGGGTGGTGGCTCTTCACAGATCAATGCAGGTGTGCAAGGGCTAGTCGTCCACACCCAACAGTATTGGTATGTTGGAAAGTAAAGCACAGTGCGAAGATCGGTGACCTCATGAGGTCAGGAGGCAGGGTTATTGGAGATCCTACTCCTGTCAGCAGGGTAGACATTCTAGATCAGGCTAGTCCTGCCTTAATTCAGGGATTCTTAAGTCTGGGTTCACAGCTGGAATTCAGGAGGGATGGGACTACATGAGTATATACTACATGACATTTAGCATTTTCTTAAATGATGAAGGTAGTAACTTAACTGCAGTCAGAATTATCAATACCTGTGACTTTGTCACCAAGGGAAATGACAGATATTCTCACTTCACATTAGAGTTTTTTATTTTTCAGCTATCTTGACATATAACTTACATTCATCATTAATTTCAAATTATAATTGTTAGACCAGCCATTATATCTTACTGCTGTTTGCAATAATAAAGAGGCACATATCTTTCTATATCAAAATTTGTTTCACAATATTTTTGATAACTTTGTTTTTAATTGGCTTCTTTTGGAGTCCTATGTATTCCACCCCACCCCCAACCCGGCTATCTTTCCTTTTTAAAATTTTATTTATTTGGGCCAGGGTTGTGGCTCAGTGGTGGAGCACTTACCTAGCATGTGTGAGGCACTGGGTTCAATCCCTGGTACCACATAAAAATAAACAAATAAAATAAAGGTATTGTGTCCATTTATAACTATAACTAAAAAAATTACAAAAAATTTTTAAAAATTTTGTTCATTTACTTTTTAATCAACAAAACCCAAGTTATATATGATGGAAAACTTGATGTCCTAAAATATGGAAACATTGTGGAAAGGTTAACTTGAGCTAACTAACATATGAGTTTCCTCATGTACTTATAATTTTTTTGTGGTGGGAACACTGAAAATGTACTCACAGCCATTTTCAAGAATGATTTTGGGGCTGGGGCTGTAGCTCAGTGGCAGAGCGCTTGCCTCAGATGTGGGAGGCACTGGGTTCGATCCTCAGCACCACATAAAAATAAACGAATAAAATAAAGGCATGCTGTCCATCTACAACTACATATTTTTTTTAAAAAATAATGCATTATAATTGTTTCAAGTACATTATTATTAACTGTAGTCACCATGTTGTAAAATAGGACTGTTGAACTTATTTATCTGTCCAACCACAATTTGATATCCTTTGACCAACATATTTCCCAGCTCTCCACACACTACATTTTATTTTATTTTTGCATGCAAGAAAAACATTATTTTGAGAAGAGGAGGTCCTGAGCATCACTAGACTGACCAGGGGTCAGTCTATGGCCCATCCACAAGGCGGAGAGATCCTGGCCTGCTGATGGTGCTCCATCCCTGTGTGTAGCCCTAGGAAATTTTTATCAGGACCAGAGTATGTAATCGCCATGACTTCACAGGTGGAAGCAATCTCAGAGAAGCTTTAAACTTATCACATGCTCCTTCAGAGGACAAAATAGAATAAAACAAGCTTTTATAGCTGAACAAAGAAAGCTCTGGGATTTTAAAGATCACGGGTTAGGTAGAGGTGATAGCAGGGGAGAAAAAGGAAACTAGAAGTTGTTCCTAGGACTTGAGCATCTCCTTACTATTCAGTGGGGGTTTGCAAGAGCCTGGCACTGTGATGAGGCACTACAGGCAGTAGCTCTCTCTAAAAGTGTGGTGCTTTCCCTTTCATACTACTCCGATGCACAACTTCAAGTCTTGCCTAAAGTCCTAACAAACAAATCTCTGCTGCTTCTTCTGGGGATTGAACCCAGGGGCACTTAACCACTGAGGCACATTCCCAGCTCTTTGTTTGCATTTGATTTAGAGACAGGCTCTCCCTGAGTTGCTTAGGGCCTTCCTCAGTTGCTGGGGCTGGCTTTGAACTCGTGATCCACTTGCTTCAGCCTCCCGATCTGCTGAAATTAAAGGCATGCCAGCTTCTTAACATGCTAAACAGATTGTAAAGAAAAGAAATCCTTCATTTAGCTAGCTGTTACTTACTTTATTTATTTTTTTTGTCTGAAACTGAAGCTCTTTGGTTTGTGAAAACATCCCAAGGCCAAGTGATTGAGCAAGGACATTTCTTTAGCCATGTGTTTGATGTCAAAGAACTCCCTCTGGGAAAAGTCAGACATACGGGGAAATAAAGGCCTCTTACCTGGAGTAATTTCATTAGGGAACCAAGTGGATGACTGCTTGCTAGATGACTTCTCCGATGATTTAAGCAGCAATTTCCAGAACAGGAAGAGCCTGGGTGTAAAACTTAATTTCTTGAAGGCCCCAGTGGCAGGGCCACCTTGGGCAGAAATGGAACGTAAACCTGGTTTGTTTGAGACATATGGCATTGTGCTTTTGGGAGCACTTACTGTGTGTTAGTTACTTTGCATTTGTTTTCTGTTATAGTCTTTCAAGCTTTCGGGGTGGTGGGGGTGGGGGCGGGTAGACATCATTGTTCTCTTTTAGAGATGAAAAATATCCACGTGACAGAAAAAACAGAATAACTTGCTTAAGATTCCAAAACAGGTAAGTGCCAGAGCTGAGCTCCCAACCCAATTCCCTGTGGACCCAAAGCACCATCCTCTGGGCCAGGCAGGGTCCAGAGGAGTCACTGGCACAGCACAGAGCTCAGCACTGTCCTTGGCAAACATGAACAAGGGTATGGGGTGAAAATATCTTGGAATTATACGGAGGTGATAGCTGCACATTGTTAATATACGAATCCTCCAGAATTGTATATTGAAAAATGGTAGATTTTGTAATATGTGAATCATATTTCAAACTTTAAAAAGCAGAGTCTAATATGAAAAAAAAATACATCTCTTCTTCATCTTCCTCTACAATGTTCTTTATTTCTTACATTAAGTCATATAGATCTTCCATCTTGATCTTAAGTGGGAGCAACATAAATTATCAGAGAAAGAAAATTACAAAAAAAAAGATTTTCTTAACCAATTATCTCTTTTTTTGAGGCTAGAGACAATGAATACTTTCCAATACTGATTGAAAACAAAATGGGAAAATGAGCTACAGCACCATTAAAAACAAGCAATCAGCCATCATCCCCTCCCACAAACAAAGCAGGCAAAAATTCTGATCAAGGCTTTGCTTGATAGTGCAGTAATTTTTCCAGCCTTATCACAAAAACCTTGGGGGAACTATTAAAATACTCAGATACTTAACAAAATCTATCAAATCATGCTGTGTCCATGTACAAATATACCATAATGAGCCCAGGTTTTATGTATAATTATAATGTACTAATGAAAATAGTAATAATAAAAATAGAACGAGGATCAGCAAAGTAGAGCAAGTAGATCAGGGGGAGGGAAAGAGAAGGTGCTAGGGGAATGAGACTGATCAAATTATGTGCATGTACAAATAATGGCATAATGATTCCCACTATTATGTAAAATTATAATGCATTGATAACAAATATTCAGACTTTTAAGACACTTCTTGGTATGGGGGAATTGAACCCAGGGTGTTTTACCAAGGATCTACATCCTCAGCCCTTTAATTTTTTTATTTGGAATAGGTTCTCACTAAGTTGCTTAGGGCCTTTGCTAAGTTGCTGAGGCTGGCCTTGAACTTGCAATCCTCTTGCCTTAGCCTCCCAAGACTCTGAGATTACAGGCATGTGCCTGGTTATTCAGACATTTTAACAGCTCCTAGAATCATATGTTGGGACAATCATGCATGGAAACCCGTCTCTAGAGCTATTCTCCCCTTGGAAGGAAAAGTAGCCAAGCTTAAAGGGCGTTTGAAAATGTCTGAGAGCATTCATCTGCTTGCGCTTGGATTTTCTTCAAGTTCATTGAGACATAAACAGGTCATTTCCTAGAAAATTCTGAAAGATTAAAAATTTCATACACATTTCTTAGCAGAAATCAGAGCAGCTCACCTAAAAGGCTATTTCACAATGGTGAGGTGGTCACTTCAGAAGAAGAGGAGGTACCTGAGATAGCTAGCTTCGTCTCACTATGTGGTATGCTTGTGCCACCTCTGGATTCCTTAGAGCAAAAAGGACCTCATCTTGGCAACACAATCTTGAACTTCCCAGTCTTTAGAATTGTGAACCTTTATTCTTTATATAACACCAGTCTTTGTTATGCAGTAATAGCAACAGAAAATGGACCACTATATATATGTAAACACAAATGCCATTACATTCTACAGTTTTCTGTACTTGTAATTTTTAACTTAACATTTATCCCAAAGGCCATTTCCTGTCAGAACCTATAAATCAGTCTATTTTGAGGGGGCTGGGGATACCAGGGATTGAACTCAGGGGCATGTGACCACTTAGCCACATCCCCAGCCCTATTTTGTATTTTATTTAGAGACAGGGTCTCACTGAGTTGCTTAGTGCCTTGCTTTTTCTGAGGCTGGCTTTGAACTCCAATCCTCCTGGCTCAGCCTCCTGAACTGCTGGGATTACAGGTGTGCACCACCGTGCCTGACTGATCAGCCTATTTTTAATGGCTGCTTAAAATCGGTTTCCCAAAATAGGAAAGTAGCACACTACCCAGAGAGATAAGAAGAAGTATAGCAGAGGCTGCTATCTGTCCCCTACCCAGTGTCTTCTCCTTATTCCAGTTAGCTCCCTTGATTTTTTTTTTTTTTTTTTTTGCCTGGCTAGGACCTGGCTCATCAGTTAGAGACCTCATTTCTCAGCTTCTGTTGGACCTAAACTTGGCCTGTGGCTAAGACTTTGCCACTGGGATGTGAGTAGAACCAGGTATACCTCCTTGCTGTGGGTTAGCATGTGGACTTGGGGGTGATGAGCTAGCATCAACTTCTCCGAGGGCATTACTGCAGGGGATGGCTGAGCAACAGATGCCTGCGTGGGTGTGTGAACCATACTTGTGATAGAACCATTCTATTACCCTCTACTAATTTTTTTTTTTGTACCAGGGATTGAACTCAGGGGTACTCAACCACTGAGCCACATCTCCAGCCTTGTTTTGGATTTTATTTGGAGACAGAGTCTCACTGGGCTGCTTAGCACCTCACCATTGCTGAGGCTGGCTTTGAACTCCCGATCCTCCAGTCTCAGCTTCCTGAGCCACAGGGATTCCAGGCGTGGGCCACTGCGCCTGGCTCCCTCTGCTGATTTTCATAGAGAACCACACACACTCTTCCACGGGCAATTGTTTGGTCTGTTAAACAATTGAGCTACTCACTATTTTAAATATGTGAGCATGCTTAAGAGCTGACCTTAGGGTCAAATGTTGAGTAGGATTCACCAGATGGACTGGGGTGTGAGGATGGCGTTTCAATCTGTTGTCTATGCAAACATCGAGATATTTAAATGATTTTTTTTTAAAGTCAGTAAGTGGCAAATGGATTAGATAATTCAGGTCTGTTGTCATCAAAGTCCATCATGGTTTCCCAACACCATTAGTAAGATGTTTATTTAAAGTTTTTGTTCCCTTGGGTAATGTTGATGGACTTGGGGATGACCCACAGTTGGCACAATTTGCTTGTGATTCCCGGGGAAATCCCAGGACTGATTGTTTTCTTTAGAATGACGTGAACACCAGTCCTTGCCAATCCTAGAGCTAATGGTGCCGAAGGACAGCCCTATCCAAAAAGAAAGTAACTATAAGGTAGTGTCTAGATGTGATTTTGTCCCACTAAGTGGAAACTTTCTGAGCAGGAGAATCCAACCTACATTAAGAAAAAGTGACAATGGTCTTGAAAAGCAACTGCTAAAAAAGACAACCTATGCTTTTTTTTTTTTTTTTTGCAAATTCACACGCCTGTGTCATCTATATCTCTTCAGAAACAGTCCTGTCAAAAACTGGATTAGGGGGATTCAGTGCTTAGTGGAAAATCTCCTTCCATAGGTCTAGAAATACACTCTACCTTCATGAGAAAGGAAATCCAGCTAGAGGCCAATAGTAATCATGCTTAAATTCTGTCTAGGATTATTATGTGCTAGAAGCTGTGCAAAGCTCTTTACATGCATTATCTCACCTCATCTTGGCAGCAAATTTTTGAGATGGGTACCAGGATACCCCATTTTAGAACTAAAGAAACCAGGATTGAAAGAGATGTAGTTTGTTCAAGTTCCTACAGGTATAAGCAGCTTGACTCCAGAGACCACTCTTTTTACAGCACCTAGGTTATACACAACAATCTTGTGCTCACTTACGCATTAGTGAACAAAGGCTCATAATCCCATAAAGCTCTTGATCGTGCACAAAGGCAGTGTTTGTGCAGTCTCTGGTGTGATCACCTACTCAGGAGCATTTCGTGATCTTGTACAAGAGGCCACAGATCCTAAACCACATCCTTGCACAAGCTTACTGAGTGTTTACCTGTGCCCGGTGTCTACTGGGTGGGTGCTGGGAATGAATGACATCCTCAAGAGGTTAACTTTGGATGTGAGACCTTGATCTAGACTTTCTCCCCTCCTTGCCTATCATTTCTCTTTCAGGTAGACTCCTTTAGAACCTAATTCAGTACGCTAGCCAGAAGCAGGCTAAGGTTGAGTTTAGGAGGAGATTGGACCCAACTGACAGGGGTGCCATCATCGGGTCCTTCCTCTTTGTGGGCCAAGACTTTCTCTGGAAGTGAAGATACCTCTTCCTCAGAGGTGCCCAAGTCATCGGCCCATTTTGGTAAGTAGGCAGTAGGCTGAGTCAGAGATGCCAATGCTTTCCAATTTGAAGGCCTGGGTGTCTGTTGCAGGTGATAAATGGATTGTGCTTCACCAAGGCTCAACAATGTCCTGAGAAACACTGGGGTCCAGACACTGCTATATTGCCCTGCAAAAATGTGGAGCTTCATTGCATCAGAGGCTAAGCGATTGCAGCAACTTTGTCTGTTGGTATTATTATTATCCCCACTTTCCAGAAGTAGAAACTCAGGTGTGGAGGGGGTGAATGAATGGCTTGAGGTTGCTCAGAGAATAAGTAAGCAGTCGAAAAATGGATTTCGAACCCCATGCACTTTATTCAGTGGTTCTATTGTCTCCATCGAGTTTGTTTGGAATGAGAAAATTTACAGAAATGGCTAAATGAGTCTGGAAGCATATGATATTTTTTGCTCCCCTGCCTTTGGATATTTTAAACAAGGAAAACAAATTGCCTCCAGTCCAGCTACTGCTGGGAAGAGACACCCATTCTGAGATTACTAATGTTGTTTTTGAATAACAAAACCCCTGCAGGAGTTTAGCATCCGCCCAGTGGCTGTTCAGACCTGGAGGAGCCAGACCAGACCCAAGAATGTCAGAATGATCCGGCCTTTTCCCTGCAGCAGGATCATTTCCAACCACAGCCGGGGATGGCAGAGGCATTAGCAAGCCAGCAACATCTGAACGGCCAGATCAATTCGCAGAAGCACTTCTAAGGGAAACAAATCAATAAGTTCCTTCCCCTCAAGATTGATAACATCATCAGGAAGCAACAGATGCATTTTAGGGCCGGGTACACCGTGCAGGGGAGGTGACTCCCTGTGCTACCATTCTTTCTCTGGAGAAGCAATTGTAAATCAGCGCCTGAACATCCCAGCACCTGTCACAACAATAAAAGCTAACGTTCCAACTGCACTTGGCAGGTTTCAAGGTGCTGTCACATACTTTGTCTCTCTTGATTGACACTCCTACCAGGTGGCTATTCCCATTTCACAGATGAGATTCAGCAAAGTGAAACTGCCCAATTTGCTTCAGCCCTCCATTATTTATTTATAGCCAACCTGGGCCTTGAGTCTTCTGATTTCGAATCCCATGTTCTGCCTACTGGCCCAGTGTTCCCCAAGCATCATTGGCTCTCGTGACAGTGTCACCAATTTTGAGGCACCTCTTGTTATTTATTTTTCTTTTCATTGACCTAATTTTCTTTACCAATTTAAATTTATTTTAAAAGGAAACTTCCTATCCCTATTATATGTGAAAATTATATAGCATTATATAGTATGACTACTATAATAGATACCACAAAGAATTATGTACTCTTCAAAAAGACAAAAATGCCCCAGTTTCTGTCTGTATTACTTAACCTGTAGTGCATAGACCATACTCTGAGAGCACAGTATTATACTGTGGAAGCTAAAGAACATTGACCTGAAAGCAGAATAGCAATTACTAGAAATTGTGAAGGGTGTGTTGGGAGATGTGTGTGTGTGTGTGTGTTTAAAAGGGTGATTGGATTGATCAGTGCACAGGGAATAAAAATATGATAATTCTAAATTTCAAGGTCCTAAAGAGGTAAACTCTCAATCAGCCATGTAACCATGTTATTATTGACATTATTTTTGCCAATTTTGATAAAACAAGTTTTATTTTATCTCTAGATTGATTTAATTTTTTTTAAAGAAAAATAAAAGGATTGTCTTCCCTCTCACTTCAAGAGGCATCCCATCCCTGGTCACTGCCCCTGATAGAGAGGTCCAGGAAGGAGATCCTGAGATGGGCTTCCTGAAACCTGAAGAATGGAACAAGGAGAAGTTCCAACTGATGGCATCTTTTAAACAAGTAAACATCAGACCAGAAGTCCATGCAGAAAAACCAGAAACTAATTAACTAACCTTGCAGTTAAAGGACCATGTGAAGCAAAGATTAAAGGAAAACTGTCTCACTTCACTCCTGAGATTAATCTATCATTTAAATTCATTTAAGACTCATGTAAGTCCTATTGTCAGTTCTGACCCATAAGTACTTTACCCCGCCTGTCCTCAGATACTTATCGATCCCCTCCCCCTAATGTCCCCTGGACCTCTCCTAGAGTCAGCATCCTCACTGAAGCCTTCTGAGGTCAGACTCCCTGCAGTACTACCTGGGCTTTCTTAGGTTTCCTTGGTTAGCTCCTGGGTTCCAGATTTGACCCCTTAGTGCATCCTTCACAAGTTGCCAGTATCTCCCTTCCAAAATACAGATCTGGCCCATTTCTCCATCATCCTAGACTAGACACTGGACATCTTTTATGGTTTCCTGTTGCTCTAGGAAAAAATTTAGATTCTCACCAAAGGGATCTCTGTATGGCCATGTTTATTACAGCACTATTCACAGTAGCTAACATGGAATCAGCCTAGGTGCCCATCAATAGATGAATGAATAAAGAGAATGAGTTCTCCCTTATGTATGGAAGCTAAAGAACATTGACCTGAAAGCAGAATAGCAATTACTAGAAATTGTGAAGGGTGTGTTGGGAGATGTGTGTGTGTGTGTGTTTAAAAGGGTGATTGGATTGATCAGTGCACAGTGCATGCATGTATGGAAATACCACACTGAACCCCATTAATATGTGCAATTAATACATGTTCATTTTAAAAATTTAAAAATCCTTCAGAGGTGGGAAAAAAGGTCTAAATTCCTTAACATGGTCCTGGGGCTCTTCATGTAGCCATAGCTACATACCCTTTTTTCTAAACTCCAAAATTTTGCCTACCATCAAAGCAGACCTAATTTGAAGGACTTTGTTTTATTAAAACCTTAGAGCTTCTCTCGATTACATCCCTCCCCATTTTTTCTAATGATTTCTTGCTGCCACCTCAAGCTTTTCTATCAGAGTCCAGACGACACTTGAAAAGTACTTGTTGATGGATCTTCAGAGGGGAGGGGTATTTTGCACCTCTGGGCCAGGTGTTTTATGTGAGCGGCCCTGAAGAAGCCCAGGAAAGACATTTGCAAATCTATGAATTATGCATAGATTTCTACTTTTCTTCCCAAAGGTAATTCTTTTTTTTTTTTTAAGTTTATTTGTTGATTACTTTCTTCTAGTAAGTGGAAACGTTGACTGAAATATTGGTTCTTGGTGTGAAATGCAAGACTTTAGAAATTCAAATATACATTTAGAAAAGCATACATTTTCATCTATTAGCTGACAATGACTAAGGCAGAAAGCTCTTCTTAAAGTAATTACCAGCTGGAAGAGAAGTGTAAACTTCAGCATAATTCATGAGCTGTTTCATTTTTCTTTCTCCAAACATTAGTCTGAGTTTGGTGTGAAATAAGCCCACACATACCTTAAGTACACTCTACTTTATGCTGCCTTTGCATTACAAAATCTGTGGATTCATCACTATCACAGATACTTGTTGAGTGTCTGCACTGAGCCAGGCACATGCTGTATGATGGGATCTTTGCTGCAATGGTGGGCATGTCCAGTATTGCACATGCTTGGCTTCACCCAGAGGAAAATGCAAATGTTTAGTGTAGAGGGTTTTGCAAGCTCTGCTGTAGAAACTGCGGAGCTATACATGGAGAATATGCAAATCAGCCACCTCTTTTTGCTTCCTTTGGTCATGATTAACAGTCCTTCACATCTATAGCCTGTTTTGTATTTATAATTTCATTCACTACTCAAGAAATCCTGCATTATTCTTGGCTTTTCATGTTAAAAAACAGAGACTTAAATATATTAACTAACTTGACTGTGATCCCACTACAACTCTCTGTAACAGCCTGTGTGTCTATATGCATATGTGCCTTGTATATGTCTGGGTGGTGACAGGGTGGCGGGGGGAGGGTGCCAGTAGAAAGGACAAGAGAGGGAGGTAAAAACTAAAGAAATATGGACTGGCTCTTGCTGAGTGCCTACTGTATGCCAGGCACTTGAAATATCCCAACCATTCAACCCTCATAGCACTTTGCGGTAAATATTATTTTCTTCCATTTTCCAGATGTAGAGATTAGTTGTACAGATTATAATCAAGGAACCAGGCTACGTATTTGTTTTTTCCACTACTCAGCCCAGGGCCTGAGGCTTCTGGTCCTAAATCCAGTGTTCTTGCTACTCCATTGCACCTCTCTAACTCAGCTGAAGGAAGGACTTCATGGTGGGTAGATGCTCTTGGGAGGGCTGTTAGATTAATTCTGGTTTCCCCACATTTTGATTTCTTAATGGCTTCTTGGCATTCTTTTAGACATATTGCCTGAGCTTCTCTTAATCACTAGCTGAGCATTTTTCTCTTCTGTCAAAATGAACATGGCCCACAGGGGTGGTAGTTACTGATGTTATGGATCATGGAGAACTGGCTCAACTTTAGAATTTTAGTGTCTGTAGCAAGATTTCAAATGGAAGAGAAAGGAAAGGTTCAATAACTTTTGTTCAATAACCTTGTCTTTATTTTGCAGTGGAGGCAATGGCTGAGGCAGGGTACTGGATTCTAGACTTCTGGCCCTGGTCAATCAGTGGGGTGGAGTATCCATCAGAAGGTCTGATCTCTAGGGTTCCTCTCTGTGTCTGACATTAGTTCTCCAGGGCCGGATCATGGAAAGCCTGAGGGTCTCAGAAGTGGAGCTGAAGTGAACAGGTTTGCAAGGAGTCATTTAGGGGAATTTAGCAGAGTGACTGTTTACCAAATGGTACTGCTCTATTTTGATAGCTTAAGAATAAGCACAGGGGCTGGGGATGTGGCTCAAGCGGTAGCGTGCTCACCTGGCATGCGTGCGGCCCGGGTTCGATCCTCAGCACCACATACAAACAAAGATGTTGTGTCCGCCGAAAACTAAAAAATAAATATTAAAATTCTCTCTCTCTCTCTCTCTCTCTCCCTCCCTCTCTCACTCTATCTTTAAAAAAAAAAAAAAAAAAAGAATAAGCACAGCCATATTGGTGCTTGTTAACTGAGTATTGGCCCTGCTTCTGACCTTCTTCCCTACCTTAGGTCTCCTGCTCCCACTCTTTCCATCAGGTGACTGGGCTGGTGTTGCTTCTGAAGACAGTAAAAGGGATTACATGTAACCCTGAGGCATTGTTCAGCTTTTCTTTGACCTTCTAATTCATCTGCAAGTCTTGGGGAGTAATGCTTTATGACAGTGACTACTAATCATTTACCAACATCCATTCTTCTCTTCTTATAATAACCCCAAATCTGGAGATTTACCAGCACATGGCTGCCTAACCAGAGACTATATTTCCCAGGTACCTTGAGCCTCAGTGTGATCATGCATCTGTGCCAGCCAATGGGACTGTGCCACTTCCAAGTTGTCCCTTTAAAAAGAAATGAGTAAGGGTCTTCTTGTCCCTTCTTTCTTCCTGATGGTTGAGATGCATGCCAGAGATCAAGTGGCCACCTTGAATGGGAAGGGAATTGCAGATCTGCTCTACAAGCCTGGGTGTCTTAGTTCTGGTCATTAAAGGGAAAAAATATGGCAAGTCCTTCTTGTTTAAGCCACATAATATTGGGAGATCTTTGTGACAGAAGTTGATTCTGCCTTAACAAATACTGCTTATTGATTGTATCATGAGTTGATTTGGTTCCCATAGCTTACTACCTTTGAAAGTGGAGGAGAATCTTCAAAAGGCACAGAATATGAAAAAGCTGTAATGGTAAAAAATTAAACAAAATTCAAGGGGCTCTGGCTGGGGTTGTGGCTAAGTGGTAGAGTGCCGCAGTCTGGCTGGGCACACAATCACAAGCCACCACACAGCTTGTAGA
Source organism: Marmota monax (assembly GCF_021218885.2). Classification (NCBI taxonomy): domain Eukaryota; kingdom Metazoa; phylum Chordata; class Mammalia; order Rodentia; family Sciuridae; genus Marmota; species Marmota monax. Next base: position 3,431,191 of record NW_026691950.1, on the reverse strand, counting down.
TTCAAACAGCAACTCTTTATTCCCGAACTCACACCAGCCGTCTACAATCACGTTCTGGGGAAATCCACGTTCTCTGCCCAAATCCACGTTCTCTGCCCAAATCCACCTCCACTGGGCTTCTATCTCTCAAAAAATACTCTGAATCCCGTGAGAACTCAAGGGGAACTCAGGCAGCAGGATACGCCCTATTCCCAGCAGGAATAATCTTAAACCTTAAACCTGGAACCTAAACTGGGAACGCCCTAAACACGATTATCCTAAACCGGGAACACCCTAATCCGCCTTGGTCCTTGAGCAAGGTCACCTACATTCAATGTCACTGCAACATGGGGTACGCTGGCAAGGAAATTGTCATACCTACTTGGCTAATGGCTCCCAGCAGTAGAGCATCAGTCGGCTGTAGAGTGCTTGCCTAGCAAGTGTGAGGCACTGGGTTCAATCCCTAGCACCACATAAAAAAATACTAAATAAAGGTACTGTGTCCATCTACTATATATGTGTATATATATATATATATATATATATATATATATATACACACACACATACACACATATGTATATATATGCACACATGTATATATGTATGTGTATATATACATATGTAGTATATATATAGTTTTAAAATATATTTCTCTTTAAAAAGAAAAGCCAAAAAAATTCGAAGTGCTTGAAAAGAACTGAGAGAAATTCTGAATGAACAAAGAATGGATTGTGTGTGAAGATTATTGAGAGAAGAGGTTGGATGAATGATTGCTTAATAAATGAAAACTCTTATGGTTAAATAAACCACAGTCATCCCTTACTATGGTTCCAGGACCCCAAGGATACCAAAATGTGAGTACGCTCAAGTCTCTTATATAAAATGATTTAGTATTTGCACACAACCTATTTACATCCTTCTTTACATTTTAATTGTCTCTAGATTATTTGTAGTAACTAATACAATGTAAATGCTATGTAAATAGTTGCTAGATTGTATTGTTTTGGTAATAATGATAAGAAGAAAAATATGTACATTTCACTATAGACACATTAAAAAAATATTTTCCACCCATGTTTACTTGAATCCATGGATTTAAAATCCCTGAATGCAGAGGGCTGACTATAGTTCAAGAGCTATTTGGAGAGATCAGTGTTAGTGACTTTATTTGAGTACAGGCAGATTCATGGATGGGTTTCAAGTGAGAGAGTAACAAGATCCAATATCTATTTTAGAAAGTTTACCTTGGAGTGTGGAGAATGGATTGGGATGGAGTGTAAAATTAGAGGCTGAGATAACAGTTTCAAGGTCATGGTAGAAAATCAGGTGAAGAGTCCTGGTGGCCTCAACTAAACACGGAAGAAGTAGACAAAAGAATAGTAGAGGCGGGATTTTGAGAGTGGAGGTCGATAAGTGTGTGGTTGAGGGAGAGTGAGGTGTTTAGGATAAAATCCATGTTTCCGGCATGTGGGGTGGTTTGTGGTGTTCAGGAGAGGACATCTATTGACAATGGACGTTGATAGGCTAGCTTGCAGTGATTGCCTGTGGTCCCCATGGGAACTGCTTTCCATTTACTAACACCTCCTTTTTATTCAGTTCCCACACCCCCAAAGTCCTAGCTGGGATCTTGCCTACTGCCGCTCTTCTCGAGACACACCTGGCACTAGTGGTTTTCCAATCTTCAGGGAGGAGTCCTTTGAGTCAATCCCACACGAATGCCACAGTTTGAAAAAAATTTCCCCTGAACACAGAATATGTCTATTACTCGTGTCAGTCATTTGAAACCCATTTGCAAGGCTGATTGGTAATCATGGGCCACCATTAACTTCAGAAACCACAACTCTCAGATGAGGGTGCCTGCATTGTCTTCCCAGTCTAGAAATTCTTTGGAATTGATCAAAAGCCAAACGGAGGCCAGGCACGGTGGTGCATGTGTATAATCCCAGTGATTCAGGAGGCTGAGGCAGGAGGATCCTGAGTTCAAAGCCAGCCTCAGCAAAATCGAGGCACTAAGCAACTCAGTGAGACACTATCTCTAAGTAAAATACAAAATAGGGCTGGGGATGAGGCTCAGTAGATGAGTACCCCTGAATTCGATCCCTGGTAACCCCACCCCCCCCAAAAAAAAAAAAAAAACTAACGAGAGCTTTCCATTTGAAATACTGTTAAAATGGTTGCTGTCATTCAAGTAAAAAAGCTAGGGGAGAGCTATTTTAGATTGTCTGTGCCAGCAGAAGTCATTTAACTGTGGGATTCTTAAAATTCTAAGTCTTGGAGAGGGTGATTGTTGCTAACTTTTTCATTCCTAGGGCTCTGGCTTGCTATGAATTCCAGACTTTCTTTTTGACACTAAGGAATAATAGGTTTTTGTCTCTTTTATGCCTTGTAATAGTTTCCTCTTTTTCGAGAACTTGTATTCCACTTGAGGACTCTTTTGGGGTTGTCAATCATAATATGGCCACAGCAACAGTCACATGTTTCAGATTGAACCCATCCCAGTGCCCCTTCCAACAATTATTGGTCCATGGGATAAAGACCCACTGGGCTGTACATGGCCTTTCCTGGGGTTGATACTGCTGTAGTTTGGATCTTGAATGACATCCAAAGGTCTATGTGTCAAAGGTTTGGTCCCAAGTGTGGTGCTACTGGGAAGTTGTAGAATATTTGAGGGGTGGGGCCTAGCAGGAGGTCCTTAGATCCTTGGGGGTGTGTCTCCAAAGGGGATTGTGAGGCAGGGGTCTTTATCTTTCTCTCTTTTGCTTCCTGACTACAAGGTGAGTGGTCTTTCTCTGTCACATGCTCCTGCCATGATGTGCTGCTTCACCACAGGTCCAAAACAACGGGGCCTATGAATCATGGACTTGAACCTCCAAAACTATGAGCCAAAATAAACCTTCTCTTTGAAGTTAGTTATCTCAGGTATTTTGTTACAGTGACAGGATGCTGACTGACACCAATACCTAGATGCTGGAAGAAAGAAGGAATCTCTCTTATGTTGATGATGCTAAGCTAGAATAATATAAGCATCCATTGTCTGTGTTAATCTTCTTTAGCTAAATGGAGAAAAGTCATCTTCAGTAGTGGAGCATTATATCAACACTAGAGGGAACTTGGAGTTGGGTTGAGACAATGTCTCGGGGTATTGAGGGGCTGGTTCCAGACCATATGACATTATTCCTGAGCCCTCTCCTTTGTTCCATTACTTACCCAAGTTTTTTTCTCAGCTTTGTGTGCCAGTGATTTCCTTATTTGCTGAACCTGGGCTGTCACTTTCAGGGTTTTAATAATACATGGAGGTTCCCAGAACTTACCTGTAACAGTTACTAATTAATTAATGCCCAAATACTTAAGAGATTCATGTGAATGAATATGCTCTCTAAATGGTTTAACATTTGTTTTGTTTTGTTTTGTTTTAATCAAGGGCCTTCTGGAGCTTATACCTGGAGTCTTTTCACTGGAGGGAACAAGTTGTAGATGATTTAGCAAGTCAAAGGGAGAGGGATTTGCTGGGGTACCTGGGCAAATCTATTTGAGAGCACCTAGACTCTCTTGGCCTCTCAAATCATTTGGGGATGTGGAGTAGAATGCTCTACTTGCAACCTCTGCTTCATCTCTAAATTCCCACTGTGGCAGCTGGGAGCTGGGCCATGGAGCTAATGGATGTCAGGAGTGTATTTTAATAAGCTCCCTTCCAGGCCATGGACCTCCCACATGAGTTCTTTCGTTCCTGGTCCTCTTTCTACTCCACTGTAGCAAGACATGGGTAGGTTGTTTAGTAGGGAATTCAAAACTAAATAGCAATTGCCACCAATACCGCCACACTTCAGGGAAGGACAGCTTTGCAACTAATTACTTCCCGCGAAAATACCCAAACATAATTTTGTTCATTATTAAAATTTTCCAATAATAAATTTATCTTCCTCATTAAGTAATACATTATTCTCCTATAAAACACAGCAAACTAGAATTACTAGGCACTGCTTATATTAAATTGTTGCTTAATAAATTAAAACTCCTATGGTTATGAATAAACTAGGTCATCTGCACATTTTGTAAATTAGTAGTTTCTTGTAGTTGTTCTCTACTGGTCAAAGCCTAAAAGAGAAGGAGAGGAGAAATGATTATCATTATTATTTTATTGTTTTCAAGCAAAGTACTGCATTCCGCACTGTAGTTTAAAATAAACCACTCAATCTAAGACAGTAGAATCAATATTGTTGAGAATCAATCAATAAAGATAAATTTTAAGGCCTGTGGTCTATAAGCTTTTAAGTCACATTAGAAACTATGTCTCTTTGGATATATAAGACCACATGAAGGAACAAACTCAGATAGGATCTTAACAGTCCTGATGCACTAACCATTGTTCAAAGTGACTTTAATTATTGTCCCACTTTTTTTTCCCCTGTTACAATTTTTGGATGGTTTGAAAGATCTTTCTTTTTGAATTTAGGAGATGTCAACTTATCCTTTGTCATCTTTTCTATTTGAGACGATTAATAGGGATTTTTCACTAATATCCAAAATAGTTGAAAGTATTAATGAATCAGTTACAAAGTTACAAGGGCTTCTCGGGTTACAAGATCTTTACTTACAGAACCCCATAATGCAAATAGATTGCTGCACTCTGCTTTTATTTTATTTATTTATTTTTTTTAATTTTCAAATCTCTCTTCTCACTCAAAAGTCACTGGGGACAGCAACTAAGCCACACTAAGGCAATTGCCCCACCTTCTGGTAAAGCTATGGAACTGCTCAAACCTGTATGCCACCCAACTACCTCCTTTGATCTCTTGGAGGGTCTATCTGCTCCTCCTAAGCCTTGCTTTACAACAGCTATTGTTCATTTACTTATATTAGGCTAAATTTACCCTCATATCTAAATGTAAAAATCTTTCTAGCACATTCTTCTTTGTTATCTTTTTCCAACTGTTGCCCAGTGCCTCAGGGAGCTCTTTTTTCCTTCCTATGTCCCCTCTTATACAGCTTCCTCCACCACTTCTCTTTCTCTCACGATGTAACAAAAACAAAACAACCAACAGAAGCCAAAGAAAATCTCTACGGAAAGATCATCTGCTCCTAATTAAACTGCTCAAGGGAACACTCATGTCACGTTCAGTCTTTTTTCTCTGTTGAATCACTAATTTAAAAATGAATATTTTGTTCTCTACTTAGTCCCAAGTACATGGTAGTTGACCTACATTAGGTAAGTTAACCTATTTCTATGCAGGCCAGAAGTTACAAAGAACAATTTTAATCACAGCATTCTGAAAGTTAAAGACATCTTGCATTATGAAGTTGTTGAGAATCAATCAATAAGGATAAATTTTAAGGCCTGTGGTCTATAAGCTTTTAAGTCACATTAGAAACTATGTCTCTTTGGATATATTTGTCTCTTTGGGCTGGAGCTCAGTGGTAGTGCACTTGCCTGGCATGTGTGAGGAGGCACTGGGCTCGATTCTCAGTACCCCATATAAATAAATAAAATAAAGTCTATCAACAACTGAAAAAATATTTTAAAAAATTAGTTTGTCTTTTAGAAATACCTCCATTAGCATGGAAAGTATCTTTATTAATTTAGGTCTTCATTTAAAAAATTAAATAGGGCTGTGGTTGTGGCTCAAGTGGTAGAGTGCTTGCCTAGCACGTGTGAGGCACTGGGTTCAATCCTCAGCACCGCATAAAAATAAAAATAAAGATATTGAAAAAATTAATAAATAAAAATAAAAATAAAAAATTAAATAATTTCCAAAGTAGCAATTATTCAGTGAGAAAAATTTTAAAAATACAACAATAGTTAAGTGGATAAAATAACAAATGAAAAATCCCATCTCTCATGCCTTTATCCATACTTAATTAGAAAGTCAAAAATTTGAAATATTACCTTTAGAAATTGTTTTCTATTGCAGTCACAAGTGTAAATATGCAAATATATATTTACATAAATATTTGGAGATGAGGGAAAATTACGTATCTATCTGTCTGTATCTGTTTTTCTTTCTTTTTTTTTATCTAGTAACTTTCTCACCTACTCATTATGGGCATCCTTTGGTATATAGACACAATTTAAATTTTAAAAATATTTTCTACCCAAGGTCAGGCATGATGTTGCACACTTGCAGTCCAAGCTACGTAAGGAGGCTAAGACAGGAGGATTGCTTAAGCCCAGGCCAGACTGGGCAACTTATTGAGACCCTGCCTCAAAAAAGAAAAAATATTCCTGACAATTATATACTTCTTTCCAGTAAAATAAAAGTGGGAGGGAACACATACATGTAAGGCTGGTCCATCTGAGATCAGAGAGTAGGAGAGTGGGTGCAGGGAAAGACTGCTCACTTCTTGGGCAAGAAGTCCCTTGTTCACAGTGTAAAAGGAAACAATTACTTTTAAAAAAAACCTTTATTTTGTTTATTTAGTGTTTTAATGTGGTGCTGGGGATCAAACCCAGTGTCTCACACATGCTAATAAAGCACTCTACCACTGAGCCACAACCCCAGTCCCAGAAACAATTAATTTTTACTATGATTCAGAGGATACTGTGAAGTTGGAAGGTAGGTTTTGCTCAACTTTAAGGGAATAATACTTTCTTTTTTAAAAAGTCCCTTCTTTTTAAAGAACATAATTGACTACTAGGAAATAAATAATCAATGCACATTTTCGTGTGTGCTATGGCTCATCCTTTTGAATCTTCTGAATATATTTTTACATTTTGCAAACCCACACACTTTTTATCTCTTTACAGTAAATGTTATCTCAGTCAATGGGCCTAGAAACAATTATAGAAGGGTAAAGGTAGCCATGCTGGCTATTTTTTTTTTTTTAAATAGATAAGTGACAAAGGACAAATGCATTTTTTTCTTTTTTTTTTAGACCTCATTAGAGGCCAAACAAATGCAACATTGAAGAAAAACTACACAGCTGTGACTGAGTTTATTCTCCTGGGACTGACAGATCAGCTGAGTGACAGCCTGTCCTTTTGTCATGTTCCTAGTCATCTACCCCAGTAATTGGCAATATGAGCAAAATTTTTGTCAATCAGAAGTGACATAAAGCTTCACATTCTAATGTACTTCTTTAGTCGTTTCTACCAATGTCACTCTTCAGAGATTGGTTAGCTTCTTTTCCAAGAGAAAATATTTTCCTTTGTTGGCTGCTTTTTACAATCACTTTTTCATTGTACTGGCAACTACAGATTATTATATGCTTACAGTGATGGCGTATAGTTGTTATGTGACTGTCTTAGTTCACTTAGTGTTGCTATAACAAAATATATGAGTTTGGGTACTTTATAAAGAGAAGAGGGTTATGTAGCTCACAGTTCTGGAGGTTGAAGAGTATGGTGTCAGCATCTGCTAGCCACTGGTGAGGGTCTTATGGCAGTTGGCATTACAATGGTGGGAGTTTTTCAGGCTCCCTTGTAACCACCTATTCTTTGGGGGGACTAATCTAGTCCCACAAAAGCTAGAACTGCTGTAAGATAGCATGGATCCGTTCAAGAAGGTGGTTCATAGCAAATTGCCTCCCCCTGGGCCCTGCCTCTTGGTATATGTGCTGCCCAAGGGAGCACACACGACTTCACTGCTTAAAGGTTCCACCACCTCCCAGGACCACCATACTGGGGACCAAGCCACCATGCTTGGGGCACAAACCATACTAAACCCCAGAAATGGCTACTTGCAAACCCCTGTTATATGGTAGCAAAATGTCCAGATGTGTTCCTGCTCCTTAAACATATGACTTTGCAAGTCGTCTGGCACAGGGCATCCTGGTGCAGGGCACCCGATGAGATCAACCCATGAGGTCTGTGTTGGGAGCACAAATTCGCCATGTGGACTCACCTCTCTTGAACTCCCTTACTCTAATACCTGTGTCGAAGAAGCAGCTATATTCATGGCTCCACGTTGTCTTTGGAAACTTGAACATACTTTATAGGAGATTAAAAATGTTGGAGTTTCAAGCTTTTAACAGCTTTCTTGCTCTGAGGTGCCCTGGAGAAAGCAGGAAGCACTGTATTATTAATGGCAAAAATTCTTAGTTGTAGCTATGAAGAATGGGTCATGTGAGAAGTGTGTCTGTGATGTATGCTCCTATTTCTTGGGTATTCCTGTTTTTCTAACTTGGATTGATTTTTTGAGAGAGAGCAAGTGCTGTAATTTAAATGCATCTTTTACTCTCCACATTAATGTTTTCATTCATTCTTTTTTTTTTTTAAATAATTGATTCTTTCCTGTCATTAAAGAAAATGGTGCTATGAGACAACATCATGTTTACGGACCACCCTGAAATACTTCTTGGGACTGATTTTCTCCAGGCCTCTTCCCTTTTCATTTACTGAAGACTGAAATTCTTCTATGCTGAAGGGAGTGGTCTTAGCCTGTAACCGGTACTGATTAGACATTTCTTCTGTGGCCAGTACAGATTTCTTTCTCATTCATCACTCCTTTGCCTTTGATTAGTTTTGTGTTCTTAATTAATCAAGTCATGAATAGGGAAACTGGTATGAAAAGGAGCTTTTCTGAGCATTAATGTTCCAATATTTGCAAGACTGCCCTCTGAAAAACCCACAAGTGGGGTCCTCTTGGAACCTGGGATCTCTTCCACCCAGCCCCTTCCTTGCAACTAAAATTGAATCCAGAATTTGGAAAATTGCTCTTCATTGGCCACTTTCTCTAGTAATCAGTGTATTAAAAAAATTATACCACCATTTTGCAGTGCCAAGCAGCTAGAGAATGTTAAAGGGAAATAATCATCTTGTAATTCAGGCTGGTAGGAAACAGTCATTTCTAATTACTTGTTCTAAGAGAAGACAATGCAATTAAAGATTCTGGCTTAGACTAGAGCCTCCACGCAGCCACTGCCTCCACTGATTCATATTTTTGACTGTCTGAAAAGGCAGAGTCAGCCAGATTGACCATGCGCTCATCCAAATTGGCTTTTACTATGATGGAGGACACCTTGTGGATGCTTCATGTTTTGGGTGGGTGTATTATAGACTTGGAGAGTTTGTTATTAAAAGCCAAAGTCCTTAGGGCTGGAAGAGTTATTAGGGATTATTTCACAAAGAGATTTAGGGACACTATTGATTAGGTGGTAGGTGCTTAAACATCTCAAGTATCTATTTTGAGGTTCTACTGGGGTGAGCTGCTTGCAATATAGAGACACTTTTGTTATTCCTTTCAAAAGACACTTTTGACCCTCATCTTATTTGATCTTTGTGGCAAAGACAATATTTTGTGTTCTATCTTATTTCATTTTCCTCTCCCTTGATGTACAGGAGGACTGCATTTTCAGGTCTTCCCTGTAATTAGTTTGAAACCCATTTCTGGCCAAAACCTTTAAGGGAAAGTGATGTGTGTTGTTTCTATGCTGAATTAGAGAGCATGTGTGAGCCCTATGTTTTCTCTCACCCCATCCTGGTGGTTGTTGATATCTTAACATGACAGAGACATGGGCTAGAATCAGCCTGAACCCTTGGATAACTGCTCATATGTGAAATTACTGAGTCCTGCAGAAAACTGAGGGCAAGGGAGAAATACACTTTCATTATAAAGCTATAGGGATTTGGGGAATATTTTGTTACTGCAGCAACACCTAGCTTATTCTGACTCACAGACCCTTTGGAGGCATCTGATTCTGCATATTTTCCTTGAATTATATAACTCAAAGCTCTCCTGGTGTTCCTGCCACTCCTTTGACTTCATCTTCATCTCCCTTTAAGGTTCCTCTTTCTCCTACCAGTTTTTAAATATTAGAGTTTCTTAGTTTCTTACTCCAAGTTCTCCTTTCCTTTCATCCTATACAGTCTTTCTGTTTCAATTACCATATGATAAGGATTCTCATATATGCATCTCTAGCCCAGTCTTTGCTCAAATTTACAGATCCCTATATATATATATATATATATATATATATATGTATATATATATATATATATATATATATATATATATATATATCTGCTTGCCTATTGGATATCTCATATGGATCCCAAGTTCAGCTCATTTAAAATTCAACTTAAAACCTCTCCTTCCCTCAAACCTCTTCCTCCTCTAGTTTTATTTCCATAGTGAATGGTATTGTTAAATGTTGTAGCTTGTCTCCCAAGATGGCTCTCACAAACCATACCTCCCCTGATTCATGCTTATGTTTAGACCCATAACAACTCAAGTTTTCAAATGAGGTCACATTCTTAGGTGCTGGAGATTAGGGCATATGCATTTAGGACAGACATAGTTCAACATAGTTCCCTTAATATCCTGGTATCACAGGAAGGGGAATGGATATTATGGGATAAATGGACTGCAAAACTTTTGGTGGTTGGTCTATGTCAAGGAATGAGGTTTGGAGCAAGACAGACATGAGGAGTTTGCCTCAATTTTGGACCTAGTTCTTAGGATGCCTGGGGCTCAGTTTCTCTTAGAGAAACCCCAAACTCTGGCCCTATGTCTCTCCGAGGCTATTTGGGAATCTTGTGGCAGCCATTGCTCAGGTCAACTCTAGTGTTTGAGTTTCTTTAGGGGATATCTTTGTATCTCATTCCTCTACCCTGTATCAAGTAGATAGTTGCCATTTGGTATGCTTTTTTAAAAGAATTTTGGTGCTAGAAATGATGAACAAACTTATATTGTATTTTAATTAATCAGACAGACCTCTTGCTCCTAGAAATTTAAAAAGTCAGAAGAATATTATACCCAAATAACAAAATAGGAATAACCCATCCTCCCGAGCCCTCATGTTTCTGGTGAATGGGTCAAAGTCCCAGACTGAAGATTTTTCAGAATACAGAGGAAGTTTAAGTTACAGAGTTTTGCTCCCAAGTTTTCTAAAAGCACAAAGCTGGGGAAGCAAATGAATAATTGTGTGCCAGGCTTTGCTGAAATTACCTATTTCCCTTGATCGGTCCATTCATCACTTTTATTTTGTAGACAAATATGAACTACCTGCACTTAGCATTAGAGACATACTCTTCCTGTAAAGAGATGCACAAATAAGTCTTTAGAAATACTGTTAGAAAGTTTCAAATGCCTTAGTGGATACGTTTGAAATATTGAGATTTATTCTCCCTGGCTGATTGAACATTATTCAGCCGGCAGTTCTTCCTCAGGCCAGATGGTCTGGGCTCCGGCATAGCACCAGCTTGAAGAAAATGGCGATTCCAGGCACCGAACAACAATCTGAGATGTCCACATCATGCTTTATGTAAGAGAATTAGCAGAAACTCATCTCAGTGTGCCTTCAAAAGAGGAAACTAAACAGACAGCCTTGTTAATTTAGCATATAGACTTGGAATACAGTACAACATCCATCATCTCATCAAAATTCAATTAAAATGTGGTTTACTGGCCAAAGAAAAGGAGCCAATTTTTTTTCTTTCCTCTCTCTCTCTCTCCTTTTTTTTTGAAGAGAAGTTCTTGGAACATCACTAAGCCCTTAATGGTTCTTTCTTTCATTATGGAGCCAATTTGAAAGGATAGTTTTAGTGTTTGAATGACCCTCATATTAAAAGTTAGGGCTTATACCATCATATAATTGCTATTAATTTAAAGCATGCTGGCACTAGCAATGGTAGCCAGGTAAGAAGGTGATTTTAAGGTCTTCCTGTCTATAGACTTTTGACATAATTTAAAAACTCTTCGGCTCCTATAGGATCTTCTCTTACATGGTACAGAATTGGGAGCAGTGATTATCCACTCAGTCCAGATCATTCTCTGATTTTGAAAACTGTTTATTTGCTAACACATACCAGACTTCACACAAGGAAAAGGTAAGCCCACAGGTCCAATAACAAGATTTGTGCTGTTAAATGCAATTGGGTCTCAAATTTTAAGCAGTTAAATGTCTTAATTTGTTCTTTTCTTCCTACCATAATATAATGAGGATAAACTCTGACACAGAGCAGCTCTGCAAAGGGAAGATTTCTCCTTGTTCATTGTTTCTCAAACCAATCTTCTCTCCCGGAATTTGATTTCCGAAGTGCCTTATAGTCTTTAAGCCAGGTGGCTGCAATGAGTCCCCTGGGAACATTCATAATCATTTGAAATAGAAGCACACTCGAGAAGCCAGGCACACTTAAGAAGATCAAATGGGGTTAGGCACCAGGTAGAAATAACTCTTTTAACCTCTCACTAACTGTGCCCTTTAGCCCATAAACTCCAGCACAGGTTGCTAAGGGAATCATCTTGGCTTTGAAATAAATAGCATGAACCTCTTTGGGTTAAGTACTTATGTGTCTTCTTATGCACAACGATTCATTTTTCTGGTGTTTTGGCCTAAATACTGTCATTCAGAGGCTTGCCTTGTGGCTCCAACAAGGAAAACCGTGGAGTGCTTTTCAAACCACTCATAGCAAGCCTGTCTATAGCGGCCTCTCTACTCCAGGATTTGCTATTTGACTATTACAATTATAATCTTTTTCCATATTGGTTGGTCTTAGAATCTCTAGGAAAGGTCAACCAAGGAATTTGTATAGTTTTTAGAAGATCCAAGAAATACAGAACTTGATTTATGAGGAGACGTCATTGGATCACAACTGGCCATCTTTTTGTTTCTTTGTTCATTTTGCTTTTTGTTTTTCAACACAATTGCCCTGGGGCACAACCTTTCCCCATTACACAGTTAGCCTGAGGAATAGCTGAACCTATTTTTTATATAGGTCACTCTTTTTTCATTTGTTCCAATTAGTTATCCATGACAGCAGAATGCATTTCGATTCATTGTACATGAATAGAGCACAACCTTTCATTTCTCTGGTTGTACATGAAGTAGAGTGATACCATTCTTGCAATCATACATGTACCTAGGATAATGATGTCTGTCTCATTTCACCATCTTTCCTACCCCCATGCCCCCTCCCCTCCCCTTGCTCCCCTTTGCCCAATCCAAAGTTCTTCCACTCATCCTCTGGCCCCCCACCTCCCATTGTGGATCAGCATCCACATATCAGAGAGAACATTTGGCCTCTGGTGTTTTGGGATTGGCTTACTTCACTTAGCATGATATTCTCCAACTTCATCCACTTACCTGCAAATGCCATAATTTTATTCTCTTTTAATGCTGAGCAATATTCCACTGTGTATATATACCACCGTTTCTTTATCCATCTATTGAAGGGCATTTAGGTTGGTCCCACAGTTTAACTATTGTGAATTCAGCTGCTATAAACATTGATGTGGCTGTGTCACTGTAGTATGCTGATGTTAAGTCCTTTGTGTATAGATCGAGGAGTGGGACAGCTGGTCAAATGGTGGTTGCATTCCAAGTTTTCTAAGGAATCTCCATACTGCTTTCCAGAGTGGTTGCACCAATTTGCAGTCCCACCTGCAATGAATGAGTATGCCTTTCCCCTCACATCCTCGCCAGCACTTATTGTTGCTTGTATTCTTGATGATTGCCATTCTATGGGTCACTCAATCAGAGGAGCTGCCTCACCTGTGAATGAACACAACTTTCTAGAATTTTAATGGGGTAGAAGAAATTGTGTTGATTTCAGAAGAGATATCAAACTTCTTTCTCTTGTTTTTATTACCCTCCTAAATGGGAAAATCAGGAGGTTGATGTTGAGGAAGGATACATAAGAAGAAAGGATAAATTGATTAAGGAAAAACCACAGAACATATTAAAATTTGAACTTAAGCATAATATTAATTTTAAAAAACCAAGGATAGAATTGTAAGCACCTGTGCCAATTTTAATATGATTTAATGACAGTGCTGTGACCTAATATTTCTGCCTCATTTAAGAAGATTTTCCTTGCAAGTAACAGAAAAATCAACTCACTTTGGAATAAACAGTAAAGGAATTTCTAGGTTTTGTGAAACTGCAATAGTGTGGGTTCTAGAGCCGGAGCTCAATAATGGCACCGTGGACTCTGCCTCCTCCTCCCTCTTTTTATCCGCATCTGCTGTCTGCAATGTGAGCTTCACACTAAGATTGGGTTCCTCGAGGTTACAGGATACGTGACCTCAGGTCCACAGGCTTCTTCTTTTTCATCCAGAGGGAAAAAGAAATAGAATGTTTCCCTCAACTCTAACAAAAGTTCTGAGATTCCCACTTTTTGAATAATTGATTGACTTAAACCCAGGTTACTTGAACCAGTATCTATGGCAAGAGAGTAAGATTTTTCTGATGGATTATAGCAATTGGATCCTACCTCCCTGGAGCTGACAGGGGTTAATTCCACCTCTACAGCATGGTCATGCTTTGGAACGGATATTGGGAAGGTTACGCAGTGTTCATCACGGACACTCCATGGTACAGTGGATTCAAGTCCCTCATGCTTTAACTTTTTTTTTTAAACAATAGGCAATGGGGGCTGGAGTTGTGGCTCAGTGGTGGAGTGCTTGCCTGGCACGTATGAGGCACTGGGTTCAATCCTCAGTACTACATAAAAATAAATAAATACATAAATAGTATTGTGTCCATCTACAACTAAACAAACAAACAAACAAACAAAAAACAATAGGCAAATAATGATATAGCAGTAACTTTAAAGGTAGTAGAAACCTCAGTGTTTTTATTGAGGCCTGTTTCTGACTGTTATCAAAGAGAATGAGATTGTGAGGTTGTTCAACAGAGCCTTCTCATTTGTGTTACTCATACCTTTCTTCTGTGAATCACAAGGAGATATACTGAATCATACTGGTTCCACCAGAGCAAAATATATTCTTAAACTATATGTCAGAGGATGACAATCAATGACACAGAAGTTGGGAATTACCACAAACCTTTTTATTAAAAATACAAAATGTTTTATTAAATGGTTCGTTAAAGCAGATGATAGTTCTTTATCTTTTTTCTTTTTTAACCAAGATAAACTAAGACATTAGACAAGGACAAGTTTATCCTATCCAAAGAGTCTCAAAACAGAAGAAACAAGGGCATACAGTGATTACTCTTCTGAAAAACCAAAAAAGGTAGTCCTTGGGTCTAGGGTAGAATCTGGTTTAGCCTGTCAAATAGAAAATCTATGAGATCAGAATTCTCAAGAGTTGGACCACCAGCTTCCTGGAAGGCCATTAGCTGTTTTACTTTTTTTTTTTTTCTCATCAGATTACCTTATGACACATTTTTACAACTATCCCATGCTAGTTGCCTATTGTTCCAAATATAGGTGAAAGTTATGTGCTTTGTAAGATGAGCTAAGATCCACCAGACCTATGGGAAACTTTGCAAAAGGTGCGATGCCTGAGCTCTTTTCACACTACTACTGGAACTTTCCTTCCTGAGCCTCAAGGGAAAGTAGGAGAGAGAAAGATATTGGATGTGGACGCTAACCTTTCCTTCAATATTTAGCCTCTTGACATACTAAAAAAAGTCTTGTTTGGGGTTATTATTATTCCTGCCCCAAGAAACGAATACTTCACCCATGTTCTCAAGAGGATTCGTGATGAAAGTACTACATTCCACAGGAAATTTCTTAGGAGCAGTAAGTCTAACAAATCCAGCCACGTTCCTTCCTGGCCCACAGCTACCCTGTTCTTTATCTCACATGAGCATCCCCTTCCTGCTTTCACAGTTCCAAATGGAAGCAGCCCAGCTGGTTTTACTGTTCCCATTCTTCTGGCTGGGAATTAAGAATTTAAAAATGGTCTAGGAATTTAAAAACATGTCTGCACATTGCCAAAGTACTTGAAATATTAAATGTCCAAACATTGTTTCTTCAATTGTGCTCCATGGTACCCAAGTGCTAGAAGATGTGAATAAGAGTCTGGAATAGAGCTGCTGCCTCTTCCTCCTCCTCTTCTCCTCTCCTCTTTTCCTCCTCCTCTTCCTCCTCCTCCTCCTCCTCTCCTCTTCTTCTCTTCCTCTTCCTCCTCCTCCTTCTCCTCCTCCTTCTCCTCTCCTCTTCTCCCCCTCCTCTCCTCCTTCTCCTCCTCCACTTCTTCCTCCTTTTTTTTTGGTACTAGGGATTGAACCCAGGGTCACTTAATCACTTAAGCCACATCTCCAGCCATTTTTATATTTTTATTTTGAGACAGGGTCTTGCTAAGTTGCTTAGAACCTAAGTTACTGAGGCTGGCTTTGAACTCACCATCCTTCTGCCTCAGCCTCCCGAGTCACTGGGATTACAGGCATGTGCTAAGATGCCCAGCTGGTATCTATTGAACTTCTTGATGAAATAAGTATATTTAGGAAAATGTGAGTTTAACACATTTGTATGAACCACCAAAGAATTTCTCAGTCCTTTGTTATGCATTCTGTACCTCCAATAAAAAGGTTGTGCAGTGTTTTGGATGTGTTTGACCTCCTTTTTCTGAAGATCATTTTATATAACACCTCTGAGAACACATTTTGGGAAATGCTCTCCCTGTCAAATCACCATGTGCTCTGTGAGTCAATTATCTGCTTGCCCCTTGTCAGCCTTTGCTATTAGATGTTCCTAGGATCCTATTCTATGATGAAATCCATTAAGAAAAGCTTTTGCCTGTCCCCCCCCCTTTTTTTCAAGGAATAGTAGGAAGTAAAAAGGCCCAACTACTTTTTCAAGAAGAGCAAATCTGATTCAGAATGAGAAGCCTCTGATTCATCTTAATTGTAGTATTTCGGAAGGCAGAGAACATCTACTATTAACCTCTAACTGGATCCCTTTTCCCATCTTAAAGTGTGTTCAGCTGTCTAACCATAAGGAGCTCAGAAAGTCCTACTAACGCTGGTTTCAGACAACTGATTGCGATTTCACGGATGCATTTTTTGTGACCCACTTTTAAGGGGAGGATGAATGCTGCTCATGAAAATCACAACGGAGATGGGGATCTGGTCTCAGCTACAAGTTCCTGTTCAGATGCAACTCTGCCCCACAGGAACTGCACTAACTATATACATCAAGATGCTGGCAAGCCCCTGCCAGGGCCGAATGCTCACTTTGTTCCAGCATCCACTACATTTCATTGGGAGGGTCAGAATTTTGGCAATCTAACAAATTCTAACAAACTCTCTCATCTGGTATAGAAGAGGGATTTCTTTCTCTTTTATAACATTCTTATTTTTTTTCATATCATTGAAGTAATAGATATCCAGTGTGGGGAAAACTTATTTTCAGACAGAAATAAAAGCTCCACTAATTAGAAGGAATAGCTATCAAATTGTCGATTTCAATATTTTCTTACTTTTCATCTTAGTACACATTTATTTTGCAGAGCATTCTGAGAATATTTCTGAACTCTTTGTGCTCCTAATGCTAAAGGCTAGAATTTATTCTGAGGGTATACTATCTCTTCTTGGAAGAGCTAGTCTAGTGAGCCCGTCCAGAAATAGAGATACAAGTTAATCAAGAGTTTTTTTTTTTTTTTTCCTCATACTGTAGCACTGAATACTGGGAAAGTAATTCTGCTACTACAACTTTTGCTATGTTATTACTAAATCTTTTCTTTTTTGTACCAGGGATTGAACTCAGGGGTACTTGACCAAGTGAGCCATATATTCAGCCCTATTTTGTATTTTATTTAGAGACAGAGTCTTGCAGAATTGCTTAACACAGCCTCTCTGTTGCTGAGGCTGGCTTTGAACTCTTGATCCTCCTGCCTCAGCCTCCCAAGCTGCTGGGATTATAGGTATGTGCAACTGCGCCCCGCACTACTAATTCTAATACATGAAAATCCCAATAGAAGTGGTTAGACTGAGTCCTCTTTTAAATGCATTATCCTATTTAATCCTCCTAATGACACTATGTGGTATGTAGTCTGAATATCTGCATTTTTCAAGGGAGGAAACCAAAGCACAGAGAGGATAAGCAACTTGCCCAAGGTCACAGGTAGTAAATGGTGGAGCTGGAATTTAAACCTGGAACTTCCAAGCAGAGTTGTGGACAAGGTGCAGAGTCTGTATCCTTCTTTAGACTGAGGTGTTTAGTAAGGTGAAAGCCGCCTCTGTTGTGGGCTGGATGTAGCCCTAACCAGCATCATGATGTTAGCTGACTCCATTTTGATCCTATTAGCATGTTCAGATATGAGGACGCCCTCCGAGGGGCAAGGATGGGGAGTGAGGGAAAGAGAGAGAGAAAGAGAGAGAGAGAGAGAGAGAGAGAGAGAGAGAGAGAGAGAGAGAGAGAGAGAGAGAAATGAAAGCTCTCCTTGGGAGGAGTGCATCCATCAATACCAACGGGCGGAGATTAGGGGCCCAGGAAGAAGGAATGGTATGGCTCCCTGTGTACGGGTGTGGACAAGGATTATAAGAACAATGATACACTAATTCCTATTTAATGCTTTCCTATTTAGCCTTGTAATTTGTCCCCCACCTCCACTGAAGCTTAGCAAACCACACGAGCTCTCTGTTAGCTGGTCTTTGATGATAAAAGGAGTGGCAAGTTGTCCCATGTGTGGGGTTTGGGGCACTGAGGAGAGAGAGAGAGACAGAGAGAGAGAGAAGCACAGGGAAGGAACGATGAAATAGGCAAAGGTGACTGAGGGAGCGGCCTGGGGCAGCAGTCACGCATGAAGTGTGCAAAACAAAACCCAGGGCTCGCTGAGGATCAGAAATAATTGCAGGAGGGTCAGATTTCCTACGGTCTTGCAGAATGGGGCATGGATTTATATTTGAATATTATAGGGAAGCTCAGTCCTATATGTCTTAAAAACTGGAGGGGCTGGAGGGAGTAGGTCATTGGGGTGTGCCTGGGGGTTTATATTTCGTCATGGTAAGGGGAGCTCTCTCTGCTTCCTGGTGCCATGTTCCCAGTTGCTTCCCTCTGCCACACCCTTCTGCCGGGATGTTCTGCCTCACCTTGAGCCCTGAGGAATGGAGCCAGCTGTCTATGGACTGAGACCTCTGAAACCATGAGTCCCCAAATAAACTTTTCCTCCTTTAAAATTGTTCGTGGTCAGGTCCTTTGGTCACAGCAGTGAAAAAGCTGACTAAAAAACAGTTCATACATAATTTCCTATTTTAGACATCTAGGATATTTTTGAAATTTGCCCATATAAATAATAATGTGAGACAAGGATGCCTCTTGTTGTCATTTCCTGGATATCTTCAAAGTACAACATGATATAAAAATGAGAACGTAATTGCAAAAAAGAGAAATAATCTCTTTTTTGGGGGGTAAACACTGATTGTCATATAAGATTCAAGAGAAATGAGAAACAATGTATTAGAGAGTATTAAAAGAGTATGAAGAGAGTCTAGCAGAATGGCTGGGTCCAAGGTTAACATAAAGAAATGAGTGGCATTCTTGTACACCAGCAGTACTAATTAGAAACTATGACCCATAAATTTTAATGTGGTCATAATTCCAACAAGCATTTCAGGGAAACTTTACAAGCTTATCCTAAAATTGAAATGAAAGAGTAAAAGTCGAAGCATAGCAGAGACAATTTTGAGAAAGGAAGGAAAGTTGCCCATCTAGATACTAAGATTTAATGTGAGGATACAGTCATGAAAATGCTGTGTAGTGAGACAGGGATAGGCAAATATAACAATGGAGTAGAATAAATTCCCAGACACAGACCCTCTGCTATATGCAAATGAGTCTCTTAGAGAAGTGATGTTACAAGGTTGAATTTTTACTAAGTGGTTCTGGGAAAATTGACTGCTGTGGTTTAGACAAGTTTCCCTCAAAGATCCACATGTTAAAAGCTTGGTTGCCAGCTTGTGCTGCTTTGGGGTGGGTGGGACATTTAAGAGATGGGGCAAAGAAATTGGGTGAGTGGGGCTGTGCCCTTGAGGGGGATATTGGGACCCTAACCCCTTCCCATCCCTTTTTAAATTTACTTTCCAGCTACCATGGGGTGGATAGCTTCCTCTGTCACCTGCTCCCACGGTGATGTAGTGCCTTAACATAGGCCTGAAAGCAATGGACCTAACGGACCATGAACTGAAATCCAAAACTGTGAGCCCAAATAAACCTTTCTTGAGTTGATCCTCAGGTATTTTGTCACAGTGACAGAAAGCTAGCCTATTGACTATCCAAAGGGGAAAGACTTTAGATTCTCAATTTACTTCATAGAGATCCAAATGTGAGCCAGACACAATGCTACACACCTGTAATTTCAGGAGGCAGGAGTCTAGCAAGTTTAAGGCCAGTCTTGGCAACTTAGTGAGGCCCCATCTTAAAATAAAAAGTAAAAAGGTCTGGAGGTATAGGTCGATTGTGAAGTGACCAGGGTTCAATTCTCAGCACCAAAAAGAAAAAAGAAAAATACCCAAAGGTGACATTCAAACTTTAAAACATTTTAAAGGTTATGTAGCAGAATGCCTGTAAGGATTTGGAGTAGGAGGGACTTCTTAAACCAGATGTGGGGAGGGTTTGGAGGTGGGTGTGTGTTGGGGCAGAGGTCAGTGGGTTCTGGCCTCAGCTGTTCTGGCCCAGCAAGACTATGCCACAAGAAAAGCTCTATTCTCTTTCCAGGTTGAGAGAACCAAACCTCATAGGGAAAAAATGGGGCACTAAATCCATTTGAGTATTAATTCGTAAGTGTACATTTACCATGAAAGAAGTGTTCTAGTATCCGAGTGTTATTGTTTGGATGTGATGTGTCCTCCATGTGTGAGACAATGCAAGGTTTAGAGTAGACATGATCAAGCTATGAGAACCTTTATCCAATCAGTGAATTAATCTCTGATGGAATTAACTGAGTGGTGATGAAGGTGGGTAGGGTGTGGCTGGAGTACGTGGTCATTTGGGGGCATGCCTTTGGGGCATATATTTTGTATTTGGTGACTGGAGGTCTCGCTCTGCTCTCTGATCACCATGTGAATTGCTTCCCTCCACCACACTCTTCCACCATGATGTTTTGCCTCACCTTGAGCCCCAGGGAATGGAGCTGGCCTTCTATGGAGTGAGACTTCTGAAACTGTGAGCCTCAAAATAAACTTTTCCTCTACTATTGTTCTGGTTTTCTTTTAGTTATAGCAGCAAAAACATTGACTAAAACACTAAGTGCAAATGAAATTCTATCAAACTCCAGCTATGCTTGGTGGCCAAGCTAGATGGTCTCTCTCACATGAGGTCCCAGACACTGGGGACCAGGAACAATGAATAGGAAATTATCATGACCGATCCTAATTGGAGATGGTGAACTACACAATTATATGAAATCTTATACTCATCCAGGGTAAGTCACTTATCCCTCTTACATCAGTTTCTCACCTATAAAATAAGGAGGCACACAGCAATCTTCTCAGATGCCAGAAAAGCTACTTTATAAATAAAACAATGTTTTCAAGAGTGCATTTGATAAAATAATGTTAAGTAAATTTAGGAAAGATTCTAGTTTTTTTTTTTTTCATTTCCAAGCTTTTCTGTCCTTTTGAGTCACTCAGAAGCAAGAATGAAATTATTATGAGAGAGAGTATATTTGGGAAAAAAACTGAATATGGATGCTTACAAAACAGCAGCCTTTGATGACATGCACAAAAATGTCACCCAAAAGTGTTATGAATTGTAGCAATACCAACCACTGATCAGTGTTTCTTTTAGTTCCTTTCTCTTAGCGACTCAACACACTCTGAAAATGCAAATATTTGGCATAGCCATTTGTTGATTTATTTGTCAAATGGAATGACTCACAGCAGAGCAAATTAGCAGCCGTTGATAGAAAGGCAAAGCGAAATCCTGAGAACAAAATTGGACTTGTAAATATATATTTTTGAGACTCACAATTTTGGATGGCACCATGTTGGGAAATGTTTTGAACTGTCAACATTTAAAAACTGGAGATTTCACAGGAAAACAAACGGATGTAGTCAAGTATCTGTTCTTTCAGACCCAATTGTTCTTTTGCAGTTTGCCAGGGTCCACCTTACTCTCTATTGTCCTCTTTGGTTCTCAGTGACAAAGCCTCTCTGTCATTTGGGTTTGTAACCCATCTAGTTACTCTAGCTTGTAAGCTGTGTCTTAGATAATACCCAAGGATGGAGGAGGGAGCCTTGGTGGTCTAGATTAGGACTCTAAAATGGAGTTCTTAGGCTAGGAAAAAGTGGATGGAAAGATAGTTCAATATATCTGAGATAAAATGTTTTTCTTTGAATAAAGATATTCTTTATGGACCTCATTGAGCAACAGTCTTTTCTTTGTTTTGAAATGCATTTGAGCTGAATGGATTTTCATTTCAATGACAATGGATGTATTAAGTTACTCTGGTAACTACTAAAACTCTCCTACTAAAGGGAAAGCACACATTTTTTCCATGGGAACACCAGCACGACTAACTGCTCATCGAATATTGCAAAAAGAAGCGGAATATGACCTGTGGTAACAATCAGAAAATAACATCTTAAAACAATTGAAAACGTCAGGAGATCTGTCTGCTTGCTATTGCTACTTCCCACAAATGAACAGAACACAAGGCAAAGTGCACGGGTGCACTGGAGTTGACAGTACAGCAGGATGTCCATATCACACATATTCCCTGCTTTATAGTCCTTGGGTGACTGAGATAAAGGTCCTTAGTGAAATGCATTGCTTGTATACGGTGTGGTGGTGGGGCGCTGGGGCAGTGCTGCGATGGTTATATACAAGGACTCCAAAGTGCTGCCTTGTTTTCTTCTAGCCAGAGCTGAAAGCAGACTGTCATTTTTTTTTTTTTTCTGACAACTCTCATGGGCATCTGATGGTCTCTCCTGGTGTCACATCGCAAGAAGTTCAAATCCTTTCCCCAAATACCATTCCTCTGTGACCCCAAGAACCAGTCGGTAAGTTTGATTTGCCTTAAATAGTTGACCTCAACTATGCATCTTTGCCATCATCGGACCAACTGAACCACAATCCACAGAGCGGGATTCTCTCTTCCCCAGGTAAGACAACCCACGCCACACCTCCAAAAATAATGCATGAAATACAAGGTTGATTTGAGTATTTTATTTATAAATGTACATTTACTATAAAAGCTGTTGCATTTTAGACAACTTTTTATTTTTATTTTTTTACTATTTCTCAGAGGCATTTTAGAATAAATATTGTAAATGAAAGTTAGTGTAACCGATGTAGAACGCTGGCCCACCCAGAACAGTAACATCTTTTGGACGGACTCACATGAGGTGGATCATTCAGTTCATTAAATCTTACACTGCGTATAGATAACTAGCATATGTATTGCATTAATAACACTACATAGAAAGAATGAGAAAAATGTCATGAAAGTTTGCTAGTGAAAAACAAAGAGTTACCCATTTGTTTTTCCTTAGGAAAGAGGAGGGACTAGCTTCTGGAGTATGAGCAAAAAACATAAAATAAAATCAGATCTACTTCCTCAGGAACAATAAATCACTCACTTGCCTCATCGGTTTTTTAAACAAACACATTTACATTATAGCTCAACAGCGCAGGGCATTTTGTTTTCCTGGGATCTCAAAGATTATTTGAAAAGAAATAGATCATACTCATCTTACTGCATTGGAAAAACAAGATCTAGTCTGCCTAAGCTGCCATGTAACCGACTCCAAATGAAATATAAATCAAATAGAAATAGAAACAGTTGGCAATTAGAATTTAGAAAATGTTGGAGATTATTCTGTGCTGGTGACTAGTGTTCATTACGGGAAAAAGCACATTTTGCAGTTGGAGAATGGGGCTTTATTTTTCTTGACTCAATTCTAGCTTCAATACATGTACAATGAGTCTCACTAAGAAATATTTATAAATGGGTCTGTGAAACCAGAAGAGAATGTGCAATATTCATATAATCCTCACATAATGGATGGAGTTCCGCATGTAAAAAGTATTCTACAAAAATCGGTTATGAATGACCATATTGTACATGTTTTGTGCATAAAGTACTCTGCTAATATCATGCAAAGTGTAAACATCCACATTATCAAAATATTTAATAAAACATGCAGGTGGTTAATCAAAATATTGGACTTAATATGTACATTTTCAAAACTTTTTTCTTTTAAATTTTTCCTTATTTTCTTTTTAACTTTTTTTTTTCCTGTAAAACAGCAAACACCTCCATGAGAAGTCGTGGGAACTTGGAAGTGACTTCATCTCTCTTTGACATACTGCATCCATAATTCATCGCTGACCATGTGCAACAGCTTTGCATTTTCTAAGGCACAATTTTTAATGAAATGATGTGGAGATTTCAATCCAATAACAGCTCGTCCAAATGACAACGTGGTCAAAATACCACCAGTGGCTGAGGAAATTTCTGCACCTACATGGAACCCACATGCAAAGAACCGTCTAGCGTGGAAATAAATAATTGCTAGCCATACTCTATAAAACACAGGAAAAAATTATTGCTTACATAACGAAAAATCTACTTGACCTCTTTTTATGACTACATTAACCTATTGGGAGTGTTTCCATATCCTATATTCATGAGAGGTCACCTTCACTTATTTGCCATCATTTTAAGGCAGAATAAATAGTCCCTCTTTCCCCAGTCTTAGAGAAAACAGCCTGGAGATCTAAGTTTTGATGGTTTTTAGTCACTTGATTCCTTTATTGTCCAGCTGAAACTTATCACACAGGCCAGAGAATAAGCCAGGTCTCCACAAGAGTTTCTTTCTGAACTCCATGAGCAAGGTCCAGAATCTTGATAGTAAAGAAGGTGATGTAGGAGAACAATGGAGCTCAGATGTCCACTGGATTGGGCAGGACACAATCTGAGCTGTAGGTTCTTGCTGATCACATACCAGTGGCTTATCACAACCTATATCATGTGGATTCCACTGGAGTGGACTTATTTAATGCTTTTCTTTGGATACCTGTGTATCATGCCCTCAAGGAGAACTTGCAGGTAGGGTGAGCAGTGATCACACCCAATGATGGCCTCATCTCCATGCCTCGTATTAAGCCCTTTATTGAAGACTCCAGATCTAGTGTCTGGGAAGAAGCAAGCAACCCAGGCCTCATGCTATCATGGCCCCACCACTCTTTTCAAGATTAAACTTCCTCATAGATTTTGGTAATAAGTTTGGAAATGATGACTGAAATATCTCCCTCTAGTTTCTTCCTACCCTTTGGCAATGTCCTAGAGTTTAAGTCTAGCTGATATTGCAAAGGTTCTCTTTATTTTGATGGACCAGCCTATATTAATGATGTAACTTCCAAGATACCCAAAATCTAATACTAACAGTGCAATAATTTATTGGTTTTACTTCTATCCCAAAAGATAAGTAACACAAATGTTTTCAGGATTACAGTATATATTATCAGACTAGTGTCTTTGCATTAAAAACAAGTTATAGCTCAGAGACAGCTCACTGTGATGCTTAGTTTTTCTGAAATGCATTAAATTTATGCTCCTGTCTTTAGAACACCACATGTCTCAAATTGGCATGTCTTGCACTTTCTGCAGCTCAATTTTGTAAACATAAAGTGTTTAATTTCTAGAAATACTAAAACATAACAGGTTTATTGCAACCTTTAGTTACTTCCCAAAGAAGAGAATAACATTTTAAACCGCAAGCCTGTTTGGCCATGCTAAAACCATTTTTTGAACTATTCAGGATCATTACAATTCAATATTCTTTTGTATATTGCAAAATAACATGGAGTCGGGGGAAACCTCACAAAAACAACAACAGAAAACCAGGAAAAACACAAATACTGTGCTATAAAAGAACAGAAACAATCTTTTAGAAGAGCCTTTCAGAAATTAGATGAATGTTGAGAAGCCCCTGAACTTGGGGGTTTGTTATGCAATTGCCAGGGGACACCCTCAATCAAGAACAGTGAGTGATCTGGAAGCTTGAAAACCACGTCACAATGTCGTAGGCTGGCCAGCACCTGTGAGAAAAGCAAACAGACCAGACTTGGTGCATCAACATTTATTGCTTCAAATATTTTAAAACTGCACACAGTAGCAATTACCTTTGCCAAAGTCTTTTCCCAATGTACCACGCTGCTGCTAAAGCACGGTCTAAGGACACGTGGTACACCTGGAGGTTTGTGAGCAATGCAGATCCATGCTAGCATTTCAGACCCACTGAGCAAGATGGTACAAACCCACTGAAGTTTAGCTCAGCTTCTCTGGATTTCCCCTAAACCAAATAAGCTTTCTATTTTGTCTTCTGCAGCAAATAAGCAAGAAAATATTTTTTTCTCAGTTTCTTTAGGTTTTGGTTTAAGAATATTTAAAAGGGAGGAATTTGACATATACATATGATCTAGAAATAGGATTTCTAGACCCAGCAAGCAAAAATACAGAACACTCAGTGAAATTTCAGGTAAACAGAACATACTTATTTTAGGTCAAGTATATCCCATGTGGTATTTGGAACATATTTGTGCTAAATCCAGAGCAGGCAATATTTAGCAATTTTTTTTATAGTTTGTGTAGTACTATAGTAAAATACATGGTTTATCTGAAATTCAAATTCAAAAAGTTAATTGGGTATCTTGTATTTTATTTGGCATCCCTACCAGGAAAGGATTAAGTTCCTTGTACTGAGACAACCACAGCATTGGAAAAGACCCCAGTGGTTTGCATTAAATACATTTCTGGAGAGTGAGTGATGGAATAGAACCCATGTTCGAAGACACAGGCACCCGACACCCAAGCACAAATGGCACAAGTTAAACACGTGACAGCTTGAATTGTGACAGGTAATTTGTTTTGCACTTCCATTCCCATTTACATGTGAACTTAAAAACTGTTTACATTGCTTTTAGGAATTGCATTTTAATATGCTGTTATGCTATTTTTCCCTCCAAGAGAAAAATTTCATTTAAATGTGACTCGTTTACTTGGAGAAAATAGGATTATATATTCAGGTCTTATTATTTCACCAAAAGAAATTATTTTGTTTCACTTGGAATGCCTATGATGTCAACCACCCTTCACCTCAATCCATCTCCCCTCTTCTCAGCTCAGATCAAAGGAAAACAGAAAAAGAAAGAAAAATGATTTTTTAGCCATTTCTTCCTATTCTGACTCTTTTATTGCATTTGGGAGATATTCAACCAATTCAAGTGTATTTATGCTTCTCCAGTCAAGTTATTATCTCCTCCACCTAGTCATAAATATAAATAAATATATTTTTTAGGACACCAAGAAAAAAAATAAAGAACAGTATTCTCATATGCCGGTCATTCTCCTATCATGTGTTGACTTAATTAAAATTAGCCTAAAATGATGCTAATGTTTATCTGGAAAAGTAAACATAGAGGGAGTTAGGAAAATTTTGGGAAAATAATTGGAGAGACTGTGGCCATTATGACCCAATATTAAAACATATTATGAAGCTTCAGTAATTAAAACCATCCAGTAATGGAGAATAAATAGGTTAACAAAACAAAATATCTAGAAACAGACTTAAATATATATGGGGACTAAGTTTATGAGAAAGTTAGCATTTCAAATTAGTGAGAATAAGAGGAATTATTCATTAAATGATATTCACAAAAACTGAGAAAAAAATGAGGCTGGATATCTAGCTAATTTTTTATTCCAAAATAATTCTTGATAATCTCATCTTTATACATGAAAAAAAAACTAAAACCAAAAAATTCTAGGAGAAATCTCAGATAAGTTCATTGATACCTTTTGAATAGAAAGCATTTTTTAAAAGGAGTACACAAAACCCAGAATCCAAAAAGGAAATAAAAATTTAAATTACCTAAAGTGAAAATCTTTTGTCTGAAAATAAAACATGAGATGCAAAAAACAATCCTAACTACAATGTGCCGCAAACATAGCAAAGGGAAAATGTCCCTTAATCCACAGAGAACTCAATCAGGTATGAATAGAAAAATACACAGAGGAGAAGTAACTCAGACCCTGAGGTGCAGCTCAGTGGTACAGTACTTGCCTAGTAGGTGCAAGGCCCTGAGTTCACTTCCCAGTACCCAAAAGAAGACCAAAGAGAGAGAGAAAGAGAGAGAGAGAGAGAGAGAGAGAGAGAGAGAGAGAATATCTAAGTTGTGATTAAACACATGAGAAGATGTTCATGTTCATAAAATTATATAGATCCAGAGCAATGAGGTTTCTCTGTAGCTAGTAGAAAAAAAAACACTTTTCTTCCCTTCTTTTTTTGCAGGAGCATAGAACCCAGGGCCTATGCATGCTAGGCAAATGCTCTACCACTGGACTATGCCTTAGCTAGAGTAGATTTTTTTTTTTTTTTTGTACTGGGGATTCAGTCCAGGCAGAGCTTTGCTATTAAGCTACATCCCTAACCGCTCTTTATTTTATTTTGAGACAGGGTTCTCTAAGTTGCCCAGGTGGGTCTTATTATCCTCCCGCCCTCCTGGGATTACAGGCATGTGCCACTGCACCCAAAGTAGAGATTTTTTTTTTTTTTTAAACATATGGCTATATCTAGAACTGCTATCTCGCTGAGCCACAACCCCAGAAAGGGATCACTGATAATTTGGGGAAGGGAGACGGTGTACTTTCTAAACAATGGTTAGGCAAGATATCTGAAAATTTAAAAAGCACATGCACATGTCTTTTAACTCAGCTTTGCTACTGCTCAGAACCTATCTTGGAGATGCTTTCAAATGTTCATCAAGATATAGACAAGAGGGCAGGGGTTTTGACTCAGTGGTGGAGTGCTTGCCTAGCATGCACAAGGCACTGGGTTTGATCCTCAGCACCACATAAATATAAAATAAAGATATTGTGTCCACCTAAAACTAAAAAGTAAATACTTAAAAAAGAGATATAGACAAGAATGTTCCCTGGAACATTTAAAAATAATACTAAAACCCAAAAACAATCAGTATCCATTCCTGGACAATTGGTGTTAAATGATAGTAAGTCCATACAATAGAATTGTAGACAGCTACTAAAAAGCCATGAAAAAGAATGAGGAGAATGAGCATGGTAAATGGAAAAATTGCTAAGATATATCAAATTAAAAACAACAGTGGGGCTGGCGTTGTGGCTCAGCACTCGCCTAGCACATGTGAGGCACTGGGTTTGATCCTCAGCACCACATAAAAATAAATAAATAACAGAGGTATCGTGTCCATTTACAACTAAAAAAAAAGTTTAAAAAGTAACAAAATCTAAGCACAGAATAGCATGACTTTATGATTGTCATATTTGTGAAATAAAACCCAAGACATATCCAGGCATCTCCATCATGCAGGTATGTATCTCCAGGTGTGCAGGTGTGTATAAACATACATGAACATCCATTCTGCCCCTGCCCCCAAGAAATTATTAGGAAGAGATAACTTTGAAGATTTTTGCTTTTAATTTGGTATGTTTCTAAACAATTAATTTTTTCAATCATATCATTTATAACTTCCATTTATTTATTTACTCATGCTTTTCAATATTGATAGAGGATCTAGGCAGAGAGATAATGGGGCCTTTTGCTTTCTTCTTTGGTATTTCTTAGAATTCTAAAAAAACCCTAGCAAAGGATTACTAGGATTATTTTACCTTTATATAAGGATATAAAACAAACAAGGAAAAAAATATAGCCACAGTCTACCTCCAAATTGCTTTCTTATTTTTCATCTTGTTGCAGGAACTCCATGGTACTTTAGATTTGGAATTAAAGATTGTTAATGCCCTTTATATCTGTATATATACGTAAGAGAAAAATTCCTGGCCTAGATCCAACAAGCTAATTTCCAAAATAAATGACAATGAATCACCCAACTTTTCAATAAAAAAAAAAATCTGGATGGAAACAGGTCACTGTCACCCAGAGGTGGGCTCAGGATTGTTCTCTGTTGGCATTCTCCAAGCACTCTAAATGATGAAAGAAATTCAGAGCTACAGCACTTTCCAAATCTTCCTGCACATCCTGGAACCTAACACTGCCCTCTTCTGGTTCTGTGATTCACATGCAGCTCCCTCACTGAGGTTGAGAGAAGTATAATTTATAGGGGAATGATAGAAAAAAAAATCACTGTGAAACCTGCAAAAAAGGGCTAGTTTTTCTTTCTAGTGTAGCAAAACCAAACAAATAAAAACTCAGGTTAAAGAATATGTCTATAATTATTATACATTATACACATGTTTATGTATTTGTGTATATATATATGTTTATGATCTATATGGTATACTATTTACCCCATATTCTAATATATATATATATATATATATATATATATATATATATACATAAAATATATATATTGGTATAAAACTATTGTCATATATTTCACACAGGGTATAAATAGTCCTGTTTAAAGGCAGTAGCTCTACGTTAGAACTGTTTTGACTTCAAGTCAAAGATTTATCATACATTGAAACCACCTGGGTTTGATTGGCTTTTTATTTTCTACCATTTTACTAATAGGTAGATATTTCTTTGAATTTTATAAGTTTATAGCTATAAAACAGCTTAATTTCAATCTTTATTTCTAAAGTCTTCAGTCTTGCAGATAGAGACCCATGTAAAAAGATGATAAAAAAGGTTACTTCATTTGAGAAAGAATAAAGCATTCCTGAATTTCAAACTCCATTTTTTTCACTCTAGTGTTTTGAGTCTTTTCTGCCTGAAGAAGTTACATTCAAAGGTCGTCTGTTGTGTACTAGAGACAGAGGAAACAGAGACAAGCCACTGGTTATAGTCAGATCTTCTGAACAGCAGCTGGGCAACAGCACCCCCTGGTGTCTTGCAAGGGAACATGAACCTTTCCCATTAGACCCTTGTAAGAGATAGAAAGGCCAGCTGCTCTGGGAAGCTCCAGGGCAGCAATTATTTGTTAAGATCTTATACTTTACTAAGCTATGGAGAGTTGGAGGATGGGATGTGGAGGATTCAAAGAGAATAACCACATATTATGTAATGAAACTCCTGAGTGTAGGGTATAGCCACACTGAGGAATTGGAGCTTGCTTTGATAAACGGTGGAGACTCAGCCTTCACATTTAATCAACTCCAAATGGCACTGGTCTTTGAAAAATATGCCTGGACAAAGTGTTCCAGACCTCCTATCTTCCTTCTAGCTCACTGAAATCCCCATGATGGGCTCAGGCAATATCTCAAGCCTTGCCTACAGTTTTTATCTGCTGTTACATTCATATACCAGAATATAAATGATAAACTATAAACCAGATGAAAATGGTATTTTCACATTAGCAGTAACTTCAGTAAGAAACAAGTCACTGTCACCCTTGTTCTCTGTTGGCATTCTCCAAGCACTCTAAATGGTGAAAGAAATTCAGAGCTACAGCACTTTCCAAATCTTAAATAAGAGGTTATTTCATTATCATTTCTTTTATCTCAGTCCTAAGAATCCTTTCTCTTGGGTTTGGAGTGTCAACTGATGAGGAAAACCATATGAACTCCTAAGAATGGACCCTATGAAAGCCAGGTGATTACACCTGCTCATCCCGAGTACTCTCCCAGCACTTACTTCTGGATCGCAGGTAACAATCATTACAGTTCAGAAGACCATTTCGAATCCTAACATCTGTCCCGCTCACTGCATCTCCAAGCTGTCCTTTACAAATTCCACACTAGAGGAGAAAAGATCAGATATTATAAGATGCATAAGAAGTTCTTTATCATGCTTACTGTTTACATGAACAGTACATAATCACTTCTCTAATGTTGACGTTTTTTTCTTTGTGTCATACTGGAGATTGAAACCAGGGATGCTTTACTACTGAACTACATCCCAACCCTTTTTATTTTTTATTTTGAGACAAGGTCTTACTAAGTTGCTGAGTCTGGCCTTGCGATCTTCCTGCCTCAGACTCTTTAGTAGCTTGGATTACAGGTGTGTATCACCACATCTGGCTTACAACCTTGACATTTGCTGAATATCATTTAAGTATTAGACACTGCACTGGTAGTCAATGTATAGCAAAAAGAAAATATATATTTTCAGGATTTCATCCTAACTCCTACTTATTTTACAGAGAAAGACATTGATTCAGAGAAGGTAGTTGATTTGTTCCAAGGTTGTGAAGCTGGTGTAGTTATCTCATGGACTTCAAAGTCTATCCTTTAAACCTTTGCGATATAGTATTTCTCAATCAAGATGAGAAATTTTCAACAGATTGACCCTTGGTGGTTTTGAATAAACACACGGTCAGTGCATTATCAATTAAAAGTTGTCTATCAATAGCCTTCAAAGGCTTTGCAGCATTATTAGTATCATCAGATCAGAATTATTAGGAAATAGCCATTCCATTTTGTATTTCTACATCAAAGAAAATGATACCCAGAGGAACAAATCTACTGGGATGGAACTCCTTTCAGCCAATCAGCCTGACCGCAGAAGGAGACTCTGGAGATACTCTGCTGTTTGTACCAGACAAAGTGGCATTGGGGATTGGTCCAGGCTCCAGCTCTTGATTCATGTTCTAAGGTCACCTGGAGCAGAGGGGACTTCATACAGTTACAAGCTGTACCTACATTGTGTTTTGTCTTTGATCAGGTCTTGGTTTCATGTGATTACTGGTATTATTAAATTAATAATTTGGCAACAACTTCATTTACTATCTCTTAACTTAGAGGCAAAGTGGGATTTATTTTAAACTCATGCATTTACTTTATAGCCAAGAAAGCTATCAACAAGAAGTAGGGCAAAATTCCAGAATGAAAAAGACAGTTATACCGGTATTATGCAGAGAAAAAAATGACTCTTATTCAGAGACAGAAGGTTTTCTTAAAAAGTTATGTATTGTACCATGTACAGCCAGAGGAATGAGCAGTTGTGCTCCATTTGTGTACAATGTATAAAAATGCATTCTACTGTCATGTATAACTAATTAGAACAAATTAAAAAATTTTTAAAAAGTTACATGTTAATTTGAAATGTATCCATGAGTAGAAAAAAAGGACATCATATACTGATCTAGTTCCACTTATAAATTTTATAACGCATCTGGCATACTTGGATAGCTAGCCTTACTTTTAGGAGATCTGGTACTACAATTTAGGCCTCCTCATTTCAGTTTGTTGATTCATTCATTTAAAAATATTTATTGATGCCTACTCTGCCAGACATAGAAGAAAGAGTGGTAAGCAAGATGGACGTGTTTCCTGCCCTATGGAGTTTACAATTTACTAGAGGAGATGATAATTAAATATTTTGATAATGAGTGGTAAAGACTATGACAAGTTTTATAAGGGCCTATAACAAAGGCAGCTGATGTCTAGATGAGCAGAACAGCTTCTCTGAGGGACTGATATTCAATCTGTGATTATAGACATATTCATTCTGAGAACTATAACTTTGCAACTAATTGTAACCCCTTATCTTGTAGAAAATCATTCATTGGTCAAAGATTAAAACATGCAACCACAAGGGTTTAAGAAATAGGGCTAGGGATGTGGCTCAAGTGGTAACGCGCTCGCCTGGCATGCGTGCGGCCTGGGTTAGATCCTCAGCACCACATACAAACAAAGATGTTGTGTCCGCCAAGAACTAAAAAATAAATATTAAAAAATTCTCTCTCTCTCTCTCTTTTAAAAAAAAGGGGTTTAAGAAACAGCAAGATGTTACATTCCAAATGAATCCAGATGGCCCTCCCTGTCTCCTGGTATTCCATTCTCAGCTTCCTGTTATACTCTTATGCAACAAATATTATATGGTGAAGACAAACTGTACAGGTCTGTGTTGCTTCTTCTACTCTGACATTCCAAAGAAATTCAGGATAGGAAAGCTTAATCCTGTAGGATGGAGTCTACC
The DNA here is from genome assembly GCF_021218885.2 of Marmota monax. Taxonomy (NCBI): domain Eukaryota; kingdom Metazoa; phylum Chordata; class Mammalia; order Rodentia; family Sciuridae; genus Marmota; species Marmota monax. Next base: position 3,397,717 of record NW_026691950.1, on the reverse strand, counting down.
CACAAACACTTGGGGTGAGGGGTCACAAGGCCTCCTGGATTTACAGAAAGTATTTCTCAGTGTAGGATAAGGCCAAAGACATCACAAAACTGCATTTGGAGAAAAAAGCATTGAGTACATACCCTAAAACACTGGATGTGAAAATAGAGATTGAGGGTCTCGATGATCATGGCTGCTCCTTTACCCAAAGGAAGCCCACAGGAAGAGCATAGCTTCTTCCCACTGATAGACCTAGATTTAAAAAAATGTGTAATAATAAGATCTTTGGTTTAGAATAGTTGGTCAAATACGTAAACATGTAACCTCATGCGAAAATGGAAAACGTGGATTTTTAAAAAATGTTTATATCATGAATGAAATGAAAATTACCAACTTGACAATAAACAGAAAATTAAGCATTAAATATAAATTGCACACAACTACTAGACTGAGTAGAGTCCTCCATGGTGGTACTGAATCTGGGTGTGTGTGTGTGTGTGTGTGTGTGTGTGTGTATGTGTAAGTTATTTGTTCCAAGAATTCTGTGTAGTAGTCTATTCAAACGCCTTGGAATGATTCAATATGTTTATCATATGTTTTCATAAGCCCCAAAAGAAAATCAAGTTTAGCTGTGCTAAGGTCTCAATGTTGCTTTAAAATTTTTTCATAAATAGGTTTCTTGGCCCACTACGGCATTTTTCTTTACTTAAGGGAAGAAATGTTTAAAAACAGTCAATTGTAATATAGCAGAAAAGGGACCAGGCAGAGGGCCCGAGGTACAGGATCTGTTCTCTGCTCTGTCATCAAGTTCTGTGATCTGCTGTAAAGAACTCACTATAGATTTCCCTTCCCCCTACAGAATGAGAGGGTTGGTCTAGATTATTTCTGCCTTGTCTTCCAGGGCAGACACTGTGAGTCTGTGATCCAGGCTCTTGCCTTCTCTTCTTGAGGGCAGGGCAGTACCTACCTTCTCCCTGTACCCCTGCAGCACAGGGCCTAGCAATGGGCTAGAGTCCCATTCAGTAGAACAACACCAGGTGAGGTCCTGGGCAGCACCCATCTGAAACTAGTTGGCCAGATGCAGCCTTCCTACAGCTAAGACCAGATCGCAGTGATGCCCACTGTTGGAAAAGCACTGGGGACTGAACTCAGGGCCAGGGCCTTGGGCAGGCCAGGCCAAGTTCTACCAAGGAGCTACACCCCTAGCCCTAATGCAGTATCATTTGGAAGCTAACAAGGTACAGAGGGACAGGGGAAACAGAAAGGAAGAGCACAGAAAAGAGAAAGAGTTTTATCAGTATTTCTCTCTTATCCGGTAGTTAAATGAATTTCTACATCAATGAGAATCTCTGGGTACTGACTAATATACGTAGTCTCTCCGTGAATGGAACAGACAACTTTTAAAAATGTCATGGGGCCCAATTAATGTGGAAGCAATCATTAGAGGGCTCGAGAGGTTAAAAGAATGGTGTTTCCTTTCCCAGCCTCCACCTGGTTCTCTGTCAGAGTGTCAGTGGATCCTGACTGGAAGGGGCGTGTGTCTTGCAGGGAAAGGCACCAGCAGAGGAGCCCAGTGACTGTCTGGTGGATTTTATTATTAGATTGCAGGTTCCACACAATGATATCAAAGCCCTGTGGCCACCACCATAACCAGTGCCACATACTTGACGTGGGCTGTGGTGGGCTGATGAGTCTGCAGGCAGATGCGTGTGTCGGAGGAGATGTGGGGGAGCAATGCCTCAAAAGCACTTGGCAAGGACTTATTTAGCTGAAATGCTGCTTGGCAAGCTCTAGACCCAACAAAGCAGCCTCAGAGAGGCTTTCTGACCTCTTATACCTGTTTGGTGACTGGCCAGGAGGGGTGGGAGAACAGGGGGACAAGGGCCCAGCCTGGAAGTACTCTCGTGGGCTTTTCCTGTAACATGGTAAAGGAGACAAGAAAAGAGAGGCCCAAACCCATAAGAAAAGACATTTTATATTTCAAAAAAACAAACAAACAAAAAACTTCCTTGATAACCAAATCAGAGATCTTGGTCTTCTAGTGGTCATTAAAAAAAAAAAAAAAAAAGAAAGAAAAAATAAAAAACCAACAAAACAAAACCAAAACCACCCCCCCCCCAAAAAAAAAAAAAACAAAAAAACCCAAAACCCAGAAATAGTAATTCTGCCTCACAAGGATTGTCCATGCATTTGCTACTTAAAATCAAAACCAGGATGGAATGCTGGCATTTTTAGTTAAAATCTTCTTTGGTCGAGTTTTTCAATTTATTCATTGAACTGCTTTAGAACACTGAGTAAGATATAAAACTATGGACTTAGTGGGCGGGTCAAGGTAAGCAGGGCACTGGGGAAACTCATTAGGAGAGGCCAGAAATAAGGGCAGACCTTCAAGGAGCTCTTTTTCAGTGAGGGGTTTCCACCTTGAATGCGTTCCTGAAGGGTGATGTTTACAGGACTTTACAGCCACCAGGAATGCCACAGGTGGTGGTGGATCTTCCCGCCCCAGCAGGGTTGCACAGAGAAACCCTGCTTGTGACTCACCTCCTCTGGCTTTTAGAAGTTAATTTCATTTAGATTAGTAAATTAAGGAAACGGGGCACAACAGAGAGAAGAACAAGGAAAAGGAAAATACCAAGGTAAAAGCAGACAGAGCAAGACCGTCTGTCTCCTGGCTGCTTTCAGCATCATTCCCTAAGCTCAGGGCCACCCTAACCTCCCTCCTCAGGCAGCTTGTCTTCTGCAAAATGTCACACTCTCATGCCTGCTAGGAAGGCACTCTACCTCTGGCCTATAATGCCACCCCAAAATACAGTTCTTACAAAATTAAAATGTAGTCCAGGGGCTGGGGTTGTGGCTCAGTGGTAGAGTGCTGGCCTCGCATGCACGAGGTACTGGGTTCGATCCTCAGCACCACGTAAATGTAAAATAAAGATACTGTGCCCACCTAAAACTTAAGAATAAATATTTAAAAAATAAAATGTAATCCAAGGCAGCTATCTTAATGAGTGAGCCTAACAATTGCAGCATAATATTTTTTCCTTGAAATGATATTTGTCTATACACTCTGAGATAATTTAACTCAAAATAAATAATTAATGTAATAGAACTGCAAATTCTATCCAATATTTAGATTTCTGGGTTAAGAGTATAACTTTACCTTTTGTATATTGATGTATTCAGAGTAAATATTTACTTGTCAGGAAGGCTGTCTCAAACTTTCATAAATATTTTTGACCTTGTCTATGAGATTAAATTGAGAAAAAGCACAGAAGTGCTGCTGACATCTTGCCCTCTCACAGTTGCAATTTTTCTGCTTCTAAGTCAACACATTTTTTTAAAAAAGGAATTCCACATCCATCTTATTTGGTTACTCACTTTCGCCTTTCACTTGGAGACTCCATCTGATGGTTAATGTTTCTATCCAATGGGAGGGTTTTTGGCTTCACTTCTTCTGACATGTGCATTGGTGTGTTTGATACCTGTTGATTCTGGGATGGATCTAAGGCCAAGTAAAGAACATAAATTCTGCTCAGTAAAATCACCATATTGCCTAATAAGTCACTTGCTTTACAGGGCTAATGCCTGCTGAGGTCTCGCAGCAATTTCACAGAGGCTTTGGGCACACAGGCGAGGGAGGCCCGGGTATCCATGGCACTGTGAATTAATTGTGGAAGGAAAAGAGATCTGGAGCCAGGGCCTTTTACCTCATTAATTTTTGATGTAATAACAAGAATACTTAAAACATTTACTTCTTATGCATCAAAGGAAGCAAATTTGGGTGGTTGTAATTATAACCTGGAATGGAACTTCTATAAAGGTAACACCCATTGCTTTCTCTGATCCATGGATCACACCAACTGTAATGTGGTTTAAACCCATAAGGCACCTTAATTAAGGCATCCAGCTTCCTCAGTATCTCTATGTGGGAACATAAGTCGATGCTTATGAATGATTGCCAAACAATGTAAACATACGAGTAGACCATACCCTAGAAAACACAAGGCAAATTCATTCATTCCACTTTTAAAAATGTATCTTTGCTTATCAAATTTGCTTTGGTTATAAACACATTCATATGGTCACCCTTTCATCCTTACCCTTCCTCTTACATAATCCCTCTGTCTCTAAACTAAGTCAAGAAGTGTCTGCCAGCAGCAGACATTCTCAAAGTTTCCTTAGTGGTTAAAAAACAAACAAACAAACAGATAAGCTAAAAACCCACACAAACACAAAATTCAAATTCAAAAGAGTGATCAAGATGCAGAAGCCTTGAAGCATTCATAGATTTGACATTTAAGTTTCAGTCCTCTAGGGATAACCCTGAAGATCTGTGGCATGGGGAAACTGATCATTTTGGTGAGGAATGAATGTGACTTTTATTCAGTGGTGGGTCTGGTGTGTGGGGGACTCAGGTGAGAATGACCGTGGCTTCTGGAGGGAGCTAGTGGATCCTTCTCAACCTTTCAGCACCTGCATTTCAACTCAGCTTTGTGGATTCTCCACTTCTGTAAGCACTTTATGGGGAGATTATATCCACTGGGGTGGAATGGGGAAATTTGAAAACGTCTTAAAATGCATTGCTTATGAAGGTCAACGGTTTTCTGTATAGTTTTTTTTTTTTTTTTTTTTTTTTTTTAAAGTGCCAAAACCTGCTCAGGTCTTACTGGTCCCCAGTGATACTATATGGAGCCTGGGGATGTGGCATGGGAATTTATTAATTATATATTTAGCATAAGGTAGAAGACCAGGCTCTTAGAGAAGCTTGCAGTCAGCAGAAGTTATATTTGTCTGGACAATGTAAAGAGTCTTACAATAATTTAAATATCGAGGTTAATCTTCTCCATTCTTACCCTGAGCTAGCTGTGGGTTCACCCCACAGGGTGGGGCTCCAGCCTCTGTATCCAGCTGATCTTCATGGATTCCTCTTGATATGGGATTCTCAGAGTCAGCCAAGGGTCCTTGAGTTAGGCTGTTAAAATAAAGAAACATTATTTGGAACAAGGAAAAAAGCAACTGGATTGAATTTACTTACCTATCCATTAAAGCATAGAAGTACTAATTACAAATTGAAAAAAGACATGAGACTGCTTATATGTACTTTTTACTTTAAACTAGATTGAAAATATCAAAATATTATGCATTTGAACCATCCATCAATGTAACAAGCTCTAGAACTGATCATTTCTGATGCTGGAAAAGGATGTCCAACAAATTTTGCATTCTAATCATTTCAAGGGCTGCAGGAGCTAACTGGAATCTCCCAGATTTTCACAAAGGGAAGAGATCATTTGGGCCACATGGGACCTTTGCAGCCCTAGGTAGTTCACTGGCCTTTCAGTAACTTCTGTGTGCAAGGAAAGGAGATACAAAGGAGAAAAGGGGGTAGTTTCTAGTGACAAGGGCAGTGTGGGTAACTAGCAAAATTCATTTTAAAAGCCTGTCTGCAGAACCAGGGAAAATGCACATAAAATGCTTTTTGGCGTCATTTAAGTCTTCCTGACTAGTAATTTTCATTTCATAAAATGAGAAGCCCTTTAAACAGCATCAACTGGAAACAGATGTGTTTATCCAAAGACAATGCAGTCTCTGGACATAGGCTTTTAGCTCTTAAAGCTTACAGTTCACTGGGTCTTCTAGCTGAAAAGCACAGGGAAATTCTGAGGGTAAAACCCCACCAGAGGAGTTCTGCTCCCAGGTGACCTTTCGAATTGGCCAGTCTTTGAAATGACACTTAGATAGCCTTTCATGTCTTTGGGTCTCTCTGTATGCTAAACTTGTGTGCAGATACGTGCACTCTTGCTGATACGTATCTGGTATCTCAGGCCCTAGAGATAAACATGTGTCTCATAGAGAATATGCTGGTGGCACAGTACTGCCCACTTCCTGGGCTTTTTTGCAGCTTTCTTCTTGGTTAGATGGGGGTGGAATCAATGAACCCATCACAGCCCACCACTACACCAGAGTCTACTCCAGTCTGAGCACTCTGATGGCCCCACGGTTTCTGGCTTCCTTTTCTGACCTATAGAACATGCTGGAGCCCAGTGAGGCAGTTATGCATAACCAACTGATTAGCTGATTATCCTTACTATTATCACCCAAAGCAAACATGGCTTCTTAGGGTGAGGGCATACCAACAACCAAGTTTAGGTCCACAGTGGAAGCCTCATTTCAACTTCTGTCCCTCCAGACACATTTACCCACTTCAGGTGACTGATACTTAGGTTTGGGGCTTTGAATTGATAATAAACTTCTTTGGTGATTTAAACTGCTTCCCCTTATTTAAAAAAAGGTTGTGCTTATTTTAAAATAAGGCTATTTATATTCAAGAGCATAAGGACACTGACTTCAGAGCTATTATACATATTGTACATGGTCAAGCAATATGTAATGCATTACTGGAATGATCACTTCAAGGCTGAATATGATTTGCATTAGCAATGGTTACCCTTCTTGGGGGTGAACAAGCAATCCCACCTTGTGAATTTCCATGGAGATCCTGGGAGGGGCTCATACCTGTCCTTCTCCTCCAGTGGATTGCTTTCCCTAGTCTTAAGCAATAAGTCACTGTCATTCCCCGGGAATGCTTTCTTCTGTCTTATCTCTTTTTCTTCATCTTGGCAGTTTGCCAAAGCCATCTTATTCTAAGGGGAAAAACAAGGACAAACTTAAATATAATTTTTAAATGCACAAGAAGACATTTATCTCTGGCCATGGGATATCTGAAGCATTTTCTTTCTGAGACACAAAAATTTAATTTCTTTACCTTCAATTTCTTATTAACATGTATTAAATGTTCAAACTAATGGGATTCATGCTGCTGTTTCCACATATGTAAACAGTGTGCATTGATCCTATCCATCTACCCTTCTTCCCTCCCTCTCCCCTATGAAGGATTTAACCACATTGCCTACAGTTTAAAGAACAGTCATTTAAACTAGATGATTGTAGTGATTTCTAACAATTTACAATAAATGTACAATCTGGATTTCTCTCAAATATTATTATCATAAAGTGGAATTGGTTAAGAATCCTCGCCTCTGGCTTTGAAATAAAGTCACAGGACTGTTTATTTCAGGACAAATGTCTTTCTGGTATCCAGGGGGATATTCTATCCTATGCAGATTATGGACCAGGCAGGTTTTGGTATGACTTCTGTCCAGTACCTCCATGACCTTGTTGGAGGATGTGGAGGTAGCCTGGCCTTTCTAGGCTCTCTCCAGCCCTCCAAGACACATCAATTTCTTGTGGATTTTTTTTTTTTTTTTTTTTTTGCCATTAGAAGCAACTATTACAGAGGCTGGTGGAGAACAGATTGTGGGCATCTCTGCTGTGGAGAAACAATGCCAAGGAATGCATGGGGTGGCGAGAGGAGAAAATGCCTGTGGAAGGAGTGAGCAACCCAGAGCCAGGCGGTGAGGACGTTCCAGCACGTGGTGTCACTGCCAAGTTGTCTGGGTACATGTGGCCATTGCAACAGCTCTGTGTCTCCTCAGGGAGAGGGCAGGATGTGGCCCGGCAGTGGCAGGGCAGTAGGTGAAAGGGTGGTGCAGCCACTGACATGATCCTAGGGGAGCAGCCAGCCCTGGGTTTAAACTGTGGAGTTTGGTGGGGAAACTTGGCCTTGTGCTTTTATACTTCTACTTAAGTTTATTTATGTCACAAATTGCTCTTAATAAATGTCCTCACCACTGTCCCACTGCCTTCAGTGATGGAGGAGGAGGTAGACAGCTGGTCTGCAGAACTTGAAGAAATAGTGAACGGAACCACGGTGTCCTCAATTATCTTACGCTCCTGAGGGGAGTACAGGAATCAATGAAAGGGGGGAAATTAAAAAATACATATTTGTCAAGAGAAAAATTACACTAAGGAAACTTGAGGGGGGCAAAAACACATCAGGATATGTACAAACAAGCAAGGCATTAAAAAAATAAAAACCATTATTTTCCAAAAGCATGCAAATCATATAACGTTTCTATGGGCAATAATTTAGAAATAAACATTGAATTTAGACAACCAAAGTCTGAATGAGTATAATTAAATAGGCCCAGTTAAGAAGTGCTATTAGGGATCTGACTATCTAGCAAAAAAAATTTGCGGTAATTTTAATCATAAACAAATTTTAAATAACATATATAAAATGTATCCACTTTCAAGTTCTCTGATGTGGTCTTGTTCATTCAGTTCAAAAAATCAATAAATAAAATGAAACAAAGTAGAACTCTTCTCTCTGTATCTCTTTAGTACCATATAATAAATGTAGTAATAAGAATATATTTATTTAGCCTCAATATCAAAATCATCCTAGAAAATTAATTCATTATGACCACACATGCCTGTTACAAACAAGCACATACACAATAAATGAATTGATTTTTTTTTCACATCATCTCTCTAAGCCTGATCAAGAATCAGACTCTAATAGGTGATCAGATGTAACTATTTCATCTCCTTGACTGTGGCTCAACACACCCTTACCGTATTTGGGGTACTGTTATCTTTTAGAGCCTACATGACTTTTTTTTTTTTGAACTGGGGACCTAACTTAGGGGTGCCTTAGCACTGAGCCACATCCCCATCCCTTTTTATTTTTTATTTTGAGACAGGGTCTCACTAAGTTTCTTAGAGCTTTACTAAGTTCCTGAGGCTGGTCTCCCACTTGTGATCCTTCTGCCTCAGCCTCCCAAGTCACTGGGATTACAGGTACGTGCCACTATGACTCTTTTAAAGAGGCTGGTAGATTCTGCTGAGAGTACAGACAGCCAGACACAGCCACATGCATACACATGCCACAGACTCAAAAGGTGGTGACACACTTTGAGGAACTGGGATGACAAGGTCAAACTCCTTCTTGGGAATTTCCTACCTCCTCATAGTATCTGCGTTCTTCCTCTTCCACCTCCTTTTGGGCCTTTTCCCACTCTTCCTTCAGCTTGTCCTGTTCCTTCTGGTATCTCTCCTGTTATGGGATGTCCATAGATCGTTTGGAACTGACCACTGCATACATCTCTGGGATTTTTTTCTTCCTCTACATCACCATGTATAATATGTTGCGAGAGGACCTTTTTCGGGGTAATATTCTGAGCCTAATTGATTCACACCATAAAAGGGAAATACTACTTTGTGCCACTGGAACACTTTAGGAACATAAAAACCCAATAGAGAGCAGTTGTTTTCTGCTGTTGTGTTTTGTAGAATTACTCTAGAGAGTGATAAGAAGTTTGCTTGTGGAAAGAGAAAAGATGGAATAATGGAAAGTTCCCACAATCTTCCCGAGCTTGGGTTTTGTCATAAATCAACAGTTTGCTTCAACTGGGCCTTGCAGGGATGAGTGTTGCCAGGGATGAGTGTTGGCTGGGGACATAGCTCAGTGGTACAGCACCTGCCCAGCAAGCATGAGCCGCTGGGCTCCACCCCCAGCAGCAGGGGGCAGAGAGAGACAGACAGACACTGGAGTTCCTGAGAGCTCACTAGAAGGAATGAATAAATGGAGATTAGAAATAATGCTTGAAATGAGAACTGACACCTGGATGTCTTAGGGACGGCATCCTGACATGACAGAGACAAAGGAATCATTGATGTGTGCTGCACAGACTCCAATTATTTTAGGCTGATGATTGTCAGTCCTCTCTCTGAGGCTAAAGCAAATTTGCACTTTGCCTTCCAGGAAGGCACTGGGATGTTTTCCAGGTATTACCCGTTAGGTCACTATCTTAGGAGCAAAAGGACTTCGTTGGAATGTCCAGAGACTGGCGTTCTTACTGATGCTCCAGGAAAACCACTGTTGGTCAGCCCATGGTGGACTCTTAAACTCCAGGTAAAAACTTATTATCAAAACTGAATATTGTATTGTAGAGGTTAAGAGAGAACTTTGAGGAGCTTTTCAGAACACAGGAGACCCAAATCTATATAACGGCTGAAAACCAAGCAAAGCTTCTTATAGGCGTATCAGTTCCAGGAACCTCCTCATGAGCTTCACTCACCAGGAAGATGCAGGCAGTGAAAGATGCATTTCCTGTGTGACACACCCACCCACCCACACACACAACCACACCATACATATACTACACCACACACAAAACACACAACACACAATGCAAACATAGCACACACACACACACACACACACATACACCTTGCTTCCCTGCTTTCCTTCATAAACACCTTGGCTCACAACCCAAGATGCCACACCAGGTAACCATTTTTTTGTGGGACAAGGAGCCATGCCCAAGCCTGGTGCCTGCATCTATGAGCATGGCCACCCTTCAGAGTGTGACAGACCGAGGGCCAGGATGGGACACAGATGCCCCTGTCTTCTTTTCTCTGTGGAACTGTGACTCCTGATTGTCTGGGGAAGAAGCAGCTGATTTCCAAGATAACAGCAGATGGCTTGCCCTGATGTGAGGTCTTCCCAAGGGTCCTAAAAGTCCCAACCACTCTGGGATTTTGATGAATCAGGTTCTTTCTGATATTTTGGTATTGAAGGTCTAAGCCTCTGCAATTTTCAAAAATGCCAAATTTAACTTGCAGAGCTAATGCACACTAAAATTGACTAAATATCTAACTCTCTACCCCCGGCTCTAGAAGTTAGGCCAAAAGAAGTAAAACAACAGAAAAAAAAAAGATAAAAAAGAAAAATTTTAAAAGTAAGTAAAGGGCTGGGGGTGTGGCTCTAGCGGTAGCGCGCTCGCCTGGCATGCATGTGGGCCCGGGTTCGATCCTCAGCACCACATACAAACAAAGATGTTGTGTCCGCGACAAAGAAATAAATAAATTAAAAAAAAAAAAGTAAGTAAAATAAACTTGTATTAAGCATACAGCAGAAGAAAGTCATCAAACTTAATGAGATTTAACATTCTTTTCCTTTAGAACTTTTTGGTAGCCTCAGCTCTACTAGGAGTGTAGTGGAAAGAGCATATGTTTTAAAGTCATATAGACTTGGAATTGAATCCAGGCTCAACACCAGTTAGTTGTGTGACCTTGGACAAGTAATTTAATTGATACGAGTTTAGTTTCTTCAGTTTCAAATAGGGGCTAATGAGACACACTCTGAAGGGCTATGTGAGGATTACATGAGATAAAAGTCACCACCAACCACAGACTCTGACACATCCCAAGTATTCAACATAGGTTAGTTTCTAGGGTTACCAGGGTACTCTTGGAAGCCCTACTAATCCACGAAGCAGGCATGAAGCCAGTGGGCACATGATAAATGTACTCCCAGAATTCTTCTAGAATCGATAATTAGCAGCTTTTACTCAAAGGTGAGTAAACATTTCTGCTTGAGGAACTAGACTGAAGCTGAATTTTACTCCACCTGTATGCTAACAAATAGCTTTTGGATAATTCATCTCACTGTTACTTGAACTGGAAATTAGTACCTAAGGAGGTGACGAATGGGTAGACAGAGCCTTAATCAATACATGGGGGGTTTTCAAGTATTAACACGAATGGTTTCTCCTGTTCATCACTGTACCTCTGGCAGAGAGAGAGTTAGATACAGGATGCTGTGTCCTGGATATGAAATGAATAGACTTAGACTCACCAACTTAGGAGAAGAATTGGCTGCTATCCGTTTCCTGTGCTAACAATAGATTTAATGCAACAGAAATAAAGAAAGCATCATCTAAGGAAGGGCAAGGGAGGGGCAGCAGCAAACCCAGTCCTACCTGGAGCAAACGTTCCTGCTCTTGCTGCCACTTTTCCTGTCGCCTGCGCTCCTCTTCTGGGTCCCACGCCCAGAACTTAAACTGCTCAGAGAAATAAAACCACGATCAGAATTGAGTTCTGTTGTCAAGGACAGGCCAGGACAAGAGAAGACCATTTGGGGCTGGGGATGTGGCTCAAGTGGTAGCGCGCTCGTCTGGCATGCGTGCGGCCCGGGTTCGATCCTCAGCACCACGTACAAACAAAGATGTTGTGTCCGCCGAAAAAAAACTAAAAATAAATAAATAAATTCTCTCTCTCTCTCTCTCCTCTCTCCCTCTCCTCTCTCTTTAAAAAAAAAAAAAAAAAAAGAGAAGACCATTTGCCTCCAGCCTGTCACCTAATGTAGATATACAAGCTCAAGCCTTCCTCTATCTAAATGTGCTTTTTGGTGGTGGACACCAGTGTTGAATCCTACTCTCTTCAATTCATTTCCAAGATGCTGGTGTGATCTGTGAGGCTTTGAGAACTAGTAAAAACACAAAGTAGCTATGGGGTCAGGGAGGCTTTGCTTCATTTCTTTTAGAAGTGATATCTTAATTGCATTCACACTCTTAAGCACAAGATGATCTACATACTTATCCTAGATCCAAGCCAATGGGACCAATTATTTCAGCAGAAATGAATTTTGAATGAACAAGTGTCGGCTGTACTATATAGCTAATGCTTTCTATTGCAATTGCTTTTCCATACCAGCTTTCCCTAAAGTGGGTTATTTAACTCACCAATGACCACCTATGGATCTAGGTAAGGGGAAACCCCCTGACCTGGGGCTGGTAAAACACTCAAACCCAAAGACTTAAAAAACCTTAGCAGAAGGTTTTTGCAAGTTTAGGAATCAACTGAACGAACTGGAACACAGCTAGTCCTCAGAACCCATGGGTTTAACCAATCACAGAAAGATTTCAAAAGGGAGTAGGTGTAACTCAGTGGTAGAGGGCTTGTCTAATGTGTGTAGGATCCTGGGTTCCATTCCCAGCACTTCAGAAAAAGAAAAAAAGAAATATTTTTTTAAGTTGCACTAAAAATATACAGACCTTTTCCCATTATTATTCCCTAAACAAATGAATTAACGACTAGTTACCTAGCATTTACATTATATTAGGTATTATAAATAATCTAGAGAAGATTGAAAGTATATGGGAAGATATGTAAGGGGTTATGTGCAAATGATGTGCTGTTTTATCTAAGGGACTTGACCATCTAAGAATTTGTGTATTTGACCAAGTCTTGGAACCAATCCCCTGTGGACACTGAGGGATGACTGTAGTTAGAGAAGGGGGCATAGAACAAAGCAGGTACCTGTGCCGTGGAATATGGGAGTGGGAGGGTTCAGGGATGGAAGGGAGAGAAATCACAGCCTGCCTCTAGGAAATCAGCAAAAGATGGGCTCCTTCATTTAAAGTCCAGCTTTAAATGAAGGCACCAGAGTAGGTGCCAGGCAGACCAAGCTCATCAATAACTACATTCTTCTCTTTCCTCTGTTCTGATGGAATGGTTTTGGGAGGCACTTAGAACTCCCTGGGGATCCTGAGTGGCAAAAGAGAGTGAGGGTGAGGGAGTTAGGGAGGGATGGGAGAGGCCTAACGGGGCAGGGTGGGGAGCAAGCTGAATCTACCTTCTCCCAGCAGCTGGGAAGCTGGCCAGGGTCAGTCCTGTCTAAGGGTTTGACAGGTTCAATTACTGCCCAGGATACCAGGGCCAACCCACTTGCACCCTGTCCTATCCCCAAAAGAGGTGTATCACCACGCAGGTGTATGATGGCCAGTCAGCCCAGGGAAGCATCTCAGGCCATCATCACTTTAGTATATTTAGATAGATGAGACAGATGAAATGAGGGTCTCATTTTGTACTCTTCGTGTGATTCTCACAAATAGTGGGGATGACCATGATGTTCATAGAATAGTAAAGAAAGATAGGCCTATAAGATAGGGAAATGTACTTCCTATTTTCTACTCTCGGGGTTCATACTACACATATGCATACCATAGGTTATAGCAAGGTATGCAGGGGTACTTAATTGTATATAAACTAAAGTTTCCCAAATGTCCTCAAATGACCATTAAATGTCATCCTAGTCTATATGTGTAATAAGAATTGTAATGCATTCTGTTATCATATATAAATAAAAAAATGTCATCCTAGTGTGAATCCCCATGGGAAATTGTACTGGATTTTAATGTTGCTGGGTCCTGGTATTCCCCTAGGACTTGAAGGCAGTTGAAATGTCCAGAAGTTGGGTTTGGCCCTTCACTGTGGAGAAGTCAGATGTTTATGTGACTAAAGACACAGGGGACCAGTGAGGAAAGTCCAAAAGAAGAAAAAATGAAAGAATCCATTAGGAATTATTTAAATCTCAGATTAATGCTATGTGGTAATCTCAAGAGTAAGTCACACAGCAGTAGAAAGATGGAATGTGGGGTGCGGATTCAGCTCAGAAAGCACTGCACATTGGTTAAAAAACAAAAGAGAGAAAACATTTGAGGAGGAAGATGAGGAGGAAGACACCAGTGGAATAAGCAAGAGGGGAGAAAAGTGATCTTCCTCTTTTGGTAGTTATTTGCTGAATACTTACTGCAGCCTGGGGTTGGGGGTGGGCTGTCCCACTAAGAGGCCCAGCCTGCAGAGCTCATAACTGAGTGCACAGAATGATCATCAGAAGAGAGTGTAACACCCGTCCCAAGGAGAGGCGAGAGGTGCTAGAGGAAGTCAGATTGGAGATCACTGAGCCCACTTGGCCCTACAATTTATTTGTTCATAGGTCTGTATCCCCCTCCAAGGCAGGGTTGCCTCTTTTCCCTTTAAGAATCCCAAAGCCTAGTGTTTTAGGCCCTCAATAATTATGTTTTTTTGAATAAGTGAATGCAAGCACTTCATGGGGGTGATGGGATCCTGCCTTCACAGGATGTGGGGCCTCCAGTGCTACTCGGGCCCACTGAAGACAGCGTGAGTCTGCCGAGGTCAGCATCCTGTCACGCTTAGTTCCTCCTCAGGCTTTCCTTATTTCCAGGTTTCTTATACTTTCCTATCCTATGGGGAGCCAGTTACTCTTGAAAGAACATCATGCTTAAGGGGCGGTATTGTTAGAGAATTTACTTAAATAGGTCAGTAATTTTTCTTTTCCTTGTTCTATTTTCTATAAGCCAGAAATGAGACTGTATCTCTTTGGAGTGACTCTTCACTCCACTCCTGCCCCGGGGGCAAGTGAACAATTGAACATCCTTGCTCTGAATGCAGTTTAAAATGGAAACAAGCGGGCATGTCCCACTCTTCGGATCTGTACCATGAACACCAGCTTTGGGATACTTCTGGGGTTCCCATCCATCACAGGTGGACTCAGCTTTCCTGGAAGTTTGGGATTACCAGTATTGTCTGGTACCTGAGTCTCCACAAATGGTCTGAAAGTCTGGATTATGGCAGGAAAGACTGAGGGTTATATGACAAATTAGGGGCCCCCTTCTCCACTCTGCTTAGGCACTTAGGAAGTAAGACAATCTGCCTCTAGGTAAGAATTGGTATTGGCTATAGCCTGTCTCTTGGACTAGCCACTGGGGAGGGAAGATAAGCTAAGAGGCACTGTACTATACAGGCTTTTCAACTAAGGCTCACAACAACCATGAAAGACAGCTATTCTTATCTCATTGCACAATCAAGGAAGATGAGGTACAGGGAACTCATGTGATATTTTTAGGATCACACGGCTAACAAATTTGGAATCTAAGGTATAACAGTGATTACACAGCTACCCTTAGGTGACTCTGAGGCAATGCTACAGGACATCTCCAGGTGGATGGGCATTTCAGAGGATGAAGGAGGATGATAGGCAAAGTGCTGGAAACACCAGTTCAGTTTTCAGATAAAATTCAGAAGTAAGGAATCAGATGTCATGTGTCTTGACGTTTTCATTAGCAAATGCTTTCTTATTGAAATAAAAAACAAAAAACAATAGGTACAAGTGAAATAATTCAAGATCCTGATATAGAGAAGGGGAATGAGTCAAGGCATTGGTGGACTCCCCCAAGGAAGCCCAGGCTGGATCCTCTCTGTCAGCAATATGCTACAATGAAGTACTGTCCTTATTTTGGAAATGAGTTTCAATGTCTATAGAAATTCTCTATTTTAGTACTAAGTTCTGTTATCACACTAATTTTAAGTGCTACTTTAGATTTCCATTCCTGGCTTATCATTTTGTTTCCAGGCATGGTATCAATTTCACATAATGATAATCCATGTCTTCATAATTTACCTGATAGTATTATCCATGACTTTAAGTTGTTCTTTTAAAATAAATTGTTTGGGTTTTATTTTTGGTTGAATACTTTTTTGGGGGGGTGGTGGTACTGGGGATTAAACCCAGGGGTGCTCTACCCTTGAGCCATATTCCCAGTCCTTATTATTTTTTATTTTGAGAAAAGTCTTGCTGAGTTGCTGAGACTAGCCTTGAACTTGTGATCCTCCTGCTTCAGCCTCCCAAGAAGCTGGGACTACAGGAGTGTACCACCATGCCCAGCTGGTTGAATATTGTTTTAAAAAGTGCTGTAAATTAAAATCACACGAATGATCTTGCTCTTTCAAGTGGGTTACTTACCGGTGTAGTTACAGGTGACTTTTCACTGCTTGGAGAATCTACTGCACAGAATGAAAGAAAGAAAGAAAGAAAGAAAAGATAATGATATGAGTTATTCCTAATTGCCTTTCTTTCGGATCCTCTTAAAGTACTGTGTAGTTCCTATGTCAGCTTGAAAACTAATTCAAGAGCATTAGAAAATCAAAATAAAGCAGACCTCTAAACCCTGAAGCAGGTTGTACCCATCACCAAAAGAGTAGAAGTTTTCAGGGTAAAATGATCGACCACATCAATTAGCACCAGGTACTAGACTAGGAAGCAAAAACTATCCCTCTTAGTGCTGGTTCTCAATATACCTTGCATTCTGGCTTAACTGAGCAATCCTTCCCTGTCTAGATGGAGAAGGATACAGAGAGGCCAGATGTCATTCAGGAAGGAAAGAGAGTGACACAGTTAACAAGAGAACCATTACCAGTTTCTGGTTCTAATCTTTGTTTTAAAAAAGGTGGGACTGGACAATAAAGAAAGTGGTGGATAATAACGTTTCTTTGGATTCTCTAAAATTGACATGAAATTCTACGGATTTCCTTTCAATTTCAGTGTAACTGGTATTGCTAACATAGAGCTAGCTCTTTGCTAACTGTGTGTCAGAAACAAGCATTTTTTCCCTGAAATCAGAAATGAAGACAAATGCCAGAGACATCATTGGTTGCCCCAACATGGATTTGTGCACAAAAGAAATGCAGCTACCCAGTATGCAGTTTACCTGACCGGGAGAAAAACTGGGAACGTCGCCAAGAGTTCTGAACTCTAAGCGGAACACTGGCAGTGCCAGGCGACTCTAGATCAGATGGCAGAACAGAACAGAAAACCATGAAACCAGTGAGAGCTGAATAGGACTATGTCCCACTAGCAAAGAAGGCTTGATTATAGTCGACATGGGAATTGGGAGCCAGTGAACCCGAAGTGCAAAATGTTGTACAAAAAACACATTTAAAAAGTCTGAAGACAACAACAAACAAAAGTCAGTAGAACTGGCACAGTTTATGCACTTTTGTCTATCTTTGTGGGGTTAGGTGAAATTTTTTTTAGGCTTATACTTAACAATGATATTGTTTAAACTTTACCTCTCAAAATGGTAAAACGATACGCTAGGCAGGAGAAAAATGCACAGTGGACATTACTTTGGGAGAACACTAGGAAAGTACAAAGGCAGCAGAGACAGGGGGTTTAATTTCTTTATACACATGATGCTTTATGAAGGTCATGTGTGCAATTCTGTGGCAGATTAAAAAAAGGAAGTGTCTAGGTCTGTACATGGTGCAACAAGTGCACAGAGTTCCTGGCAAGTGTTCATATCCTTACACTCCAGTTTTTGAAGCATGCGCCTATTTTACTGAAACACGATTCTGACATATCTTTCTGCTGGTGTGTGAGAGTTGAGAAAAGGATACTGGTCACCTTTAAATGTCTTCTGTAAAAGTTTTCATAGCATTTAAAGACTAAATTGATGTGTATGTGTGTGTGTTGGGGAAACCTGTGGAACATCAATTAGGGTTGACTTTTGGATCTTTAGTGGCCATATGATCAGTTCATAAACAG
Source organism: Marmota monax (assembly GCF_021218885.2). Taxonomy (NCBI): domain Eukaryota; kingdom Metazoa; phylum Chordata; class Mammalia; order Rodentia; family Sciuridae; genus Marmota; species Marmota monax. Next base: position 3,379,866 of record NW_026691950.1, on the reverse strand, counting down.
ACGACTTTAAAGAAATATGGGTGATATCACTCTCTGGGGGCAATATTATTTCTGAGAGTATTTATTAGGTGTGGCTTCGGGAATCCTGATCCTGACCTTATGGTTCTTTTGGACTTGATGTTTGATTTAAGACTAGTCACTAAATGTGTACTGACTTTTTTTTTTCTTTTTTCTTTTTTTGTTTTTGGTAATGGGGATTGAACTCAGGGGCACTTAACCATATCCCCAGCCCTTTTTTTTTTTTTTGTATTTTATTTAGAGACAGGGTCTCATTGAGTTGCTTAGTGTCTCATTAAGTTGCTGAAGCTCGCTTTGAACTTTTAATCCTCCTACCTCAGGCGCCCAAGCCACTGGGATTACAGGACTGGCTTGTACTGACTTTATATCTGGGCAGAGACCCATTATTTCCCCCCATTCCAAGCCCAATAAAAGCTAAATCATGGGGGGATAGTAGAGGATAGGAAAGGCAGCAGAATACAACAGACACTAGTATGGCAATATGTAAATCAATGGATGTGTAACTGATGTGATTCTGCAATCTGTATATGGGGTAAAAATGGGAGCTCATAACCCACTTGAATCAAATTGTGAAATATGATATATCAAGAACTATGTAATGTTTTGAACAGCCAACAATAAAAAATTAAAATAAATAAATAAATAAATAAATATGCTTTCAAAAGAACTTGCTAAAATTTCTAAATCTAACAGAGTATAAGAATAAATCTCAATAAAAACTCAAAAAAAAAATAAAAGATAAATCATGTCTTTTAAGGTTACATTTATTAAACGTCTTTTGCTCTCTTTAAGAATTTCATAAATGCCAAACAAGTATTACTGTTATTTTTGTAGCTATCAGTGATGTCTTTGAGGCACAATTTAAATAAATACTTCGATTCAGTGGTTTTTGGGGTGTGTTCCCCAGATCTCCACATCAGTATTACCTGGGAACTTGTAAGAAATGCAACTACTCTGGCTCCTGTCTAGACCTACAGACTCGTACCCTGTGATGGTGGCCCTGTGCCTCACGGGGGCTGGGCACATACTCATGTTTGAGAACTCCTGCTTGAAGCCATGACTCTATGATGTAAACACTTTTTTGTTTTTATGGCGGGGCTGGGTTCGGGGTACTGGGGATTGAACTGAAGGGCACTCAACCATCGAGTCACATCCTCAGCCCTTTTTTGTATTTTATTTAGTGACAGGGTCTCACTGAGTTGCTTAGTGCCTCACTGTTGCTGACGTTGGCTTTAAACTCGGGATCCTCCTGCCTCAGCCTCCAGAGCTACCAGAATTACAGGCATGTGCCACCGTGCCCCATGTGAACACTTTTCTTTTCAGGAAAGCATTCAGGAATAGTTTATTTCTGCTGGACATCTCGTTCTATACTTCTTCTCCTATTGCTACTATTCTGCAATCATTAGATTACCTTATCAGTGGTTATTCCAGGCTAGGTACTAAGCAAAACGCTTTTTACAAATTATCTCATGCAATGCTTCTGATATCCCTAAAGGCTGGTGTAATTATTATTTCTAATTTACAGGTGGCAATTAGACATTAGAGAGAACCCAATGGGTGTATAGGTAAGAACCAGATGAGCAGGAATTGGAACCCAGACATTCTATCGCCAGCCTCTGCAGCTACAATATAATTCTCTCTTGGAGTCTCTGCAGCTCCAAACATAATTCTCTTAAAGTTTCAAAATGTTCCAGTGCTACTAAATTTTATTTTTTTAATCATTCAAAATTGGCAAAGCATGAAGTAAAATCCCAATTCAATAGCACATTTCCCCAAATCAAAATGCCTTACAACAGGTAATGGAATATATAAATACATGACAATACAACTAATTAATATGGCTTAAAATATCTATTCCCACTCTATATTCCTTATCCACACAATTACAAGTGCTGGAAATAGGGCAGAATTAAAATCTGTCTAAATATAGCCAATTGCTGGCCCAGTTGTGAGCCTTGATTTTTTTCCAGTTCCCTTCAGGATTGTAGGCCTGACAATTTAAAGCAAATGATTTGAAGATAGTATTGAATTTACTTCCACATGAAGAGATGAATGACCATCAGTACATGTGCCAATTAATTCCCTACCAAATGTTCCCTGTTTTATATACAGGGTCCAAAAAAACTGTCAACAAAGACTAATGGGAGGCAATGCAGATTCTGTCAATGGTGACCCCAAACAGCTGCCCATCCTTAAAAAGAGAAGTAATGATAAACCCCAGTCACAGTGAACCTGTACCATCCTTGTTTGCCTGAACTGATAAATCAAATCTAATACACATTGGGGAAAGCAAATTTTAAAAGAAACACAGGAATCTTATTGTCCTACCTCCCAAACGCTAGCCATTTCCACATCTAGAGAACCTGTATTGGTAAAGCCCAGTGATCTGTTTTGAAGAATAATCCCCACGGATGGTGGAACTCTCACGACCCATCCTTCACAGCTCATATTTGTAAGGGTCCTTCCTGGTGGCATGGGCACCTGAGTTTCTCATGAAGATAAACGGATTAAATTTGGATTCTTACAGAGCAAAGGGGTGAATTCATAACCCATATATGGCCTATAAGGTACTTGGCGGGGGTCAGTGTTATTTTAAGATCTTCCATAGTAATAGTAGGTGCTATTTAAGATCTTTGTAGGCCCTCACTCTTATTTTTAGAGGTCACCCCTTCTCCCATTATATTAAAATGTATCAAAAATATGCAGCACATTAAAATATATCCTCAGTATGTTCTCATATATACACTAAGAATTTTTTTTAATGTTTCATGTATTCTCTTACTATAAAATTGTTAAAAAGGTTAAAATTGTTGCCTACCAGTAACACATTTAATCTACATAGTGAATGCTTCCTCATCATGTACAAGCAGAAATTATTAATGGAGTAAAAAACCTGACTTTTAAACAAAATTACTGTCAAGTTAAATGAATATTCTATGAAGACTAAAATGAAGAATAAATTTGATGCAATATTAAGATCATAAACTTTTCAAAACACTTATTGATTTTTAAAAATTTTAATTGACTCTTTACGTTTTGGAGATAATGTAAGAAATTTTAAAGGTCTCAAACATTTGGATAGGCCCCACTGAACCCTATAATGCCTGATGTTGGTGACAGGGGTTCTCAGCTTGATCAAATAGGGAATGTGGCCTCAGTTTCCCATTCTGAAGTTATTTATTCAGCCATCGCAGACTCTGGCAAAATGTCTCCTGGATAAAGGGACATCACAATAAAGGGTGTAGTCATCTTTTAAAACAAAACATTTTACTACAGATGGGCCCAGCAGAATATGTAGATCTAAAATTAAAACATTTCCTTCTCTTTACCTTGGGAATTGAGATTTGGCAAATGTAGTTGGTTGGTTTCAGGCATTTTGTCCAGAAATGGAAACGTCAGGGTGGCTTCTGGTTCTGGAGATTTTGGCTTCAACACCTGGATCATGGAAAACAGATGTGTACATTATAAGCATTGTTCATTAATAAGTATACATGAAAGAAAGTTAAAGGATCCCTGCCTATTACATAAGTCAATAAGCTCAAATACTAATTTATTTTTATTTATTTTAAAATTTTTAGTTATTCATGACTGAATGTTCTCTCTGATTTGTGGATGTTAACCCAAAACAGGGAGGTCAGGGAGGGGAACAATACAAATATATGGGATGAGGCTAAGGGGAATGAAGGGAAGGGAGGGGGGAGGGGAATAGGAAAGACAGTAGAATTAATTGGTCATGACTTTCCTAGCCTTGTATTTATATATACGACCAGGGTAACTCCACATCATGCATGGCCACAAAAAGTGGGAACCTAATAGAACGAGTTATATTTTTTGTATGTATACTCTGCCAGAACACATTCTACTGTCAAATATTTAATTTTTAAATGGAAATTTTTTGCCCCTTCCCTAAAATCCTTTCATGCTTTTCTACATCAATATACAGATCAAATTTTCAGAGAAATCAAATAAGAGCAAGAAATGTGATGATCATTTTCCTTCAAACCCAGAAGACAGTAGTCTGTCTAAACTATACATTACTCTCTCTCCTTTTCTTATTGGCAATCACATATTCTCCTTCTGGTCCCACACAATATTGAAATTATAATGTCAGGAAATGAGATGTATCACCTAAGATGCTCAGAAGAAAATCTTACTCCGTAAGTGCTAAACATTATAATAATATTACCTTTTAATGGACATTATTCTCAAGACACTATTCAAACAGCCACAAACTTATACAAAGCACATTAAAGACAATATACTTAAATACAATTTATAAAGCCCTGAAGTTAGGTTTTCATTTGCCATGCGTAAGTCGCTTATTTGCTTTTAAACCTATCAGCCTTCTAAATATTTTCTTCCTAATATTTACCTCAATTTTAGCAATAGTACTTTGGATGCCTCTGGATTTCAATAACAAGAAACTCAGGAGATTATTATTCTACTATAATAGCTTTTAAAGTTGTGTTCTTATTAAATTTCTTCCATGTTTGGAGTCTCATTTACATTAGTTTGGTTTGTTTTCAGACACTAAGTCTTCACCATTTACCCCAGTTATCTCAACCTTGGCTACTCTGGTAGTCTTAAAAACCACTAAACCTGGGCTGGGGATGTGGCTCAAGTGGTAGCACACTCGCCTGGCATGCATTACTAAGACTCTGAGCATGAATCTGAATGAAGAACACAGCTGTATCAGTCCATGTCCTTCTAGCTGCTTGTAGGACTTAATACCGACCCCGGTCTCTGGCTGGCAGCTGTGTTCCCAATAGATAAATATGATAGCTAATAACCTGAGGGTGGGTGAGACTAATGGGCCACTTCTTCCATCACAGGTTGATGAGTGATTGGGTTCTCAGGATGAATGAATGTTAGAATTTCTTCTCCATAGTATTTTATTTTTCGTTATTAGTCATATATTCAACCCTAAAAGAATCCTGAGTAAAATATAGTCGAACACCTCATTCATCATTACTGAGGTCAACCAGATGTCCTAAACTTGTGTATTAAGCAAACAGCAAAAGTTAGTCCTATTGAAGTTGATAACCCTCAAATCTTAACCTGATTCTATTTCCTCCATGGATGAGGCTGACAGAAACACCATTCCAGATAATGTCTGGTTGTAAATAAAATAGTTAATTGTTAGTAGAAATACACAGAATGATGCTATTTTAAAGGGTCAGCCTCTATGCACGAGAGCTTTATTTTATGAAGGTGACACCCTCAAGTGAATCAGAAAATAAAAGCTCTTGCAAATACTTTTATGATCACTTTTATCTAAGAATTATCAGTAGGGAAGGAAGACAAGGGAGAAATTCACATGGTGAAGGTGAGAAAATCACTGGGTACAAAGACTCTCATTCTATCTGCTAATCAACTAACAGGTGTTTATTAACCTGGAGTCCAAAAATGGAATTCTGGGGGTATATGTACTTGGTACTATTAGATATCTAGGATAGCAATCTTGTGTGTTTTATTTTAAGCCTTACAATATCTAGAACAATGTTTACCAGATAGCTTTGACTATCCATGGCACAAAAACCAAAAATCAAACTTGAAGATGCCTGGAGACAACTTTTACATAGTGAGGTATACGTGACACTGGGGTTCAAAGATGGCTCACACTAATGAGTGGACACAGATGAAGAATGCCAATGAATACTTTTTAGTCATGTTTTTCATTTTGTTTGATAAAAAAAAATCTAGGAGTGATATAGAGTTTTCCTTTCAGTTTAGATTTAAGTGAAAAAAATGAGTTTGGAAGGATAATGAAAACAAAATGTCTGAGTGTATTGTGGATAAGGCAAAAATCTGCAAAGGTGGGAAATCCTGCCGGTCCCTGACCTATGGCTTGATCTATAATTTAATTTCACTTTACAGACCTTCAAATCCTTCTTGGATTCTCCACATAGAAAAATGGGGACTAGCTAATAGATCTAAAACCTTACATATTTATTTATATACTTATGAAAGGCCCCCGGAGCATCAAGGCAACTGGCTTTAAGACTCTTCCATGGACACATGGCTCTCAGTTCTGAGCCAGGGACTGTGTCATGTTCCTTGTTGAATATCTGGTATCTACTGTGGCACCTGGTACAGAGAAGGTGCACAGTCATTACTGGTTGAGTAAATGAGAGATTAATGAACAAAGTGATACATTTTTCATTTTAAAGTCAGATCCATATTGTGGGTTGTTTATTTTAATGGTGACATACACCACATTGACTTTGTCAGGTATACAAGGGAGTAGTTCTCTTTCTTGCTGGCCCATTAGAATTACCTGGGAACCATTAAAAATACAGACACCTGGTCTCTGTCTCTACAGATTCTGATCTAGTTAGTCCAGAGTAGGTTTAGTGGTTTTTTTTTTTTTTAGAGAGAGAGAGAGAGAGAGAGAGAATTTTAATATTTTTTATTTTTTAGTTATCGGCGGATACAACTTGTTTGGTTTTTTTTTTTGTATGTGGTGCTGAGGATCGAACCCGGGCCGCACGCATGCCAGGCGAGCGCGCTACCACTTGAGCCACATCCCCAGCCCAGGTTTAGTGGTTTTTAAGACTACCAGAGTAGCCAAGGTTGAGATAACTGGGGTAAATTAGTGTCTGAAAACAAACCAAACTAATGTAAATGAGACTCCAAACATGGAAGAAATTTAATAAGAACACAACTTTAAAAGCTATTATAGTAGAATAATAATCTCCTGAGTTTCTTGTTATTGAAATCCAGAGGCATCCAAAGTACTATTGCTAAAATTGAGGTAAATATTAGGAAGAAAATATTTAGAAGGCTGATAGGTTTAAAAGCAAATAAGCGACTTACGCATGGCAAATGAAAACCTAACTTCAGGGCTTTATAAATTGTATTTACATTTTTCTTTCAAGTATATTGAATTTTTCAGAATTAAAAAAAATTATTTAAGATAAATTTTAAGAGATGATAAAAGAATATATGCTAAGTATTACTAATAAGAAGTAAGTTTCAGTGACTTCTCCCTCTCTCATCCTATTTTGGTGTGTATTTTTAAAAATATAACTACATATAGTGTTGCATGTTTATATGTACATAACTTTATATGTTTATAATAAATTCTTTTCAATGAACATGTAGTTTATCGGTTTTCAGGAAAAATGCAGATTAAAGGTAGGAAAGCGGATTAGGAGAGAAAACAAATCATCATGCAGCCCAGCCCCGCCGAGGGCAGCGCGCAGAGCCTTCACCCTGGGGATTCACTGCCGCCCTCCACTCTGTCCTTCACCTTTTGTGACAGCACCAGCTCCACCTTTCCGCTCATCTCATGTTCTGGCTTCTTCTGGTCTTTTTCTTCTGGCACATCGTTCTTCAGCTGGGGGCTGGAGGAGAACTCCACAAAGGCCACCGTCGGGCTGCATCGAGTCACAGTTGTCGTAAAATGCTGTGGCTCTGAAAGGGAGTTCCAGACAGAAACAGAAAGAAGAAACATAAAATCACAAGAGGGACTATGTTCCTTCAATGAGCACTTAAGACTAGTTCCTCCCCTGGCAACATGAAGCTGAGTTACAGTGTGTGTGTGTGTGTGTGTGTGTGTTGCTGGGGATGGAACCCAGGGCCTCCTACATGCTAGGCAAGTGCTCTACCTCTGAGATATACCCTCAGCCCAGTTTTTATGAAATTATTTTTGATGTATGTCTTATCTATTGCTGCTACAGTGTGTCAAAATGACCTTCAAGTCAGGCACCATAGCGCATGCCTGTAATCCTAGTGGCTCAGGAGGCTGAGGCAGGAGGATCGTGAGTTCAAAAACCAGTCTCAGCAACTTAGGGAGGCCCTAAGCAACTTAGTGAGACCCTGTCTCAAAATAAAAAATAAAAAGGGCAGGGGATGTGGCTCAGGGGTTAAGCACCCCTGGGTTCAATCCCTGGTACCAAAAAAAAAGACCCCAAATTGTAGAGTTAGTTATATGAGAAAATATAATATTTTTTTTAGAACTGGAGATAGATTTTCAAAAAACAAAACATAACCAAGTAGCAATAGCCGGGGATTCTATTTTCATAGTAACTTTAGTTCTATAGTCAGAATTTCCCCAGGAAGCCTCCAGGTGGCAGCACAAGCACACCCCTTGTGGAGTCTACCTACTTACCTTTCCCATTCATGAGGCAACATCCTCAACTCCATTATATCTCAGGAGTTTTCATCAGATCTTACCTTAAAACTAGTGTGTTAAGAAACAAACCTGAGGAGGCGAGTTCTGCATTCCCTTTTCTTGGTTTTCCACCATCGTTCTCATCCTCTTGGCTGTTGGGTTCAGTTTCCTCAGTGGTTGTCTGAAAAAGATATCCGCCCCTCCCTTGAATAATGTATCCTTTGAAGGTTCTTAAAAGATAAAGGATATTTCTTAATAGTAAATTTCAGGCTAACATGGTAGGTGGCCTATGTGAATTATATCTTCTATTCCCTGGACAGCTTTCTGGTGAGAGTCCATGTTTGTTGGAAGAAGACCATCTCTGAAGGAGGCAGGAGGGCACATGTGTATTCCCTTTTCCTGGCTCTCCTGTCATGTGTACATCCCCACTTCTTCCAAGTTTTCTAAATCCTAGATATCATCCACTTGTTCCTCACTACCTTTCGACTTGGCTTATCACCAGTGAAGTAGGGTTCTTTGGTTTTGTTTTTTAAAGTTGCAATTAACTTCTCAGTCGCCTGTCTGGGCATAGTTGCCTGTGGCTCCTAACACTGTAGGTTTTATTCTTGAGGCTCTTTTCCTTTCTGGACTCCTAGCGACTTCCATTACTGGAGATTCAATTTGTGCATGATCTCTCTCTCTCTCTCTCTCTCTCTCTCTCTGTCTCTTTCTCTCTCTGTTCCTCTCTCCCTCCTTCCCTCCCTTCCTCTCGGCCTATTCTTCTCTCACAGGTTCTTCTTCCTTCCTTTTCATCAAAATAGGGACAATTCCTAAAGATTTCAACTGGGCCCTGTTTCCTCCACTTATGCCAAACCATCCTCAAATGTATCAGTGTTTCCCCAGGTCCACCATTATGTTCTCTTTCCATTTATGACTTGTACTTTCATTTCTAGTCCCAAGAGTCCATCAAAGCTCCAGTTCAGCTCAACTGACCATCAGGGTCATGGTAAATGGATGACACTCAACATGCTGATCCCTGTTCCAAATCTGACAATTTCTGTTTATTCCCAGCACGTGAAATAACCTTTGAAGTGACCGTTGACTCCTGCCTCATGAGTATTCACATTTGCCAAGTCCTGCCAAGTGTGAAGACAACAGTTTCATAGCCATCTCTTCCTTTCTGTTCCTATAGATGGGATCTGTGGTTAGCCCTCACTCCCTGTTCTTCCCCTGAGGGGTCTCTCTCATCTTACCATGTAATCCACCTGGCACATCACCATCATATCATGTTCATCTCTCTTAGCAGGATCTCAATTTATTACTTTTATGCTTGTGTTCTTTTCAGTACTACCTCAGTTGTACCACTTTTATGCTTGATGAATTTATACTAGTAAGAAAATTTAGTCAACTTAAATGTCCAACAACTGGGGAATGACTGAGTGAATTACTTGTCCATAAAGGACATATTATGTAATCATAAAAAAATAAGCTGTTGAACAATAATTAATGATATGTGAGAATACTTATTATCTAATGTTAAAAAACTTAAACTGAATATATATATATATATATATATATATATATATATGGTATATACATATTTTAAACTGAATATATATATATATATATGGTATATACATATTTTAAGATTATATATGGCTACAGATATACAAAAATATGCTCATTAATACATATATTAAAACATAAGGGACTAGGGTTGTAGTTCAGTAGTAGAGCACTTGCCTAGCATGTGTGAGGCACTGGGTTCAATCCTCAGCACCACATAAAAATAAGGTATCATGGTCCATCTACAGCTAAAATTAAAAAAAAAATTATAAAAAGTCATAAAAAGTAGGGAAATATGAAATATTAATAGTGGTTATTTGTAATACACTTAAATTGTGGATGATTTTTTTCTTCTCTTTATATACATTTTACTTATTCCAAAACATCATACAATGATGTATGTCTATAACCAGAATTAAAAAATAAATGTAGTTTTGCATTGTTTTTCATTGGAAGCCAAATGATTCTAGAATAAAGTCCAAAATTCTCCCAAGATTATACTAGTTGCTTGATAAAAATAAATGAAATATTAAACACTAGCTAGGATAACTTCACAACTACAGAGAACAAGTCAGTGACTATAGTGGTTTTCAGTAGAAGTTTCTCATAAAGAGCTAAAGTTGAATTTTTAAAGCATATATAAAATAATTCATAAATTTAAAGAAATTTTCAGATAAAGGCTTCAGAAAAGGCATTACTAAATGCTTTATATCCCACATGGGATCTCAAAAAGTTATAGATTTATTGGTCTCTTGTAAGTGTATATATTTTATCCATAAATCAAAAATTTGCCTCTCAAGTCACCAAAATAAAAGCCCTTTAAAGTTAATGCATCAGTGAAAATTGTCAATGAATTTTTAAAAACAAAGAAACTTTAAGCAACAAATCTTTCAAGTTTCTAAATGATTTTATAATAGCACTAGTGGCAAAAATGTGGTTTTTTTTTTTTCCTTTTAACAAGTGTGGTGTTTTGAAATCCTTGTAATTAGATGGGAATTTCCTACTGATAAATAACCTTAGATCAGTTCTAGAAGAAAATAAAAAGAAGTTAAAATGTAATTTTAAAATCTTGGGTAGGAAATAAGCATCATATTGATATTATTTAAGGAATTTTATAATTGTTTCATATACCCACAAGCTTGAGTTGAAGTCTCTTTAAGAGACTTAATGAGTGAAAATAATTAAATATTATAGTTAAGTTAGATAGTAGAGAGATAGATAGGTAGATGGTGTCTCTGTAGATTTACATTATATTTGAGCCACTGAAGAACAATCAGTTTAGCATTACAAAAGAACAAACTGGGTTTTACAATTTAGAGTATACCCACACACATACAGAAATACTAATACCTGATAGTATTTTTGCTTTGTGATGCTAATATACACAAAACTGGCAGGAACATTGATTTTTAGCTTCCTTCCCCAAATGAATTAGATTATTGAAAACTATCTGAGGCTAGGAAATAAATTTGCAGTTAAAATATGGAGTGATCCTCTTGAGAACACTGGTATTTCCAATTACTAGAAATAAATAACTATAAAACAAGGCCTTTGCAGTCTAAAAATAAAGAAAGAAATAAACATATTTTATTAAATATAAGATGCCAACAATTTTAAGTTGTATTATTTTACGTAGTACTGAGAAAGAAAGCATATCATTAAATATGGCATACCATTGGTTATAAGAGAAATCCTGATTTAAAGATGAAAACATGAAAAGTGTGCCACTTGGTATCAATGAAATAAGATAATTCATGAAGCCATGTGGTCATAATGTATGATGCAAACAAGGCAAGATTCTCCAACATTAACTACTTCACTAAGGATCACTTCACTGGCACACCACATTCCAGTAACATTTGACTTATGCATGATTAATGGACAACTTCTACTTTGAAGAATTAAAATAACTCAACACTTGAACACTGAGCTCTGGACAACCCAATTTTTATTACCTTGAAATGATAGTTTAAAGGTTATATCCTGGCATTTGATACGGTAAAACAATGGTAGCAATAGAAGTAACCACAATCAATATCCACCACACTTACCAAAGGTAGGCACCGAGGGGGGCACTTGATGTGAATGATCTCACTTAATCCTCAGAGCAAGTTTAAAGGTAGTAACAATACCTTGTTACAGGCGAGGAAACTGAGGCCAGGACATTAGGACATGTCCCCTAGTAGGTAGTGGGGTGGGAACTCTGCCCTGTGCTATGACCCCCATGCTCTATCATCTGAACTTAGAGTCAAATCCACCTTCAAGTGGTCCCCCAGTATTTCGAGGTTTTCATCCATAAGCACACTCAGGTATCTGAGAGTTTCAAGTTTATTTCTGAAATGATCAAACTGCTTTTTCACTTTCCTTTCCTTTCCTCCCTCTACCTCCCATTCATTTATTTTGTACATCAGACCAGAAGGCTGCCAGCCACCAATCCACATCCAGGTTCTGAAGGGGAAGGGGCCAGACATGTAACCCATGTTAGGCAAACAAATATTCTCCTAAAATGCATTCTTTATGGAATTTATACTCTCAAGCTTAGTTTAAATGCACACTAGTTATCAAAACCAGGCTACTACTAGCAAAATATGTGGGATAAATTAAGAGATGCAGCAAACTGCAGTCCAATTTGGATTAAATGAACCCATTTAAAAATACTTTACATGCACTAAGAAAAAGAGGAGAAGGATATACATTTTAAAAACAAACAAAAACCCTTAACAGTACTAATTTGTAAATTGCTGGAATAGTAGGTAGTTTATATTTTCAGTTTTCTGTCCTCCACAATGTACACCAACTCTCTGTAATCAGGGGAGCCCCCTTTAAGCCAGTTTAATTAAGTTGTGTCTGGCCTTTCCTTCCTGAAGGCTTGTTACTTTTGTACTCACTCCATTACTTCCAAGGAAATGAGTTTCAAAGTTGGCAGTTTTAAGCAGCCCTGATAGAATCAGAGGTTGGCTTCAAAAAAACCTGCCTTACTGGGAAATGTGCTTTCTGACCCATACTTTCCTTTGGTTGCAGCTCAAACAGAGAAGAGGCCTTCCTTTCTCCAACTGGCAACACTTCCTCAAGAATGAAAACAAGTAAATAAAAACAGAGCGCTGGATGTGAATGAATGAGCACATGGAAGGGTTTACGTGAGACCAAGCCAGGAGCTGGCCTCCCCTTGACTGACAGAGAAGGGATACAAACCGGCCCTGGTGCCAGACTCAGCCCTGAGGCCACAGGTGGGAGGTGTCGGCTTCCTAGCTGAAAAGGGATGTGGTCCAGCCACAAAATCTACCTTTGGCTCCTGGCTGCTCCTTTTAATTAGAACCTTGGCAGTGGACTGGTCCAGAGAGGAAGCAAAAGGGCAAGAACCATCCTGAGGCCTAGAGCTTGGGTGCTGGTCCTATTTCTAGGCTGCAGGAGCTGGGGAGTTTGGACTGATCCTTTAACCTCTATGGGCTGGTGCAGCGATGCCCAAGGTCCTTCCTGAGCAGATATTCTGGAAGGCCGAGTGATTTCCTGGCTCCAGTCTTGAATAACTCATCTGGACAAGAGCCTGGAAAACTAGCCTATTTATGCCCTGGCACAATGACCCAGGTGCCACATATGCAATGTATGTGTTTCTCCTTTCACTTTTAGATCTTCAAGTATGTGCTGCCTCTAGAAGGAAAAGAAGTTCCAAGGAAGATCAGCCTTGCCAGGCCTTAAACCACATATATTTTGGAAACCAACAACATAAGGCTCTTATCCAGGTGAGACGGGCCAGGTTTAATTTTTTTATCTTCCCTGATGTATACTTCCTCGAAATCCATAAAAGCTTCTGTATCTAAATATCTTTAATCACTTTTAAAATGTATCCACTCTAACAATCGAATGACTACTTCTAGTTGGAGAAAAATGATTTCTAAAGAAATGTTTGTCGACATTTGACATCTAAAAGGAATCTGCAGTTGGTCTCCGCTGGAAGAAAAGAGCGCCCACTCAGATGCCTTTGCCCTGCCCCCACTGAGAAGTGAAGCTGCAAGAAAGGTCTAATTGTCAGTTTTCCTGGATCCAAAAAAGTAAGGAAAGTGCTGAATTTTCAAAAGGAAGGCCCTGAACTTTCTCGAGATGGAAAAAACAGACCTACCTCTTTACTTCGCTTAAGAAAAGCAAACAGACCGTTTCAGCGGCCTGACAGCTGAGTTTGGCCCTGGGTCAATGAGGGAGAATCGCCACAGGCCTGGTGGGAAGGTGCGAACCAGCAGGGACAGTGTGGGCTCTGTCATTTGGGATGAGTGGGTGAGAGGGAGCTGGTCAACAAGATTAAAGAGTGACAGAGGGGTCAAGGGTGGGGTGGGGTCTTGGGAGCCTGGACAGCAGGACAAAGCCAGAACTGGGAAGGACTGCAGCAGAGAGCTGCGGAGGGCTGCAGGAAGAGCCATGGATCTGCAAGGGCAGCTGCCTTCTGGGAAAAGCTGTTCACATATGTGTGTTTTTTAGAGAATCAGAGCTGGAACAACCGACAGGTGGAGCTGAAAGATGACACGGAATTCATCTCATTTGTATGAAATTCACATTGGTTCAAGATGGTAATTTTGATGATCTTACTTTCATGAAAATAAAACCACTATATCACTTACTATTTTGGGCTTCTGAAAAAAAATGTAAGACTTCTTTTCTTACAATAGTAAAAATTACTTATGGACACCTGTAATCCATGAATCCCTACCCAGACATCATGCTAAGGGTTGTATAGACGTGAATTCTCACTATGACCATCTGATGCATATGCCATTATTCTATTTATTTTTAAATATAAACTGAGTCTCAGACAGCTTGCCTTGTTCAGGTGGAGTTTGATCTTTGAGTTAGTGCCTGGAGTACTTTGGATATTTTAGGAAAAGATTGTTTTGGTACCACTGAGGAAAGAAGAGGTTCAAATACAGACACAGAACACTGATAATGGACCAAGAAAAAAACTCAGGAATGGCTTTGAGTTTGACCAAAGGGGTCGGGGTGGGGGAGACTTTCTGCAGGCTCTAAACATAGGATAAATTAGTCCTCAGTTTTAGAACTTCCAAATTCTTTCCCAATCCTGTATTCTACAAGTTTGCATTTATGCTATGACATGATTTTCTAACAGAAGCCCATATTTTAAAATGTAAAGAAAAGTGCTATGTTTCCACTGGGCTTTTAGCAGAGATGCAGAAATGAACAACTATAACCTGAAACAAACAAATAAACTCCCCCTAAACAAAGCAAAACAAAAACCTCTGAAATATCCCATGGATAACTGGGAAAGAGGGAACTGATCCCTCTATATAAGTGTAGCACCTAGTCACTCTTCGTTCCTCACGGGGACCTCTCCTGGGCTCCTTAGCACTGTCCAGCCCTTTAATGCTACTTTTCCCACTATGTGGAATGGCTTCCTTCCTCCTCCATTCCAATGCAAATACCTCACTTAAGATCAAGTTTCAAGATCCACATCCCACACAAAACCTCCCAGACTATGCCCAATCTGCAGTGATTTTACCTGTTCTTTGCAATCTTACGTTCCTCGGGTCTCCTTACTCTATAATCTAGTATTTAATTATGTATTGCTTTATATACTTTTCTAGTTGTTTCATGAAAACTTTGGCTTCCCTCAGCAGGTTTATAAATTTCCCTTCCTACTTAAAAAACTGGGGTCTTCATTTGCAGGCACCCTAACCACAGGGCAGTTGCTATCACAACCTCATTACCACAGGGGTGAGGCAATGAGGGTCATCTGATTTTTGCTGGTATGGGTAGGTACAACTAAAGTTTTAAAAAATAAAACTTCAACTGAACTTAGGATCTACATCTAAAGGGAGAGAGTCTTGATCCCAAGAGCATCAAATGAGAAAGATGAGATAGAAAGGACCCAGAGATGACATGATGTCATACAACAGTGCCCATGCCAGCCAAGGAGGCCGACACTCCGACCTCCCCTCACCCAGAGGAGGGTCCTGGCCTTCCCTGTCTACTCCCTGCCTCCTGCTCTGAATGAATGTTCCTGCCTACTACTGTGGCTGTGCCCTTTGAGCAGTTCCAGCTTGCCTGAAAGGAATTGTGACATTTTAGTGGTGGGTGAGGCTACTCCTCTGTAGACAGTATATCAGTTGGGAATGCAGTTTTTGGAAGAAAGACACTATTTAAAAAGAAGAACACTATTCCTTTGAGAGTGCCATGGATTGGGCAAATGAGTTAGAGACAGAAAATCAAGTCCAAGCTGGTATCAATCTCTGGGAGGCTCTGAAGCACAGACTCCTGTTTCAAGCTGGATGTCATATTTTATCACGATCAATTCTTTCCACTTTACAACAGGAAGATACTGGCAGTAACAAAGTCAAGGAGAGCGCTCCTTGGAACAAGAAAGATGGAAGTAAGATGAGCAGGTCTACTGGAAAAGGGATTCTTTTAAAATGACCCTTGGGATGACGCACTCAGAGTAGAAAACTTTTGGTGTCCTAAATTGCAAGTGAGGATGAAGAGTGTCTTATTAATGAGACAAAGTCCCATGTAGCATAGCTAAAAACTTTCCTTATAGTCTGATAGGTGTATACAAATGGTTACCTGCCCCAGAAACAATGTACCAGCTCCTGCCATTGTTAAAGAGCCTACAGAACTAGAAAGAGGATATATAATGTCACTAGGTATTCAGAACCACAAGGGTTTACTGAACTAGAGATTACTTGGAACTATTCAATTTCTCCAAGAAACTACCAGGCTTTTCTAGGAATTTGGACCTATGTCCTGAGTCTAACTAGGATCTGGGTGGTGCCCAGGGGAAAAACCCATAAGGCCACCTTTTCTTGGGAGTTCTGGTTTTGATAAGTATGAACTTCTGAAATAACATAATTTCTTTCAGATCATAGAATTTAGTTTCTCTTAAAGTAAGGTATTTGGGGGGATACGTAGCCACCATAAAAACTTTTTACTGAAGGAAATTTAGAAAAAAGCTAAAAAATGTGGCAAAAGGGAAATAAGAGAAGAATTACTGTCTTAGAAAAATAATCTCACCCCTATAATGTCTAATTAATTTGGGGGCTTCTAATTACAATTTAAGAGCATAAATTAATGTCTACTCCATCAGTTAAGTTCCCATGCTGCTAGAACTTGATGTTCCATTTCATGATAACTCCTAAGACCTCTTCAGAAGTTATATTTATGCAAACATAAAGTGAAATTACAGTCCAGGTTGACAGACTCGGCATTTGCCTGGGTCACTGAACTTTGCTCTTGGAGACCAGGAAGCATACTCTGGTGGTAGGGACATGATTTGGGTGTCTTCCCATCTGAATCTTTTTTGTAGAGTTTTGAGTTCTGTGAAAAAGAATTATGTCCTTTCCACTCCTCCAAGAAAGATATGATTTTATTCTTCAAAGAACAAAGCCCAGAGATAAGCAAAAATAAGATTCAGTGCAGAGCAGAAACTCAGCCTCTGGTGAGGACAAGTGGATTGAAGTCTGTATCCTGTGGCAGTGACAGTTTTGGCTTGATCAGTTAAACCAGTTTGAGCCTTTTGGGTGAGAGATGTAAGTGAGCTAAGCAAGTGTCATCTTCCTGATGATGTTTCTTATCCAAAGTGGAAAATATAATGTTATTTTGAGTTCTCTTATCTACTACTAAATTGCCTTACCTATTTTCGCTTGGTATCAATAGTATTCCAGTGCTTTAAGTTACTCTGAATTTAAAGGGTTAAGTTAATTAAAAATTGTATATTTTTAATAAATTTTTGCCCTTTTTAACTAAAAAGAAAAAGATCCTTTAATATATATAATAAAAAATGGAAAGTCAAGCTCTGATAGCACCAGTTTGTTTATTTGTTTTCCAAAATGTAGTAAGTCTACTGAAATCCTAAACCAACAGGGGAAAAAGGGTATTTTAAAGACTGATTTATTTTTCCATACCATTGGACACCAATAATCTGAAGCTAAGAAAATAGTTTCATTGTTATGGATTGAATTGTGTCTTCCCAATTCCTTATGTGGAAGTCCTGACTCCTAGTACCTCAGAATGTGACCTTATTTGTTAGGGTTGTTGCAGGTGTAATTGGTGAAGATGAGATCATATTGGAGTAGGGGCCCTTATGAAACAGGGAAAAGTCATGTGCACAGGGAGAAGAGCATGGGAAGATAGAGGCAGAGACCAGGATGATGTGTTTACATGCCAAAGAATGTCAAGACTTCCAGAAGCCACCAGGAGCTAGGAGAGAGCAACCCAACAGATTCTCCCTCACAGCCACCAGAAGGAATCAGCCCTGCCAACACCTGTATTTTGGACTTCTAGACACTAGGACTGTGAAATAATTAATTTCTATAATTTAAGTCCCCCAGTTTGTGGTACTTTGTAATGGCAGCTCTAGCAAATGAATATACCCAAGTAGGAAGAAATGATCACTATCATAAACTGCTTATTTTAAAAGATGGGTTCATCTATAACAGAATTACACCAAAGAGAGGGAAAAAAAATCCATTCTTACCACCAGTTGCTGAGGAACAGAATTTGGCTTCTTGATGTTAATCTCAATGCTATTGTTGTCATGTTTCACCTCCACGGGGGACCCATGGACTCTGGCCACACCTTCAAACATCTGGGATTTGGTTAGGGTGGGGGCAGGTGCTCCTGTGGGCCCCTCTTTTTTCTTCTCCTCCTCATCTCCATGGACCGTCTCTCCATTCATGCTGATTTTCCCATCTACCTATAAATCCACAACAAAACAAAACTGCTGTTCCCCAACCAAAGACAATATAATACATTCAGAATTGCCTTAAAGAACCATCAGTGATTAATCAGAACCCAAAATAAAATAAGGTTTCTCAAACGTTTTCATTGGTTCTAGAAGCTAGGGTTTTTATAAATGATATCTCTCCTCCACACACCACCACCAGTTCTGGGGATTGAACTCAGGAGGACCTTACCACAGAGCTACTCTCCCAATCCTTTTTATTTTTTATTTTGAGATAGGATCTCACTCAGTTGCCCAGGCTGGCTTTGAACTTGTGATCTTCCTGCCTCAGTCTCCCAAGTTGCTGGGATATCAGGTGTGCACCTGGCTATAAATGCCATCCTTAAGGGCTTTTTAAAAGATTGTCAGTCAGTCTTCTCAGGCAACTTTACTATTAGATTACATTTTATGCTCACCTGATGTACGGTGTGTTTTTATTTTAAAGTATAGAAAACCAAAGAATCTTAACACAAACATGTGCCACCTATTTGGGTTCTAGTAATTTTTTCATTAAGTTATCACTGCTATTTATAATTTGGACTTTTTTTCTGGTTAGAATATAAATTAGGTGAAACCTACCTCAGATAAGGAATACTCTACAGGTTCTCATGGTGTATGGGTCCTTTTTCTGAAGCTATTGTGGAGGGCAGGGGATCTGATACTACAGCACATTGCAATACATCCCTTTTCTAGTTGGTTTTACAACCCCAATTTTTGCAAGAAAAGAAGATCATGTATGTTAAAGCATTTTTTTTTAAATTTTGTACTCACATCTTAGGGAGACAGTGAGAGCAAGAAGGAGGAGCAGACAGGGTGGTTAGCCTTGCTTTTATAAGCAAGACATCTAGAAATCCCTATCTTGAAGTTTGAGGCAGACTGTACTGTGATTATGAATAAGCTCTGAAGTCAGATGACTTAAGAGGGAATCCTGACTCTACCTCTCAGCAGCCATGGACTCTCTAGCAAATTTCTTACCCTCTGCACTCAACACAAAAGTGAACATGACAGTATCTCCATTGTAGTAGTGTTATGAAGATTATATTGTTAGGGGAAGAGGTTAATATGTGAACAGAGTTTAGAACAGTACCTGACCATTTTAAGAACTATTTATTAGCCATTATTGCTGGTAGGCCTTCTAAAATCTTAAAAAAGAGATAATGGGAGTCCAGACATTAATCATAGTTTATTTACCTTACACCACTGGCTTTCATACTCTATTATGTGATACTCATTTAAAAAAATAAATTTAAATTACAACTCAGCACCTATGTATAAATGTGGAAACAGAAGTTTCTCAAAGCAATATTTTCTTATATTGTGTGTGATCACTATGCTAATTTTTGTAATGTATTTTATCCATTTTGTAATGTATTTTATCATTTAAAATATGCTGATTCCTAACCACTAAATTGATATAATAATCTAACAATAGGTAGCAACTCTAAATTTAAAAAATACTGGCTTAAACTATTTCACTTGATCTTCCTTTACTTTTAAAAATAGAATGCAGATTTTTATTTTATTAGTTTATTTTATATTTATGTATTTTTTAAGATGGGAGTCTTGCTATATTGCCCAGGCTGGCCCTGAACTCCAGGCTCAAGTGATCCTCCTGCCTCAGCCTCCTGAGTAGCTGGGACTGCAGTGTGCACCACCAGGCCAGGTTCTTTATTTTTAATCTTGTTGTACTGGGGAAACAACTGATCTGTGATTCTGTCTTCTTCTTCCCAAGAGGATGGCTTTCCCAATATATTCTTCCCTTGGTTTCCCTCCTGATATTTCCTAGTAAGAACTGTTCTGTGTTCTTTACCTTTGGCCACTATTGCCATCCACCCACTCAGTGATGGAACTGTAGGCTATCAATAGGGGTGACAGCCATCAAGGCCAATGATGAGTCCAGGGGACAGATATTAGTGAGTGGCTGAGAGTGAACATCAGTTTTGAGACCTCTATTCAGGTACACAATGCACCCCTCCCGATGCTGTCTGAGGACTCAGCACCATTTAGCTCCAGTGGTAAAGGACAGGTCTACTCAGAGCCCGAGTTGTGCCATAAAAGTCATCTATCATCACTCTTCTGTTTAAATGATCACATGACATTATTCATATAAAGGAAGGGAAGTGAACATCTAAATGATATGTGACATCACAGATACCCAATTAAATAAATGTATTCCCTACCCCTGTCGTGGCTGCCTCAGTATGAAAGATTCTGTCATGGAATGTCATAGACCATTGCCATTGGCCCCAGGTGAAGGAAAGAACTCAAATACTCAGGTGGACCACAAGAGCATGTGTGCAGGTGTGTGTGTGTGTGCGTGTGTGTGTGTGTGTGTGTGTGTGTGTGAGTCTGCAAGATTCATAGCTCATCTTATCCAGAAAATTTTATTTATTTATTCACTATACATTTGCTGAGTGCCCACTGTGTCCTGGGCACCAATGCCAAGCTCTCAGGATGAAGCTATGAATAAAGAAGACACAGACGCAGCCTTGAAAGGAATAAACATCTCAATTTGATCCAGATGAGACAGCGGGGGGCATTTTTCTTTTGATCTAGCAAAGCCTAAGGCATAGATTTTTAAGATTCAGAGTTACTTAAGCAAAGTAAGAAACATCCCTTGGACATGCAATGACGAAGATACACGGCATTATATGGCCCAATCAGTTGAGTTCCATAAACTTTTCTACTGTCATAATAGTCAATCTCCTAGTGATGAATTCCACCTTTGTGTTCTATTATGAACTCACTGGTGTAAAGGGACAAGGGGAACTTATTTTTCTTTGAGGTCAAAATAACTTAAGACAAAAGATGAGTGCTTCCTCATAATATGAGGGAAAGTACTGGCATCTGAAGAAGTGAGAAGACGTTTGGTTGTCATAGGTTCTTTGGTTCTGGAAGATTATTTTATACATTCACTGTAAAACAATCTAGCTTTTTCCACTCAATGAAAACACTGTCTCATTTGAGGACCAAATAGATCCCATGTTCCCATGTGTTCCATGTATTTTTTTTTCCAAATGTAGCATCTTTTTGAACATGATTTGAATTTCTTCCTAAAGGAGATATAGTTGTATATATTTTTATTTAAACCAAAAGCAGTTCAAATTTTGAGGAATCTGTGATACTCTAGGTAGTTGGAGTTACTAGATTATTAATACATTAGGATTTGTTTCCACTCTCTAGAAAGAGATCATGCCTTTAAATCAAACCAGAAAACAGACCTTGCTCATGGAGATGACTCAACTATCAATTTCACTGAAGTTCACTGACACTAACCATGGTAAATAAGAGGAACATCTACCCCTTAAGTATATGCCAACCAAATCCCCGAGGCCCACACATGAACAGTTATAAATATTAATACATTTGGCTTTTGTTTGATAAAAACAACTCCATTTTCTTGAGTCAGGATGCTTATCTCTCTCCATTGACTACCTAGAGTTCAGTTTTGGTTCTACTCTTAAGTAACTGGTCCTACCTTAAAGGTCTTCAGAACCTCCTGAGAGTTTTTGGGCTGGGAGTAAGGCTTGGGTGTCAGCATAGGCACTGCTTTGGGAGTGACAGTTTTGCTTGGAGATCCACTGCCAGCTGACGTGCTGGTGTCCAGAACACTAGCACGAGTAATGGTGGTTTCAACGGTGGCAGTGAATTTGGGTGGAGGCAGTGACTGTTGCCGCAGGTATTTCATAGGGTTTGGGTCATTTGGGAAGGAGGAGAAGTTTGGCTCTGTTGAATGGCTTCTTTCCAGAATTTTTGGCATCTCCAAGCGTTCGAGAACAGCCTCACTGATGGTGAACCTCTCGATGTACTGCTGAAGGATCCCTTCTGCCTCCTCCTGGGACCGTGCATTCTTATATGCCTCGTGCAATTCTCTCTCTCTCCGCTCTCTAGAGGGTGGGTGTGGGAGATGGGAGGGGCGAAACAAGAAAGGCAACAGTCATGACAATTGCAAAGAAGACCTTGGGAGAAACCAAAGTAGAGTAAAACCAAGAGTATCAACTCAAGGTGTTAGAACTTTCATAATCACCGACATATTTTAGCAAAAGATAATGTTGTACATTGAAAAATATCAACAGAAAGAACCCACTTTTCTTGAACAATTTCTCTGTAGGTTTTGATGCTTTTCCTTCGTTCACTTGTCCCATCCTCTCCAGCTAGTAACTTCTCCATTTTTTTCCTTTCTTCCTCTTTCTTGATCAAGTCCTGAGAGGCACTTCTTCTACGACTCTTCCAACGAGCCAGGTCCTGGGGGGAGAGAGAGATAATACTCTTCTTCAGCTTGCACAGAATTCCTTTTCTACAATTTAGAGTTTAGTGAGCACTGATGCCAGACTTGGCTCTAGGCAAGGCCAGCCCCACACACTCCACTGTAAGTCTGGTAGGAAGACAGGAAATATTCCCACATTATCTGTACTGTCCAGAGCAGGACAGCACATTTATTTAAACATGTCAGTGTGAAATATGCAATCGTATTTTATGTCATTTGCCACATAGAGCATGCCTCACCAGATAACTGTGAGAAACTTTATTTCTTCCTATTTATGATTTCTGCATTGTGATTAGATCTCTGACAATTAAATGGTAGAGATTAATTTATACAATTTCTTAATGGAAGGAAATAAAGGCAGAAAAAATATTGGCTTTGGAGTCTTACAGCTCTGGTGATTCTATATGTATTAGTTAACTGAATCCTTAGACCAACCTTATCACAAATTCTACAGGTAGTTATAGAATAATGAAGAGTGAGGACTCTGGGGTCAGACAGATGGGATTGTGGCTAGGGGAAATAACCCAGTTCTAGCTTTTCCATGCTTTTGAATCTTGGGCATGTATCTCAGCTTCAGTATCTCTACAATGGGGATAAGGACACCTCTGCTTACAGGTCTATTGGGTTAAATGGGATAATACAGGTAAGGCACTAGGCACATAGGCTCAATGTATTTGCAGATTCAGTTGTTACTACATTTCAACAACTTTAGAGAAGTTAATCACTTTGATTAATGGTACAGTCACATTTGCAACAGCTACCTCAGAGTGCCATGTGAGAATTAAACAAAACGATCCCCTATCCCTCCTCTCATCCCTAACTTCAAACCATTTGCTGGCTTTGGCTCTTTGCTCTCAGCACATAATCAATCAATCTTAAAGCCCTCTCATCCTCTTCCCCCTCCCTTCCCTGATTGGAATCTGGACTCCTCCATTCACTGGCTGTGTGACTTTGGGCAAATGAGTTAGCAGGGCTGGGCTTTTCTGTGGAAGAGGGAATGATAATAGTTGGAAGTGCATTGAGTTCCTAAAAGGACTGAGTGGATCATCACATGTGAAGCCCTTAGAACACTGCCTGCTACTGGTACACTTCCAATGTTGGCAGTTGTTGTTGCTGCCATCCTCCTCCTCCTCCAATTTAGAACCTCAAAAGACAGAGCATCTTCAATCCTGCATCCCATTCCAGTTGCCCGCCTTGGGCTCCTCTCTCCTTTCTGGCCAGGCTTTTGGCCAAGGCACCTGTGGCTATGGACACTCTTCTTTATGCTATTTACCCATCCTTTAACCCTCACGCTTACGGTATTGCCCCTGGGAATCCTCTGGGGCTCCCTTCCCCAGCAAGTCCTCCAAGTCCAAGGCTACCCACCCGCTGGATTTTCTGCAGTGAGTAGCCTCCCCGCTGCCTGCCCGCACGCACGGGCTTGGCCGAAACTCACATCTTGCCATTTGTCGTCCTCTTCCCTCAGCTGGTTATTTATCAGCTGCAGCTGCTCCTGGCGGGCCCTGCTGTGCGGCAGCACCGCGGCCTCCTCCTCACACCGCATGTCAAACATACTCGTGCTCCTGAGGGCCCAGACAGCAAAAACAAAAACCCAGCGCCATCAGCGCCCGCCTCGGCTCCGCACGCGCTGCCGCGCTCCGCCGCGTGGGGGCGCTACCGCCCCGACGCCGCTTCTTTCCCAGCCGCCGCCGGGGACGTGCTTGCCACCGCTCCCCCTGCGCAAAAGCCAAAATGGGACCGTCTTTGTCTTCAGTGATGGCACCGAATCGGGTCATTTGACAAGTAGGTGCCACGGAAGAGCTCGAAAAAGGCATTTGAAGCTCTGGGCTCCTCTCATTTGGAAATAGAAATATTCTAAAAATACGATGAGAATTAAACCACATATAACATGGGGAGAATTTGTGGGGAGGAGTGCACTGTGCCACGAAGTGGGGCTGTATTGCAGTCAATGCTTCTTTGTGAAAAGAATTGGCTTAAGTGCTTTCTATGTGAATTAAAGCAATTTCTTCATTAAAAAAAATTCAGGTGATCTCAGGTTTAAGACACTCGATTTTTCCAATTTTATTTTACGTGCATTAAACAACCACGAATTGATGTGTTTCTTTTTTATTTTCTATAAAATGGTAATTGAAGGCATCTTAGAATCAACAAAGTAAGGTATTTTATGATCGACTAAAGAATAAAATATATAAATCAGTATATACTTTGCATCCTAATATATTCATAGTAGTTTTATTTTTTTAGGATACCTCTGATTTTACTTTACTTTTATTTTAATTTTTCATCGTAGTAGGGATTAAACCCAGAGGTGCTCTACCACTGAGCTACACCCTCAACCCTTTTTATTTATAGACAGGGTCTTGGTAAGTTGCCCAGGCTAGCCTCAAAACTGTGATCCTCCTGCTTCCACCTTCTGAGTAGCTGGGATTACAGGCATGCACCACCATGCCTGGCCGAATTGATTCTTTTAAAAGAAAAAGACTAGGGAAAGTAATTTTTAAAAATCCCTTAGATTTTGCATACAATTGCTATGTTCTATAGGAGCTTATTAAATGTTGGGCAAGACCAGAGGGCCTTTTCTCTGATGATCACGTAAACCTCTGTTACAGCAAAAGCTGAAGCAGCAAGAACACAGAAATAGCAACCAATGCAAAATCCTCCTCTTTGGTTTGTTCTTTTTTTTTTTTTTTCTTTCGAAGAAATGACTAGCTCTGGAAGAATCCAAAAAAAATCAAGAAATGGAGGGCCCTTAAAAGTTCACTGTTAACCATAAGGTACAGAAGACGGTTAAGTCCATTTTTGAAGCCAGCTGAACATATAGAAAAAGAAAAGCCATGCACTTAGACGTCAGCTAGTTCCAGACATCAGCAGTGATGTCCAAAATCATTACCCTGCAACCAGTCACTCAACAGCAGCAGCAGGCAGCTTTGTGGGATGGATGCAAGGAGATCCTCAACAGGCAGCTCACTAGAGGGAGAAGACAAGCCCACGGCCACGGCTGCCCCCACCCTCATTTCAGTCCATTCATAATGAAGCTGCAAGAATGGTCAGTACTCTCCCCTCTCTCAGGTCGGGGACAACTTAAGTCTGACCTGAGAGAACTAACTCTGAAGACTGTCCTTTTTCTGTCTTTCTCCAGAGTATTCTAGTAATCCGACTGCACTGAAGGACTTCTATGGAGGTTTATGAGCATACAGGACTATTTGTTAATGTTGTTTAATAAAGACTTAGAAACTTACAGGGTCAGGTATTAAAAAATGCATACATTTTTTAAACTTCATGATCAAAATTTTCTTAAGCCGGTTTTCCAGAAAGAGACTGAAAATTCCCTGAAATTCCTCTCACAATTAAAAGAAGAAAAAAAAATCTTACTTTTAAAACATTCATTCCAGTTAGTTATCTCTTAAGGTAATTGATAAAATCTTTGCTAAAATCTTAGAAGACCTAAATGTTCCTCAGTCAGGATCCTCTTGGAATCCATGGAGTAGCTAACAGATTGTGGGAGAGAGAGAGGAGGCCCCTTCTTTCAACTTTGTCACCTCTAATTTCTTCTTCTTTCTTTTTTCTGTTCATCACCTCTAATTTCTAAAGAGCAGAATTTTGTTTTAGGCCACAGTGGGTGGCCAGAGAGCAGGTCATCTTCTGGTACCCTAGGAAGAAAATGGCAGCCTTCTCCAGGATCCAGGATTTGGCTCTGTCACTCAAAGGGAATTGAGAATATGGCAGCAGGTCTTTAAGAATTGCCTTCCTCTGACCTGAGCTTCCATCTCTGCTCACACACTGAAGCTCTGACTACCTGAGCCCAAATGTGCCCAAAAGCTGGAGACCTAAATAAAAAGAGAAACTCTGTTTGTTCTCTCTTATACTAGGAAATACTGCTTTCCCCCCAAGTTTGTCCTTCCTTTTTTTAATGTGTAATATCTTCATGTCATTTCAATAATTAAAAAAAATGAACTGAGAAAGTTGAGAATTGGCAATATTAGATAGAAAGTGGGCTGAATCACCATTCAGAAAACATACCCTAGTTCAGAGGTTGGATGTGGCCTTCCAAATGAAGAAGTGCCAGTCTGAAGAAGGGTTGGGGTAGGGGTGGTAGGGGGAGCCCAGTTTCCAGAATATTAATGCGACTTGGACTAAATCTCTATTTCTTGGCCACCCAAACCTATGCTGTTGGCTGTTGGGACAAAGGTCTCCCTGCAGAGCTCAGGACTCTTTCTTGGGGGTGGGTTGGCATTTTTGAAGAATGAGATCAAATTTCCTCAAGGGGAACCTAGAAATTATTTCTGGGCCAAGTCTAAGGTAAGAGAATTGAGACTCAAATGGCCCCTGACTCCCCCAAGGTGCAGATTTCTTTGGGAGGGAGAGTGTTGGGAGAGAAGAATGTACAAGAGAGGAGAGGGGCAAGAAGGTGAAATTAAATCTACAGAAACATTCTACAGAGGCGGAAATTTCTCCCTTTGCCTGCATGGTAGGTCTGCCCCTGACCCACATTCTCCTTCAAGGGCACATCTTTTTTTGATTGGGCTGTAGTTTAAGAATGTGTCAATTGCTAATAAATATAATCTGTGCTGATAATTGCCTTTAAAAATTCTGGAAGAGGAAGGAGGAGGGAATAAACTAAAAATAGTATATATTTCTATTTAAAAACTTAACTCCTTAAGTCATCTTTTCTTCCTCCCACCACATTCTTGTAAGTTGTGTCTATTTCAAGCAGGAAATTTGGCGCTTTGGCTATTCCCAGGTGAGACCTCTGGGAAATAAGTTCCTTTAATTCTTCTTGGTCCATGGGGTTGGTTTTACAAACTTAGGGAGAGAAGGGAGGCCCCATCCACACCCCTAAAAACTATTAACTTTTGTCTGTGTGTGAGATTTCATGTTCAGGTACAGACAGAATCCAAAAACTCTTGAATGTAGCTTCCTTTCTTTTACCTTGTAGGGCTTCCCCGAGATCTATTTTAAGCAAATTGCATGAGAGCTTTGCATCAATGAAGAAAAAAAAAATCCATTCTATCAAAATGTTTTTGCTCACCAAGTGTCAAAGTAGTATTTTGCCTATCAATCTTATATAATCCTCCTTTCAATGAATGTTAAATATTGCCACTGCAGGTTTTAAAAGTAATAACCAGGGCTCAGTTTTACAGACTGCTTAACTCCGTGCAGTCAGTCAAGTGCAGGCTGAATTGGGTTTTGAGGTATGTCAAAAACAAATTTCTGGATGGCAGGTAACTAGTCAAGTCATACATGGAAACTTGGCAATGGAGTACGGCAGCTCAGGGCTAACAGGGCTAAGCAAGCATCTTGAACACACACATGGAAAAATACAGTGTGAAATCTCTCTCTCTCTCTCTCTCTTTCTCTCTCTGCCTAATCTCATCATCATCAGTGGAAATGATAATTGTATATTCTAAACCCTTATTCAAATGCCTCAGTCTGTGACTTGAAACTATGGCTCATAGTTTCAAGGAGAGCAGACAGAAAGAAGGCTGGTGTTCACTCTTCCAATGGCCTGACCTCCCTGCACGCCACACAGTGCCTCTTGTGGAGAGGAGGGAGGTCAGGGTCAGCAGACTACTGATGATGGAATTAGATATCAATCATGTTTCTTAAGACATGAATTACTCAAATATGAAAAGGCTGGTATTCTGCTGAGAAAACATTTTGCCTTGGTTATTGGTGGCAGAATGATCTGCATCTGGGAAAGCCATTTTGAAACAGAGTTAATGTGGTCACAAATGGGAGGATGTGGATTCTTGTCAAATTTGAATGGAAGGTGTGGGATGGAGAACGAATCTCCCAGAAGAGTGAAAAGCCCGTAGCAGGGAGAGGAAGCCCCAAGTCATGTTTTACGTCCTTGACCCCTTGCTATGCCACGGAACTTGAACAAAACCCCAATGTTTTGGTCTCAAGCATGCCACAGTTTATATGACTCCAACCTGGGAGGAACTTGGGCTTCTGAATGTATAATTAGTGGTTGAAGATTTATTTTCTTAGTTTGAAAAAAATGTGACTAGAGGAATGACTACTTCATTGTTAACTCTAAGCTCCAACATATTAAAAATCAAATGCAAAAACTCAGAATACTTTTAGTAATTCCGTGGTTCAGAAGGGGTACCACACTAACAGAGAACAACTTTAACATGCCCAGTCTATGAAAAGCAAATGTTAAGTTTCAAGCAGCAGCTGCATATTAGAATCATGCTTAAGTTGCTTTTTCATTCATCTTTTCTGCTCAGAACATATGTTCTGCATTCCAACGTCAAGTGCTTTGCTCCACGAGTGAGTTAACTATTCAGTTCACTGTGGTATCAGTTGCATTTCAATTAGTGGTAAGTACTGGAAGCATGCATTTTAGGCTAGCAATTAATGTAATCCTACGAATACAAGACCACTTACTCTGCGTCATCTGACACAGGAGTTCTCGGACCGTATCTACAAGACCAAATACAAAATTAGAGGACCGGCAAGGCAGAAAGTTAATGCTGAAACCAAGCTGAAAATAAAACTGCTGGGGAAGTACATATGTGCCAAACCTTTTTCGCTGATCATACTGGAAGAGAAGTGTTATTATACAATTAGCAATATTCATTTACTGCTGAAAAATCAAAGAGAAGTCTCGATGCTTCTACAGAATGCAAAATTTGTACTAAAACCCAGAGAAGAATTGAAAATAATCCCATGCTACACACAAAGAAAGGATCTGTTCAATATAAACACAAAGAGGCTTAGGTGTAGCACACGATGTTTAGAGAAGGCAGATTAAAACACAGACAAACATGTATTGTGGCCATTCAGAGTCCAAGTGTTCATGCTTTTATGTTTGGCAGTAATGGGCTGAAATGGACACCCAATGTACAAGCACACCCTCACTGACCCTGTCCCTGATGTGTTAATGCATTTGCACAAGTGGATATCAAAGAGCGTTTCTGCAGTTTTCTGAAAGCAAACCAGAACTCCAACCAGAACCCCAATCAGTGCCTTCCGCATGCATTTGACAAAAACCACAATTCCTAGAAAACCGGTAGCCTTAATCAAAACCAGACTTGGATGATATTCTGTAACTGGAAAAACCAGTTTTCCCCAATCTCTTATATTCTTCCAATAATTTAGATCTATAAAGTTGTACCCTCTGTGACAGTCATTTTAAGTCTAAATGTGTTTGACAAAGCAAAGAAAAAGATCAAGTTAGACAATTAGAACATCACAGGCATATTTTAAACACGTTTTTGAGAAAGCAGCTCCCACAAATGATGATCCCTTTAGCAAAGGTGCATTTTAAGGAACAGTACTTACCATTACTCTGAAAGCCTGCTCACTTCTGATGGTGGACGAAAAATTTTTTGCAGTAAAGAAAATATGTCCTGCTTCTATGTTTATGAGCAATTACATTTTGGGGTTGACAGAAAAAAAAATTACCTGGTTCCATAACAGCTTAAAGGAAAAAGGTAATTTCTAAAGGTTTCCTTTTATAATATTAGAGAAAATACTCTGCAATGCTTGGGTGCACGCATAAAAGTACCCTTTTCTCTTAAACTTTTATCATTCTAGAACTCTGCAGTTGATAATTATTTCATTGACAGTGAAGACCATCATACCAGCACAAAACCCCAAATCTCTGTTGAAATGGCCAAAGGCAAGGCAAAGAAAAAGTTTGTGAATGTTTTACTTCTGGCAGTGTAAGACTCATATTCCGTTTCTCCAGGGATAGTTTTAAAAGATGCTAAAGTTAAACCTAACATTCTGAATGATCCCAAAACACCACTACTTGAAGCAGGAGGATCCTTCCACATCAAGAGAAAGTGCATGAGCACTCTGGATTCTAAAGACTGCACAGATGTGTCTCAGTTGATAAGAAGGGCTGTCAGAATATGTTTATTCAAATACTGTGTTTCCTAAATTATCTTTGGAGAGAGCAGAGAAACTATTTCTAATGGATGGCTAATGGAGAAATAATCTATTAATAGTTATGTGCTTTGTCTCTGGATAATTTATTAGCATTTAATGATGCTTAATATACATACAATGAATATTAATGGATATCCACAAACTGAACACACCCATAGATTACTGTAGAGTGTTTTGTCCTATATGAAGGGACTCACAGAATGTACTCCTGAGTTTTACTTCTCTAGCACAACATTTTGTTTCTGAGGGTCCGCTATGTTGCATGTAGGATGTATCTGAAACTAAATTGTTTCTACACAAAATAATTAGCAGCATTTCAAGAACTTCTCTGCCAACAAAGAATGATTTACACTGAGATCTAAATTTCAAAGGGCAAGAATCTTTCTGTTTAGGTTCTCTGAATAGGACCAAAGGCCCTCAATAAGTATTTATTGAGTAATTATTGGAGGCTGTGGAAATTGAAAAGAACAGCACAGCTCTGAAGATAACTTTGTTTTATTCCTTTACTGTGCACTTGTGGATTTAAGGAATTTCCTCTCAGACTAATTTATTAGCTTTAAAGGGGCACAGACTTAAGCAGAATTGCCTTTGCTGGTAGAGAAAAGACAATTAGAGCTTGGGTTTCAAATGGTTTTCTCAGTTGTCCTACAGAAGATCAAAAAGTAAAGCTAAGTAACCCCCCCCAAAAAAAAATCACTAATAAGGAGATTTTTAAAATGCAAAGTAGGTGATTCAATAAGCCATGGTGTACAAATGGGAAATGGTGGCAGGTCACAGTTGGCATAAACATCCAACCTTCTCAAAGAAGTCAATAAAGTTTGAGGGTATAGGGGTATTTAGAAAGACATAGGGAATAATCTATGTGCTTTCTACATTTATGTAACTTTCAGCACTAACAAAGCATCTTGGAACCAATAATTAGTGGGTGATATGTTTGTATACTGAAAAATTAGCATTATCTTGAAGTGAGGGGGGAGATAGTTTTACTGCTCATCTAGGATTATTCTCCAGCACCCCACCCAGTGTTCAGCACATAGTAATTACTCAGTAAATATTTGTTGAAAGAAAACATTCCCAAGGTGCACACTGGTTCCATCACAGAAGCATGTCACATAGTTAATCTAACTATACCTTCCTACCTTCAAACTCACAATTCATTCCCATTTGAATATAAAGAATTCTTTCAGAATCATAGAGTGATAGATGGAAGCAATGCTGAATTCCTCAGGTTTCTACCCTCTTTTCTAGTCACTTGATGACTATGATACTGATTTTAAAATTTTGAAATTACTTAATACTCTCTCTGCTGCCTCACTACACTTTGGCCCACTGCCAACACGATCCTTTGAGAAGTGGAACCCACCACTTCTTGTTTTATACTTGTGCAAAACACTCCCCACTCCTTTACCATATACTGGTGAGCTCATACTTGTGCAAAACACTCCCCACTCCTTTACCATATACTGGTCATGGAGATCACACTTTTAACAAAAAACATATCATTCTTATTAAATGGCAACAGAGGATTCAATATATAGGACCTTGAATTCCAGGATTATTATTTCCCTACTCTTCTTCTTAAATCAAATTAGAGCATGGAATAGAAATCCAACCTCTAGAAGGCAATAAATGTTTGCTAATGTTAAAAAATTAAATTACAAATTTTATAAGTGGTATTCATCTTCTTTGGCCTACAGTCAGAGTCAAATCAAGTAGGATGGAAAGAGCTTCAGCCCCTTTACCTGAAGATTCCTCTGTAAGAATAAAATAAGAGTTCCTGTTTATTCTGCCCATCTAATGAAAATCAGGAAGCATGTTTAACAGGTAAAGTCACTACTCAACTATTCTTTCCACACACCTGCACACATGCAAAAAAAAGACAAACAATTCTTGGTAGACAGGGAGAATTTGAATCATTCCACCTCTTCTGGCAAGAGCATGTAAGTGGCTTTGATGCACAAGGCATTAATAAAATAGCTAAAGCATGTACCAAGGCTCACACTGGAGAATCGAAGTCACAAGAGCACAGGAGAACCTGCTGACCTTGGATCATTCAGGGGCAGACTATTTGCAGGTTCTTCCACATCCTGTTTCTTTGCAAATGGAACTGGAAGGAACTGGTTTGGGTTGGATCCAGGGTGTCTAGGGGACATCCCAGTTCTCCTTGTCATCATGTCATCTTTTTGTGAATCAGACACCTTGCTTTGGTCTTTCAGTCCACTGCCACTCCAGGGAGGAGCTGTCATCTTCTCTGACTTCTCTTTTGTCTCCAAAGTCTCCCATTCAGAGGCCAGAAGGCAGGCTCTAGGGCGACATTCAGTCCTACTAATGGCTAAAGGTATTCAGTGGCATCACTCACTGGCATTAATCAAGAAGCCAACATCCATGGAGGCAGAAGCTCACAGAGCAGCTGGGTAGGAAATCCCCCTTTTAAATTCAAAGAGTCTGTATCATGCAGCCAGCACTCACGTGGGAAATGTTCCCTCTCTGCTTCATGTCTGCTGAGAATGATACTCAGCCAGTCCCCAGTCACATGCAAAAGCTAAAATCTTTACCCAGAGTGAGCACACGAAGCAGAACTCTGGTACTGGGATGGACACATTCTTTTAAGGGACTGTACTGCCTGCTGCATCAGTCACCAAGTACACACTGGGATGCTAAGCCGTTTTGGGGACCACACTGGCCACACACAGCAGAGGCAGCACACCATGGAACACAGGCAGGATGCTCACAGGGGCTGGCTGTGCTCCTCTGATCTTTCTGCCTTTTGTGGCTTCTCAGAATCCCTTTGATCAACTCCACCATTTTCTTCTTTGTCATCCTGTGGTAGCTCTTTGGATGTAACTAGAGCCAAAAAGGACAGTTTTACTACTTGAAAGAGTTTCGTAAGAGTCCTGCTCCCACCTGTCATCCTTCCCCTCCTGGGGAGGCAGGGAACTTTGCTTCTCACCTTCCTCTGTCCTCCTTGGGCATTCACCCAAATTGCAGACCTGCTCTTCCTGAGACTCTGGCACAGGAGCCAGCCACGAGACTCTTTGGAAATGGTCATCTTTGCCAGAATTCACTATCCTGCTGTCAATCAAGTAGCACGAGTGGCAAGAGAGAAGAGGAAAAGGGTTAGGAAAGGAGGCAATGAAAAGTGTTGAGACTGAAAGATGGATTAGGTCTGCTGCTGTCATCCCTTGGGCAGGTTAGTAAGGGTGATATAAACAGACTGAGATAATGGAATGTGAGCTCTAGCGAGGACCCAAGAGAAGTCAAGGAAGCCTGGCATGACCCTGTCACCTGGGACTGAGTGATGACCCCACAGCATTCAAGGACTTGAGGTTGCATTTCTCATGAATTTCTACCCCACCCTTATACCTCAGACCCCTATTAGCCTGTGAAGCCCTGACTGTGTTCCTGGTGTATTTATACCTCCGGCCTGATCTTTTCTATAGTGTTGCCACAGTCTGGATCCACCTACCATTTCCTTCAGATTTCAAGGGCAAAGCATGGAGAAGAATGTCTTGAGCAATTTCTCCTACCATGGAGAACCTCACTTGGCCTTGGCCAGGCAGGTGGGATGGAGCTAATCCACAGTCCTAGCAATGTCTTGTACCTCCTTAATGGAAGGGAGAATAGACCACAGAACTGAACCCCCAAAAGAAGATTTGGAAATTCACAGCTGGATGGTCTCTAGGGAGGATGGAGAACACGTGATGGGCCTACAAGCTGTTCCCTCTCGAATCTGGCAGTGATTCATTTAGAGAAACACTTGACTTACAGAAACCTCTCAAAGAGAAGTCCTTTTCCACTTAGGATTTATTACCTAAATAATAAGGTAATAAAGAAGAAGAGAAGAGATCTTTTCCTTTTTTAATGTGTCTACTTGGATGTTCAAAATTTGAGCTCATGATGCTAATAGCTATCTCATAACCATGGGACAGAAAAGAGGGAAGACTTTTATCAATATATCTTTAGAAGAAATACTAGTGATATCAGTAAAACATTCCACCTAGTTCATTCAATATTTTCAACTAATAAAATGGTGCTTAATGCTGCCGAGGGACAAAGTTGTTTGTGGAGATTCCTGGCATTCCCGGCAGTGATTCTGGGGACAACAGGATCAAAACAAACACCTGACATTTAACCTCACACACATGCTTTCCCCTAGGTGACCCCCAACATCATGTCTCTGCTATTCAGCAGAAGAATCTATTAAAACTCTAGGGGTTTTTGTAATGTGCTTTAGCAAACTCTCCATGGTTTTTGTTTTATCTTGTGTTGAGGATGGAACTCAGGGCCTCATGAACACTAAGCAGCACACACTCAGCACATGCTGTACACCTCTAGCCCCAACAAACTTGTTAAAAGCAGCAGCGACTTCTATGCAGATATCCCTGAAAGGGATGGCAAAAAAAATACCTGCAGTCGTTTTGTGGATTAAGCTTTTGGTCTTCCTTTAGGCTGGGAGTAGCTGCTGAGTCAGGGGACATGGGGTAAGTTTGACTCTTGCTGCCATGAGTGGTAACTTCTTCTACACCCTCCCTAGGCCCAGCCTTGCCAATGCTGAGTCTCTTCCATTTCTGCTGATCTATCTCTGTCACAGGCCCAAAGTGCACAAACTTTTGCCTAGGGCAGGAAGTTTTTGTGTAGGCTCTGGCTTTGCGGCTGGCAAAATCATCGCGGATGGCAGTTTCAGCACTGATTTCAGGTGACGGCTCAGGGACACAGATATGCTGAGCATCTCCATCCCTAGTCAGACCAAAAATAAATTCCAAAGGTTTCTAAGGGGGGGTACAAATCAATACAAGGCTTAGAATACAAAACTAAGTATATGAAAAAGATTCCTATGACTAGGACAGAATTGCTTTCCCATTAACCAACCCGGTGAAGAAATAATGACTGTCTCGCGCAAGTAAATAGTGCTTTAAGTTCCTGTTGCTTTCAAAACAGCAATTCTAACATCATAAAGGATGGCACAAGAAAATCGTAGGCATCGTGGAATAATTACAAAGTATTTAAAAATCAGTTGTAAGTTTCTTATGATAAAAAAGTTTATCAAAACAAGTAACCATTCACAGCAAATCGCTGGTGAAAGAGGCAATACTAATGAGGTGGTCTGTAATTTCGTGTATTGTAAGTCTCACATGCAGAACATGCAGATTTTTAGAAGCTGTACGTTTTGAGAGTTTTTTTTTTTCCAGCTATCAACATTAAAAATGAAACAAGGATAAGCATTCAATCCCCTCAATGTTACGTAATACCGCTGCTGGGGCAGGGTGACCAGAGGAAAACATGACACACCTCGTCTTTTCTGAAACCTTCAGTCGCTCCCATGTCTGCAAGTCAGCTTCTGTAATTCTGGAGAGTGTGATGAAGCTGGGCGCCTCCCGGTGGGGACCAAGACTACCCTGGATTCTCCTCTGGGCCAGGTCATCCTTGTACAGGTCTGGGACCTTCCTGAGTCCCTCTTCCCCTGGCTCACTCTCCTGAGCTCGCGTAATACAGGTCACCGTCGACTTCACCTCTTCTGTTTGGCCCTGGTTTCTGTCAATTTGATCCAGGCCCCCATTTCATCGGAAAAATCAGATTCAAACAAGGGGAGCAGACAAATAGAAGGTCAAGCATGGAAATACAGAGGCCGAGGACAGAGTGAGAGGGCAGAAGTACCTTTCCCTGTCTCAAAAATGTGGAATCAATTGGAGCTGTGATTACTTTCATCTACGCTGCCCTTTTAACACTGTAATGAGACAGAATTTTTTCCAGAAGATGACAGTCTCTAGTTTAGTCTAGGAAGAGAAGCCAGGGCTCACTGAAAGACTATTAAGAATGGTAATGAGATTTCAGCTTGACAGTAATGATGCCCAATTCCCACACTATTCAAGTTACTGTAATGAATTCAAGTTTTCTGATTGAATCCCTTAGCTCTCTTGGAATGTTTTTTTACTGCATCAGTAAAATGTTAGTAATGAGCTCTGCAGGATCCAAATTCTAGGATTAGTTTGTAGATAGCTGGAAAGTTTTTCACATGTGAAACATCTCAACCGTAAACCCACAACTGCCAGAAAGTACATTTAAGTGAATTCTGAACAGAAAGTTTCGACGTTCGACCTCGGGATTTGCTGCATAGCATTAGCCAGAGCTGGCTACTGTAAACGTGAAGAACAGAGTGCATGCTCTTTGCCTAGGATTACAGAACCAATACTCATTTGTTTCTTTTGTTATTAATCATTCACCTTTATGATGCTAAACTGATATTTTCAATTGTTCTGCTAAAAAGCGAACACTAGCTGGAGAGTTCCATCGTTTAAACCCAAGCTGTGACATTTATCACATTAAAAGTAAATTTCTAATTAAATATGCTTCTTGCAATAGAAAAAAACTCAAAAACATACATAAACAGGGCCTATGTTTTTTTTTTCAAGACAGAAATTCATCCAAGCCAGAAATCCAAGAGGTTCTTTTGTTACCTACGTGATGTGGTACATTTGCAGAACCGGGTCAAATAGGAAGGCTATAGAACTTCCTATTTATTTTTTAGTTTAGGGAAAGGGATCAAGGAAGGGCATAGCAAAGAGCCACCGGGACTTGGCTTTATTTACTTATTTTATCAGTTCTCTGATGCTCTCTAGAGAAGTCATGATCTGCCCCAGACCCAGAGCTGTGTTCCCCCAAACAGAATCAAGTGACCATGACAAATGCAGTGGGGACTATCAGGAATTAAAATTGCATGGAGGAGAAAGGAAAAAGGGAGATATAGAGGCCTCTCCTTTCCCTCACTCAAATGGATGATCACCACCAATACACCTGGATGCTAGTCAGTTACCCAAAAGTCTCTGTTACACTTGCAACAACTAATCTACCCTGCAAGGCCCTCCAAGAATGGTTTGTTACAAGACATGCCAACGGGCACTGCTCAAGTCAAGAGCCTCCTGAAGTTATAATGTGTCCTATGAAAACTCGCTGTCAGGTGTTCTCTGTTCTAATCCCTGTTCTGCATCCAGGGATCTATCCTGAGTTTGTATCTGGTGCTTCCTTAAGAAAGCACATAACAGTAGCAATAATACTAATTACTCTATTGAGCTCCCTATGTCTGCACAAAGAACCATTTTCATTATAAAAAGCACAGCTAAGATAATGGTATCCTTACTTCATTCAACTTTCGAAACCTCTAAAATGATGGACACAAAAATAATGAAGATGTTACTCTGATTTGATAGCAGGAAAAATATAAGCATGATAAATGCTAAAGAACAGAATTCAGTAAGCAGATACCTTAAGACAAAACCCGACTGGCCAAATTCATCTTAATACTGCTTTCCTTTCCCAATTTCACTCCAAAATGTGCAGATTGAGTATCTCTTTTCTAAAATGCTGGAGACCAGAAGTGTTTTGGATTTCAGATTTTTTTTTCAGATCTTGAAATACTTTGCATGTATTTACATAGTGAGATATTT
Source organism: Marmota monax (assembly GCF_021218885.2). NCBI lineage: Eukaryota > Metazoa > Chordata > Mammalia > Rodentia > Sciuridae > Marmota > Marmota monax. The sequence continues at coordinate 3,341,857 of NW_026691950.1, read as the reverse complement.
TGGGGATGGAGCCCAAGTCTAAACACAAAATTCATTTATATTTCCTATACATCCTGTAGACAGAGCCCGAAAACAATTTTTATACAATAATTTCAGTGCACCTGTATTTTGGCTAGGACCCATCATATGAGATCAGGTGGGTAATTTTCCACTTTTAGTGTCATGTCAGCATTCAAAAAGTTTTGGATTTTGGAGCATTTGGGGTTTTGGATTTTCTGATCAGAAATACTCCACCTAGTATTAAGATGATGGGTGAAAAGTAAAGAAAAGGAAACCCATTTGAAAACTATTTCCATGATAGGACACATAAAAGTGTATTTTATGTTTGAGATTTTCTTTTTTTGTTGGGAAATATCCTCCTCATTTGTCCAGGTAATCTTGTTGGTGTGAGAGAAAAAAGAGCAGGCCTCATTTTTAATTTTCCTTGCAACACTGAAAAGTTTCTAAAAAGAGAAGAGCTTACAGCAAGGGAACAACTATGTTTTCTGCCTCCTTTGAGTGGATTGGAGCAGCCTTGAGCTGTGGCTGTTCTCTGAAAGGCCAGTCTATGAACCAGCACCCATGTGGGGTGATGTGTCCTGATGCACATCCACACGCTGGTATATTTGGCAAATTCAGTCCTGTTTTGGACATCGCTACTCTCCTCTTTACCATCTGCCTTCAGACATTTGAACATAGGAAGCTCTATTTCAAAATAATCCACCATGACAAGGTGCATGTAATTGGGGAAAGAAAGAGGGATGGGACGATGATACAACTTGCCTTTGCTTAATTATGTTCACTTTCTTTTGTAGACACACACATACACACACAGTGCACACCTGTTATATTCTATATTTTTCTTTTCTGAGATTCCCTTTGAGAGCTGTTGGCTGCTATCTGATTTCTCTGTGTCTTTTTTACGATAAGGCCCATAGAGGAGCTGATTCAATGGCACGGCTGGCTTGGTTTGGTTTGTCCTTGCTCTTCTTGCAGCAAAGTCGTCTTTCTCAAGGTCGGGCAGTCGACACACAACTTCGTCTTCTGACTCGGAATCTCTGCCATGTTGGTGGGTCAGGAAAGGATTTTCTTTGCGAAGGATAATATCACGAACAGCTTCTTTCTCTTCATTTACTTGCTTTTGGCTGATAGGGCAAAATTAAATGGAACTCCACATGTGATCAGACCAACAAAGAAAAAAGTTTGAAATCCCCATCTCCAGGCAGACAATGGCATTATTAGTGAAAAGTCCTCCCCATCTCGTTAGTTCAAATGACATCACTTTATTATTTCAGTCCAGAGTTGCGGCATAGTTAGGGTGGTTTTAAAACCTTGAATTTAGCCAGACCAGCAATACTAAAAATTCATTTAATTTGCAGGGCTCCAGCAGCATCAGAAAAGCAGGATCCTAAATGGCTCTGAAAGTGACAATCCAAATTATTTTCATGAAATTGGGAAAAAGTAGGAAATTCTTTGTTGTTGTTCTTTCTTCTTTAGCACAGTAGTAATTTGCCCAGTAGGTATTATTCAATTTGTTTTGACTGTCAGGGCAAAACACTGAGCCACCAAGGTCCTGATCTGGGGGAAAATGAGGAGTGAAGCTATATGATAGCACAGCCAGATTGCAAAGTGTGGACATCTGGAATAGTTTAAGACTATTGTTAGGATGAACCCAAGGCATAAAAGTTTATCTTGGGCTGGGGAAGAAGCTCAATGGTATAGCACTTGCCCTGGGTTCAATCTCCACTACTGTTAACAACAACAACAACAACAAAGCTTATTGTGCCCTATTAGCAACTCCTTCCCTCTTCTGTCCCTAGGCCCCTCCAGCTTCCAGCACTGCTTATTTGTTATATGTGAGATGTCCAGGATGTTTTGGTCAAAATAATTTTAAAATTACTACTATGGGCCTTTCCATTTTCAAAGGAGTCTTAAGGACCTCTTTGAAATAGGAATTTTAAATTGCTAAGAGCATTCAGCTTAATGGTGGAACATCAGGCCATCAGCCTTAGGACTTTTTTCACTAGTGTTTGTTTTTGTCCCTGGGTGGGTGAAGACAGAGCAATTATGCTTCATGTGGCAGCTAAACAAATCCCCAGCCCTCCACTTTCTCATAAGACCAGATTTGTTTCTGAGTGAGAACAAAGCGTTAAAACATTTTTCATCATTTATTATCTCCTCAGTTCATAAAGATGATAAATAAATAAAATACTTCAATTTCTAAGGAAAGTTCATCTACTTTGAGCTTTCTAAGAGAGGATTAAGAGAAAATTCTTCATCCTCAAAGGACAAATTTATCTCAGGAATGAAGACAGGAGAATTAGTCTGGCTGAGAACATGATAAGCAATGAAACTGTGTATCTAGTCCACCAGCTGGCTCACTGTCTCTTGCTTTGCCCCACACTATTCCAGAGGATGTCACCATCTTAAGGTGACAGCAAGCCCTAATTCCACCTGATTTGGAAAATAAAAGCATCATGGGTCATGCCAAGAAAATGTTTCACTGATAACCACTGTTCTCAATAAAAATTTAAAACACAAAAATGTGGAGTGGTGGTAATGTTTTACTTCTGAATAAATTTATTTCTTAAAAGATGAAATCCTGCCCTTTGAGTTGCACATCCAACTGTCAGTTCCTCCACTCTTCTCCCCTGCCTCTGTGGCCAAAGTGTCTGGCAAGGACCAACTGGTATTGGTTGACCATGACCATGAAGAATGGTCAGAAGGACCATGATAGGCCCTATCATAAACCTCTTCAAAGGCACTTTATGTAAAAAGCACTGAAGATATTGCAGGTGGCAAATGGTTACAGAGTGCATACTAAGTGTTCTGATTCCTTCAAGTATTAATTCATTCTGTCCTAACATTAACTCTGCAAGGTCTCTGTTAATTATCATTCCCATTTTACCAACTGGAAACAGATTAGGTTGAGACACTTGCCAAGGGTCAGAGTGAGTTCTTAAAATGCAAACCCAGGCAGTCCAGATATCCTGTTCTATGGTGACAAACAAACCAATGTACTATTCAGTGAGCAAGTGACCACAACAGGAAAGTAGAAAGTACAGCATGCACACCCCCCCCCCCACAGTATTGTCATTATTATGGAAGAAAAAAAAGTGAAGTAATTTGTTTTCTAAATGAAGGGAGCCTGTGACTTGTACTTAAGATGCCTTTGTGACCTTGCCTGGTGGTTATAGACAACATTTAGGCAGAATTAATGATAGCAGAATTCTAATCACACCTCACCATATCTGCACAACACTTTGTAGTTTATAAATGCTTTCAAACTTATACCCCCAAAGGGAAGCACAAACCTTACATATTCTCACACCCCAGTGTGGAAGCAGATCCTCAGCATGAATCTCAAGTCCATGAGCAGCACTCTTTCTACTCTTTGACCAGGAGTCTTGGGCGTCATCTCAGGCAAAATTCTTTTATTTCCTCAAATACAGTACTGGGTATTGAGCCCAGGGGGATTATACCACCGAGAGACATCTCCAGTACATTTTATTTTGAGACAGGGTCTAAGTGGCCCTGGCTGGCTTTGGACTCATTATGCTCCTGCCTCAGCCTTCCCAGTCACTGGAATTATAGGCATGTACCACTATGCACAGCTTAGGCAGAATTCTTTGGAATACAAAAATATGCATGTATGCAAATGGTCCTGCCTAACTGTGATGCTAATTTGAGCAGGGAGAAGCTGGCACCTTATGCATCATGTAAGCCCAGCCAGGCTCCAAAGTCCCCTGGGGTGTCTTTTTAGGCTCCATGCCCAGTGTGGCAGGACTCATTTCAAGTGATCTCAGTTTAGATATATGTCCTTAAAAAAAAAAAAGTGGGGGTGAAGAAATTTTCCGTATCATTGGCTGCTAAAAGACAAGCCCCGCCCACTTGAAAAACAGAAGCAATGAGTGATTTTTGCTAATTGCTTGAATTCCATAAACTTAGAGCTTTACAGCAGATTCAGAGAGAAAAAAAAATAATGATGCAAACTCTAGGCTGGAGCTGTTGGCTATGAAATAATAGATAATATGTCTAAGGCAAAAGTGTAGGATAGCAGTTACAGGTGTCTACTTAACAAAGTATATTGGTGACTTTTATGATGTGTCATTTCCCCTGATAGATCTAATGACCATCTATGGTGAAACTTTGATATATTTTACTTTATTGTCCAATAACTACAACTCTCTGAGCAGCTAGTACATCCCAGAAGCACTAACGTTCACAACAACCCTGCGAACTAGGAATGTTAAGGCCCAATGTGCAGAATGTTACGTTCTCCCTTTCATGTCATTTGAATGTAGGTAAATTAATGGAAATCAATGTAAGTGGCAGACTTGAGCTATCAGACTTCGTTTTCATGGGAAGGGCTGGTTATTTCATTTCTTTCAGGTCATTCACAGATGAGTGGCTCTTGGCAGCTTGGGTTGCTGGGTGGACGCAGCTCGCTTGGAAGGAACAGGGTCCATCCTCCAGTGAGAACTGCAGAGCCCCATCCCCAACCTGGCCACCCAGCCCAGCCTCATCTAAAACAAGAGAGGCTATCACAGGAGAGATGAAAGACTGACGCAGGGGACAGGGAAGAAAAGGCTCTTCTCTCAACGTTTCTGAGCCTTATATAGTTCAAAGTGAACGAGAGACTGATTTAAACTAAGGAAGCTCTGGCATTGTCTTTTACCCCCTCTTACTTGGCAACAAATAAGCAACCCGTTCTGCTTGGCTGTCAGCTTGTTCTATTGAAAGAAACTGGGCTCTCCCGAAAAGCCTGTTAGTCCTCCTGGGAATGTCATGGGTCATGCCAGAAACCTCTGTTCACCCCATCTCTAGGCAGGGAAGCTACAAAGATCAGTGCATGGTATGTGTCTGCCTGGTCCCAAGGCCCAAAGAACTGTGCACCCACAATCAGTGACGGCATCTGGTGAGGAGGGATGCGGGGGATACGTGTCTGGCTTGGCTATGTCTGCTCTTCCTCTGAAGATTTCTAAAATGTCTATTGTTCCTCGGAGAGTTTTTTCCCCCTCTGTAATTAATTACTATGTGGTTGAGAAGATTCACAGACTAGCAGAAAATACTGAGTGCTGAAACATATGAAAACAATTAGAAAAGAAGTACAATCACGTGAAACCTATAATTCAGTTAAAAAAAAGTTTACTTCTCCAATGGGAAACACCAAGTAAGAGAACTCAAATCTCCATGGCATTTTAATTCAGGGGAAGTGAATCTTGGTTCTTATTTTATCCTCTTAAAAACAGAAATCCTGGCTTCTTTGACCTAGTCTTATATTGGGGGAGGGAGTAATTAAGTTAACACAATCATAAAATAAAATAGAAGAAAAAGTAGTTTATATGTTCTTTTTTTTTACTTCAGTGGAAACTAATAAATATTAAATGCCACACATTTATTAAGAAGGCCTATTTTGTGTCCCTTGATGCTAAGATACCTCCTAATATATTATTTCACAGGAGGCTCGGGATTGCCCGGCTTCTAATCTCATGTGAAACTGAAATAACATCACCTTTGCTTCTTTTTGTAGACTGTCTTAAAAATAATGCAAAGTGGTGTTTGAGATGCCTGAGAAGCAGACAAACTGAAAACTGGTCTGTAAAAATAGAGCTTTGTTCTTGTCTCTGTGCGCCTCAGGTCCCCAGGCTCTCTCTCCTCTCGGCAGACATAATTTCTCAACTGAGAAATGGCCCCCAAGGAGGAGGATCGTGGGCCTCTTGTTGGGTCCAAAGATGTGATGGCCAGAATCCATCTGGATGTCAAAACAGGAGACTGAGATTAAAATGCTTTGAGAGACATCTGCATATTTCAGTGATTTATATTCTTATTTTCCAGACAGCAAGAATCCTTTTCTTTTTCATGATATGCATTTCATTCCAGTTCAGTGACTTTCCGCCACATGAAAAGCAGGACCCCCAAATATGGATAAACTTAGAATGACTCTCAACTCTATTGTGGCTTACAAAAGTTAAGTGACAAAAACTCAGATGTGCCAGGCTGGTGGCATGGTCTGTTTAAAAGCTCATAAGCTGGCTAGCAGCTGACAAAATCTGTCTAACAAATGAATCTGGTGATTGAAGCAGGTCTGTGGTGGTGCTGTTGGGGACATTCTCTAGGAATATGTATAATTATCTTGGGCCTAATTTTAAAGACTTATAAGATCTGAGGTAGGAGGACATGGACTGTCTTGCAAACTTCTGCTTCATAGAGTCCACTTGAATGAAAGAGGTAAATCTTTAACCTGAGAGCAGAAAATATGAATGGGAGCAAAAATGATCACGTAAGTAGAACAGACACCAATCAGAATGACATCCTTAAACTAATTAGGATTCTGTGTTTGTATACCATTTGAGAATCGTCATACAAGTGTTCAATGTTTCATTGTCAAGTAAGCCTCCTGGTTACTGAAGTGGCACCAACACTTGATGGCATTCCCATCCTGTGCCTGACTTCTTTTCTCAACATGTCGCCATTATTCCTGGGTGTGCCCACTTAGCTCTGTGTAGCTCCCTGCTCATCTCCCCTTGCTTTTTTGGATATTTGAAAGATAATGATGCCCTTGGTAAATTTTAGCTTAAAGACTTCACAGATCTGTAAAAATGAAAGCATGTGTGTCAAAGACACAAGGATTAAATTTGGCGAGGACAGGGGTAAATTCACACTCTAATTATGTCCTGAACTTAAAGAGGGACATAAGATGTCTAAAAACAGTACAAAGTGAGGGAATATTACTCATTTTTGTATTCTCAGCATCTAGCCCAGTCTCTGGGATAAGCAGATGTTCAAGGGATGCTGGCCCTCCAGCATGTGTCTGACAATGTCTTTGAATCAAAATTCATAAAATATCTGTATTTTCTAGAAAGGAGTCTATGGCATTGCTTGTCGTTATCTCAGAGAGCTGCTTGGAGCACACATATAATTTTAAATGTTAGAAATTTCTAGAAGCTGTACATGTTTTGGATAGGCATAGTTATCTGTGGGATACCACAGAAAGGAAAAAGTATATCCTTGGTTTTTTATCAACACAAAACTACTCTAAGGATACATATATATAGTTCAACATCAGAGGTTTCAATAAAAACCTAGGCCACAGAAATAACCACATATGGAGCTGAACAGAAAAATCAAAGTGTTCCATCAAATGTGTGGGAGGCCCATGAGGTACTGTGGTCAGAGCACCCAAACCTGGCCACCAGGCTGGTGGTGACCAGCTCTCCAAGTCACTTACTAGCGCTCATCCTCAGTTTCCTTTTCTGTAAAACAAGTATAGCACCTGTCTTTGAGAATTAAATGAAATAGCAAGTGACAAAGGAATTTCAATTGTTGGACTGCTATCAAAGCCAATTTATAATGTATTATTTGTTAGAATCGTGAGTTTTTATATAAGAAAAGTTAACCAGGATTACAAAGCACTACATAAAACTGTCCAACTAATTTTCTGTGGCTTTGATTGCTGAAGGTGTCCATGAAACCTTCAGTATGAAGCCTCAGGACTGTACTCTGGTGCCTTTGTTACAATTAAAAGAAGTAATCACTTTATTCTTTGGTTTTGAATCAACATACTTTAGAGAATAAAGAGAAATAAATTCAATCCCAGTTACTACTCCCTTAAGGCAAAGAAAGTGAGTGGATTTTTTAAGCCAGCCACTCTTCCTAAAGAGTCTTCCCCATTTCAAGACACTATTTTCTAGTGATGTGTACATTGGGATAATGAGCCATTTAGGAGTAGTATAAACATTAACAAGTCACAAACAATAGACAAATAAAATGCCATTGCTAGGTAAATCCTGCAGCCCACAAAGGACTGACTAGCACAAAGTCAAATCAAGCAGCAGGGAACTCAGCCTTCACCTCCATTTAAAATAACCAAACACTTGGCAGAGACGGGCCCTAGGGCAAAAGCTATTATCTATTTCTCTTTGTTCAGAGTAGGGAAGAGTGATGCAATGGGACAAGCAGGAAGCAGGACAACAGGATGAACAGTCCAACTTGCTGGGCAGATTCCAAACCTGCGGGCATGCAGAGAGCTGGTGGGGCCGGCCCTCCAGCAGCAGCGCTAACCTGGCAAAGCGCTGCGCTGCAGGCATGACCTTGATCCCGGCTTGCTCTAGCCTTCTGCGTTTTTGGATTTCAGCAGCATCTTTGTCTTCAGACAGGGGAGTTGGCGCCACTGAAGCCCCCTCTGCAGGAGGCTGCTCCTTCCCACTAACGTTGGGTAATTCTAACCCACCATCGGGAGCCTTCCCACCAGGATCCATTTGGCAGGTTGGGTCTTCTTCATCTGGAGACCCCACTTCGCTTCCTTCTTCCTCTATTGTTTCAGGATAACTAGTGAGTTGGACAAGATAGTTTACCAAACTAACAGACTGGCGGGGGGAGCAGATCATATGTCAGTTCCCAGCCATTCTAGTATCACTTAAAAAAAAAAAGTCATAGCATGCAATATGAACCTGGTAATGTGAAGACAATAAGTGCAGCCACTGGTTCATTAATACAATGCCTGGTACTTAAACATTGATTAAGAGTTATTTCAACACTGGTACTGAAAGGAAAAACCCTTTTCTGCTGGAAAAATGAAGCTTGTTAGCGTTGTTCAATAGTTAAAACTTCTAACAAAATGTTATTCAACAGAAAAATCATAGTTGGCGAAGGTGAACTATTAGAAAAGTTTCCTTATTGTAAGGTTACTGAAGGCAGGGATTCTTATCTTATATACCATTGGGTCCCCAAAGCCTAGAAGACAGCACCTAGAACATTGTAGATGCTCAATAAATATATGCTGAACAAATAAATAAATATCTAAATGAGAGTAAGGAGAATACTGTTTCTCTTAGGAAAACACTGTTTCTCTCAAGAGATGAGATCAACGTGTTTTCCATTTATCTTGTCCGTATGTGTGATTGTGAAGCATGTTCCAAGCATCACTTGAGTTTGTATTTGGATGAACTTGTACAAAGATATTAAAAAGTCATTTTGCATAAAAAGTCTTCCTATACCCAACCTCACAGGATCAGGAGTCAGGCAGTCCCTGCAGAAGGATACAGATGACAGATCTGATCCCTTTCTCCTGTCGGAAACACTGGCTTTATACAGCTACTTATTACACCAGTATTTTCTGGTCACCTCCCATGGGCCAGGCCCAGTTCTAGGTGCCTTTGTGAAGCTGATATTTTATCATGACAAGGTCTCTCCAGGGATCTGTTCTGCCCCTTCCATCCATGCTCTGAAATGGTTGTTTAACCTGCTTCTCATTCAAAAGTTTCCCCAGGACAGGAGCAGCACAGCACAGGCTTACCTGAAGGGCCTCTCCCCGCCCAGGGGCGAGGTGGCGGTACTCCAGCTCTTGCGGTATTCCTCTCGCTCCGCTTTCTTCTTTCTCAGAGGGGCGGGGACGTAGGCTGTCTGGTTGCTCTTGTTTGGGAGGTACTGGTTAAAAGGCACTGCTGACTTCGGCTCGCCATGGGAAGTCCGCCGGGCAGACATGTCATCCTTCTTCACATCTGGCAGCTTCCGATGCGGCAAGTCTGATTCAGAGTCACTTCCTCTCCCTGGGGAAGACAAGGTGGGTGATGGAAAAGTGTGTCAGGCGAACAGAAAGTTCCCCAGGGGTGAGTGCACAGTGTCAGGGATGTGGTTAAATCTGTGGGTTCTGGGGATTCCTTCCTTAAGTCCATCACTTAACAAATCTAAAGTATCAGTCTACACATGTCCTCTCTGGGAAAAGTTCTCAAGTCTAATAAGGAAAAAACAAACACAAGCCACCAAACTAAGAATAAATATAGAGTTGACACCTAACTGTATCTGGGAATTATACACCTGGCATGGAACTACGAGCCCGCTGAGATTCATAGCATGCAATATGACATCAATTCACCTGGGGAATTCTTAATGCGCTCTTGCTGCAGGTCTTATACTGTGCTAGACATTTTGACAAATAAGAATTATAAAGGACTTGTCTTTGAAGTATCTGAAACTATGAAATACCTAGAAGATTGAACTTGTAGAGAAGGCACATGAACATGAAGAACAATAAGAATTCAGGGAGGTGACCAATTTGGATCACTGCAAGGGTTTGCCTGCCAAGGAGCGGTTGTAGATTCCCCTGCAGTGGAGCTCTGCCCGGGTGCCCTGGCTGGAGGCAATTTTTTTTTCTTTCTGTGATCCCTATGGTTCTATAATCTTGTCTTCTCTTCTGGCACATTATACATTCTGCCTTGTGTTTTGAGAAGAAGAGTTATGTATTGTTTGTGGTTTTTACCAAACTGCCTTTGCACATGGTGGGCATCCTCAGGTTATCTGGTGAATGCATGAACTGACTTGGCTTAAGGAGCACTTTAGATAATGCAAAGGAATTCCATGCGGCCCACATCAGACTTCTGTTGGGCAAAGACCCCGATAATTACATTGTATTCCTGTTTCCTGGGTCTCATCTCATTAGATTTCTAAGACCTATTAGAATGAAGCTCTTGCTAAGTATTATATAAATGACCAGCATTTTTAACACATTCAACTCCGACGATAATGAATAGAAATGAATCTATCCACATTTAAGAAAAGAGCCTTCAACTAAGAGCCAAGAGATGCAGAGTGAGTAGTGTGCAGGGTTTTAAGCCAGATCCACTTCACTTTGAACTCTGCTACTCACTGGTCTCTTTATGTATCAGACTTTGTAAGCATCACTTTACCACTGCATCAGTTTTTCAATCTATAAAATGGGGATAATAATGTCACTTGCTTCATAAGACGGTTGGAAGGATCAGATCCAGGTAAAACTATTGGGGCAGGACTTGGCACCAAGTGTTTAATAAATGCTGCCTACTCTAGGAGGAGACAGGAGGATTATGAGCTCGAAGCCAGCCTCAGAAACAGCAAGGCACTCAGCAACTCAGTGAGACCCTGTCTCTAAATAAAATACAAAATAGGGCTGGGGGTGTGGCTCAGTGGTTGAGTGCCCCTGAGTCAATACCCAGTACCTCTCACCGCACCCCCCACCACCAATTAAACTATGAATAGTTTAATTTGAGCAAATGCTGCCTACTCTAAATATCATCATAGTTCTGGATCTGTCAGAAATGAGCTGTGAGTTCCTAGGCTCGACTCTAACACACTTCACTGTCCTCCCCTGTAAAACAGCAATGAAATTAATTGCCCTGGAGATTAAATGATATAATGGCTTTTTAAAAAGACTGTCGAAGTTAAAAGTGTTGGCCATAAACAAGTTGCTCATTGTTGTACACAAAATATTCAGTTTATGAATTATTCATCCCACTTGCTTTCAGTCTCCCTTCTGAAATTCTGACCATTTCATTTCTTGTTAACTATTTACTTCATCACTTAGCCCCCTTCCTGCCTCAAGTCCTTTTACAAGTACATCTGTCTCAGTGTCATAATAAAATGTTTAGGGCCTCCTGTGAATTGCTTTATAAATAGACACTAACACTACCTCGCTTTTCCAAGCTCTTAGATGTTTCCACACTTGATATCATCCTCAATTTATTTATTTATTGAAGTCCTGGGGATTGACCCCTGGGGCACCTCACCACTGAGCTACGTCCCCAGCTCTTTAGATTCTTCATTTTGAGACAGGCTCTTGCTAAGTTGCTCAGGCTGGCCTTAAACTTGCAATCCTTCTGCCTCAGCCTCCCAAGTCACTGGAATTACAGAATTATTCCCTTTTATAAAGGTAGAAACGGGCTCAGAGAAGCCAAAGGAGCCCTTTCTCATGGCTGTCTAGTGATAGCTCTGAGAAACCAGTGTCTGTTCTCTGAACTCTCAGAGTTTTTCCTGTGGTAACACACTTCTCTTGGGAATATGTTCTCTGCTTAAAGTGTCCTAAGTGAAGTACCGCCCTGCACTGAAAAATGAATGCAAGAAAATAACTCTTCAACCAACTATGGAAGCTTCGGGGTGGATCAGAGTTGTCTTGGATCCCTCAGTTCTAAAATCCAATAACCTGGGAACCTTATTTATTATGTTCCATATTCAAAACACATTATCTATGATGGGCTTTGTGAACGTCTCAAAATACATTGTTTGACACATAAACACACTACCTCCTCCCCTCACCGATTATTCTTGGATGAATGTCTTCAATAGACATTTCAAGAGCAGAGTGGCTCATTGAGAGGTGTGTAGTTTATGGACCTACAGACCAGGCTCATTTCAGCTCCACGCCCGCTAGCTGCGTGGCCTGGGAACTTGTTTCTTTAAACATTTTATTCACCAATATATTTAAAATTTTTTTTTAGTTATAACTGGGCACAATACCTTTATTTTATTTGTTTATTTTTATATGGTGCTGAGGATCGAACCCAGCGCCTTGCACATGCTAGGCAAACGCTCTACCCCTGAGACATTCCCACCTGCCCCACCCTGGGAATTTAAACCCTTTGTAACTAAGGTCGTCATGGCATACACAGAGATGATTCTACAGCTCTCCTGAGGATTAAATGAGATGACATAAAGCACCTCGGAAGAGGCTGGCATGGTACACCATTGGCTAATGTTAGAGCTCATCTAAGGCCAGGACTGGAAAAAATTTTTATCTCATCCTATGAACTTAGAAATTGATTAGGGTGGCTTCTCCATGTATGACCCAAGTTAGGAAAATGTAACAGAGCACAAGGAGATCTATTTTTATAAAAGGCCAACCCTTCCTTTTTATGAGGCTACTTTTCTGTTCCGTCAACTAGGGGTCTCACTTCTTCTCCTTCTTTTCTGCTTCCTTCCTTTATCTTTGCCACATAATGCTTTTCTTTGAATCTTCCTCTAACACTTAATTTTGCTTATTCCTTATGTCTCCCCTTTCATACAGCTCTCATACAAAATAGAAGAATATTCATTTAACAGGATACCTCTTACTTATCATAAATGTGATCAGTTTAGAAGGTTATGAGTGGAAAGATTTATAGTTCCTCTTCACTGAAGTCCATTAAGCAGCCCTAGAAGTTGAGCTAATGAAGGAGAGGTAGGAAATGGGCACCTAACTCGCAAGACAGTTTGGCTGAATCAACCCTATTAGTTCATCCTGTGTCCAACACACTGAACCACAGCACCTTTCGGAATGTGGGGCTTTTAATAAAAAGCTAATTTGTTTGTTGGGTACTGGGGATTGAAGCCAGGGTGCTCTACCACTGAGCTACACTTGGAGCCCTTTTAATTGTTTACTTTGAGACAGGGTTTCCTTAAGTTGCTGAGGCTGGCATCAAACTTTCAATCCTCCTGCCTCAGCCTCCCTAGCAGGTGGGATTACAGGTTTGTGCCCCTGTGCCCAGAAAAATGTGGCTCTTGATTTTTTTTGAATGGGTCACTGGGTACCAATAATAATAAAATAAAAACTCTCCATATTGACTCAATATAGTCTTGAAGAATTTCATGGTAAGGCTTTCCCCAATTTGTTATTAAGTCCTAGGAAATATATTTTGAAGACAAAAAAAAAGTTCTACCAAATTTGGAAGTGTTTATTAGAACGGGCAAACTTCCTGATTGTCATCATTTAAAGAAACATACCATAAACCCATGTGAAATCCAACATATATGTGGCTAAAATTATATTGCATTTTAAAGACAGGTCAAATGTGTGTTATTTTTCTTTTAAAAAACCTCCTCGTTTACAGGAACATAAGCCTTAATTAAGGTATCAGCCTGATTGGTGAAATCTGTGTAGGATGCTATTTCATAAGAGTGTTTTATAATGCTCAATTCTATGTTAGTCTTTAGATGGAGAAAACATTTATAAGCAGACTCTAGCTTATCAATCTTAATTGCTGCAAACTAAATTATGCCTCTGTACATATTAGTATAATATTAACAATCACCATCTAAAATTCCCTCAAGATGTAGTTCAGCATCATTCTGAACCCCTGGAAGCTGGTGACACAGTGAACAATCTATATTACTAGTTATAACAAATCAGGGCAAAAAAAGGCAATAATTTTTAAAAAGCAGTCAAAACAATATGAATGAAACAGTTTGACTAAGAGAAGTTTTGTAAGAGTAAATTCACATTTTGGTTAAGTTAAAGCCTAATTAGACCATGGACTTGGTATTTCACTTCAAGTCCTGTGGGTGGTACTTAAGATGTCAAATAAAATCTTAGAAATGTTTTTCAGGCAGCCCACAATGCACCATAGAATTCTTTAGAAGTCACATACTACATGGCCTCTAGGCTGATTTATTTGCTAGAAAGTATAAGTCCTAAATAAAAGCATTTGCCCAGTCATTGAGGATGAAACATCTACTAGGGAAACAGAAAGACGTTTTGGTAAATGAGGAGTATGTTTTGGACTCCAACTTCTTGAGGCTAACATTGTTATGATATTTTACTGACAGTGATTTTTGTCCTCTTAAAAATATTGGAACAATACTTAACTTCTTGAAGCCTCATTTGTAAAATAAGCATAATAAAGGATGTCTCACAGCTAAAGAAGAGGAGTAAGTAAGATACTGTGAATCTCCAAGATTTGGGCTGAGGATGAAATGAGATGCTGTATGTAATTAACTCAGATTCTGGATACATTCCATACTCAAGTCCTTTTAGTAACACAGTTTTGTATCTTTTAGCTACAAAAGATAATTCTGGTCACAGAGAGTAGGTCTAAGTCCAGAAATTTATCACTAATCAAGCAATATATAAAAAAATGGAAACAAAAAATTCCCCACTAAGCCTCGGTGACTTTCTGCAACTTTTAACATGCAGAGCCAAGCCCCTTTCCCTTCCCAAACCTACAAAGATGCAAGATAAATAAGGCAAGCAGCTTCTTAAAAACAGGCACTAATTTATTTCAGGTTACATGACCACACATTTTTGTAAGGAAAAATGATCATTCTATACAGGTGATATAAAATCTGTGGGGTTGAAATCAAATCCAGCCTCAGGGTGAACAGGCAGCCTGGGTTGTGCACTATACATTGAGGGCCACCTGCATCGAGCTAGCCAACCGATCAGGTATCATAAGTACCAGATTGCCAAAAAATGTGCCAATTAAAGTCGCACAATCCCAGGTTTCAGAAGTTTCCTAAGTGTGGGTAGTGCATTTCCAGTTTGCTGGAAATGGATCCATTTTCACTTATACAGTGTGGTACTCGCTCAAACATTTCCCTTCCTCATACCCAGAGTACATAAACTTTAGCACACTTTATGAGCTAATGGTCTGCCAGCGTCTTGATTCACCAAAGCCAAGTGAGGAATGATGTAACACGTTTTCCAATAGAAGATATGCTCACTGAGGCAGTGTTCAAATAAACTGCTGGCAACATCAACCAAAGTTCTGAGCACCATGAAAAACATTCAAAGACATTTTTTTTTCCCTACCGGTTTATAGAATTACCAGGTTCCAGCAAGGTGGTTGTGGAATCATGCCTTCCCAGCACCCATCTCTCTGCCATGCAGCCCCGGTTAATGATTAATTCCAGGATGTGCAGTTTATGAAGACTGCAACCTACCATCACTGCTTCCCCTGAGCACTACATCTGGCGAAGGTGTCTGCCTAGAGCGGGAGCCAAAGGAATCTAGGCTGTCAAAGGAGTCATCTCGGCCATGGCGAGGAGGGGAGAGAGAGTCACTGCGCTCGGAATCCCAGCAGTCGATGTAGCCACTGTCTCGGATGCTGCGTTTAGGACTCTCAATGTCATCAGTTTCCTGTACGAAAATAAAAAGAGTTACAGACATTAATAAACAGATCCAGAAAATTGGTCTCCAGTTCTCTCCAAGATATCCTGCATATCGAATCAGTAATGGCAACGTTGCAGCAACCAGTCATGGCAGATCTGATTTGCATCCATGGTCACTGTTCCATTCCTCAACCTTTTTCCATCAGGAAATCACCCGACATTTCAAACCAACAAATAAAACATCCCCAAGTAATGAATCCTCCATAATATTGAGCAAACAAACAAACAAAGCAAAAGAATTAAGAGTGAAGGATCACAGTTTGGATTCACAATGATGCAATGATAGAGGAAAGCAAAAGTGAAAAACCAAAACCTTGACCTTGACCTGTCTTTCAGAATCCATAACTGCATGCCTGGACGGGGACTGCCCCCTAGTTCAGCCGTGCGACGGGCTCCTGTCTATGCTATCTGGCAAATACAGACAGCATTTGTGTTAGCAGCAGAATCGGCTCTGTAAAATCCTGGAGCAGCATGCCTCCATGCCGTGCTACCTCGGAGGCAAATTCCTGCTCTGAAAGGGAGCTGTCTCTCTGAGGCAAAAAGTTAAAAAAAAAAAAAAAGCAATGAAAAATATGCAAAATGCTTTTCCTGATGCTTCAGAAGAATCCAGGCATGCTCTTGCTCTCAGCCAGCTCTTGGCGCTGGGGGAGCTGAAAGCACTTGTAGCTGACCCACATGTTCAGAGCAGGGAGAACAATGGCTGTCTTTGACAGCCTGTGATTATAAATTCTTTCCAGCACAAGCGGCACATACTAAAACACTGAAACTCCAGCAGAAGAAAGGTCAGTCAAAGCCATCCTCACCCTCGGATTATAATAAAAGCCTTGTTCCCGCCAGTGTCGTAGCATTCATTACAATAGCCCAGGCTGACGAAAACAAAAATAACTCCAGTCACTCAAAGATAAACCTCAATTTAATATCCCCCAGACTGTCGCTTAAAATCAGGATTGAGGATAACACTGGCAGAGGGATATGTTCTCATCTGCAAAGACCGGAACGTCGCACTGTGGGTTTCCCAGGATGCTCATGAAGGTCCCTTCTGCATTCCCAATAAAAAGGCAAACTAAATAAATATTCTCCATGTTAGCAGTTTGGGAAACTGGTCTAGACTAAGATGCCCACAGGAGCTGAGGCCTTTGCAGGAAGTGCTTTATTGGCTGTTTCTATCAATTATATCTGGGTCCTCTGACACGTTCCCCGGAGGGAGGCATTGGGGGTTGGAGTGGTTGTAATTCAGAAGACACATGCAGGTTTTGCATCAAGAGAAGGGAGTGGGTAAGTGGGCAAGGGAAGGGCTGGGGAGAACCCTGCAGCCTCCACGCAGAGGACCTGAGGGCCACTCCTGAAGAACTGGGTGACGATGGCCTCCATGACCCCAAGGCAGAAATTACTATTTTGGAAATTAAGGCAGTTTACTTGCAGGTCAAAAGTTAACCAGGACTTGGAACAAAAGTCAGGCCTGAACAGCTGGAAAAGGAAGAACTCAGGACTCACTGACAAGTATTAACCTAAATTAGATATGGTTTTGAATTTCATTTCTTTGGAAACACAGTCAATATCTTGAATTATTTACCTACTGAGAATAGGTCAAATGGCTAAAAAACAAAGCTCCCTTTTTACTGAATACCTAGGGTCTGGGGCCATATGTAACACGTTTTGAATGTCACATTACTTACTCCATATAACCACCCAGTGATGTGGTTAGCATTATCATTATTTTTGGGTTTGTTTGTTTGTTTGTTTTTTGTTTTGGTACTGGGGATTGAACTCAGGGGCACTCAACCACTGAGCCACATCTCCAGCCCTATTTTGGATTTTATTTAGAGACAGGGTCTCACTGAGTTGCTTAGTGCCTCGCCATTGCTGAGGCAGTTTTGATCTTGAGATACTCCTGTCTCAGCCTCCAAAGTCACTGGGATTATACACATGTGCCATTGCGCCTGGTGCACTGTCATTCTTAATAGAAGGAAAAAAAAATAAGAAACAGAGAGGTTAAGTAACTTGACTGAAGTCATACAAGAAGAGACAAAAGGTATGATTCCAAAACAGGACTCTCTCTCCAAATCCCAAATGGTGAAATCTAAAAATACGCAGTTCTCTTCTCCTCCACTGGACACTTCTTGCCTCCTTGACCTGTGGATGATGCTAACCTGGACTAATTAAATGCTCAGAACTATAAATAGTGCAAAAGGGAGGCTGATTTGAGTAAGGGCTAAGAGCATGTCTCTGAAGTCAGACCAACTGGGTTTAAATGCTGGCTCTATCCCTCGCCAATTGTTTAGTCTCGACTTCATCTGTAAAATGGGGCTGGTGACAATACTACTTTCACATGGTTCCTGGGAAGACTAAATGTTTGGTATATGGAAGGCATTTAGAAAATTGCACAGTGCAGAATAAGGACTCAAAATATCAGCTCTGGCTATGATCACTAATATATTTCTTTAGGTATAGAAGTTTCAATATGTAAATTACATCACATTTGCAAGTTGAGTTAAGGACACAACTTTATACACACACACACACACACACACACACACACACACACACACACTCTTCTCTCCCTCTCTATTCATATCCCATATCTAGATGTTTTGGGTCTAGTTCTCTATCAGGGAGGAGGGACGCTCAGGGAGCTGGGCCACTGGTCACATATTGAAGGGACATGCCTATAAGCTGCTTCTGTGCAGCATTACAAAACTGAATTTTCGAGAAAACAATATCAAAAAGGTTTCCCCAAAGGCCCAACATCCCTCCCTTCCCCTCCACAAACCACAGGAGAAGAGGCAGGAAGGGAAAGGGAACATGTTTCTTGGAGCTGCAGCTGCTTTCTCACAGCTAGTAATGGCAAAGAAAAACAGAAAGGCCACCATGTCCGTGACTGTGCAGAAAGCCAAGAACAAACCCTCGGATCACATGCACGGGCGGGGAGCTAAACAGCACGACCAGGTTGCAAAGCAAAACCAGGACACTGTGGTCATCCTTGGCCAAGCTGCTCCCCCAGGAACCGTGGGGTGAAGCAAGAGGGAGGACCTCTGGCCAGATATAAAGATGTGGACAACTGGCAGACACAGTTTTATGGCCTTCCATTGAGTCACTGTGCTTTTTTTTTGGTCACCTAAAGCAAAGCCTTTGGAGGAGGGCAGAAGATACAAACCAACGGGGAAGATGGCACAATCTAAATTCCCCCTTTCTGGGGTCTCATTACATTGGCTTTTCATCTTCGAGCTGAGTAGCTTTGTGTCTTCAGCAGAAAGCACATCGGGTGAAGAGGATAAGGCCCAAGTTAGCCCTTGTGCTAACTGCTAATTGCTCTAGGAACAGTGTTGATGAACAGGGTGAGGACTTCTGGATTTCATGAACTTTTTGGATTATTTCCCCCGGTTGTCCTCTTCTTACCCCTTTGTGAGAGATAACGAAAAGCAGCTAGGAGAGTAGCAGCTAGGATTGGTGGATGACTTTTGGTATCTGAGAAAGTCCAGATGCCTCTGCTTTACCACTTGACATTTTGTGCTTCCTTTGTGATTTATCAGGTAGCTCAACCCTACTCCAAAGTGTCTGAGAGTTCTCTTTTTCCAACACCCTCACTCATTCTCCACCCGCCACCCTCTGGCTGTGGAAGTGATTCATTCCACGAACATGGACTGGGCATGTTCTCTGTGCCACCAGGCACTGTCCTGGTCCTGGGAACACAGTCCTGTACAAAAATCAACAAACACTCTGTCCTCATGAACCTTATGTTCTAGTCCAGAAAAATAAACAGAGGGATAAGAAGGGATGAGAGTCAGATAAAGAGAACCACCTTGATGGCTGACTCTCTAGTTCCAACCTGGAGATCTCGTTGGATTCCTTCCATCTTGGGGGTTCTTGTAGCAAACTCCTTGTTTGGCCTAAGTGTCCCTCCTTTGGGAGGCTTTGCCTTCTTTCTCAGTGAAAGGCACTGACCAGG
Organism: Marmota monax; assembly: GCF_021218885.2. Lineage (NCBI taxonomy): Eukaryota > Metazoa > Chordata > Mammalia > Rodentia > Sciuridae > Marmota > Marmota monax. The sequence continues at coordinate 3,322,257 of NW_026691950.1, read as the reverse complement.
CTTTCCAACAGCAGCAGCAACCATCTATGAAGACCTAATGTGTGCAAGACGATGCTAAGGGTTGTATGTTATGTACATTACAGAACTTAACAATTTGTCTTATAGTTAACAATCGTAGGTACATTTCTCCTACTAGAAAAATGAAAATGATTCTAGCTAATCTCCTTTGTGAAAGACAAAATTTGGTCTTAAATTTACTTCAGCCTGTATCTGTACAGAAGAGGTCCATTAATGTGTTGTCTACTTCTCTTCCAGTAAAAATAACTACAATTTTTAGCTGAAATAAGGTCTACCATTCCCAAGTCTTTCCTTGCAGGTAGGTAGGAATACGTGACCAATTTCAAGTTATCAGGATTAAAGCCGGGGTTTGTCTTAGTCTGTTTTCTGTTGCTATGAGGGAACCTCACAGAGGAGGTAATTCGTAAAGAAGAGCAATTTATTCCTCATGGTTCTGGAGGCTGAAAATCCAGTGTCAAGGTGTGGCGCCCGAGGAGGGTTCAGAACATGGCAGGGGGCATCACATGGCTACAGAGTGCTCAGGCAAAGAGAGCCCGCTTTTATAACAAAGCCACGGCCAAGATGACAACCCCCTTGGCAATGACAGCATTGATCCTGTCCCTCATCATCTCCTGAAGGTCCCAGCATCACAGTGGCAATTAAATTTCAATATGATTTTTGGAGGGGACATTGAAACCATGGTAGGAGTGTCATGTGACACTTTTTGGAAGTGTGTTTAGGGGGAAGGCACAGCCCTTTCTTCATCTCATTCCTCTTTCTTCCTGACCTGAATGTGGTCATGACAGATGGTCATGACCTTGACAGCTAGAGCCTGAGCAGCTATCTTGGACCAACAGGGGAGGAGCCTGGGGTGGAGGATGACAAGCAGAAAGAAGAGGCTGGGCCCTGTCATGGGACGGAGGTGGAACCCCACACCAACCCTGGACTCCCACACCAACACAGGACTGCTCACCTCACTCATGTTATTTTGAGGGTTTTTTGTTTGTTTTGTTTTGTGTGTGTGTAGCATTTCCCACCTGAACCCAATCCTGACAAAATCAGAACGCTTTAAAGAAGTTTAAAAAAGGTGACCCATCTATTATTATTCAAGTACAAATTTAATATAAAAACAAACACTTAGACTTCCCCAAGCCAGACTGGAACTTTGTGGATTTTTCTAAGAATAGAGTCTGATGAAAAATTGCAGGACAAACTCAGAGTTAAGACGAAGAAACAACGTGTTGTGCTTCGTTGTGTGGGTGTGTTTATTTAATTTTTTACAAGAATTTAGCTTAAAGGACTTTGTTTATATGTGTCCTGACCAATATGAAAGCTTTGTCCATTTATAAATACATGAGCCAGACTGCCTCTGGCCAAACGTGAACATTGCTAGCTTGAATTTAAGGAGAGCACATTATTAGAAAGCTGGAACAAATTCTTGCTTTCAGAGGTTGCAAAGAACTGAAAGTCTCTCAAGGAGTCTCATTTCCTTTATTTTGCAGGTTAGGGAAGTGAGAAAAACCAAGGCCTCAAATCTTTGTGTTCTAATAGGGCCTTTTCCAAATTCATGACTGGATTACAAGTGAATTTATCTGTTCACACTGAGGCTGGCTGGGAGGCTTCTCTTGGATTACATAACACTGTATAATAATACTTAGGATGAGTTATATGTATTGCCTAATCTCATAAAAGATCACTCAGGAAGGATCACGAAGGATCGTGAAGCATGCCACTGTTTCTTTGACAATTTCCTACCTTAGGTCAGTCTTTCCCATAATCTAATAAAAAAATCAAGCTTAAATAATGTTCAAACAAAATGTTACACCAAATAAACAAATCAAGCTTTTAAAAATGTCTCCTGAATTTCCAGGACATTCAAATACAATGGCCATACAATGCACATATTAGATGAGAATGTTTCTAATTCTCACTCTTGGCCAGGGTGGGTGCCAAGGCAAGAACTTGTCTGATGTGACTCACCCACATCAAGGCCCTGATAGGCAAGCAAAGTGACCTTTAGGATAAAAGTGCAGAGCAAGTGTTCATTTTTTTGCATAATACTGCATTGTTTAATTCAAGTTTATTCTCCCAAGAAAGCAAGCCCTGAGCTCCTTGGAATACAAAGCCAGATACTGACAGATTGCATTTGCTCTTTTAGAATTAAAGTTGGACTGGGCTCAGATCTTCTGTTCTCCAAAGGTATAAAAGTTCAGGTAGGTTTGAGATGCATGAGGCAAAAATGTCATTGGTAAGATGGTCATTTCCTTGAGCATGACATCTTTGGCTGTAATCATCTTAAAAACAAGGACAAGTATTGCTTTTCCCCCTTATTTAAACCTTATGGGATGGAGAAGAAAAGTTATGTTACCTTTCTCATCTGCGCCAACAATCCTTCGAACTCCTTCAGGTTCAAGGTAGTTCCGCTATAGGACGCGCAGCTGTTGGCAGCTTTTCCCAGCCAGTAAATGGTAACTAATACCTGTGGAACGAATAATGCAGAAAAGCAGGAGAAGGTGCCCTCAAGAGTGACGTTTAAACCAAGGAATCACTCAGTCACTAACAGGAAGGCAGGAAGGAGAGAACATGCAACATTGACTTGTACAAACCACACGTGTGTGGTACCCCTTAAATGGAAAATCATTTTAATAACAACTCAGTGCCGTCCCAGTCAACACAAAACAGGATTTGGTAGTTGAAGTAAGACTCCAGTTTTAGGGAAAGTTTGGTCGCGAGAAAGTGATCCATAAGTCAGCAAGAAGAAAAACGACATCCTCCCAAATTATTTTCACTTAGTGAAGGTTTCACAATCAGGAGGCAACATATTTCAGAAACTCTTTGGAGTCTTCACCCAGATAAGCAACGGAAGGGACTGTCAATTCCTTTTGAAACACATGCTTTTGGAGGCTCTCAATTTCTACTTGTGGGCACAGAGGTTCTGCAAAGACCAATGGCAAAAATCTCAACGGGCTGATGAAGGTTAACTAGTGCTTCCCAGCATAATTATATCTGAAGTCAGAAGAAAGCAGTACAATGAATAATATTATCAGATACCCCACTAAGGAGCATAGTTGGCTTCCTATTCTACGATGGGGAAGTTTTAGCCTTGACACACTTGCTATCCATTAAACTATCTTGGATGTTTAAGAATGTCTGTGAATAGTCAATGGTCTGAAGCTACCATCCAACACCAATTTTGTTCTGTCTTTCCAAAGAATCTGTCCACGAGAGCAAATGCTCTTTCCATTGATTTTCCCATAAAACCCCTCAGGAGTCAGCTACAGATGAGCTCCTGGGAGCTGAATTATGGGGGAACTGAAGGTCGTCTAAAAGCTTGGACTATGATTTTATTTTCCCATTCTGTCTTACTGCTTCCACCAGGCTGGGAAGTATTTACTGGACCTCCTTCCACTTGGTAGGCCAGAAAATGCTTTGGACAATGTGATATAGGTACATGGTTCCAGCTGGCCACAGGCCCAAAATATGGTTATGTGCATCCATCCTAGGATGTGGGAAAATTTTACATCATGAATCCTTCAAAACTTCCAGAAGGTCTTTTATTAAATGGCTGCTTACAAATAAATTTCTAGAGAACAGACAATTCCAAATGTCAGAATATTAACTAGGACCATAAAATAACTAATGTGTGCAGAATATGAAGCTGTCTTGAAAAGTATAATGAGATAGACTGTGTTGTGTTTTAGATTATGGGTTTTCTGATTTGTTTAAAATTGTATGATGAAAAAAATGGCACATGTCCCTAGTTGTATGGAGGAAGAAAAAGAAGGTAAGAATGAGAATGTCAATCAAATAGATAGCACCTGGAAAATTAAAAAAAAAAAAAGTGTTGGGGGGTCACAGCTAACGTTTCTATTTTAGATGCAGAAAGTAACTTCTTACATTCTTCAATGTAAATTAAAACAAAAAATCCAGAAAAAAAAAATGAAAGCTTGTGTTCTGTTTGTGATTCAGTTTCTTAAAACCCACATCGATCAGACTCAACACTAACATTAGCCACTTTCCATTTGTAGGCCCAGATGGAATTATTAAATTAAGCTGTTGGGCAAATTGTTTTAGGAAAAGATCAGCATAATAGGAATAGAGTTGACTGCCACCATGGCCCTGTGCTGTTTGTATTTTTGTTTTCCTATGAATCTTTTGAGTTGTTATTAGTACTTCCTCAAATCAACATTTTATAGTTAAATCTTATTTTCATTTTTTTTTTTCTGGATTGAGCACTTAACTAATTAAAGAGAAACCTCCCAAATCTACTATTTTTAGCTTTATCACAGTCATTAATTATTCCATCAGAGACACACATACTTTTTTTCTAAGAAGGATTCTTTGCAGCAAGGCACATAGGAGGCATTGAACTTAGCTTAATGTTGAACCATCAAAGTCAGAAGTAAACAAGTTTGGCAATGGAAATGAAAGTACTTACATTTTTCAGCTTCCTACTATAGTCAAGGCTCCTAGGTCAGGAAAAGAAAATATTATCAGAAAAGCAGTTTCTCCCTTCAACACTCCTAAGATGTACTTGCAGCTAACACATATAATGAAATCAGAAGAACAGAGTTTTTTAAGGTCTAAGACTATTTCAGGCAGTGGATAAAATTGTTTATCAAACAAAATGTAGGGCAAGGTAGGATTAAAGCTCCACTGCACACTGTGGAATGATGAATACTTTGTAACATCTGGAAAAGAAAGAATTCTGTTTAGAATGGGAACTATTTGTATTTGAATTCTCAAAGCTTATTAAAGATTTTGCCTTGACTGAAATCTCATTGCACTTCCAAAATCTTCTACATTCAAGTACTTTGAAAAGGTCTGAAACCTTACTTAATTAAATAGATCTGAAAATATGAATATAAGAAGCAACACTAGCCAAATATTTTTCCCCTGCTCTGGACATAAATTAGCATTGGGAATTAGCCAGAGACAGGAAAATATGCATGCTATGTTCAAATATATGCACATGTGTTCTGAAAGACACATAAATGTTTACCCTCAAACTATAAACAACAAAAGCTACTCGATGGCTGTGAGCAATGGCACATGCCTGTCATCCCGGAGTCTCGGGAGGTCGAAGTAGAAGGTTAATCAGTTTGAGGCCAGCCTGGGCAACTTAGCAAGACCCTATCTCAAAATAAAATTTTTTCAAAGGGGACTGGAGAGGTAGTTCTCAGTGGAATGCTTCTGGGTTCAATCTCTAGTACTGCAGGGTAAGGGGGGGGTTCTACTTGATGGTATTTTCTAAATATTCATATAGTAAAATAACAAAAATTTCTACTGAACTATTTGTTTCATTAACATGTCAACAAATGAAAAATAGGGAAAAACAAAATTTTTTTTATTATTCATACTAACTTCAGTGAGGGGGGAAGCAATGTAGAAATTCTATCATGTAAACAATGAAGAATTCCTGAGAATATTTCGACATTTAGACCCTGGGTACTTCAGTTACAGTGAATATTCTGACTTAAAAATACTCATGAATAAATAGGCGGCAATTTTAACTCAATTAAGACTGGAGAAAAAGGTGGTCCACTTCAGAGATAAACCCACCATTGGGGACTTGGATGAAAAGAATTGATGCAATTTGGGTTTGATTAAGAAAATGTATTCATGTTTCCAGTTTTAATAGATAAAGATGGTATGTCATAATCTGCTTAGATATCCACCAAGAAAAATTAAACATGTATCAGAAAAATGGATAAAATATCTATAAAAGATTTCAAATTCTTACAAAAATCAACATAAGGGCTAGGATGTAGTTCAGTGGTAAAGTGCTCTGGAGTTCAATTCCAAATATTCAAAAAAAAAAAAAATTGGTGCTGAGGATTTAGCTCAGTGGTAGAGTTCTTGCCTGCCATATGTGAGTCCCTGGGTTTAATCCCCAGTATCACAGAAACAAACAACAACAACAAAAACTTAGATGCTCAGGAGCAATCCATAGTCTTTTTGTATTTTCATCCAGCTGTTTCAATTCCTTGAAAAGTTCTTTGCTGTGTGCACTTCTGGATCATGCTTTCATTTCCCATCAAAGTTGTCTGGCATCCATTACAGGTAGAGTTCACTAAATTACGCACGCAGTAATCATTTACAGTTTTTCCTGCTTTTTTTGGTGGGGGGGAGTCTACTCAAGTTACTACTCAAAAAAAAAAAAAAAAAGGTAAAGAAAATTACCTATAATAAAAGCTAAAATAAAGAGTTTTTTTAAAAGACAATTTCAGGAGCACATCCCAGTTTCCTCTGCGGGATCCACCCTCTACCTGATTGCTTACACTATCTGTTGATGTCACCAAGATGCTCTGCATCTCTGCGGTTGTCCTGCTTAACTCTCAGAGGGGAAATCAAAGAACTACAGAAGTTGTGCGTTGATCCTCCCTAGCTATAATGTCCATTTGTGTTAAAAGTTGGCCCTGTACAGAGCCCAATTAAACCAGCCTCCATCATAAAAAGTTGGGAAGTAGATAGCATCTGGCACGCTCTACTCCTTACCAGAACCAGAAGCAACAACTTGCTGAGGGTTGTAAGCCAACTCACGGCATCATTTTAACATAAATTAGTTATGATTTTCTAAATATTAATACAATGTAAAATTTTATGCAAAATGATTCCATCCTTGCTGCCTGGGAACCCCTCCATCCACCATACTCACTCTTCAGAAGGATCTTTCAACCACACTGGTTTCTTTTTCTTTAAACATCACACACACACACACACACACAAAATCACGCTGTTTCTCTCCCAAGCCCTTCTTCTGCCCTGAGTGTCCTACAGACCTTCCCAGGCTGGTTCTTGCTTCCTATTCATGTCTTAGCATCCAGCCTTGCGTGAAATGCTACCACTTCTGAGAGGCCACCCTTGACTACCTCTGGACAGGTCACTGTGTTTCACATCTGTTTTCTTTTCTTTTCAGTACGTTTGCTCCCTGTGATTATTTTTTTGTTCATTTAATTTGCTTCTCACTTCTTGACACTGGGGTGTAAATTCCAGATGAGCCAAGGACCTTGGTTATCTTGTTCATTCCATTTCTCTAGTGCAGGAAAGTATTGGACACATAGGAGCTGCCCAGCAAATACGTGCCAAGTGAATTACTGCAAAGTGCCAGCGTCACAGAGGAAGGCGATGCAAAAGAATTACATAAAGAAGATAACTGGGTGAGTGACAGAAAATTAAACAGGGAGGAAGATGAGGAGAAGAAATGCAAAAAGGGAGATAGATGAGGACATGGCATAAAGAAGGGAAGGGAGGCAGAAGACAGAGGAGGAGACCGAACAAAGGAGAAGGAAAGGTCGAAGGGACGGGAAAAGAGGAAGATGGTACCGTAATTAAGAAGTGACAGTGTCCATGCGTCATTGGCCTAAGTGATGTTTTCCCCTTTTGATTGCTTTCTGTACCTTTGAATTGATACCTCTTTTTTAGAAGCTGGTTGTTCTAACAACCAGGTCTGCACTAAGCAAACTCTACTTAGAATCAGACCAGAGAACATTCTGTTCAATTCCGCTTTATAGATGAGGGCACAGGGCTTTTGCAGTAAGGGAGCTTAACTGGGACCACCCATCCAGGGAGATGCAGGCCTAGGGCTAGACTCTGATTTCCTGATGCCTTGTTTTTTATAGGTCGGCAATAAAGGTGATATGGGCTATAAGTTTCTAAAGCAAATTATTGTTTAAAGTGACTCCAAAAAAATGTATGTGGCTGCCGATACTCAGAGTGAACTTTCCTTCACCCTCTAAGCAGCGCGTGTGTGACTAATTATTACCTATGATGTTGCACAGTTACTATTGTTTCTGGTTTCTTGCCATCCAGGTGAAAGTACAAATGTGAGATGAGGCAGAACCTAATATAATTTCCTAAGGAACAATGATTTATAGAGGCCAGATTTAGATCCTGTAATAAATGGAGCATGTGGTAGCTATAATTTTTATTCCATTATTATTATTTCTTTTACTTAACTAAAATTTTTCCACAAAAAAATATTGAAGAATTGCAGATTGACAACAGACAAGTAATCATGGATAATCAATTATAGCTGACTCTCTCTCTAGTCATGAATCATATAATCTAATATAAACCCCCATAGTTTCCATTCGCCCATATTTTCTCCATTATTATTATTAGGTCGATGTTATTTTAATCAAGACTACAAATAGAACAAAACTAGTAGCTCTAAGCTTTGACTTCTCTCCTTTTCTGTTTTATCATGATAAAAAAATTCCAAAAATTGCCAATTCACAGATCCTGTCTAAGCAATCCAGCTTATTACTAAAACATATTCATGTGAAATATTGTTTGACTAAGGTAGAAAAATGTTCTGTATGAAATCAGAACTTCAGGAAGGTTCTCTCTGCAACATCCCAAGGACATTTCCTTTCCTTACCCTGGCCATGAGCTATTTCCTTACACAGAAGTACCCTGCTTCTTCTTTGATTCTGGCATTCTGTACCAAAGAATTCTCTGTCCCCAAACATGATTCACTGAGGGCATATAGTCAAGAGCAGCCATAGTTTTTTGTGTGTAAGATACATAGACTCGGTGCATATTTCTCTCTTGTCTCTCCGTTGAGCTTTATAACATTTTCCTCTTCTTCAAAATTCTAACTCTATGTGAATGACTACTGCATTTGAAAAAAATAAGTTTGATCAGATTGGAAAGCTACAAACAGAAGGCAGGCAGGAAGGCCAACATGTCTGGAAAGCGGATTCTTGACCTTCACATTTTTACTTTATTAGGCATACCCAACTCTCCACCTCTTAGAACTTACAACATTATCACCAAACTGTAAATCAAACCTAAAGGGGTTTCCCTTAAACATAAATCGTGCATTACTTACTTGACCGTTGCTCTGATGGACGTATCCTGGAGGTCACTCGGGTCAAAGAGTTGAGATTCTTTAAGGCCGAGCTCTTTACAACCTCTCAAGAACAAGATAATATTGTCCTAGAAGGAAGAAGACAAATCAAAGTCTATATTATTTTAGATCATGCTTATGAACGGGTCCCCCCTCATTAATAGTCCAAATTGCTATAGGCAGATCAGCCATGGAGACAGCTAGATCAGACTGAAACCCTGGCCTTTTGCATTGCAAAATTATACTTCGTTAGGAAATGCCAGAGTAAATGGACACTGTAAACTCCCCAACCACTGCCATGCCAAGTTCATTTCTCCCCTTTATCTTGACACATTTATAGCTGTAAGCAAAATGTTATTATAAAGGAGAATATAGCATCTTTTTAGGGAATAACATTGAATAAACAGGTATTCACCATTGCTTCAAAATTTTTTGTCCATGTCTTAAGGTCTAAAATCTGGTTCAAACCGATTTTTAAAAAATAATAATAAACAGGTTTGGTATCTGAGAGATTTTCTTATCACCAGGAAGCTTTTCTTATTAATGAATCTAAAATATATCCTTCACATATTTTACATTCTTTATGGGTTTGACTGATAATACCTTTTTGTGGACTATAAATTGAATGAAAAGCAAATATATATACTTAATTAGAAGATATATATATATATACACACACACATATATATACATGTATATGTGTACATACACACATAAACACACATGCATACACATACTTAATTGGGAATGGGTAAAGGATGGACAAGAATAACTTTTGAAAACGCAAAAACTCTCGACAGAGTGAAAATTTCTCTAGCAGTTACAAATTTACTTTGAATTGGCAGAGTGGCAGGCAGGACGGACCATTAAAGAGAGGTCTGGTCTTCGTCTGTCGTAGTCCTTAGAAGTGAACTGTTCTGAATGGGTCATCCTTTTGGAGCTCTAGGGTATTTGTCGACAGGTTTATCAGTTACAAGTCTCTAGCTGTCCTCTTCCCCAAAGACTTCAGAAGGTGCTAACTGACCCCATCATTTAGTGAAACCTACAGGACAGGAAATGGCACTCTAGGAGGCACATAAATGAGAATCCATCTGAATGCTATAAGATGCTACAAACATCTGAACTGATAGTGACAATTACTGAATCATATTCATCAAAGTGCAGTTCAATGAAACGAACAGAAAAAGTAGCACTTTCAGTTAACCAGTGTGTAGCCAGGATTCCAAGACCTCCAAGATTCCTGCCCCCACATCCTATGTAGTCTCCCCTCAATTGTGAGTAAAACCTAGGAATATGATGGGATATCACTAACCAGTTGGTTCTGCAATAATCAAAAGAAAGATGATCTGGGATTGACCTAATCAAATGAGCCTTTAAAAGGTAAGTGAAATCAGGTTTCTTGGTGGCCATGAATTCTATAGCTGCAAAAAGAGAAATTCTGTTAACTACCACAAGAACTTGGAGAAGGCTTGGCAGATGCTCAGATAGGATCCTAGACTCCACCAGCTCATGTGAGAGACTGAGCAAAGAGCCCAATTATGGCATGTCTGGGCTTCTAACCTACAGAAAATGTGAGAAAATAAATGGGCATTGTTTTAAGATGCTGGCTTAATGGCAATTTTTAAAGCAGTAGTAGAAAGGATTAATACACCCAGGCTCTTAACAATAGCGAGAGCAATAAGTTGTGACCTTTCTCTACCTCATATTACATGCCAGGCATTCTTACAACAGCTGTCTATATGTACACACACACACACACACACATTAACTAATTTAATCCCTGCACAACTTTATGAAGGAGGTTCTATTTTTCTTATCCTCATTTTGTAGATGAGCGATCTGAGTCCCAGAACAGTTAAGCAAATTGTCCAAGGTCACAGTCAGCAAAGGATGGAGGCTGTAAAGCCACAGGGCAGGTATGAGGAGCTCAAGCTTGAAATCTGAGGCCAGCACCAAAGGGAGATGAAGCTATGGGGCAGGGTGACTCAGAGGACCCTGGGGATGCAAAGACAGGTTGTTGGAAGTCCTGGGAGGCTGAGTCTCAGAGGTGAACACCCAAATCTGTGATGTAAGGGGATTGTTTGGGAATGCAGCTGGCCTAGGATACAGTGTGAAGGAGGGATTTAAGAGGAGTAGGACAGGGGACCGAGAGATCAATGAGGAGATGCTGCTCTCACTTCCCCCACCGAGGGGCCAAGGGGCCTGTAGCACAACCTGCCTGCTTTCCTGTATAAGGCCCTGGGCCTTTTCAACAGGCAAGATGTGTCATCACTCACAAACCCTGTGTCACCAACCACGGGACCTCGTGAGGGTGACTGAGCTGGTCGCACACACCTGAACTTGTCCTTCTCCTTGAGTTACTCTCCATGTTTTAATGATCAAATTTAGTTGTTCCCACCCACCTCCTGAGCATCACAGTTTCCCACTTTCTTGGAAGAGATTTTTCATTGACTAATTTTGTGCCAGGGAGAAAAGAAAGTAACAGCAAAGGAAGAAGAAAAAAGGGGTGGAAATATATTGAGTCTTAAGGACCCAGATTTTCTACTTGCACATTGATCATTCTGTTACTAAATATAATAACTTTCCTCTTAATAACATTATTTTGTCTTAATATTTTACCATATGTGAAAATGAATGGTTTTAGATTCCTTCTTATTCCCCTAGTTAATTTTGTGATCACAAAAACACACTTACCCGTGAACCTGGGTAGTCAGGTACCGTCCTGATTGCTTCTAGATCTAGGTCTACCCCCATTATCAAAAAGTGGCTTTGCCCCATACCCAAGCCCCACAGATTGGGCCACACTGCTTCCCAGAAACAGAAAAACCAAGACCCCGTGTCTCGGGCACTTGCTCTTATTTCTGTAGTAGAGAAGCAGTGTGAAGACTAGGAGCACGTGCAGACTGTTGATTTGGTACATTTACATATGAATGGTTTGTTACAAAAATGAGAAGGAAAAACAGAATAAAAGTCAATACCCCACATTATTATTAGCATATTTATGAGCACATATTGATATAAAATTGCTACAGTAAAGTATTGTTGAAAATGGGGAAATATTTTGTCAACATGAGAACCAAAGCTCCCTAGTGATTTTTTTTTATAACGGCTTTAATTTTAATTTATTCTAATTTTTTTAATGGTTCTTCAGTCAAGAAAGTGGATTCAAGGTCAGTGAAGTCTTTTTAGATGTCAAAAGACCATGTTGGTGACTTATGTGAGGCATTTTATAATACAGACTAAACATTGGTAGCTTACATTCATTGAGCATTTACCATGTATCTGGTCTATTCTAAGCATGCATATGGATTCTCCCTTTTATTCTCAAATCAGACATATGCAGTAGGTATTATCATTGTCCCCATTTTACAGATGAGGAGTTGAGGCATGTCATGCAGCTTACAATGTCAGCCTCATGATTAATCAACCTAACAGATGGAAATGAAGTCCAATTCCTTTTCCCACCGCTCTAATTTTTCAGGTGCCTTGATTTTTATTCTGCTTTCCTGACATTTGAATTTGACTAATTTTTCTTGTATTTTCTTATTTTCCCTGATTTTCTGCTTCCTGCTGCCTCCCACCAGTACACAACCCCCGACTCCCTCCACACACACACCCTCTTTGATTATTTGGCTCTGAAACTCTGAAATCACTGGCTCTAACCCTTTAACAACTTGAAGGACCCCATATTGAGAAAAGGGTGCCTCCCTCATTTTTAGTTCCTCATTTCAGGAATAGGAAACAAACTCCTTAACTATTGAATAAGGCAACTCCAAACTAAGACAGTGACTAGTACAGACACTCAGGTGAGTCTTTCCCAGGACATTCCAGATTCTTTTTGATTGGCCTTTAAGTTCTGAGTGCCTCTTGCCCAGAAGAGAGTATTGGATGGGTGTTGGTGCTCTCTAGGAATCATCTGAGACCAAAATAAAGAACAAGGATGTGATTCCCAGGAGGCACAGGACTGTGGCTCCCCAGAGTCTCAGGAAAACTAAGGAAATGTTCTTTCTTTGTGCATCCCCAGATGTTCGTGTGCAACCCTGAATACCACGGGCTCTTCAGCACGCAGCCTGCAAACACTGAGCCTCTGAGCTGCAGCCAGCCTGAACAGTTTGGGCCTGGAGATTTAAATAACTGCAGGTCTGTTTCCAGCTCCTTGATGCATCCTAATGATGCTGGAGGGAGGCCAGGCCCCAGTCAGGAGAAAAGCCAGAAGGAAGAGCCACCAGGCCAAGAGCTAACAAGGGCAGCCACTGCAGCAGGCGAGAAGCACTGTGCTTTTAATTGCGCAAAATGCACGCTGTAAATTCTCGTCTGCCTTCCTTTCACACTGAGACTTTCCCACATTTACAGTTTCAAGCAAAATCCACATCTTAGTGTTTTAAGTTCACAGTCTAGCAGTGTCTCATTCCCTAAAAAGAAGAGGGAGATACTGATTTACTATGATGTCTATTATATTTAGTTCTTACTAATGCAAAGCAACAAACTCATTGTGACAGGAGTTTTTTAAAAAAATAGTTTATGTACAATATCTTTGTTTATTAATTTACTTTTTATGTGGTGCTGAGGATCGAACCAGTGCCTCACACACGCTAGGCAAGTGCTCTGCCACTGAGCTGCAGCCCCAGCCCATGACAGTAGTTTTTATAAGAACTTTTGAAAGTACTCTTCAAAAAAAAGTCAATATCACAAAACAATTAAAAATGATTAAAGAGACATATTGACCAAATGTGCTGTGTGACCCTTATATGGACCCTAGATCCAAAATGACAAAATAAATAAGCCTCAAAAATAACTTTTCGATGTAGACCGTCTATTGGATGATTCTGCTGAATGAATGCTAATTTTCTTGTGATGATAATGAGGCTATGTGAGAGAATGCCTTTGTTTTAAATCATGCATATGAATTATGTAGGGGTAAGTTATCATAATGTCTACACCATAACTTGCCAATAAACTTTTATAAATTGTGTGTGTGTGTGTGTATACATGTGTATTTTCACACATTGGGGGAAGAGAGGAAAGAAGGATAAAAGATAGAAAGGGAGGGAAAGAGAAAGGCAGGGAAGGAGGAAGAGGCATTGTGTTTGTGTCTTTTTCTCTGTAGAGAGATAAAGTAAATATGGCAAAATATTAACAGTTGGTGAATCTAGGTCAGGGGTCCATAAACATTCTCTGTGAAGGGTTTGATAGTAAACACTTTAGGCCGTGTGGGCCACGCAGTGGTCTCTGCTAAAAGAACTCAACTCAGTTGTAACCAGACCACATGTCAATGAATGTGTGTGTCTGCATTCCAGAACATTTCATTTACAAAAGCAGACATTGGGCTGAGTTTGGCCCACAGGCCGTATTTGGCCCACCCTGTGCGGGTGGAGCATATACCGTTATTTGCTAGGCCATTCTTAATGACTTTTCTGTACATCTGAAAAATCTCCAAAAAATGTGGGAAAGGTTCTTAAATTTATAAAAATAGATTTGATGAGGTAGGGTTGAGTTTACTGGCAAAATCAATTCTACAACACTCAAAGAAAAATGGCTGTCACCTCGGAGATAAAAGTCGCTGAGGTCAGTGCTCAGGTGCGACTGATGGAAAGTTACCATTCCTGGCTAACTGGAAAATTCTGTAATATGAGTCTCAATTCAACACAGAGGCTTAACATTAAGTTCCTGAAAGAGTCTATTTTGCACTAGGCTAATATTAACATATGGATTTAAACCACTGTTTGTGTAACTACCATGCATTAAATCTTCCTTGTTTAGGACCCAGTGGGTTCCCATTTCATTAATTTGTGGGACTGCCCTGTGTATGAAAATGTTCCCCAGGGGCCCTGGTTGAGACCTTGCTTACTGCCCTCCCAGGACCTCTTCCTCTGAAGAAATCCTAGTACCTGGCTCCCTTCCCTTTCTACTCCAAAGGCAAGATGAGGGAATGGCTCAGGATGCTCTCTAACCCAAGTGCAGCCAAGTCCCCAACATGTGATAGGTGCTTACTAAATATTTAAATAAATTAAATACAGTGTGCTAGGTACTCTTCTAAGCAAGTATAACAATGGATAAAACAACAACGTTCTATAGTATTTGCAATCCATTAAATACCTGGATTTGTTCAAGAAGCACATAGAGGTCTGACATAAGACAATGGAAATCAGAGACTAAATATATCGAAGAACACAGGCCTAATATCTTTGAAGGACTTCAGTTAGCCTCTCAGCCTCATTTGTTATGTGTCCTTGGGCATACTTCCTAACCTTTCTGATCTTCATATCCTAATCCGTAAGGTGAGGGATGCTACCAACCTTGTATATATGTCATAATCACAGTAAATACATAGTAAGAACTTGGCCCAGTATTTGGTACCTTTTAGGTACTCATTATAGTAGTCCCCTCTCCACTTATCTTCAGGTTTCCCCTCCCCACCCCCAGAGGTTTCAATTATCCATGGTTAATCATGGTATAAAAATATTAAATGGAAGACTCCAGAAATAAACAATTCATAAGTTGTAAATTGTGTGCTATTATGAGAAGTGTGATGAAGTCTTGTGCCAAGCCACTCGATCCCTCCTGGAATGTGAACCACCCCCAAGTGCAGTGTATCCAGGCTGTATACACTACCTACCTGTTAATCACTTTGTAGTCATCTCAGCTATCAGACCGACTGTAGGAGTATCACAGTGCTTGTGTTCAAGTAACCCTTATTTTATTTAATAATGGACCCCAAATACAAGAATAGTGATGCTGACAATTTTACTGTAGTTATTTTTTTATAATTGTTCCATTTTATTACTAGGTATTATTGTTAACCTCTTACTATGCCTAATTTATAAATTAAACTTTATCAGATGTGTATGTATAAGAAAAACCATATATATAAGGTTTGGCACTGTATGAGGTTTTAGACATCTATTAGGGGTCTCAAACTGTATTCCTTACTGTGTACAGAAGGTATTATAGTGACAGGCTTGTTCACTCCAGTCAGGAAGGAACTCTGGATGATGAGTTGAAGAACAGTTTAACCATTTATGAAAAACAGACATACTACACATACAGCCCTTGCCAGTTACATGGGAGATGATTAAGAAAAACAAAGTAGTTACTGCTGTTGTTATTGGGTTGTTATTCACCACTAGTTTGGCAGTCTTATACACAGCCAGACTCAAACTTAGAGCCATGTTATATACCAACCGTTCACACATCAGGTAGCTGCTGATGAGTCCTCATTTTAAATCATTACACAGAAATAAATCCTTGTATAGTGGTTCCCAGTTCAGTCCAGAAACACTTTCTTCACCCCAAGTGCCCATGAGGGGAGTAGGAATGACAGGATGGAGCAGAGCGATTCAGAGGGAAGATGGGTTCAGAACCACCTGGCAATGCAACTCTGGCCACAGTAGGATGAAGGATGCTAGCAGCTCACAGCCTCAGAGAGGCTCTTTCCACCTAGAACAGCACTTTAGGAGGAAGGGGAGGAGTGTGGCTGGGGGAACCAGCAGGGCATTCCATAGAGGCCCTGGGATACACCACGGCCCATCCAAGCCTTCCTCCCTCTTTCCTTCAGAAGGGTCCGCTGCCACCTTGCCCTTGCTCAGAAGTCCTTTACACCTGCAAGGGGGCTCTTCCTCCTTGACCTACTGCATAGAGCAAGCAGCTTTCTGGCTCTGAGGCAGGCGCCCAGTTTTCTGTGGTTCTAAGGACCCCAGGCAGGGAATGACATGCTCCCTGTATAGCCACTCACCTTGGCTTTATTTCTTTAATACCAGATGGGAAACATCAACCCGGTGGTGGATTTATAATTCACAGAAATTGAAGCTAATGCACATTTGGGTTTCATATGAATCCACACACTTCGACTCTCAGGTTTTTGTTTTTTCTTCTTTTGTAGTGATGGTGATTGGACCCAGGGCCTCCCATGCTAGGCAAGCCTTGACTGTGGAGCTACATCCCCAGCCTGTACTGCCAGATATTTAAAATGCAATATATAAAAAACGTACGTAT
This sequence comes from Marmota monax, assembly GCF_021218885.2. Taxonomy (NCBI): domain Eukaryota; kingdom Metazoa; phylum Chordata; class Mammalia; order Rodentia; family Sciuridae; genus Marmota; species Marmota monax. The sequence continues at coordinate 3,305,414 of NW_026691950.1, read as the reverse complement.
CATGTTCATTTTCTAAAAATGAAAAGACTAGGTGGAAAATATACAAATGTACCCTGAGATTATCTCTGCTGGATTTATCATTTTTATATATTTCTTGTAATAAATATTTAATAAATCCTTAATAAGGATTAGGATATCTCGGAAAGATTTGCACATATATCAGGAAAGACTTAGATTTTGTTAGAAAAATCAATAGCTAACATTAATGTTGCTCTTTTATTCTATCTATAAGGCTTTTTTTAAAATATGATTTTTTGGGGGGGTCAGGGTTTCTTACATTTGAAGCAAACTTCCTTTTAAAAAATGCAATTAAGAAATTCAGAACTTAAGGAATATATTACCAAAATATCTTCAGGAACTTAACCCATAATTAACAGAACTTGGGGTTTCTTGGACCTGCTCTATGCGTACAGTGACTGCCCCAGCATGTATGTGTTCCAGTCAAGCACAGGGAATTGGCTGATGTCCAACAACAATCAGCACTTGCCAGACTGTCAATACATTTTTATTTGCCAGGAGCACTTAATGAGGATACCAGCTCTTCCACTGAGAGGAAAGAGAACTCATTCTGCCTGCAGAATTCTAGGGTGGTTTGACCCAGAATGTGGCAGTCAGGTGGCTGCTTGCAGTCAAAGAAAAAAATTTATGGATGGGAAAGGAGCAGACACATGGTGGACTAGAAAAGAGGGAATAGAAGGCTGGAAGGGGGGGAAAGCAATGAAAGGTAAGATTGGGGAGGGCTGTGAGTGTCCTGCTAATGGTCGAGACTATTCTCTGGGCAATGGGGAATGCAGGCCAGTTCATGGAGTGGAAAGGGGTCCTGGAGTCCTGCTTTTGTGTTAGGAGAGTATGTCGGGCTCAGTTGGAGAGACCCACTGGTAGGGCTGAGGGTCTATGAAGAGGCTATTCCAAGACCTCAGGGAGAACTAACCCAGAAACAATAGGAACAGGGTGACAGGGAGGATGGGAGCACCTCTCTTTGGCTTGGCAGCTGAGTGGATTTGAGAATCCATAACAAGTGGACGAAGGGGACTTGAGGTGAAGCCAAGGTTGTTAGCCATTGATATCATCTTAAGGAACAAGAGTAAGAGGAGAGTTAATGAGAAAAGTAACGAAAATAATTTTGAAACACTCTCTACTTAGAGAGCCATAGCTCACTGGGAACTTATACTTAGGTCTAGAGTTGAGAAGTGAGGGTCCTGCAGAAAAACCAGCTCATGCACATAGCAGAAGTCGAGGGAAAGCAAGATATTTTCCATGAGAGCTCAGGGAACAAGAGAGGATATAATAGAACTATCCAGAATACCCGCATTTAAAGGATGGCTAGAGGGGGAGGAGACCCTTGTGCCTCAGGAGGAGAAAAAGTGAGCAGGAGGAGAAAAAGTGAGCAGGAGGAGAACAGGGAAGCTCAGCGTCAGGGAGACAGCTGCAGGAGGACACCTGGGGGCACGGATTCACGCAGTACCACGTGTTGGTGTCAAATGATGCACATCCCATTGCAGATCCCAGCTCTGCCACTCGCTGGCTGAGTAGCCTTAGGCCAGTCACTGGAACCACCTCTGCATCAGTTTTTCTCTGTTATAAGCCCAAGTCCTTACAATGGCCTCCCAAGCCCACTCTGACCACATCTCCTGCCACTCAGCCAAGCACAAGTTCTCCTTGGTCCTCAAACATACCAAGTAATTCTCTGCCAAGACCTTTGCATTGCATTTGTTTGTTCGTTTGTTTGTTTCCATTTTCAACCTAGAGATCACCTAGGAACATATCTGGTATAAAATCATAAGCATTTAATAGAAGTGTGTGAAATGAACGAGTATAAAAATGGAGCTACTCATGATATCATAGGGCTGTTGTATGGAGTTAAATAAGAAAATGTACGCAAAGTGCTTAGAATAGGAGTGTTTGGCACATGGCAATAATCCAATAAATGTTTTCCATAATGATACTAATTTCTATTATTAGGATGAATACAGTTAAGCCATTCATGAATGAATTTTCTGATGAGAAGCACTATACTGACTTTTGGAAAATTTCAAGGAAATAATCACTCAAATTTCTGAAAGTCAAAGAAGTCAGTATAAATAAAAACAATAGATCAAATATAGAGAGACATTTTGGGGACCTTTAGCAGAGAGGAGATGATGATAGGTGGTGGGTCAGAGGAAGGTTGGCTGAGTGTTTTTCTTAAGAAACCTTCAGGAAAGGAAAAACATGGTTCTCTTCTTCCAGAGCCCCTGCCTTCCTTGACACTGAGGTTATCCCTTCAGGAGCAATCCCACTCCATTTGAGATCTAAAACATTGGTTCTTTCCCACAATGACCTTCCAACCTGCCCATTACTTCTGCCACATTCATGAAGGACTCCGGCGTCATCACCACCCAGACCCACCCAAGGGATGGAGAGCTCCTATATCCACTGTTCTTTGACCTTGGCCTTGTTCTTCCAAGTTTCTCATCCCATCTTTCCCACAACACCTGCTCCTTCCTCTCTAGCCTTGTCCTTTCCTCTCTGTCCTTTTCCCTCTCTCCTTCTTGCCTTATTTCCTTTGTGATCCAGTCCCAGCCAGCTTGACTGTTCCACTACTCCACTTTGTCACTATATTAGGTAACAACGAGGAGGGGAAAGGAACAGTGCAGGTGGGACAGTTAGGCCTGGTGGCTAAAGCAACCATCTCTTGTCTTGACTTGAAGAGGGATCAGTCCCATGTCTACATGTTCCCTAGGTTGGTGTGGGAGAAGGACCGGGTACACCCAGCTTGTTCTGGATTCCTTCTCTGGGGAAGACAGCCTGTCTGCAGGACTCATGTGTCCAGTCTGTGTCTGCCAGGTGGTAAGAGGCCTCTCCACGGGGGGAGGCTGTGGTTGTCCATCTGTGCCAACGGGTGGATGCATTTGTTTAATTCAGGAGTGAGGATTAGCAAACCCACTTGGCTGCAGCCCTAAACCCATGCTCTCTAATTTGTTTCATAAGAAGTAAAGCCAATATTTTGCTCTCTGATGCCTGTGTTTTATCTCAGCTAAGAGGGGAAGAGAGGAGCACTATTTCTTGACCACCCTCAAATCCTAACACCCAGCTCCCAGTACTTCTGGAAATAATGGTGCTGCTCCTGGATTTGGAGCTGCTATGTATGAGCACCGGCCTCAGTGGGCCCAGTAGATGCACTTAATAATTCTTCTAGACATCTCTGGTTAGTCCCTCCCTGATCCTTGAAGAAGTTTGCACTGCCTACGTTCTTCAGTCCCCCTACCATGTCTTCACCTTCTTCTCCCTCCCAGATGTCATTAGTCACCAAGAGTTAGATCCCCTCACCTTACATATCAAAGGTCTGCATCTAAAAACTATTTTTTTAAAATAAATGAATATAAAGTCAGATATTCTAAGGCATTTTGAAATAATGTCAATATTTTTTTCAATAATGGGAGCAAAATGTGAGTCTAAATCAGAGCAAAGATCAAATAGCAAAGATCAGAAAGATCCAAAAGGTTATGCTATACTTCACTTTTGTTTAGTTTATAGTTTCTTCACAGTGATGTATATCATACCTACTGTATGAAAGGCAATGTGGTCCAGTGCCTTGGACAGGAAGGGTCATCATAGTAGTTGGGATTCTAATTTGCAAGTAAGAGAAACCCAGACAGAAACAGGCATATGTTGCTTTACAGAGTCCCAGGCAACCCAACCACAGGGGGAGGTGGGGATGCAGGTGACACTTTGAAACAGCTAGAAAACACGACCTCATGAATTAGGGGCCTAGAGACTTGCTTCATCTCCTGTCTGCCCTCTCTGCATGTTGTCTGATCGTCTCTCACTGCTCACAGATTTCTTCCATATGGGTCCCCTAGTTCCCAAGTTTCATGCGTGAAAGTTATCCCTCCCTCAGAGGACCCATACTTTTTCTCACTTGCATTTGAAAAAAAAAAAAAAATCCCAAGAAATGAACCATATTGACTGGCCTACACTCAAGTTCCCTCCCACAGTGGCTAATGGAATCAGGCAAAAGAGATCGTAGATCCTTTAAATATGTGGTGGGGAGAAGTAGAAAAGGAAAAGTTTCCAAGAGGAGAGTGGGTTTCCTTAGGAGGGGACGCAGGACACAGGGAATACTGGCTACTCACAAAAGAGGATCAGAAGTGGATTTTTCTTCTGACAAATCATATAGAGAAGAATACCGAATTACTACTACTACTTTGAACAGACTAAACACAACTGGTCAAATTTAGTTTTGCTTTAAAAGTATTCTTTTAGAAGAGTCTAGTATTAGGCTGTAATGTTGCGTCAATTTTCCAAAAGCCATAGAATGAAGTAAGCATAAGTTACTTGATTAACTTCTTCTACAAGAGCTTTTGCAAGAATAGTCTCCAACAGTTCCCCACAATACAGCAACGGGAGCCTAATTCTTCTTCCCTTGTGAGACACAAGGAAATAGAATGTCTGACCCCAAAGAATCCCTTGGCTGTGGCAACTTGATTTTCTCTCTCTGAGTTCCAGATTCATGGTTATACATGCAGCTCCTACTTCTCCTCCCTAGGACTTGACATTCAAGCCCACTTGAAGATCAATACCACAATGCTCTCTCAGGAGAACTGGGAATCTAGATTATTTGAAAAACCATTTAGATCGCAAGGAATTGATCTCCCTGAAAAATGACTGAACTATTTCCCAAACTATTTAACCTAACTCTAAAACTCACCATAAGTATTAAGATATTATATGCCAGATTGTTTTCCAACATAATTCACTAATCATACTTTGGGGATTGAGTAAAAAATAGCATTCACTTACATTAGAATGAAACTGCTTAAATCCTCTATTCTATTCCATTAAATAATACCCATATATTTAACATGCAAAATACAACCAAGAGCAGTGATAAGATGTGGTCTATAATCTGATATGGGTTTGGTACTGGTCCATGACGAGATAAATGCAGAACTGAAAAATGACATTACAATCACACAAACTGTGTATCAACGAAATCCTCTCACTCAACAGGGGATATACCATATTGAGTGTTTTCCAACTTCCATGAGTCACATATTGTATTGAACTGTGTATTAATGGCAGCAGAATCACCTATCAGTCTATGATAGATTGGTAGTTTAACAATGACCACAGAAAAATGCAAATCAAACACAATGAGGTACCACTTTATGTTCATTGAATGTCTACTATAAGGAATAACAAGAAAATTCACAGTTGGTGAGAATGTGGAGGAACTGGAACCACTGTATGTTGCTGGTAGGAAGGTTAAAAAGGTATAACTGATATAGAAAAAAAAATTGATGGTTCCTCAAAGAGTTAAAGACAGAATTACAATGTGATCTGGCTGTTCTACTTCTAAATGTATACTCAAAAGAATTGAGAGCAGAACTCAAATAGAAACTTGAAGAGCTATGTGAATATTCCAAAGAGTATTAACAATTCATATGTCCATCAGCAGAGAAGTGGATAAGCAAAATGTGGTCGATACTTACAAAGGGAATATTATTTGGCCTTAAAAAGGAGTGAAATACAGACACATGCTACAAAAATGGACATCATGCTCAGTGAAATAAGCCAGACACAAAAGGACAAATACTGTATGATTCGCACTTGTATAAGGTACCTAGAGTCGTCAGATTCATGGAGACCAAGAGTAGAACAGAGGTTAACAGGGCCTGGCGGGGCAGGGAATAATGGAAAGCTATTGCTTAATGGGTACACTTTCAGTTTATGATGATGAAAAAGTTCCGAAAACAGTACTGTAGACTAAACGTCTACAGAAATCATCTGTCAACACCTAGTCCTCAAGGTGATGGTATTTGGAGGTGGGATTGGGGGATCAGATTAGGTCATGAGGGTAGTACTCTTGTGAATGGAATTCTGCCCAAAGAGATTCCACAGAGCATCCCTGGCCCTTCTTCCATGTGAAGCTATAGCCAGAAGATGCCATCTATAAACCATGAAATGTTGTCCTCACCAGACACTGAATCTGTTGGTTCCTTGATCTTGGTCTTCTCAGCCTCCAGAACTATGAAAAATAAAGCTGTGTTGTTTATAAGCACCAGTTTATAGTATTTTGTTATAGTAGCCTAAACAGATGAAACAAATGGGTAGCGATGATAATTGTTCAACATTGAAAATATATTTCATTTCTCTAAATCGCCTACTTAAAATGGTTTAAATGGTCAATTTTATCATGTATTTTAGTAAAAAAGCCATTAACAGCAATAAAACTTGTTCTTCATCACATCACACAGTCCTGGAGCACATGTCCTCGGGGATTCTGGATCAAATAAGGTGGTAGAAATGTGGCATAAGATATTCCCCAAGTAGAAGCCATAATGCCTAGACTCACAGTTCTGAGAAATCCTCACCAAGAAATTCCTTCAACTCATCATTCCCTGAACTTACTGAAGTTCAGAATCCTGTGTTCTACCATCTACCTCTCAATATCATGAAATGCCATATAGGAAATGCTAAGCCAGATAAAATGCTGAAACAGAGATCATACTTTGATGTGACACTCAGATGAGAGTGAAAGATTCATCACACCTCAGTTGTGGCCTGTAATCTAAAACTGTCAACCTTCCATCCATTCCTTCAGGGGCAATGCCGACCCCCAGAGCATGCGGCGCTAACGGAGTCCAACAGCAAGGGTCTGATTCATCTCTGCCTCCTTCCAGCTTCACATTAAAGGATACATTTCACCCTTGTCTCTCTGGGGTTGCACGTTAAGACAACGATTTACTAGTCAGGGGTGACCCCAGGAACAAAGTCCTTCACAGTCTAGGTCAGGCATGTGGATGACATTAGAAAAAGAAACAGGCTTTTAGAGGCCACAGGAGTATGCAGTTGCAGGAGCCACACTGATAGATTCAAATGCCATTACCCCTGTCGCATTTGGAGGTCACAGCCTCTCCACTGAGAAGGGTAAAAAAGCCAGCAAGAAAGGAAATACCAGAAAGTAAAAAGCCATAGGTGACCTTTGCACTCATCAATGTAGACCATGACCTGAGATAATTTTAGTACTTAAAATTTTCAGCTGGAGAAAAGCTCACTGAAAACGTTCTGTGAATATGAAAATGTACAGGAAAAGGAAGAAGCAGGGATTCAAAGCAAAAGAGAAGAATCCGGTGGAAATAGCACCACCACCCCCTTTTTTTTTTCCTTCAAGTTTATCCGGTTCTTAACCCAAGTTGGGGCCACCTTCACAATTCCAGGGCTTTTTTTTTTCTATGTAATTCAAAAAAGGTGTGGAAAAAAGATTGTCTTCAAATAACTCTAGATTCTCGACTTGGTAATCACGCACAAGTGGAAACCACATTTTGTCTTCAAGGAATGTTTTTAAAAAAGCATATTCAAAATAATAAATTTTCCATGGATACTGACTTCCTCTTTCCAAGTTAGTGTTTGGCTTAATTTATACAATAAATCTAATGGGCAAGTTATCTCTCCCAAATAGCACCTAGCACATTCTTGGCATCTAAAAGGAGTTAACACGTTGCATATGCTGTTCATGTTCACAAAACAACATATCTAAAGGAAACTAAAGTCACCAGGGAGAGAAATGAGGGAAGAGGGTAAACTTAGGAATGTAGAAGGCCACCAGTGTGACTGCAGGGGACCCTCTCCTACACACTTGGTTTTTTTGAAGGTATATACATAGGTACCTAAGGATAAGATGTCTGTGACTTTGCAATTTCTACCAAACTCAATTCCAGGAACCTAGCCCTAGGTATGCCTATCTTCCAGACATAAAGAAAAAGCATGTTTAAAATAAGTTCTGCAGGATTATTATCTGATAAGTACAATTTCAGTTTGGGATGATGAAAACATTCTGGAAACAGATTCTGGTAATGGTTGTACATCAATGGTAATGTACTCAATGCTACTGAACTGTGCACTTAAAAATGGTTAAAATGCTGGGTTCAGTTCCCAGAAACACACACACACACAGGTTAAAATGGTAAATTTTATGTTATATATATTTTACCACAATTATTAAAAAGTCAGTTGAGTTACGTCCCAAGTTCATGGAGCATGCCCTTAGCAGAGCAAAGAAGTATGCCACTCTGATTCAAAAGCTATTGTATTTCCCTGCATTTCCTAAAATGCTGTTAAAAGATGATGGAAGATGAAGACATTTACAATGTAAATAAGTAAAAAAAAAACAACACTGTAAATCATTATTGATTTCTTGAATGTTTTCTATGTGCCAGACCCTATTCTAAGCAATTAATGTATAAAGAAAATATATTTAAAAATTACTCCCTCACATCAACCCTATAAGGAAGATACCTCTATTATTCCGAATTTCCCTGATTAGAAAGTAAAGAACACAAAGATATATAACTTGCTCGAGGGCACACAGGTAAATGACTGAATCAGGAATCATATCCAGCCAGCATGATTCCACAGATCACATCACTGCATTGCCTCCTGGGGAAGAAATTTTGGCATGTAGCATATGAAGACATAAACCTCCCCAGCCTCAAGAAGATGCACCGATAAAGAATGTCAGTGGGCTATGAATAATGTTTAGATGGGCTAATAAATGTCACTGCACACCTGGTCTGGGCGGAGGCTACTCTAGAGACCTGCTCAAATACCATCTTCCGTGAAGTCTCCTGTGTGTCTGGGGCTCATGCTCCCTTGGCACTGCCTGAGCCATGGAGGTAGTGACAGTATGTCCACACAGCTCTGAATTATGGCTAAAGCCCATGGTTTATTCTCCATTATCCTTGGGTTATCAGCCATGGGTTTATATTCAGGCATGAACCCACAATTTTAGGACTAGCTCTGTGGCTAGTACAACACATGTTTTCAGTAAGTTTTAAAAAGTCACTTGGAATAGTTTAAATAGTTTATTCATTGCGGCACTATTCACCATAGCCAAGCTATGAAAACAACCCAAGTGTCCTTCAATGGATAAATGGGTAAAGAAAATGTGGTGTATATATTTACAAAGAAATGTTATTTAGCCCCCTTAAAGAAGGACGTTCTGTCGTTTGTGACAGCATGGATGAATCCAGAGGACATTACACTAAGTGAAATAAGCCAGTGAGAAAGACAAATATAGTGTGACCTCACATGTAGAATCTGAAAACACCGAACTCAACGAAGAAGAGAGCAAAATGGGGGACAGTGGTTGCCAGTGGCTGTGGGAAATGGATTGTGTCATGGGGTACAAACTTTCACTTACTACTAGATGAATACATTCCAGGGATCTGGTTTACAGTATGGTGACTATAGTTAATAATACTGTATTGCCTATTTAAAACTTGCTAAAAGAGTAGACCTTTAGTGTTTTCACCACACAAACAAACAAAAGGTTAATTATGTGAGGCGAAACTTGTATTAATTAGCTTGATGGTGGTTGTGATTTTACAGTTTACATATGTTAATTATTATATTGTATGCCTTAAACATGTTTTTATTTGTCAATCACACCTTAGTAAAACCCAAAGATAGATAGATAGATAAATAGAGAGTTGGTAAATAATAATATCATTCATTAAAAGTTAGCTCTGTAACTATCCAGTTCTGGAATTCTTATCAACATTAACTCAATTACTGTTCCAGTCTCTTCAATTTCTCTTCCAGTCAGAATTTATAGTTCTGGGTTTAATTTTGATACTTTATACTTTGCTTAGAAATCATTCTTTTCTCTTGGTTTCCAAACCTCTTACCATAGGTTTGTTTGTGCAAGTCTCAAAATGATTATTTTTATTTAAAACTTATATTTCAAAGGTCATAATAAAGGGAGTAAACCCACAGAATGAAAGACATTTTTTTTGCCAATCAAATATCTGACTTGCATCTAGAATATATAGAGAATGCTTACAATTACATAATAAAAAATTAACAACAACAAAAATCTCCAAACAGCACAATTTAAAAATGGACACATGATTAGAATAAATATTTCTCCAAAAAAAAAAAAAGATGAAGAAATGGTCAATATACACATGAAGAGATGTTTAAAGGGCTGGAGGTCTAGCTCAGTAGTTGAGCACATCGTTAGCAAGCCTAAGTTCCTGGTTCCATCCTCAATAGCTACCCACACAAATGCTTAACAGCAGTAATAATTAGAGAAGTGCAAATACAAATCACAATGAGATGCCAATTCATATTTGTTAGAATGAGTATTATAAAAAAAACAGATAATAACAAGCATTGATTAGGATGCAGAGAAATTGAAACCCTTGTGCCTTGCTGGTGGGAAGGTAAAATGGTGCAGCCACTGTGGAGAACGGTATGATGATTTCTCAAAAAAATTAAACATAAGATTACCACCTGATCCAGCAGCTTCACTTCTAAGAATACTCAAAAAGAGTGAAAGCAGGGATTCAAACAGATATTTGTACACCCATATTCATAGCAGCGTTATTCACAATAGCCAAGAGGTGGAAGTAACCCAAGAGTCCATTGATGGATGAATGGATACTCAAAATGTGTCTCTCCATATCCATATAATGAAATAGAATTCAACCTTATAAAGACAGGAAATGTGGACACATGCCACAACAAGAATGAGCCTTCAGGACACTATACTAAGTGAAATAAAGCTGTCACAAAAGGGCAGATATATATATGATTCTGCTTATATGTGGTACCTAGAGTAGTCACATTAGAGAAACAGAGAGTGCAGTAGTGGTTGCCAGGGGTTGAGTACAGGGAATAAGGGGAGTTAGTGTTTAATGAATACAGAATTTTAATTGTGAAGATGAAAAAGTCCTGAAGATGGTTGTTACTGAGGTAACACTGTGAATGCCCTTTATTCCAGAGAACTGTATACTTTAAAAGATTAAAATGCTAAACTTTATGATGCCAACCAATCCAGCACCCACCGGACTGAAGCTTCCATCAAAATAATTTTAATTTCTCTTGTATCTGCTGTTTTGCCACTTCTTTCTTCTTCCTTGATTTGTATTCTTACAATCTCACTTTTTCCTTAATTGGGCTTTCAAAAGGATTATCTATTTATTGATCTTTCCAAAGGAACAGTTTGGGATTTATTTATCCATTCTTCCATTCCTTTAAATTTAACTTTTATGCTTATCATTTTCCTCTTGTTGATTTTAAGGTTTATCTTGTTCCTCTTTATTTCCTAAGCTGAGAAATCAGTTACTCTACTTTCCTTCATTCTTTAATAATGAATAAAAAGTTTCCTGAGTGCAGAACTCACAGTGCTTAGAAGTTTGGATAACTAAATATCCTCTCCTTCATTTCTTTCCTGGTAATTTTCACTTCCTCTTGGGTTTCCGCTTTGATCCCAGGGTTATCAATGAGTGTGCGTCATAATTTGCAAGCAGATAAGGTTTTTTAAAATTACCTTCTTGCTTTCATTTCTCCTCCCACTGCATCATGATCAGAGCGTGTGACCTTTTAAACCCCTCTCCTTTCTCTGAGCTTTTGAAGGGTCTCTTTACTGTCAAGTACGTGATTTGGGGGGAGGAGGGTGAGAATACACGTTCCATGGACATTTAATAGTCTATTTTTACATGGTGGACCTATGATCTTTGGAAAGTGAAATGAAATTTGTTCACATAGTAATCGTTCTATAGGATACCCAGTAAGGGGGGGGGGCGGGTAAGAAAAAGCACTACCAGTATATAAAATGAAAATCGTACTTACTTGCCTCACAACATTACTGGGGAAAAATTAAATGAGCCCTGGGTTCTCTCCCTTCCTGCACTATGGCTTTTGGAAAATCCCAGGTAGCTACTGAAATACTGCCCTTAAAAAGCAGCTCCTCTGTGGCCCTTCAGGTGGAGACAGGGTCTTGTCAGGCACAGGGGATCACACAGAGTGGAGAAAGGGACACTCCACTGAATGTACATGACACACGCTGGACAGGAACCTGCAGAAAGGCAGTCATCCCCAGTCAAGCGTCCTTTGAAGCAGTGAAGTGTTTTCAATCCCTTAAAATGCTGCTTGAGTATGCAGTAGGGGCGGGGAGGAAGGCAGATTTACAGCAATTTTGCTGTGATACTCAGCACTGTAGAGAATATTTTTGAAACTAAAAACCGATTGAGAAAGACATCAAAAGAGTTTGATTTGTTTGATGTTTAGACATACATACATGATGCAGCTTGCTGTTGTATTAATGATGGCCGTCTGTAAGCCAGATGGACTGTGAGACTGTGTCAAGAGACATCTGACTCAGTGCCGTTGGGAAGGCAGATGAAGGGGGAAAGCATTCTCACAGAATTGATTCCCACACCCCATGTTTTAGGGTGCAGCACCCTACTGGGAGCTAAATAATTCAAAAAATTACAATTAACTTTAAACATTTCTCTTGCCTGATTCAATACCACTGGAAAAAGATGCTGTCAATGTTGGAGACTGGGCAAGATTGTAATAGGACAGGAAATAGTATGTAGTAAATCGTACTGACATTCAGAGGTATAAAGTCCAGTAGAAGCCAGCCAATGGCTTATACACTACATAATCATTTTAGATTTGACATTCTAAAAGCAACTCTTCATCTAAGTATTTTGACAAATAAAAAGAAAAAAAAAAAATAAGTGCGACCCCACCCTCCCAGAAAATTCTTTTAAAGCTCTGTCCCACTAAAACATAGTTTTTCTTTCTTTCTCTCACTCTCTTTCTTGCTTTCCTTTTTTTGCTTTTTTCATAAGAAATACACAAAATAAAAACATATATGAGGAGGGGAATTTATTGTACTCCAAAAATTTAAATGCGAATTAAAACAACAGCATAAAAATAGTTTACCCATCAGATTGGTCAAGATAAAAAAGAATTATAAAATCTATTTCTGGGGAAGAAGTTGACAGTCTCATATTTGGCTAGCAAGAGTGTAATCAGTTCCATATTATCTTTTAGGAAGGTGATTTAGAAAAAAATGCCAAAAGCCTTAGAATTTTGCATTTGTGGATTCAGCAATTCACATTCTAGATTTCTGTCCTAAAGGCTAACATGGATAATCCACAAAGGTTTTTGTAAAAGAATATCCACTGCAACACTGTTTATAATGAAAAACTGGAAAGAACATAAAATGCTTAATAAGGGATTGCTCGAATAGTATTATGGTATATACTTAAGTCAGAAATTATTGGCATATGCTTCTGTTGCTATATTTAATTATTGTTAGGCATTAAAATGATTTGAAGAAGTTTAATCCTGATGTCTAAATTATGCAGATATTTGAAAAAATGTTTTATGCAGATATTTTAAAAACACAATTGGGAAACTCAAAATAGGAATCGTTAAACATTAGGCTAGGTACTTTTAAAGTTATTTTCTCTATGTTTGTATATATATCCATATGTATAGATAAAAATTTTCCTCCCTTTCTAAAATTCTTTTGAGGTTTTTGAACAAGTTAAAAAATACAGCACACACCTGTAATCCTAGTTATTGAGAGGTTAACCTAAGGCAAGAGTACCCCACATTCAAGGTCAACCTGAGTAATTTAGCAAGACTCTGTCTCAACATAAAATAAAAAGGGCTGGGGATGTAGCTCAGAACAGGAGGCCCTGCATTCAATCCCTAGGGACTCCCTCTCTCTTTGTCACACACACACAGATGCCTAAGAAAATACAGGAAAGGTTATACCATAAAGTTTCCCACCTATTTCCATCCCCCAGCCACCTGGATTCTCATCCCTAATGCAACCAATATTTTTAGTTTCTTGTTTTTATTCTTTTTCAAATTTATTCTTTATTCTATTTTTATTTTTATTATTTGTATTCCCCTATTCTCCCTCACTTTTTAAAATAAACCTAAAGTAGGTTTACACCTGATTTTTAAAAATTAATGAGTACCATAAATAAATAGAGTATCATCATACTTTAAAAAAATAACTATATGGTTTTAAAGGACATATTCCAGAACCCAAATTAGGATAAATACATAATTATTGTCCAAATCAGGTTACTTTTAAAAGGAAAGTGTATGCCTTTACCAACTGTGGTGAACAAGAGGTTTAAACTAAATGGCCCCAGACAAACCTGGACATATGGTCATAGTAACCATAAGCAACCACGACTCTGTTGATGGATGCTTGGATTGTTTTAATTAATTGCTACTGAATTTAAAAATGCAGTAAAAAGCTTTATAAACACACCTGTAATCCCAGCCACATGGGAGGCTGCTGAGGCAGGAGGATGGAAAGTTCAAGGCCAGTCTCAGCAATTTAGTAAAGCCCTAAGTAACTTAGTGAGACCCTTTCTCAAAATAAAAAAAAATAAAAAATAAAAAGGGGTGGAGATGTAGCTCCAGTGGTAGAGCACCTCCAAGTTCACCCCCAGTACCAAAAAGAGCCTTATATCTGCATTGTTTTTATTTGATAGCTATTTTCAGGTTGTCTTCCAAAAGGGTTGTGATCATTTTCATTTTTTTCTGAAATATGCAAATATTGATTTTATAATAAGATAAAACAATAAGTTCCTTTCAAAATTAAAAAATGTTTGAAAAATGTAGATTGAGCAAGTTTAAAGTATTCTTAATCATAAACACATATAGAAACATAGGTCTGACTGTATGTCCTCCTCTGAGAAGTGTCTGTTCAGGTCCTTGGCCCATTTGTTGATTGGGTTGTTTGTTCTCTTATTGTCTAATTTTTTGAGTTCTTTGTATACTCTGGATATTAGGGCTCTATCTGAAGTGTGAGGAGTAAAGATTTGTTCCCAGGGTGTAGGCTCCCTATTTACCTCTCTTATTGTTTCTTTTGCTGAGAAAAAACTTTTTAGTTTGAGTAAGTCCCATTTGTTGATTCTAGTTATTAACTTTTGTGCTATGGGTGTCCTATTGAGGAATTTGGAGCCCGACCCCACCGACTGCGTAGCCAACTTTTTCTTCTATCAGACGGCGCGCCTCTGATTTGATATCAAGCTCCTTGATCCATTTTGAATTCACTTTTGTGCATGGCGAGAGAAAGGGATTCAGTTTCATTTTGTTGCATATGGATTTCCAGTTTTCCCAGCACCATTTGTTGAAGATGCTATCCTTCCTCCATTGCATGCTTTTAGCCCCTTTATCAAATATAAGATAGTTGTAGTTTTGTGGATTGGTTTCTGTGTCCTCTATTCTGTACCATTGGTCCACCCGCCTGTTTTGGTACCAGTACCATGCTGTTTTTGTTACTATTGCTCTGTAGTATAGTTTGAAGTCTGGTATCGCTATACCGCCTGATTCACACTTCCTGCTTAGCATTGTTTTTGCTATTCTGGGTCTTTTATTTTTCCATATGAATTTCATGATTGCTTTCTCTATTTCTACAAGAAATGCCGCTGGGATTTTGATTGGCATTGCATTAAACCTATAGAGAACTTTTGGTAATATCGCCATTTTGATGATGTTAATCAACAAGTACATGAAAAAATGCTCAACATCTCTAGCTGTCAGAGAAATGCAAATCAAAACCACCCTAAGATACCATCTCACTCCAGTAAGATTGGCAGCCATTAGGAAGTCAAACAACAACAAGTGCTGGTGAGGATGTGGGGAAAAGGGTACACTTGTACATTGCTGGTGGGACTGCAGATTGGTGCAGCCAATTTGGAAAGCAGTATGGAGATTTCTTGGAAAGCTGGGAATGGAGCCACCATTTGACCCAGCTATTCCCCTTCTTGGTCTATTCCCTAAAGACCTAAAAAGAGCATGCTACAGGGACACTGCTACATCGATGTTCATAGCAGCACAGTTCACAATAGCAAGACTGTGGAACCAACCTAGATGCCCTTCAATAGACGAATGGATAAAAAAAATGTGGCATTTATACACAATGGAGTATTACTCTGCATTAAAAAATGACAAAATCATAGAATTTACAGGGAAATGGATGGCATTAGAGCAGATTATGCTAAGTGAAGCTAGCCAATCCCTAAAAAACAAATGCCAAATGTCTTCTTTGATATAAGGAGAGTAACTAAGAACAGAGTAGGGACGAAGAGCAGGAGAAGAAGATTAACATTTAACAGGGATGAGAGGTGGGAGGGAAAGGGAGAGAGAAGGGAAATTGCATGGTAATGGAAGGAGACCCTCAGGGTTATACAGTGGAGGAGGTAGAGAGAGAGGAGAGGAGGGGAGGGGAGGGAAGAGGTGGGGAGGGGGGGAGGGTGGAGGATGGGAAAGGCAGTGGAGCACAACAGACACTAGTATGGCAATTTGTAAATCAACGGATGTGTAACTGATGTGATTCTGCAATCTGTGTATGGGGTGAAGGTGGGAGTTCATAACCCACTTGAATCAAAGTGTGGAATATGATATGTCAAGAAATTTGTAATGTTTTGAACAACCCACAATAAAAAATTTAAAAAAAAAAAGAAACATAGGTCTGGAAATAATTAAAGCTGAGCATATTTAGACTGCATAGAAGTTTAAAAAAACAAACAATAAGTCCTACAAGAAATGTGTGCAAATGGATAGATCATGCAGTCGGAGGATGAACTAACAAGCTCTTAGTAAATATATTGCCTATTAATTTCCCTGTGTATCTCTCAACTGCTTTCTATTTAGTTTCTTACATGTTCTTTTTTGTCCAACAAAGCAAGTTCGTTTTCATTTTAAGTCAATAAGTGACAACAAATGGCTGACAGAAGCCTTTTTTCTTTTCAGAGAACAAAGAGTTCCAAAGAGGTTGTTCTACCACTTAGGGGCAGCTATTGTAGGACCAACAGTCTCCTTTGCAGCTGCTGGACCTAAAGTTCCAAGTGGTAGGCAAATCTCTGGTCAAGCCAACAGGCTGGGAGCATTTGCTAAAATTGTGTTACTTCAACATTGCAAGATGCAAAGATCTATACCATCAAGTCAGACTCATTCCTGCTCTTGTACTTAAGCCCTGGGAAAAAAGCCACAGATCCTTTCACTTAAAAAATGAAATGCACACTTGCCAAACATGTTTTAATAATCATATATTTAGGCCCTCCTAACCTTAAACATCTTCCTACTACTTACAAGACATTCCTGATATGAGCTTTACATTTATCATATAAATTTTGATGCCAAAAAGCTACAAGACCAAGTACAGAGTGTTCTGAAGTATATGAGGGAGGATTTCTATGAGTGCTTTTTGCAGGAATTTCATAACCACACGATGACACTGCATTTGTATTTCCAAAAGACTACAAGCCAAAATGACAAAATTAGAGCAATTTTTAACATTTTGCGCTTGTAATGAGTCTGTGAATGGCTGGTACATAATAAATATTTATTGAATGATTAAACTTGGGGTAAGACAATCATTCGTAGATTAAAACCATACCTGACAACACAATAACAGAGCCAAGAAGCAAAACTCTAACTTTCTCAATTGTGATACCTTTCACAATCAGAAATGTTAAAGCTCATCTGCCTTTACACTTGAATAGTAATAGCAGCTCCTAGGCACAGATGAATCACATTGGGTTTCTACCAAAGGACAGGTTGTTTCTAATCTTGTGCAACTTCAAAATGGTGTGTGTGTGTGTGTGTGTGTGTGTGTATGTGTGAGAGAGAGAGAGAGAGATCACAGAAGTGGGGTGGGCACCTATATCATAAACAAAAGTTAGAAGTGAAATTGCCAAAATATTTCAGACATTATTCTTTGCATTCTCACAACTGGGTCTACAGGATGGGCTCAGCTGCTTCTAACTTACAGAGGAAAAAAATTAAAATTAAGGCTCAGAGAGGTGAAGTGACTTCCCTGAGGTCATTGACCTAGCAAGCAGTAGCACTGGGGTTTAAATCTAATCCCAAATGTCCCACTTATTTCACTCCCTTACAGGGTCTCCCAGATGACTTCCTGTAAATCCAGGAACAAATAGCTTCATAGAACACTCAAGCCACGCTCCAAGTCTTGATAGCTTAACCCCAGCACATTAAATAACAGTAGTGATGTTAAGCAGATAGGTTTGTGGTCCGTGCTACCTTCTCAGGGATGAATCTGGATCCTACAACATGAAACGTCCCATTTGACTGCATGGTCAGTCAAATCTCAGAAAATCTCCCACATACACTCAACACATTTAGTCTTTTTGGAGTTTTTACTCAATGACCCTCACCAGATTCTACCTGATTCTGTGCTTAAGCCCTGCCTGAAATAAAGTGAGTCCAACAAAACTTATGGTATTTCCTGCCTCCCAAGTTTGCTTTAATAAAAGAAGTCCATTTGGATAATTTGGCACACATTCCCTCACAGATGGCATGTAAGAGAGATTTGTCTTCTTCATTACATTATAGATGGGAGCTTATGGCAAAGGTCCAGGACTCAGAACTTTTAAAATAGTTCTTAAAGTTGATGACCTAATATCCATTAGCCTTTAATAATGGAGTACCCCCACCCCCAGGGACTTTCTAACACTTTACACATGCACAGTGAAAAGTATAAACCTTTTTGAGGGAGACTTGACAATATGTCTCAAAAACCTTAACAATGTGGGTTTTCTTTGATCTAGCAATTTTACTACTGGGAATTTGTCCTAAAAGATGGCCAGGAAGAAAGAAGATATATGTACACTATTGTTCATCACAAGTTGATTTATAATAGCTTAAAAAATAGAATCAACCCATATGCCCAACAAAAGGATTATACCTAAATAATTTATTGCAAATCCGTAGAGGGAAAAAGTTATACAGCCATCAAAATAGCATTTTCAGAAAATACTTAACAACACAGGGAAATCCTTGTGATCAAGGTCAAGGGAAAGGATGGATAGAAAGCTGATTCACACTGTAACCTTGATCATGTCCTTTATATTAAGAGGAAACACTGGGCTGTCAACCAAAATGGTAACATCTTGGTTGACTGCTCTGCATGCATGCTTTTATCTTCTCTGTGCTATGTTTAAAATTTTTAAAAAATTTTTATATTATGATTAGATAGTATAATTAAGTCCAGAAAAAGATGATAATTAAAAAATATTTTACAATGACCAGTGCATTTTCAGCTATGGGCTTTCTCAAGCTAATGTCAAGCCAATTAGGCATGGACTGTTTTTTTTTCCTAGCTTCTGCTGTCTGACCAATCACTGCTTATTGGTATCACTACTGGTGTAGAAAGAGTGAACGTGACAGTGAAAGTCCAAGTCATCTTACTGGTAGGAGAGACTGTCATAATGTTTCTTTAGAAAGTTCTACCCTGGCCAAAATTACTTGAATATTTTGCTTATCTATAAAACCCCTGATCTAGAAATTGTCCCATGGATGGAGACGAACTTATCCAAGTCTGAAGGAATCAGTACCTCTGCTGTAAGTGTTCCCATTATGTCATTGAGAGGCAGCAGCCCTGGCAACATGCCTGCTGTGTCCCTTGAACCCTATGGCTCTGTCTTCCTTCTCTGTTCTCATTTATGTCTGGAAAGCTGTTTTTATTTTGAGACTGGGTTTGATTAAGTTGCCCAGGCTGGCCTAGAACTTGCAATCCTCCTGTCTCAGCTTCCCAAGTAGCTGGGATTATGGGCATGCACCACCACACTGGGCTTGGAAAATTCCTAAATAACCTAAGATTTACTAACTGGGCCTTTCCCTACTTCTAAGCCACATGCCTATCTAACCGGATACTGAAATCAAAACACAAATCTTTTGGTTACATGCTTTCACAAATTTGCATTTGGGTCATTTCAGCCTGACCTTGCATTACTCCTTTCTGTGTTTTCATTGTTTGGCTTTCTCTGTGCTAGGAAAGAATCTGTTTCATGTTACTTTCCTTAATCATACTTACTTAAATTTGCTACTAAGGGCCTTGCTTTCCAGAAAGTCTAATCCCAGAGGTCCATTTTATTTATCTCCCTGTCAAATTCTGTATCACTCAGTCTACTCTTAATTTTCCTCTGAGAATTAAGTTATCTCTTATTTTCTTTCCTCAAAAAAAAAAAAAAAAGAATTATAAAGAGTTGTACAATACATCCAGGCATGGTGGTGCACACCTGTAATGCCAGAGATCAGGGAGGCTGAGGAAGAAGGATCAAAAGTTCAAAGTCAGCCTCAGCAATTGAGCAAGACTCTGTCTCAAAATTCCAAAAATAAATAAGGGCTGGGGATGTAACTCAGTGGTTAAATGCTGTACTGAGAAGTTTGAGGCCCTCAGGAATAACATCATCAATGTCACCCTCCTTATGCATATATATGCCCCTGTGCCCATCTCCTTCCTGTGCTCTGAAGATAGGCTACTCCTTCCTAAATGCCAAGACATCCCTCTACCTGTTCTAACCTCTCACCTCTAAGTTCACATTATTTTCCTCCTTGCCCTGTGAACAAGATAAAAACACATTCCTCCCCGAAGGTATCTTCCTCCAAGGGCTGTGTGGCTCCCTCAGGTTGACAACTATCATCTCCACTTTTTTTATCAGCTCTCATGCCCACAAGAATTGTCCCTAGTCCTGGTCTTGATTTCTCTCCTCCTGTTTGATTCCCTCGCAGTCTGAGTTCAGTGCTCAACTGGTGCCAATGCTCACAAGTTAGCCCAGGGACGCTTCCTAATTCTTGCAGTGTGTTGACTCTTCACCCACACTGGACACTCATTCCCTTTTCTCTCTTTAGACATTCCTCTTCTCATGGTTGGTAGAATGCTCCACTTTCTGCCATTTCTCTGCACCACTTTCTCAGTCTTCCTCCTGAGTTCGTTCTTTCTCATTCCTTAAATGACCATTTCTCCCGAGTAACACTCTGCAGCCAATTATACTCCTCAGTCTTCTCGGGCAGTGCCATTCATGCCTGTGATTTCAACATTTGCCTAAATATTGATTCTCAAATCTTTCTTGACTGTCTAGAACTACCTGCAGCAAAATTTCCAGAAAGGGGCCACTGTTAAAGATGGAGTAGAATGACAATTGCTTTCTTTCCTTGGTACATCATGAGTCACTCCTGCTCCAAAGTTAATGTCCCTGTCTAAGCGTAAACATGTAAAACCAAAAGAAATAAAAGTTCACAGCAACTCCACTGCAGCACTAACACAAAACACAGCCCCTCAGGAAAAGGAGACTGAGTGGAATCAAAGCTCCAGGTGAAGAGCAAGACTTGGCTCTTGTGAACAGGTTATTCCCAAAGGTGAATTTGATGCCCAGCCAGAATTGAGACTCTGCTGTTGGTGGTAGTTTTGGAGTCCTTATTTTGAACCATTATCTCTGAAACTCTCTCCTGTACTGCTTATGATCTTGGACTTGGTTTATGTAGACTTTCATGTCTAGTAATCTGGGCATGCACAATATAGTGATTATAGAACCTAGTAGACACAATGGACTACATAGCTAATGTGTCCAAAGTCAATCAATAAATAAAAGTCTCAGGTTTCATCTGCATCTTATTTTATTTATTTTAATTTGTTGCTGAGATTTGACCCTCCTATTCTTTTGCTTCTTGTCCCCAGATACAGGGAGTTCCATTAGGATAATGGCCCTGGGCATTTTTTTGCCACCTTGCTTATAAGTAATTATTGGTGTGGTTAGTCCTGTAGGAGGAACTGAGCATGCTCAGTCCAGTCTCTTCCTCCAGCTTCTGGCAAGAAACATGCTTTGTCTTCTACTCCATATTGCAAGTTTTACAGGTGCAGGAGAGGCATGTACCTTGTGGCTGTTCCTGTATAGGACTGGGTGGATAAGTCTAGCTTAGTCCAGGGTGAACATGCTGGCCAGAGACCAAAGTTATGATCTTCAACTTCACTCTTATCATTAAAAAAGTGAGCATTTTGCTCTTTATCTAACTCTGCATCTCTACATAGGGGGAATGGGTGCATGTGACATCATTGTTAATAGCAAGAAACAAAACCAATTATTAAACAATGTCTGTGCTAGTATGGGTTCAGCCATTTATACAGTCAATTCTGTTTGACCTGGTTGATAATTTTTATTTAGCATGTTAAAAAGCACCTTTTTTTTTTAGTTACATGGAACATTTTTCTATTACATTCTGTGTGTATTTTCATTGCACCATATCAGGAAGATCAACAGGATGAGAAAATGGAAACACAAACACAGATAGACAAAAAGAGAATAAAAATTTAATGAGACTGCCAATAAGCAAAGATAGGCAGCGAAACCTGAATAGAGAGGTAAATCATGTGACTAAAGGACCTAGAATTCGAGAAAATACTTTAAATGTTTATCCTCGCAATCCATTTCAAAGTCAAGCAGCCTCTTTCAACGGTTATTCACTATTCACAGGAACTGCCAACACCTACACTTGGAGCCTCACTTTATTTTATAACAAAGAGGACAATTTACATTTGACTATATCCTACAACATTCACAGACATTTCATCAACGTTTTGGCACATGTTAGTGGCATCATATTTTTCTTATTCAGTCTTTCTGAAGGAGAGCCAGAAGAAATAACCTATTTTAGAGTATTTTTCTAGCATTGGTGTTTGAAGAAATGGAGATCCAAAAATAAACAGAGAATGATGTCACCACAGTTGTGGATACACAAACTCAGTGCTCACGTGGGTCGGATCCACGACACCCCATTGCAAGGGATGGCAGCCATTCTCGGTGAGTCTGGTTTCTGTGCTGGGTCTTGATCATTTTGTTTGAAAATTATTTTCAGATGATGTGATTTATTGCAAAGAGATAGGAATATTTTCTTTGTTGTGGCAATTTTGGTTGTTAAGTTCGCTGGTACCTTTGCTTGTAAGTAGTGGGTCTTATTGACCATTTATTTCCCTAAATATCATTTTATTGCCCATGTTAAGTAAATGTCAGAGATGCAAATTTTAAAGATTTTATCTAGTATGTAAAACAAACTTGTAATAACTTCTTTTTCTTTTCTTTCTTTTTTTTTTTTTTTTTTGATATCAGGGATCAAAGTCAGGGGCACATGACTCCTGAGCCACTTCCCCAGCCAGGTAGAAAACTCTATTTTTGTGTGTAGTAGAAAACTCTTTTTTAAAAAATTTTTATTTAGAGACAGGTCTTACTGAGTTGCTTAGCACCTCGCTTTTGCTGAGGCTGGCTTTAAACTCGCAATCCTCCTACCTCAGCCTCTTGAACCTAAGGCCTACACCATTGCACCGAGAGCAAACTTGTAATAATTTCTGATGCCACTTAATTACACAGGATTTTTTAAAAGAATTATGTGTGACTATTTGACTATTTCACAGTTCCAAAGATAGCCACAGGGAGGGCAAGATTCTAATTGTGCCTTTCTGGGTACTTACTGGGATACTAGGCAAACTACGTAACCTGTGTGAGCCCCAGGTTCCTCATCTGTAAAACTGATGATATTTACCTACCAGGGTTTCCTGGAGAATAAATAAGATAATTCAGATATGGCATTTGACTCAGTAACTAAAGTAGGTGAAGTTAGTTAAGAGTGTAGGCTCTGGAATTTAATTCTGTTCAGTCACTTACTGCTACTGTTGCTGTAACTGTTGACCTTGTCACGATAACTTTCAATGAACACTTCACATATCTGGCTGATGGCAAGTCAAAAATACTATCACATTTATAAAAGCAGCACTAATACTTATGAAGGGCCAAAAAATGACAGGCACGTTCTTAAGCTGTGTTGACTTATTAATCTTGAAAACACCTTTATTTAACTATCCCATTTGTAGCATAATATATGGGAAACCAAGGCACAGAGAGATTAAGTAACTATAGCATGTACACACAGCAAGTGGCTGAGGCAGGATGCAAACCCAGGCAGACCCTCCCCTTACCTCTGCTCTCCCTGTTCTGCCTCCTTGTACACACCCACCCATTTTGTATTATGCTAGGATAAACCACTTGGGAGAACACTTGGCAGATCCCTGAACTGGGTGAAAGGAAGAACTGGTTTAAGAACAGACGAGCTTGAGGAAGTAGAGGGTTTTATGACTTTTCTGGTGGTCACTTTGAGGCACATAGAAGGACATTACTGGTTGGAATAAAAGGATTATGGGATTGACAGAGGCTGATTCCTCAACACAGTCTTGGCCTGAAAGGCTTCAGTGAGTTAGAGGTAGGCAATTTCTGATTGCAGTCCACCTTTGGATAATTATGGAATGTGGTAGAAAACTCTTTTTTTTTCCTATACTAATTTTATTTTATTCCTTTATTCCAGTTTTATTGAGGTATAAATGATGACATATTATATATTTTTCAGGTATGCAATGTGACATTTTGATATACCTAAACAATGGGAAATGACTGCCACTATGAAGTTAATTAACATATAAACTTCCTCACATAGTGCTGGTGGAAAACTTGCTCTGACATTGCACCAACATGCTGTTCCCAGTGATTTTTTCTAGTTCTAAGTCTACCTCCATGAAACCACCCGCATCACACGGGGGCTCTCTTCCACCCAGCTGTCCTTCAGTATTCTGAGATTGTCTCATGTCTGCCCCCATCTTCTCTTCCCTACACTCAAAGCCTCACAGTTGCCTCCTCCCACACAGGACCTTGGGGTCCTCACCACTAGGGATCCCTATTTTAGTGATTAAGAGTTGATGGATGTCTGATTCATTCTACTGTCTTTCCTATTCCCTTCCCCTGCCCTTCCTTTCATTCCCAATTTGTCTAATCCAATATATATCTAAAAGCAACAAATAAAACATAAAAGAAAAAAAAATGGTGGATGGACAAGATAGACATTTTTAAACCTGGTTCTGTCTTACTAATTTTGTGACCTGGGACAAGTTTCCTTACATATGAACAGGAGCAAGAATATTTATAAGTTAACTCTGAGGATTAAATAAGGAATTCCCAAGAACTTTGTGCTATGCCCAGGGTACAGTACGTAGTCCCCAAATGTTAGTTGCTTAGAGTTGTCATCTTGTATACTGTCAGAATGCAGGTACAGCACCAATATAATGTGATACCTACTCTGACTCAGACCAGGGGCAGAACAGGAAAGCTAGAATGGCCCTCTGCACCCTCAGCTCCCACCACACACACCCTTAACCCCAGTTCCAAGACTGAGCCAAATGCCCTCTTCTCTGTCAACACGACTGTTTGGGACTTGCAGATGTAAAGGTTCACTTCCCCAAAGATACTAGTGGTAACAGTTCATGGAGCTGGTAAAACATCTTAGAAATGTTCTTAGAGCAGGGCATAAAAGCCAAGTGATATTTTCACAGTAAGACAAAGGAAATTATGAAAACAAGAAGACTCTACTTTGAACAATGAAAATAAACATCAAACACCAGTTTGAATATATATATACATACATACACATACATACACATACATATATACATATATATAGCAGAGCAGAGAAAATCCCTCCTGGGAGTTAAATCACTTCTAACCATCTTGCCTAAGATGCCAACTGATGACACAGAGCCATCAAAGCACTATGCATACATATACCAAGGAAATCTTGGCTCTGGCTGACTGATCCTTTCCAAAAATTGGATGGTGACAATTAGAAACCAAAGTCACGGCAAGAAGCCACAAGCTCTTAGGCACTGGCAGTGCGCTCTGTCTCACAACCTGCCCAAGAGCTAATTTGGGGACTTTTCTTATTTTAATTAAAATAAGGGATTTTAACTCCCTTATTTGTTTTCAATTTACCCTTCAATGTAGGTAGAGCACAAATTGGATGTGATGCCTGCTCTGGCTCAGACCAGGGGCAGAACGGGAGAGCTGGAACAGCCCTCAGCACCTCAGCTCCCACTACACGCCCCCTAACCTCAGTTCCAAGACTGAGCCAAATTCAGATTCTCTAAAGACCCGTGGTTTATGGTGACAACTGGCAACAGTAGGGTTAACTCCGTGGACATCGTGGTGGTATTTCGGGGAGAGGATACATTTATTTCATTGAGAACAAAGCAAGAATTGATCTTTTCTCATTTCTGATTCCCCACAGAACCAAGCACAGACCTTTAACCATATTACATACTCCATAAATTCTGAATAAATAAATGCTCTCCACTCGCAGAGTATAATGGCTGGAGCAATGAGGTTTCTATGGGAACCAGAAAAGCTGGAGGCAGCAGGGAGCTGAGTTCTGGTCCCAGTTCTTCCAGTGGGGTGAATTTGTGGGGGAAGCCTCCAGCGCCACCTGACTTCTACCTCCAGGTCAACTACCTGGGACAAGCATTGAAACAACACACAAGGGACACAAGGACAGCTTGCGCCTGTAATGACCATTCAACAGATGTGGCTACTCTTTTATTCTTTGCCAGTGAATGGGCCTGGGGTAAGTCACTTACCCACTCTGCTCCATGATTTCTTCAGGCATTAAAAAAACAGCAGAGACACTGTTCCCAAGGTCTTCCTGCTCTGGGGTGGAATGCAGGTCATTGCTAAGGAGCCCAGCACTTCTGACAGCATCAAGAGGAAGCCCCCAAGGGTAAATTGTCTGATTGTTGGTACAAGAATAAAGAAGTAGCACGACACACACCTGTAATCCTAGCAGCTCAGGAGGTTAAGACAGGAGGATTTCGAGTTCAAAGGCAGCCTCAGCAACAGCAAGGTGCTAAGCAACTCACTGAGACTCTGTCTCTAAAAAAAAATACAAAATAGGGCTGGGGATGTGGCTCAGTGGTTGAGTGACCCTGAGTTCAATCCCTGGTTATACCCCTCCCCCCAAAAAAAAGAATGAAGAAGTAGCAAAGTGTACTGGTCATCTGTCATGACCTCTGAGAGAGGTATCTTAGGGTCCTAAGGTATAAAACGGCTGCTGTCTGGCTAGGAGGAAGGTTGCCGAGTATGAGCCTGACCTGGAGGGTGGGTTCCCAGGAGGGAAGCCCGCACATGGCCATGCAAGGAATTCACAGGCAGTGTTGGTTCCTGTTTTGTGTTGGGTTGGGTTTGTAGGATCAGGGGAGGAAGGTGCTGGTCCCCATAGCACCATTGTTCTTCAAGGCCCGGATCCATTGGCTGTCCCAGGAGTTCCCCAGACCTTCTCAGTAGATCCTACAGATTCAAGATAACAGGGGAAAGAAAGTTCCTTTCTTTGTGGCATCTATCACCATGAGGAATTTAACTCTGCACTTTTGTATAGGAAAAAGTTTTAAATCAATCAGCAAATATCTGGGCTGGTTACTTGAAATTGGGGAACACAACCTTCCTTTATAAGCTACCTGCATTGATGATCTACGAGAGCTGGTTTGATGATCCAGCTCTTAGAAAAGAATAACATGTATGAATTATTACTAATAACAGGATAACAATGAAGATAAGAGTAACCACTTATTGGGGCTCAACTGGGTGCTCGTGCAATGCTGGCGATTTTGAGTATATTATCCTTTATCCACACAATGATCCTTTGGATGGATTATCACTAAGTTTCCCAGATTAGGGAAATTGAGTATTGGAGAGTGACTTGCTCACTGTCACAGAGCTGTCCCATGATACCACTAATATTTGGTCCAAGGACAATATATTTATGAACTTTCAGCTACTAATGGTGGAGGATGAATCCTCCCAACTTCAGCACAGTGTGTGAAGTTTATAAGACAATCATCTCCATTCCATTTGGAGAATAAAATGGATCTGTCTTCATATTAGAATTGGAGCTGCTCAATGTATCCAAGTTAAGATTGCTATAATTGGGGAATTAGGACCCTTTCACAATCTGTCCATTGTAATCATATTGCCTGCGTCATTTTGAAGAGCTTTTCCATGGAATGCCTCCCAGTTCTAGTAACAAGGAAAGCAAGAAAACTCTCCAATGACCCAGAAAGAGCAAGGGCATCATCTCCCTTATACTGACATCCAAATAGTCATCTAATAAGAAGTAATTATTTCAAACTCTCATCCCCACAGAAGGTAGATCAGGGATCAATGTATTCCCAGACTCTAGCCTGCACCCTCCCAAATTAAACATTTTCATATCAGTAATCATGGTCACAAGAGAATATAGAGTAGTTCAGATACTAGGGACAACAATTTGAAATTTTACTATCTGATCCTCATACTTTACTTAAAATCTAAATGAAATTTGTTTAGGACAGGGTGACTGGACTCATGCTAATTTTCATGATAGGTCAACAATATTTCCTTCTTATTTAAGCACTGCACCAAAATTGTTATCCTACTACCACATTTATTGACATCTCCCCTCTTCCTTTCACTTCTGGATAGACACTTGGCTAGCTGACATTCCCTCAGACTTCTGTAAATGCCACTAGAGAGCAGGAAAAGTCAAAATATCACTCAGAAAGCCTAACTCAAAAGAGGTGGATGGGACTCTCCTGCCCAACTCTTGTGCTGGTGACACCTGGAAAAGGTCTCCCTGGCCACTTCTGAACATGGCTCGTGACAGATGCAAAAGTAAAATAAAATCCAAACCCACAAGCAACAACGAGCTCGCTTGTAAAAGAGGGTGGGACAGGCAGAGAATGTTTTATCATCAGAATTCTCTCCAGAAAGAAGGCTTTTTAGAGGGTTTTGGGGAGATTTCTGTGGATTCTTAAATACCATCTTGAGCAAATGTTTATTGAAGTGCATGCTCTTGTGACATCCTTCTATTTTTCCACCGTGTAATTAGGCGGCAGAAAGAATAGAATTGTTGGGTATTTTTCCCATCCTGCTATTTCCCTTGTCTCTTGCTGATCAAATTCTTGGTAGGAGCTTAGTTATTCAACATCGGAGAAATTGTTGTGGATTATTCATTTCTTTTCTTATTTTTTTCCCATTTTATTTTAATGTCCAAGAGTGTAAACTTAAGATCAAGAGAGATTTAAAGAAATTTCACAAACTAGTGTTTTTTGCTTTTTTTCATACAGGATAAAGCCCACAAAATGTCCCCTTGAAAACCATAAACAAGACTAGAAAGCCCCAGATTTATTTACAGCCTTCTCCTTGAAGCCATTCATATAAGTGCAGTGACTACACATTCTAATGAGTTCATCTGTATTCTGCTCATGTTCTTCCAAGCTCAAAGAACTTGAAAATTTTCATCGTCATTTATGAACAAGTCCTGACTCACCAAGATTTACAAAGCAATCAGGCAAAGTTAATTGGAATCTAGAGTTTTCTAACACCTACAGAAAAATCCAGGCAGTTCAAAAAAAAAAAAAAAGAAAAAAAAGAAAGAAAAGAAAAGAAAAAGAAAAAAATGCAGGCAAGAAAGCAAGACTAAACTCAAGAATGGCATTTCCAAACTGGAGACAGACAGGAAAGGAGAACAACTTACAAGAGATTTAAATATGTGTTAGAACAGGATTGTTTCTTTTCCCTTCACATTTAGGTTGGATTAAGCAATACAGGGTCACAGGAGGGACCTGGCAACTTCTTCAGACCCAAGTTACCACTTGGAGCTTCTCATGAGTCTGAATTCCTGGGAATAAAAAAGGGTCAGAATAGCTCTGGACCACACCCGTGAAAGACCACAGAAAGAGGAGTACCTTAGGGACGGGCAGGGCTTCCACCCAGGTCCATCTGCCTCAGAGCCTGCTTAACCATGGACAGGGGCTGCTTTCCCCGAACCCTTATAATGAATGGCTCAAGGTCAATCACTGCCAGACTTCTCTGGCCTCAGAAGCCTCTGGAAGCCTCAGAAGGAATCTGAAGTCTTTCGTTATTATACTGAAGAGGCAGGAGAGTAACAGAATCCTCAGGGCCAGCAGGGACAGAAGGAAGAGACAGTGTGAGAGAGAGGACTTGGGTAGAATGTAGAGGACTTTGGAGCAACTGGATGGAGGAGGAGCGCTGAAAGTGTCTCAAACATGATGGCTACGGGGATAGTGTTACCATTTAGGAAAATAGGGTGTCACAGGAAATTCGGTATCCTGAGGGAGGACTGGGTTGGGATGTCAACTCTGCTTTGGACTGAATAAAATTCAGGAATGGTCAGGAACATAGGAAAAGAAGGCCAGGTGGCACTTGTAAATAAAGGACAAAGACTTGGAGAGAGATTGGGACTATCAATGTGGATCTGGGAGTTTCCAGTCTATGGACTGGGGAGTCTTTAGTACATAGAGAGTGGCTGAAATGGAGGGGGAGGGAGGAAATGGGGTTGTCGAGGAAAAGAGTTAGAGAGAGGCACAAAAGGATCCAAGATGGAACCCGCGGATGGCTTCGTGGGGTGGGCACGGGGCACATGCAAGGGAAATCAAGGTGAAGTAGATGCAAGAGGGCAGGTAAGCTCAAGCAGGCACTGATCCATGGTGTCCACCATGTGACCTTTTGTGACTCAGGGAGTAGGTCTGAAGCAGGGGAAGAGGTGGCCATCAGACAGTAAGGGCCAAGGGTGAGGAGGTGAGGAGGAAGAAGATGATGTGAATCTAGAATACATTTGCAACAAATTTGCCCTAAAGAAGAGGATGGAGAACTGGATGTTAGGCGCTCCAGCCAGATTCAGGAGAAGAGGACTTAAGAGTGAAAGGGAGCTGGGTAATTGGTAGAATGACAGGAAGGAGCTGATGGAGAGGTGAGGAATGGAGAATTGGAGAGAGATGGGCCACAGCAGTGGGGCTCAGCTGAGGACATTCTGAAGAAAGTAGGATCAAGACAGGGCAGAGGGGCCCTTTTTGCTGTAGGACTTGGAAAAGGCGGACAGGACCCAAGTCACATGGAACATCAGAAAAAGAAAGGAAAGAAATTTAAGGTGCTCATGTAAGATGCCTTGAATTTGGATTTTCCATTTATTTTTAGGATGTTTTGGCTGCAACAATGAAAAGGGTGTTTTACTTTTGAATCCACAATTCCTGAAAGAGTATTTACAAGACAAACCATAAGAACTGCCTTCTACATATACTGTCATTATGCACCCTGTGGCCCATCTGAAAAACAAATCTGACCAACTAGACAAAGGATTTACTTTTTTTTTTTTTTTTTTTTTTTTGGTATCCTAAGGGAGGACTGGGTTGAACTCAGGGGCACTTGGCCACTGAGCATCACATCCCCAGCCCTATTTTTGTATTTTATTTAGAGACAGGGTCTCACTGAGTTGATTAGCAACTCACTTTTGCTGAGGCTGGCTTTGAACTCATGATCCTCCTGCCTCAGCCTCCTGAGCTGCTGGGATTACAGGTGTGCACCACCATGTCCAGCAAAGGTTTTACTTTCCTTCAACTACAGAGATGATGCTTTTTTGGTTAACACCAAACAAAAAGAAATCTATATGTGTTTGACAAAGCTACGTCAAACATATATCATATTATCAGACGGTGAAGATGGGTTGGTTGAAATTCAAAAGCCACTAATTTTAATAAAGAAACAAGTTTCACTTGCATTGAGTTTATATACAGGAGGTCTCCTTATAGCACCGATTCATTCATGATCTTTAATTGTGCCACACACGGAGGGATGGGTAGAAAGTAGAATTTACTGTCTCAAGAAGGAAATCACAAATGCCATCTTTCCTAAATACGATGTGATGGACCCATCATGAAGAGTCCATGCAGAAGAGCCAGGCAGGGGCTTCAGAGCAGTATTGTGAGCTGGGTCCCCCAGGATGACTTCAGGTTTGCTGCTTCTCAGAAGAGGGAAGGGACATGGATGAAGTGTAGCGGCATAGGGAGGTCTAGGAAATGACAATAAAGGGACAGGAAAGGAGCCTGGGCAGATGTTGAAAAGAACACGGATTGTATCCTGCTGGGCAAAGGGACCGATAAAGGATTGTGAGCTGGGAAGAAGCACCATCAGTGTCACTGGCCAATTTGTTTCAAGCCATTTCTGGGCCAATGGCTCAGTATGTACCTGCCCCTCGTTAGAGAATTTCCTCAAGTTCTAAGGCCAAAGCTATCTCATTCCTGCCTTTACAACCCAGAAAGGCAAGCTTTGAAGATCTTTTAAAAATGTTAGTACTTATTTTTTAAAGACTCCTTTGAGAAGAGTGAAAGGGTCTGAGGGTTGTCACTACAGTGACCTAAAGACACAAGGCATTGGGTGACTGCCATGTGGTCTGATGTGCAGCAGCTACACTTAAAGCTTCAAATACACTGACAGCCAGGCCCTCTGAGGGGTCGTTGAGGAGCTGGAAATAGCGTCACCACCAGGTTGGCACTGGGTACTGTGACGGGGCCAAGAACTCTGCAACACCAGAACCAGCTGAATGTCAATTTTCAGGGGAGATGGAGTTCACCAGGGAAGAGTTGGAAAAAGTGTCTGTGTCGGTGCCAAGTTCAGCTCTCCGGGGTTCCTCTCACCCTTACAGCTCACGCTCCACACTGATGGACTCACTGTGGGGGCTTTTCCTCATCATCCTATATTTCCAGTGATGCTTTAATGCTTCAGGTGTTAAACTGGTGTTGGTTCCACCACTGGGCCATACCTAGTAAGAATTCAGACCACTTTATTTGTACACACACAATCAGCAACTATAAATTTAAAAACAAACAAAAACATTTTAATACCTTTGCTTGATTGAAGGTTATTTACTGAAGGAAAAGGCATTAGTTAAGACTTCCTTAGGAATCTTTTGAAAGAGTCCTAGGTTTTCCAAATTACCCCAACCAAACTCTTGTAAATTCTAAATGTGTGAGAGTGGAGCTGTAAATATTTTTTTTTAATGTGCTAGAACTGCATGAACCAGTACAAGGGGCCTCCTTGTATAACCCCTTTTTATAGGTCTTGGAACACAATTTCACACTTATCTTTGCTTTTACGACATTGTTGGTTCATTCTGACTACTCCACGCCAGGTTCTTAGGCATCAGGTAAGGGGGTTCCATCCCTGTCCTGTTGCTATGGAGAAATGTGAACCACTTACAACAGCCCACACTATGATAGTTGGCAACAGCAGAATACAAAGAAGGTCTGTATTTTGTGTGTGTCAGGCAAACACTAATCAGTGCAGTTCAGAGCCAAGATCTGGTTTCGTATCTCAAGGAATAAGATAGACTCCAAGAATAGTCTTTAATGATAGTCAAAAATAAACCGAACGGCTGCCTTTCTAGTAGGCTGTACAAAGAGCTCTATTAACATCGCAGGATGCTCAGCACCAAATATTTGGCCTTATTCAGGGGAGAGTTCCTGGAAAAAGTTGATTCTGGGGTGGACTGTGTAGAATGTAAGTGAAGTCATCTTCTTAGAAATCTGATCCCTTAATTACAAAAATATCCTACGTTTCTTGACCCAAAGGGTAGTTCTCTGGTTCATTCTCCCTAAGGTTATATATCTATGGGAGAAACCATGTGGCAAAGGAGGAAATGTACAAGGTCAAATCCCGGGTCATCTGCTACTTGGGACATCAAACTTAATTTATCTGACTCTTAGTTTCCTCAACTGCAAATGGGTATGGATAATATAATCTATCTCCTAGGCAGAATCCAAATAATATATGTAAAATGCCCAGGACTTGATGCATCCCTGGCACTCAAAAACCAAAGGCTAATGTGATCACTCACTGAAAGCAGAGTTAACGATTGAGAAGGTGGACCCAAGGACCCGGATGCTGGTTCTCATCTCTGCATCTTATATTTTCTCCATAACTGTGTGGCAAACTTCTTATTTTCTTAGATCTCTGCTCAAATATTAACTTCTCAATATGACCTACACTGACCATTGTATTTAAAATTACTCCCAATAGCTTTCCCTCCCAGAATTTTATGCCCTTGCTTGCTGCATTTATTGCATAACATATAAACTTCTTCCTCCCTCTCCTCCTCCTCCTATTATTACCTATTTCCCTACTAGAATAGAAGCTCTTCAAGGGCAGGTGCTTTGCCTTCTGATATTCAGCAGCTTGCAGATTCTTGGTATTTGTTGATGGGATGGAAGAAAAATTTCATTTAAATTCGTTTTGCATTTTGAATGTTGGGTCAACCAAAGAGAGATGCCACTTCCTCATCATATCCACATATCAGCTACAGAGTCATGGCCAAGGAGGGCGGGGTGGGGGGTCCAGAACCAATAGGAGGCAGGACACTGGCTCCTCCACAGGCACCCCGTGTAGCACGAGAGACAAAGCTTTTCTGGCATAGGCTTAAGTGTTGGCTAGGGGCTCCCACACCTAGAAACCTTCACACATCATGCCCGTTAAGCACAGGGAAAGATGTTTGAACCACCCATGAAAATGGTAGGAAACTTGCTACATCACCATCACTATGAGTGTGAGGAGGATCAAGTTCACAGTGTTTGACAGAAACCTGCTTTATGAAATTTGTGAGCAGCTTCACCACCCATGAGCTATCCATCGTGGATCCAGCATGTGGCAATTGCTCACCAAATGGTTCTCATCTCTGCATCTTACCTCGTCTCATCTCTGCAAGTGGCAATGACTGAAGTTGTAATCGAATGTAGGAGTCCACAAACAGGACGGTGAGGCTTCCATAGCAAAAATGAAGCTATGATGCCGATAATGCCTTTCACCGTGATAGCCAAATCTTGAACGTCTCTCCCACCCACCTGCAGTTGAAGCATAAGCTCCACAAGACCAAGGAGGATGCCCGTGTCTTGTTTCCTGCACAGGACCTCAGACCTGATAGGCACGCAACAAATACTTACTGAATGAATGAACTTAGTTAATTCAACACGCTTCAAAGACCCTTTGCAAAATCCAACTGGCGTGGTTCCAGAATTAGATGTTAAAGACAAAGATTGTTCAATAGCATGGATGAGACTGGGAAGCAGTATATCTGAAAAAAGATCTGAGAAGTTTGGTTTTTCTCAAGCTTGACAAGAGATGAGAGCCAACCATGCAATTCATCTGCTACATAAACCCATGCCATCTCCGCCCAAATTAACAATGAACAGAAGCAGTATATCCAGAGGATAAGAAATAATGGTTCCCTGGTATTTTTATTAGTCAGGTCATAACTGAAAAAGACTTACACAGATCTAGGTGGACATTTTAAGAAAAATCCTGATATAATAGTAAACAGTGCTGAAATAAAAGTCTCATAAATAATAGCAGAAGGAAATGGGTAGCTCGAGAAAAATGCCTGGGAGAGCCAATCAGAACAGGAGAGAAGGGAGCAGTACCAGTTCACGCCATTACCTTGGTCAACCTCCCCAGAGCCACCAAGCTGATCATCTCAGATGTATGAGCAAAAAAACACCTGTGTGATGCCCCTAAGATCTTGTGATTATTAGTTACACAGTCCAATCGAAATAATAGAAATATAATACAAAAAGAAATAGTGGAAGATCTATTATATGGAAGAAGCAGCAAAATTGTTCCTTTTTCCTTAGAAGATAGGATTCAAATCCATTGTGGTTCTCAAGAAGAAAACTATGGCTTTAGAAAATTTCAGCCTCAGAGGGTTTGGAGCCATCCACCAAATGAATGGGTTTTACTGAATTTGAGTTTGGAAACCAGCCAAACCGATCACCCACCACTGTTACCCTACCACTGCTTCATGGGCCCAGGCTGCTGAGTCTGACCTGCCCTGGCCTGAGGTGGCTGATGTTGAGAATTCACTCAGGTCGGAGGCATTGTGTGCTTTTCTGTTTTCATCCCTGCACATTGAAACAACAGCAGAGGATCTAGCACATCGTGGGTATAAACAAATATTTGGTAAACCAAAAATGAATGGAGGATGCCAAGGTTGATCTGCAGTTCCTAAATTCAGGAGGAAAACTTCTCGAACTTGGTTCTAGAATCTTCAACCCGCGGTCACCACAAGGCCCCATAAAGTCTGGTCCACTTTGGAATCCTGGGGGCAGTTCCCATTCTCCCATTGTCCCATCTCTATCAACCATAGTTACCATCTTTCCCTTCTGTAAGAAGGGTTCCTGAGCCCTTCACCCCAGGGCCTCTCAAGAGCCATCCCTCATACCTGCTCCTCTCCCTCTGTGTCCATAAACTTCAACTTTTGGTTCAGAACCCTTAAAGTCTGTCTTACCTCTGATTACATAAAGCTTAATAACGATTATGATTAAATATGGACATAAAATGCAGGGCCTCCAAGAAAGCCAATGGTATTTAACCAAATATTTTAAAAAGCTACTTTATCCACGCGCCTGAGAAAGGATGGCCTTAATCAAGAACAGGCTTAGTGTCTAGAAGAGGATGCAGTGGGGTAATCTGAATATTCTGTGGCACAAAATTCAAAATATTCAGGTTTATAGATCAATGAGAAGCAGCCTAGGAGAGCAGGAAGCAGGTGGCGAGCAAAGACACTGATTCCAGGAGAGCAAGAGCCAGCGAAGAAGGGTTTCAGAGCAAGGTGACGGCACTTATGAACATCATGGACTTTGGGCCTATGATGCCAGCCTTCTGGAACATTCTTCCTCTCAGGTGGATCCCGATGCAAGCTTAGCAGATGTCATGTTTAAAGATGGGCACATGGAGACATGAGGCATGAACCACAGGGGTACAGGGCCCTGTCCCCACAAGAGGGCGGTTCTTTTTACAGACTCTTGACATGGCTCATGAACACACAGAAAGTTCTCCGCACTAGGACAGGAGTTGGCAAATGTTTTCTCAAAGGCCAAATAATTCATATTTTAGACTTTGAGTACCATATGTTTCCTGTTACAGCCCCTCAACTCTGCTACTGTGGTATGAAAGTAGCCGACCATGTTATGTAAATGAAGGAGTGTGACTGTATTTTGATAAAACCATATTTATAAATGCATTAATTTTCATGTGTTACAAACGATTCTTCTTTTCATTTTTTTTTCTATGAAAACATTCTTAGCCTAAAAAGAGGGCAGCGGCTCATAGTCTCCTGATCCCTGCTCCATAGGAACACTCCTGTTTTACCTCAAATTCATGTCCTTCTCCTTCCCAGTGTTAGCAAAACAGCCTACTCCTGGAAGAGTCTCAGAATTGACCATTTTGAGTTGATAAAAGTAACGTTTAACCTCACAACACAGCTATATAAAGAGCAGCAGACCTTACTAGGTTACTTTGTTCCAAGCAATTATTAAAAGAAATTTTTAAGGACCAAGCACCGTTTCAAGTGGTCTCTAATGAGTTTGGCAATATAAGCCAATGCTGTTATAAATATCCATGATCAAGAAGTTCAACTAAACTTATGAACTCTTTAGACAACGCCAGAGGAATGAAAGACATGTATTTCCCCTCTGGGGCCATCTGTAGTCTCATCTAATTGTACAGCTGTCCTGATAATGACTTTAAAAACTTACTTCTCACCTCCAATGGCACCTATTTCCTGTCACAGAGGTAGAAAAATAGAGGAAAAAAATGTGAATTTTAGGGATCTAAGTTAGTCTTCTATATGAGTACCCACAAAAAGAATTCTTTTAAAACTAGATGTTAACAATAGCTCCCTTCTTCATGAAAAAATTAGCATGACCATGGCTCTCGAAAGCTAAAACTTGTATAATTAATCATGCTTTTCTTTTTGCTTTGGCTGCCAGGAAACTCAAAGTCAAGTATGTACCCCCATTACAGAAATTATATAAGATAGTTATCTTTCGGTTATACTGATATTTTCCATGGTCATAGCTCTTTTCCTCCAACTATATCTTTTTTATTTTTATAAAGTGTTTCAAGTCCTTTATAGAGCAAAAAGGGGGACCAATTAAGTAATCAATTCCATGACCTAAATAAGCTTGTAGTTTTGCTCAGGAATACATTGAGCCTTGTTAGCAATATGATCACACAGGATGAGCCAAACGAAGCATTTCTTTCAAATCCTCTCTTTTTCAAGGTTGTCTTCCATGTCTCCATATGTTTCTGTTCTTCGTCTGGCTGTTAGTTTTTTGTTACCATGGCACTTAATATTTACATGAACAATAAAAGGCAAGGGAAGAATTTCTACCCACTTCCTTTCAAATGTTACTTAGAATTTCAGACCAAGTGGTGTGTGATTGATTCCAACTTGATGCACCAGAGATGGTGAGATGAGACGGCTCAGAGCTGTTGATTCCAGATCAATTAAAAAGTGGAAGACCCCATTTTAAAAAAAATGCCTAGGACAATAAAATAAGCTAAGGGTATTCAATTTATTTTTCCTATTGATTCAGTCAACTGGTATTAATTGTGCACCTATTACATGCCAGACACAAAAAATAAAGTAATTTGATTGGACTCTACATCAAATGTTATGCCTTGTCTTCCCATAAACTGGAAAGGGATTTTGAAATAGCAGGGGAGAGACAGAGGATGTTAGTTAACAATAGCTACATAAAGACTGCCTTCTCTTGAAGTTTGGGCATATGGTAAAGTTTTATTAATTCAGGTAGTATTATTTGGAATATAAGATAAATCATACAGGAAATAGATTAAACTATAATATCTTTCTAAATAAAATGTACCTATCTACATATGAAGAATATGTCGATTACAAAGTGATTTCACATCTGTTTCTTCAAGATAAATATCTGACAAAGCCTTCATTTTATGAGATTAACAATTAAAAAATTGATAGGCCAGGTGCTGGGGCGCTTGCCTGTAATCCTAGTGGCTAGGGAGTCTGAGGCAGAAGGATCGTGAGTTCAAAGTCAGCCTCAGCAACAGCGAGGTACTAAGCAACTCAGTGAGACCCTGTCTCTAAATAAAACACAAAATAGGGTTGGGGATGTGGCTCAGTGGTTGAGTGCCCCTGAGTTCAATCCCATGTGCACACACCCCCAAAATTAAAAAATCATATGTAATTTTTTTTAAACTTGAAAAAAAATGTACCAAACTTAGCTTTTCACTAACTTATGAAGAGTAGTGGGAAATCCACTCAGGCTGTGGAACACGGTAGAAGGATCCAGCCTTGGGTTTGACCCCACTCAGCTTTGCCACACAATATTGGGTTATTTTTGTCAAACCATTCAGACTTCCCTCACCTGGTTTTTTCATTCATAAATTACACTCTTTCTAAGGTTGTTGGAAGGAAAAAAGGGGAGAGCAACAGGCTGAGGAATGTTGTATAATAAAATGAGGAAGGGCAAGGATAGGGCCTTAGCCCCACCCTGTCCTGTGCCCCGAGAGTGTGCACCCAACATTCGGTACTGGTTGCAGCCACCTTACTGGATTGCTGTGACGAATAAATAAAAGAAGGTGCTTGTCATATGGAAGGCCCTAAATAAACAGCAGTTCACATTAATGATTGGGGACAAAAGCAGAAGCAGAAGTGATAGGGACCCTAAGTCTTTCCAGGTGGGAGTCCTGTATGCTCACCCCCCCGGCCCCTCTCTTTCCCCCCTGCCTCCCCCTTTCACTCACAGCTGGGAAAGCTGAGGCTCAGCTCTGGAGGCAGGGCTTGGACTGTGACCTGGGTCTTTAGCGTCCAGTCCAATGTCCTTGGCCTGACACCACACTGCATTCCTACTCTTCCTGCCCCCAGGGGCGATGTGCTCATAATGGAAATCAATTTTTCATGACTATTCTCCAAAAGGGAAAGAACTGGATGGAGATTTAGGGTTTGGGGCAAGGTGAGAGCAACCATTGGCAAAGACACACGATTGAATACTGTTCCTCCATGCGTGGAGTCCCGGTCTGGAAGGCATCAGGATTTAATTTTTTTGTGAAACTGGCCAAAGGTTTATAAATTAAAAATGTAACCATAGGAAATAAGAATAACTTTGGGGAATTATAGACTGATCAATTACACCTTGGGATAGGGCCAACTGATGGTGTCATTAATCAAACAAAGCAGCCCAATTTTTTGGAAAATGAGAAAATTTACTGAGACTTATGTAGTCGGATGGGGGAGGGGCAGAGAAGTTCTCCAGTTTCTCATTAACAGGTATTTTTAACAGGAGCTGAGCATTGTGATCATTGCCAAAATAATTTAAAGGAAGAGACTAAGCAGAGCACTTAGTTCTACATAATCACTACACACGGGAATCAGGGGACAGAGCAAGTGGCTGGCTTCCTGAGACAGGGCTCCTTCAACTTCAGGACCTCAGGGTGGGTTCATGGCCTATAGCATGAGCCTTAAACAAAGCGCAGAGATCAACAGAAGCTGAAGGCCATCTCAGAAGTCCCCATCCCAGTCATGGAGAGTCTGTGAGGGTCCAGGTGACACATTAAGTTGATTCATGTGCCTTTATTCATCCCAAATGGATGAATTAGGGATATTCTTATGCCATTTCACAGATGGGGAAATAGAGGTTTAGGGAAGGACATAAGAGACACTAAGGCTTCTACCAGCATCATTACTCTCACCACCTTTTCGTGAGCACGTACCTGCACCAGGTAACAGTACCAATTGCTTTAGATACATTAACTCCTTTAAGCCTCATGAGCATGGTGCTACAGACAATCCTCATTTTACAGTGGAAACAGTGAAACTTAGACTCAGGCTAAAGAACTGGTCTCTTAGCTAAGCTGGAAGATGAGCTTGGGCCTGTGCAGTCAATAGCTTCAAGAATAACAATCAAAGACAGACAAATGCGGCATCAATCTCAAAAACATCTAAAAAGTTAACCTCGTGGAATCAGCCAGCAGAATGACAGAGGCTGGTGGGCTACGGACTGGGGAGGGAAGACGTGGGTCAAAGGATACAGAGTTTCAGGCAGGAGAAATAAGTTCTAGCAATACTATACATCACGGCACCTATAGTTACCATATTTCAAAGTTGCTGAAAGAGTAGATTTTAAATGCTCTCACCACAAAGAAATAAGTATGTAAGATGCTGGTTATGTTAATTAGCCTGATTCAGTCATTCCACACAATTCATCTCAATATTATACTGCACCCCACAAATGCTTACAATTATTATTTGTCCATTTAAATAATTAAAGAATAAGGGAAGGAGAAAGAATAAAGAAACATCCCCACTTATAGCCAGGAACAATGTTCTATGCCTGTCATTACAGCAACTTGGGAGGCTGAGGCAGGAGGATCCCAAGTTCCAAGCCAGCCTCAGCCATTTAGCTAGACCTTCAGCCGCTTAGTGAGAACCTGTCTAAAAATAACAAATAAAAAGGATTGGGTTGTCTATGCAATGAGCAAGGAATCCCTCATCAGTAAATGCAGGGATGTGGGTATAAAGGTATATTTTATCATTTAAAACTGTTTTTATCTCATTGTCCAAGTATGTAAAATTTAGGCTAAAACTTTCAGGCTGAACATAAAAAAGACCTGAGGACCTTATCATTCTCTGTTGCTAGGAGTTGCTTGGAAAAACCATTTGGTTTCTGCAACTTTGCAGAGATATAAAAATTAAATAGATTGTAAAGACATTAACAATTCAGGGTTACAATAGCTCTAAAATTTTTAATGTGCATACTTGCTTTGAGGGAATCTCTTCTACAAAAATAAAAGCATCACTATATAACAACCACAAAGAAAAGGACTGGGCTGTGGCTCGGTGGTAACCACGCCTGTGTTCAACCTCCAGTACACAATAAAAGAAAAAAAGGGAAAGCATCATCCCATTTGCAAATCTTTGACTCTTACAGTGGTAAAGACTCAGACTGTCAGGGAGCTCTCCCTCAGAATGAGAAAAAGGAGAGGGGAAGGCAGGAGAGAGAGAGAAAAATTTGCATAGGAGGAAGAGGGTGTCCTTGACACTTCCATGGTTACCAGAATGCAGAGCTAAGCTAGAGGAAGAAGGAGCTGACCCAGGAGAGGGATGTTCACGCCAATCATGTTAAGGCTCACCCAGCACAGGGGAAGCAGTACCATGGTTTGGAGTCGCATGCTAAGTGGGACAGTAAAGTAGGCAAGGGAAAGAGTGGCTCAAATCCCCCCAAAGACTCAGGAGCAAAGTGTCTAAATGAGGGAATTAAAGAAGAACCAGAAAGAACAAAGTAGATAAAAACAAACACACAAAAAAACCAATCCATACATTGATTCCATCCCATAGGCAGGCAATGCAAGTAGTTTCCCAGAGACTATTTTGATTAAAAAAAAAAAAAAAAATATATATATATATATATATATACACACACACACACACACACACATATGTGTATATATACAAAATATACACACACAGGAGACAGATGAAGGCTCTTTCTACTCTACATGGACAGCAGTTTGCTATTCATCAATCTGTATCACCAAATGTCTGCTAGAAATTTGTTGATAGAGTCTGGAAATTCAAAATGAATGTATAGACAGGCAAGTTGAAGGGGAATAAGTTCTCATTCTGTGTGAAGCATTCAGTCCATTGATAATACTTCATGTTTGCAAACTTAACCCACCTAACCACCGGGCCATATAATCTATGGCCAACAAAATTGAAATGCCAAATAAGTATAAAATGAAATGAATATTCTTTACTGAGTACATTATTTTGTCTTCCGACTGCTTACCTACTACATAAGCTCTATGTTTACCTGACTTTTTGGAAAGTCAAACTTGTAATTTAGCTTAGTTATTTTCTGATCAACTAGAAGAGACTATCACTGTGCTCATTTAATGATTAAAAAATCATTTAATAAAATGCTAAAAAACTCCAGCACCTTAACAGCTCAAGTTAGAAAAGTTTCTTTTCAGGTACATATGTGCATAAAAGACCCTTTTAACTAACCTGGGGAGAGAAAGTGAAAGTCAAGGTTAACAATAAGTTGAGAGCCAGATGATATGGTAGCTGCCCCATCATGCTTGCTGTGACTTTCTGGCAATGCTCTTTGTTGCCCTTCACTTCCACAGTAACTCACCCATCATCCCAACCAGCAGGAAAAAACACTTCAGTTCTTACTTATATAATGTGTTTTTTTGGTTTTGGTTTTTTGGTTTTTTTTTTTTTTGCAGGAGATTCAGAACTCAAAGAACCTTGATGCTTTTTATCAATGCCATTAAACGTCAAGGGCAGGAAATAAAAATATTTATCTCTTCCAACTCAAATACAATACCCTTTTGTGAAGCTGCTGAAAAACTAGAAATAGCAAATCTGGGAAAATTTTGCAGGTGAGAGATATCCATCAAAATATGCCTTTTTGCTAAAAATAGCTCCAAGTTTTTCTTAGCATTCCACCTTACATCACTCTGATTCTCAGTATGAGGCACACATTCTGTTTTACCCTTGTATTGGTAGTAGCTCAGGCCATACAGAGAAGCCAGAGTAACCCATCCTCTGACAATGAAGTCCCCATAGGCATTTGCCAGTTAGAGCAGTTTTGTGCAGAAGGGAGACAGATGAGAAAGGAATGGGAGACCAAGGCAAATTATTGTATCCTCGTTACCTGGCAACTAGAGTCAAGGACCCATGAGACAACTCAGGCGAGTCGGGGAGTCCCTGAGGCTAAACCATGACGGTAATGCTTGGATCGTCCTCATCTGCTGCCCTGGCACAGGTAAACGAGGTTCCTTAGGAAGCATAACCATCCTACAGACAGTAGGGCTGATCTCATGTTCAGAGAGAAGTGTGGCAGCAACAGCAGACCCGTGTGGACCAAGGTGGGCACCAGTGTTACAGCTATACATCAACACAGAAGAGAAACCTAAAAGAAAAATGCAGCCATGGGGAGCAGAGGGAAGCAATGGAATCACTAGGTCACTAGGTAACAGAATAACCAGCGTGCTACCGGGCATCCAGAGGCCCTGGGTGACTCTCTCCTCAGTGGGCTTCCCCTGCCACCTCAGAGCCTCCCAGTCCCCACTGCCCCCCTCAACAGGAGCAGAACGCAGATGACAGCCAAGCTTTCTTCAAGTCCTGCCAAGAAAAACCTCGCAGGGTTAAGAACACAAAGGGCTTCGAATCCTGCTACTGAGGTTCTGCTTTGTAAGTTTTGGTGCTCAAACATACAGAACAGAATATTCACTTTTATTTGAAGAGCTCAAGAATGTTCACAGTCTTTCGGGGAGTTGCTGGGTTCTTAAACTCTTTCAACAGCTGTATCTGTTCTCAAAAGGGTCGTAGATTTAATCACAGTTTATCATTCAGTTGGCCCCTTGTCAGCCAAAGCATAGCACAGAAAATACCCCGTGCTTTGTCTCTGAACAGGTTGGGGGGCGAGTAACAGGTGGGGAATCTGAAATACAAGATCAAGAGCTCACTGTGTTATTTGCTGCAGAAAAGTGTGCCCGTGGGTGAAAAGGCTGAATTTCAGATAAAAGTGTGGAAAGAAATATATGGGGAAGGAAGATTTCCATGGTGGACTTGTTGACATGCTCCTAAATCTGTAACCCATTCCCACTCCCCCCCCCCAAAAAAAAAAAACCCTAAAAATCTAGCATCCATGAAACAATGGGGTGAATGATCATTTTGATCATCGCTTCAGATTGAGTAACATCTTTCTACCAAGTGATAAAAACCTATCACAAAATAAATACAGACCACATGCTGCCTATAAAAGCACAACACAGAGATGCCTTTGTTTCTTCATGGACACCCAGCTAAGATGTCAGGACCCTGGAGTGTAGTGCTGCTGTAGGGCTCAGAAGCCTGATGATCTGGAAGGAAGAATTAAGATGGTGACAACATCCCTTCATATGCTGTCCAATTGATCATGCTCTAAGAC
Organism: Marmota monax; assembly: GCF_021218885.2. Classification (NCBI taxonomy): domain Eukaryota; kingdom Metazoa; phylum Chordata; class Mammalia; order Rodentia; family Sciuridae; genus Marmota; species Marmota monax. The sequence goes on along the minus strand of NW_026691950.1, from coordinate 3,261,358 downwards.
AGGCGGAATGAGCAGCGGATCTGTTTCAGTCTAATGGATGGTGTGCTAGCCTCATTCCTGCGCTCAAGGAAGAAGAGAAAGCTTCAATTTCGGATGATTAAATAGTAGAATAAGAGTCACAGTTTAGTTGTCATATGTATTTAACCTGGCCTATAGTCCTGTCCAAGTAAATTTCATGAAAAATCCAACTTTCTTAAATACAAGTTCTAGCACAAAATACTTATCTTACCTAACACACTCAATATATATATTTTATGTTTTCATATTTAAAATCTACAAAAATAGTTCAACATATTCCTAATAAGATATGACAGATATGTATGTTTATAATAAGAACTTAATACCTTTAGTCATTCAATTTCCCAAAGGACACTAGTTGTCTTAATGACAAATATTCTTCACTGGATAAGAAAGTGCCTGATTCACCAATAGAATCAACACTGGCATCTCTTAGACATAACTCCATGTGTTATTTTCCTCCCCATGAATTATACATTTTATGTAATTAGCTTTCAACAAACCAGCATATTAATCACCAAGAAGCATGTTGATGACAGCAAAGGCTAGCCAATTATTTCTTGAAAGTCAATGGATCCCTTGGCCATTACATGTAGCCATCAATTTTGTCTGCATCAAAACAGGTAATTCTTTAGGAAAAATGTTGAGGGCGACTTTATAACATCTTTAGCTCTTATTTTCAATATGTTGGAGTTCCTTCACATAAATACCATCAACATAGCACGTTTTTCTCTCTTATGGTTAATGCCAGTACTGATAGAAGATGGTCTCTGACTAAAGAAATCCGTGCATCAGTTTCCCTCACAGTAAGTGTATCAGAACGGAAGCTACTATCATGGTGAGATTTCCGGGGGTCGGGGAGAGCAATCAATGTGGAATAAATCCTAAATATATTTGTTTTAAGGGAAAGGAGAAGATGGAGGAAAATAGGTCAACTTTAGGAAAAAGACAGCATAAGCTATTTAAGGCTGAAAATAATGGGAGGAAACACAAAGGATGCCTAGGTAGAAGTCACACCATCTCTCTCTCCTCTCTCCTTCCTTCTTCCCTTCCTTCCCTTCTTCCCTCCCTTTCCAATTTTTCTCCTAGGTATTTTTCTTCCTAAAATTTTTTACTAAATTTATACAAATACATACATATATATATATATATATATATATATATATATATATATATATATATAAATGTATGTATATATACACACACATATATACATATATATGTTTACATAGAGATAGATAGAGATTTTTCAATCCTTAATTACCTTCATTGAATAATTTGGGGGCATAAACCTTCTGCCATTAGGACCTTCTCATATATGTAAGTACACATCACAGGTCCAAGAATTTCCTAAGCTTTCCCATATCTCTAAATGCAAAAATGTAGCAGTCGCAATGTGGATAAAAATCAGTAAGTTGGGAACTTCTAAGCTGGTTAGTTATTCTGGGAATAAAAAATTTAAACAGAATGAGGAAGATGAAATAAGATCCTATCAAAAAAGTGACTCCAGCAGAACCAGGGCCAGGGTGAGAATCCCAGGACATGTAACCAGAGTCAACTGGATGCTGTCAGAGCTCTGCTCTGGCCCGAGGAGCTGAGATGAGGCCAGTGAACACAGGCCGAGTCCAGGCCACTGCTCATCCCACAAGTATGGTGAGGTCAGATTTTCAGAGGTCAGCCCTGGGGTCAGCCCTAGGAGAGGCAGGGAGACCACAGCAACTTTTCAAGTTGTATCCTTTGTGGCATTTGCAGGGACACAGCCAACAAGAGCCAAGAGGCTGTTTACCAGAGTCATTCTCCAGCACCTCCCACAGAAATGCTTGTGGAAGTGACTGCCAAAACTTACATGGGAATCAAACAGAAGGAACTGAATCCAGCCATGTAAAACATGCCCCAGTCATTTCGTAAGCTCCATCTCTCCGCAGATGGCTGCTGTGGAAGAAATGACTGCTTACAGAAAACAGAGACCCCAGGAACTAGTCCAGCCACTGGGATGAAAGCAGAATAAGAAATGAATTATTCCATTCTGTCATTCACATTGGGGACTTACCAGGTCTGGGCTATAGGACATCCAGGGAGAAAACTACCACTCAGAATCCCATCTGGCAAAGGTGAGTGAATGGCGTCAAGGGCAGGTACACATCACAGCAGAAGATCTCCAAAGTCATAAGAGGATTCTCCAGATCAAAATATCAGAATGCTCTTCAGACCAGCAAAACCAGAGAGACAGATACAAGAGCTGCGAGGCCCCAGGCCTGGAAGGGTCTAACCACACGCTCACTTGCCATGACAGTACCAGGAGCTGGAATGACAGCAGGACCCCAAAGGAATCCAGCTTTCCTCAATCCACACTCTCCGAACTGGACTTTGGGACTTGGAGTCTCACAAGCTATGTCTCTACTTTAGATCATCGTAACAACTGCTTTGTCCCCACGTGTTTGACACTTTTACTTTTCAGCTTACTTTTGATTACACACAATGCAGCTGTGGATCCCCCTCATTTCATGGCTGAGGCCCACGCCCAGGCTGCACATCTTTCTCAGCCTTTAGATTCCCTTGAGGTGGGCTTTGGAGGCCTTGCACTCACCTGGCTCCCCCACACCTGGATTTCTGCTGGCTGCTAAGTTTGAAAGCCTGTCTCTCTAGGTCTACTCAACAATCCTTTAGAAGAAAGGGGGAAAGGGACACAGCCACTGTGCCTATCAAGCCATTTAGCTTCTAGCACCCGGCACTTGCAGAGCCCACACTGTAGCACCCATCAGAGTCAGGAGCAAGGATGTTTCTTGCAACCTGCCTACCTGATGTCTGGTCTGGTACCTGGCCTGGAGTAGGAGCTCCACACCTACTTGAGAGATCACAAGTAATCTCTCCCTTCCATTTTATTCTTCATTCTCAAGTCATTCTTTTCACTGGACAAAGGAAGGTCTATAATTCACTGAAATAATGGTTTGAGATAATCATTGAACTCAAGAGTTCAAAGGGTCCTAAAGAAATTCCAGTAACCAACACTCTTTCTCCTTTTTCTCCTCCTCCTCCTCTTTCTTTCTTTTTTTCCTGTTGCTGCTTTTCTTCATATCTTTGAACTACATGATAGGAAAAATTCTAAGTTCTTTACCTATATTAGCTAACTTGCTCTTCAGGCAAACTACATAAGGTAGTTACTATATTATGTCCATTTTATGGATAAGGAAACAAAGGTCTCAAATGATCAAATTAACCTGCCAATAATCTTACAACTGCAAATGAGGGGCTGGGGTTGTAGCTCAGTGGTGGAGTACTTGCCTTGTACATGTGAGGTACTGAATGGATTTGACTCTCAGCACCACATAAAAATAAATATATAAAATAAAGGTATCCATCTACAACTAAAAAAAAATTTTTTTAAAAAGATGTTGCAAATGCAAGACTTGAACTTAGGCCACTGACTCTATAATGTCAGGCCCTAACCATTATGCAACACTGCCTCCTGAAGAACAGCTCTACAGAAGGCTGAAGGCCATTAGGAATTGTATCCTGGACACTTCTTTAGTAAATATTCTTTACTGTATACCTGGTTCTAAAAATGTCCCCAGGGGGCATGAACACTTCCTAGGTAGCCAGTGTTCCTTCTACCTTTCTAGTTACCATTTGTCATATCACCCAAAGAATAAGAATGCTGAGTCTGCCAGACAAGGAAACAAGAGTGGGTTCTTCCTCCACATCCTCATCTTTTAAACGTCTTTATAGAAACAATCCCCACCCCTCCTAGCATGACTTGGCACTCTTGGCAAAAGCCAGCTGGGAATATGGGGCAGCCATGGTTAGAGGTTTTGAACAAAACTGGGAAATGACTAAAATGGTGTCAAGGAGGTCCTTTCTGCTCCGATGTTAGATTAAGGAGGATGCTACCAGTGGGAAGGGCAAGCCCTAAGGAGGGCAAGGGAAGGCTGGGTACAGTCCCCAGTGGCCCTCAGAGCCCCTTCAGAGAAGGCAGGCAGCAGAGCCCTGGGTGCCTGGGGGCGGAATTCCTGAGTCAGACTCAGCTGGAGCCGGGGTGAGTGGGGGGACAGTGTTTTCTTTGCCTTTCATGCGACAGGCACCCACCCAGGCGGTGCAGAACAATCCCCTTCTCCCAGGGGCGCTGAATCAGCTGCCCAGGGAAGGACCCAGAGGGAAGTTCCAGACTCCAGATATTTGGTTTATTCAGCACCACAAAGGAAACAGCAGCAGTTCAGTGAGAGAATGAAAATGAAGAGTTTGCTGAATAAAGGTGATAAAAATAGATTTTTCTGACTCTACGAAGATGAATCATTTTGCCATGGGGATCTGTGAGGCTCTGCTTCGGCCCAACCTCACAAATTTGGTGAAGGAAAATTTCCTTCCCCTAGATAACTGGGGCCACGGAGTGTCTAGCATTCAGACAGGTCTGACGGGATTTTATTGAGAATTGCCCAGAAGTAACCTCCATTCCTTCCCGAGCTGCAGTCAACAGTGACTTGAAGGATAGGGGTCGGTGGGCTAGGCTGGGCGCTGGGCCTTTAACCCAGAGCCGCTGCCTCTTCCTCCTGCTCCAATTTCCTCCTCACCTCTTTCCCTCCTCATTTCAAGACAAGGAGATTTTAATAACACAGTTTATAACAAGTTCACATTTCCCCACGAACACCATGTGCTCCCAGAGCATTATTCTGCTGGGATCAATCTTTAAAATGCAGCAAGTTACTTGTAATTCGCAAAGTTCCTTAAAACCTTTTTATTTTGATCACACTAATATATCTGTGTGTCTCCCAACACACCTCTGGAAAAAAACACCATGCTTTCCTTCGCAAAAAAGAAGAAGAAGAGAAAAAGAAGAAGAAGAAGAAAGAAAAAAAGCCTATTTAAAAGCAAAAGGTGGTAAAAATATCAGGGGACAAGGTGAATTCAATTCTTAGGAAAGTAATTGTGGTATTATTTTAGCCAAACCATAAGCACATTAAAAAGTAACTTTTAAAAAACTAAGTGTTAAAATCTAAAGAGCTTCCTTCCTTCTCTTGTGAACACCCGTACACATGTATGATTTTTCCATAATGGATTTTACTCACCTCAGGTCTGCAGGGAGCCCCAGCCTGCCCAGCGTGGGAAGGGCATCCTCGCCCCAGTACAGCAGCCCCGATCCCTTACATCCCCTCTCCTAGAGCAGTCCCTGACACTGCAAGCCCCAGCTCTGTCGGGAGCAGCTGCAGCTGCTGTAGTGGAAGGCAACTCACTGGAGAGGGCTGATTGCCACACCTATTGGGAAGGGAGGCGGAGAATTCTGCTCCCTTTGAGGAAAGGGAATGAGCCTCCCAAGAGCTGATTGATGCCTGATATAATTCTACAGGACAGCTTGGTGGTAACTGCCAGCACACAGTAGGCTAGCAACACAGTCAGTCAATCTGGATCTGGACTAGACACCCCTGTGGCACTGGTGGGACAAAGCTTCAAGTTCTGATTCTGGAACAAAGTAGCTGCATGACCCTGGGAAAGTCACTGCCGTGTGATTCTCAGGTTCCTCGTTGATAAAATTATGTTGTTTCGAAAATAAATCTCTGAATGGCTTCTCATTCTGAAATTCTAAGGCCATGATAATAAACAGGAGGGTAATAAATAATAAGCACAGCTACAATGTACGGGAAGCATTCCATGTACCACCCACTCTATTCTGCATATCATCTCATTTAATCCCACAATGCTGAGATTTATTGACCCCACTTGATAGATGGGGAAACTATCAAACTCCACGAATCCCCGTGAAAATAAAGAATCATCATATCTATTCAGTGTTTTGAATTTAAATGGAAGCATTTAATCTTTGTGCCTGAAATTGAGATGACATCTGAAAATGGAATTTGGGCACTGTTGGGTGATTAATGTGTTTACAGTCTCCGCTGGTATAATTCTGAGATACTAATATTTATGGTTATGGCTGTTCGTGCTACTGCAAAACCCATCTTCCACCTGTTGTTTTTTATTACACCTCCCTAAAGGATGTGAAATATTTCTTTGTGCAGGCTCTAAAAACAGGATCCTGAAATATGTGCGCAGAAACATCGTGTGTGGATTTACTGTTTGGAATTTTCTGGTGCTATAAAACACACAGTTTACAACTAATTCATCATTTATAAAAGTTTATTAGATTGATACGCCAACTGACTCACTGGTATCCTGCCATTTATTGATACCAATACATCAAGTGGGTAGGCTGACATTTAATATTTATTAATAACTTCTGTTTCCTTGCCCTTTTCATCATTTCCTTTCATTATGTTCTCTTTTGTTTTTATTGAAATTTATTCTATTTTTAAAGTACTATTTTTTTTAATTTTGGAATCCTTTTCAGATTTATGGAAAATTGCAAAAATAGGGCAGAGGGTTCCAGTAGAACTTACCCACTGCATCTTAATTTCTATGATACATTTTATAATAATTAGTGAACAAATATTGGCAGAGTACTATTAACCGAAATTCATGATTTATTGGGTTCCATTCATTTTGTTGTTGTTGTTCTTTTTGTGTTCCAGGATTTCACCCAAGATTCTAGGTTCCATAGTCACAATGTCTCCTCAGCTTCTTCTCCTTGACTTTCTTGGTCTCGGAGACTAGCTTTATTTTCATGACCCTGACAGTTTTGACCAGCCCGGTCAGGTATTTTATAGAACAGTTCTTTTCTGGGCTTTGTCTGGTATTCCTCTGATGGTTAGACCAGGGTTATGGGTTTTTATGAGGAAGACCACTGAGGTAAAGAACAGCCTCATAAAATCATATCAATCATCCTGTTTGAAAAAATACTTCTGTTTTAAGTCCAATGAAACTTTAAACTGAGTAAAGTGGAATTTTAGAATATATTAAATATTTAGAAAATATTAAGTATCAAACTTTTTACTTAGTGATTAAGAATTTTATACGGTGGAGAGAATGAGAGACAGAGAAACTCATTTTTATGACCATTTTGAGATGAGGGTAGACCCAAGACTATAGCAGGAAACTGGCTAATTACAAGATAGGTGTCTAGCAATTCTTTTGAACTACTTGCCAAGACAAACTTCCTACAAAAACAATCTCAGAAGAAGGTGCATTTCAAACCAAGTGTTGTTTCAGCCTCGAATGGTCTCCTTTTTGTACAATAACTTTAAGTATTTGATAAAATGTGTTCCTGTTGTCAAACTAAAGAACCCCTTCAGACCCAAGTTTGAAGTACATGCTGAGAACTAGTTCTACAGAAGTTTCTTCTTTAGACTACAACTACATAAATGAGAAGTAAGACTTGGGAGAAAGGTATGCGCTGCTATAATGGAGTTTTTCCTCACATCTCCCAACTGAAGGTCTTATTTCTAAGTGAAAAAAAAGTGAGGAACTGATGTCATTTCACAAACTCTGCCGAGTACTGTTCCACAAAAGATAAGGGAGAACAAGTGGTTTCTTTTTTCAAAGAATGAGATTTTTGAAAAACGAAAATTTTTCAGAGACAGGAAGGAAAAAAAAATCTAAGGTTGGGGGGGGAGATTTATAGCACTGCTATATATAACCTTCCACCTTTGCTAAGACACAGAATAATTGTGGAAACAAGTTTGGAAAAACAATTTGTGGCGTATGAAGAGGCTATTAGGCTTCAGCTAACAGTTCCAGTCATTCATAACACGTGTGACTAAGAATTTAAGTGCTTGGCTGGCTCACCCATGGTTAGGGGCTACATTGTCTAACCCTCCTCCAGTCTCTCCAAATTCGTATGTTGAAAACACCCTAGAACTTAGAATATGACTGCATTTGACTTTACAGAGGTAATTAAGTTATATGAGGTCCTCTGGGTGAACCATAATCCAGACTGTGACAGTGTCCTTATAAAAAAGAGGACACAGATATAGACAGAAGGAAGACCATGTAATGGATGACGCAGGGAGAAGTAGCCATCTATGAGACAAGGAGAGGACTCAAAAGAAAATAGTCCTACCCCCCACTTGGACTTCCAGAATTGTGAGGAAGTAAATTTCTGTTGTTTAAGCCACCTACTCACCTAGTCCTAAAAATCAGCCAGGCATGGTGGCACATACCTGCAATCCCAGCAACTCAGGAGGCTGAGGCAGGAGGATCACGAGATAAAATCCAGCCTCAGCAACTTAGCCAGCCCCTAAGTGAGAACCTGTCTCTAAATTCAATATAAAAAAAGGGCTGGGGATGTGGCTGAGTGGTTAAGTGCCCCTGGGTTCAATACCTTGTGCTAAAAATTAAAAATAAAGATCAAAAAATTGAAGGACACAAGATTGGGTGGATATTATATCCTAAGGGTTGTTATCTACATGAAGATCTTGCTAAGTTGCCATCTGTCGTGATTTTCAAAGTGATTAGCAATTGCTAATGATTTTTCCTGTGGTTCCAAATTCCTTTGGTTACCTTTCCTCCTTCCACCAGTCCTTGCCAATGTGAATCACACCCTCCAAAGATAAGACTAGGATTTAGGGTGGAAAATAACTTCAAAGCTTGTGATTGTAATAAAGTAATTTGTCTTCATATACACTTAAGCATACAGATTTAACATCAAAGGTTGTTCATTCATTAACCCAGTCCAATTTTTTACAACTTTTTTTCCTGAGTTCCAAACCAACATTTCTAATTGTTTGCCAGACATCTGCACAGGAATATCTCTTAGAGACAGCCAACTCAATATGTCCAAACGAGAATTCATCTTTTCTCTTGGAACTCACTTCTCATTTCCCTGCTCCCATGATTCCTATTCGTGGCATCGGTACACTCCAAGTTGCTCAAGTCCAAAATGTAGATGTCATCTTCTAAAATTATTTCTTGCATTTCATCAAGTAAGTTTTTTTTTTAACCTCTGAAATAAAGTTGCATCTTTCCATCGCCAGAAAGCACAGTGTCATAACTGAATTGGCAGGTTTTTAAAATCAGTTTGACTTTTAAAAACGGTATGTCTTCTAATTGATGGCATATTACATTCAGGGACAGACAAGTCCTGTCTCCTTATCTCCACTCCCATGGCTTCCACCCAGTTTAGGTGCTCGTCATCTGTCATTTGAATTACTTGCCTCCTAATTGACTTTTATTGTGGTCTCCTCTGGCTTTTCACAGAGCTGCCAAGTCACGTGGAACACAGATTCCCTTGTTCTCAGTGGCCTCATCCTGCATACCAAGGAGACCAAACTCCTCCAGGTGGCCTTTCTGGTCTCAAGGTACTATTCCTGGTCCACTTTCCAAAGCAAGGACTTCTCTCGGGACCCCTGGGCTCCAGCTGCAGTCATAGCAATACTAGTCACTCCCACACAGGATCCAGGTTCTTCTGGTTCAGACTTTCTCATTCCAAGCAAATAAGTCCTTCCCCCAACTCCAGTGCTCTTCAGGATTCACAGTTCAAACCCCACCTCTCCCAAAGTTCTTGACCTCAAATCAAAATTTCTTCCTCATTTTTCCTTGCATATGAATATTTTACTAACATTCAGTCTACCTAACATTAGGCCTTATCTGTATGTATATCTGTCTCCTGGAAGGAAATTCCCTAAGAGGAAGAATCAGGTCTTGATTTGTAAGGCGAGAGAGAGCCAACTATCTGTGTTTGGTGTTATGTGCAAAAGAAAATTAGGAAACAGAAAATGGATGTCATAGAGAGAGATGGTCCAAGGAAAACGGTGCTATCTTTGAAGTGCGATAACCACAGGGACACATTTTCAAGAGAAAGAGAAGCCCAGGACCAGGTTTCCCAGTAGCTAAATACAGATGCTCCTGGCCTTATGCTGGGGTTATATCCCAATAAACCCATTATAAATTGAAAATATTAAGTAAGAACTGCACTGAATCCACCCAACCTATGGAATATGATGGCTCAGCCCCCCACAGTGACTGTTGCTTGCTCTCAAGGTTGCATGGCTGCGGCTTACTGTCTATCACTAGCCTAAAAAGATATTCAAAATTCAAAGTACAGTTTTCACTGACTGAGTATTGCTTTCATACCATAGAAAAGTCATATAATTGCAAATGGAACCAACATAAGCCAGGGGCCATGTGTAAATCATTTCAATCCCTGTGACAGCAGCTTTTGACAGCTCCCAGGGACCCCTTGTTCCTGGTGCTCAGGTTCTCAAGTAATCTCCTCCCCTTGAGGGTGGGCTGGACATAGTGACTTGCTTTTAATTAGGGGAGTAGATAGAAGTGAGAAAAGTCACTTCAGAGGTTAAGTTATAAAGGACTGTGACTTCCATCTTGTTTGTTCTCTCTCTCTCTCTCTCTCTCTCTCTCTGGTTCTTCTTGCTCACTCAAGTTGATGAAGCTAACTGTAATATGTAAGCTGCTCTCTGCAAAGGCCAACATGACAAAGATCTGAAGATGGCTTCGGTCAACAGCCTGTGAGGAACATGCACATGAGTGAGCTGAGGAGGCTCCTTCCTGGTGGAGATTTGGGTATCACTATGTAGCTACACCTCTGGCCTCTCTCATCGCCCATTTTCCTTCCCTAGGTTCATATTCCCCCATTCAACTGAACTTGGGGTTGAATGTACCAAAGACCCCCTGTGGTTTTTTCCCCCTACATCCTGTACTCCTTTATATCTAAACCTACTGCCATTTCTATATCCGCTTGGCCTTGGCAGCAAACTTGAGAGCAGCGAATTCAACACACCTTGTAAGTGCGGTGTGGGAACACAGCTGAGGTCTCTCACACTGTGTCCAGCAAAGAGGGTAAAGGAAAGTGTGTCATTAAATTCAGTTTGGGCTGAGATGCTTCTCAAGATCTATTCATTTCCTTCAGTGAAATGTGCTTCCTTCACAAAGAATCTCACCAGCTACTAGTTCTTACTTATCACACAAAGAAGAGTCCAGCAACCTCTAGGGCTGCCTAATTATGGTGTTCTGAGCCTTTCTTTCTCCCCGGCTCCTGACTGAGATTCTGTGTCCGCCTGTCCCTGCAGCTGTGTTGTCCAGAACAAAAATCGTGGACAAGAAGAGCTAGTCTAGCTGAACCGACTAACGCAGCAAGAGACCGACAGTAATAGGAAAGAAAAAGATAAGATGCAAGAAAGGTAAGAGTTGGCACAGTGTGAGTCTGGGAGATGTGGTGATGCTGCAAACAGGGAGAGGTTTGCAGGGGCTGGCAAGTTTGCTGTGCATGCTCATGAGAGACTGTGTTTGTACTGTGTGAATAGAAAGAGGAAAAGAGACAGGGGAGGGCATTTTAGGAAATTTTGCTAAAGTTATAAGTGAAATTATTATGATTTCTAAGAAAAATCTCAGCAAAGATTTTTAATGCTTTCTTATCATTATTAGTTGTTAGACTGGTGTTTCATTGACTGCAATGCTTGGAGTATGATGTCATAGGGTGATAGCAGAAATATTACATTTCAGGCCTTTTAAAGTAGGCCCAGGCCTCAATTTGATTAAGTTAAAAGATATGAAATTAAAAGGGTAGTCTTCTAAAACCATCCAAGGGCCAGGTGCAGTGGCACTTAGATGCCTGTCATCCCAGTGACTTGGGAGGCTGAGGCAGGAGGATTGCAAGTTTAAAGCTAGCCTCAGTAGTTTAGTGAGGCCCTAAATAACTTAACGAGACCCTGTCTCAAAATAAAAAACAAAGAGGGATGGGGATGTGGCTCAGTGCTTAAGCACCCTTGGATTCAATCCCCAGTACCAAAAAAAAAAAAAAAATCTAAGGTCTGCTTATGAAAGGACATCCTGAGAGTATGGCAATGACAACATTCTGCAGCTACTGCAAAGATTAAGAAGGACAGTTTAGCCTTGTATCTGGCACATATTAGGCATTTAATATTTGATGGGTATCACTATTGTAGCAAAACCTATGGCCTCTCTCATCACCTGTTTTGCCTCCCTTGTGGCCTAAAATAATAATTTTGACTGGAAAAGAGACAGAGGCAGAGGACAGAACCCAAAGGAACTGCCTGTTCTCTTCCTAAAAAGATGAGACTCACATAAAGGCTCTGCCCTCCAGTTACCCAGCTTTCGACAGTTTTGTGTGTCTACCTTTTGTCCAAATCGATATTTTTAATCCTCTCATAATGTAGAAATCTCGACAGCCCTGTACTATTTCCACTCCTCCCTCCCTCAATCAATGAAACGTCAACTGCTCTGCCCTCCTTTTCACCCAATAAAGCAGATACCTTCTGAAAGCTTCCGAAAGTCCACAGAATTTATGGAAATTTACATTTTGATCCATTTCAGGGAGCTCAGATCTAACTGTCTATGAAAGGTTATCTTTGATGAAAGAAAAATACATCTTTTTTTCCACAAAAATCCATTTCTGGGTGAGTTAAGGTTACTAGATGGTAGGCTAATTCAGAAACCAGTCACATTCCTGCTCTGTTGAACTTCAGTGAGAGTCAAATTTCCACCATTCATCAGGCTAAGGGCATTTCGTGAAGCATGGCATTTCACAGAAAGATACTTTGAGAGTATTGGCCAAAAGAGAGAGGAGAGACAGATAGAAAGAGCAACTTATTAAGTAGTCTTTAGGCTTTGCGTTCCCCTCCTTCTCACAAAAGGTAAATTAACCTGGTATTAACATATGTTCCGTCTTCCTCTGGGAACACCTGGATATGTAACAACCAAGGAGAGGGCAGCCTTGGTATGCGATTCACCTCAGCTTTTACTATTTGTCTCATCTTGGGCAAATAACTCTTCCCTAAAGGACTCACACATCTTCGTTTATAAAATAAATACATCTAAGGTGGCCTTCCATCTGAAAAATTCTCTTTTTCTCGGATCACGTTCATTCTCATGGATTCACGGGTAAGATCAATCAAATATTTCATGACAGCTCTCAAAAGGTTCTGCACTCGAGGGCAGAATCCCCAAATATCATCTATTTCCAATTGCACTGCACCTGCCTGCATGTGAATGGTTGTCAGAATCAAAATCCCAGCAAGAAAAAGCTGAATCCCCAAACTCCTGTGGTCAGCAAGGACTTGGGATTAAACAACACGTAGCATGATCTGTAATGAGCATTTCGTGGAGTTTCAGGATGTAACTCGATTGTGCAATGCTGACAAGTTGGCCGGCAGAAGGGCAGCTTTTTAAAAAGTCCTTACTATGCCAAGACCTAAATTTGAGGTCTTTCTCTCTGGCAACAGCTAGCAGGATCACTCACACCTAAAAAAGAATGCAGCATCTGTAGGCACTCACCACGCGGCTTCAGATGTCAGCAGTCGTTACAGAGGAAACACAGACCCCGATTCAGGATCTTTGCATTCTGGCCAGGAAATGATTTTCAACTACTTTGTTTTAACACCTTCACCCCTGAATTCTTTGTAACCACAGGGGCTAAAATACACCTATTCATGCTTTTGTAAATCTACAGGTGTTTATAATTTGGGATTGCTATGTGCAAACACACTTTTCTATTTATCTTCAAGTCAAGCAGCTGAGCCATCTTAATGGATTGGCCTCTCAACACCAGGCCATTAAGGCACACAAGCGTGGGCTCCAGGCACATCAAACCTTCCTGCTTCACTTCTCAGATCTGATGATGAGAACTTCTTGATCAATACATGGTCAGTGGCCCGTCGAACCTCTGACAAAGTACAAACCAACCTCCAAGTCTTTAGATGCATTTGAAGTGTTCTCTGTCTGCCCTTCCCTGCCTGTCATAAGGATCAGAAAGAAGAAAATACATCACACAAAGGACTGCATCTCTACTAACCTGAATCTGCAAACTACCACTTATATTTGCAGTTCCTGGCCTCCAAAAAGAGAATTAATGCCTTTGAATGTCCAATTTTTTATATTGAAAAATTTCCAATTTACCAAAAGTGTTGCAAGAATAGTACCATGACACATGTATGTCCCTCACTGAAATCTAACATTTTACTACGTTTCCTTCCTTCCATCTCTGTCTCCATGTTTACATAAAATTATATATTATAGACAGACATTTTTGCTGAAATTCTAAACACATACACATGGTCCAATGTCATTATTTACATTTCATCTCTAAATAATTCAATTTGGGTACCTTGTAATATCAAGAATACCCTCTATATACACAAGGGTAGGATCACATGCAAGACACTGAGAGAGTACTGTCATCAAATATTCAACTAGTATTCAAATTCCTCAATTGTCCCAATAATGTCTATCGTAGTTGCTTTTTCTCAAACAAGGATCAACCTTGTCTTTGAGTATCCTTGGTTACCTTTAGTCTTCAACAGTTTTCCCGCCTTTGGGATGGGGAGCTACCTTTATTGACACTGACAGTGTTAAAGAATAGGGCCAGCTGTTTTGCAGTTTGTCCCTGGATTTGGAACTATCAGATCATTTCTTCCAAATTATGATTTCTTAGTGTGTCACTTGGACACCATATGTCATTTGGGCCCATGATAGGTATTGGCAAGTTGATCATGGCCCATTAACTATTTATAGCCACAGTGTCTTAACATGAATTAAACCATTTGCTGACTTTTAATTTCCAATTATTAACAGTTATTCAAAATATTACTCTCCAAAGTTGATTTAAACACAGCTGGCTTTCATCTCTTTCATGGATTAACTCATTTTCTCGTATTTCAGGGGATGCTATTTGTACTCTATAATGAAAGATCATAACAGTCCACAAATACTCAAGGTTTCAGAGGTGGTTTGTGTAGGAGCTTGATAAATGAATAGGATTTGGTCAAGAAGAGGAGGAGGACAGGATCATATGCAAAAGGACTGTCATGTAAAAAGGCATCATACATGGGAGTGAGTAGCGTTTGAGGAACAACGAGTCAACTGGAGCAGTCCAGGCAGGAGATGAGACAGGGCTGGCAATGTGTCTCAGGGGGAGAGTGCTTGCCTAGTATGTGCAAGGACCTGGATTCAATCCCTAGTACAGCAAAAAGAAAAAGAAAAAAAAAAAAGATGAGGACCGTCTGCTATAGGACAGTGGCCAAGGAAATGTAGACAAGTAGACAGAGTCGAGTTGATTGCATGTCTAGATGCCTGCAGACATTGGGCGGGAGTGGTCATTTGAGTCTCCTCTGAATATGCTGTCCAAAGGGCCTGAGGGACATTCAGATGGAGCTGTCCAATAGACAGATCTCCAGGTCTAGAGTTCAGCCGAGAGCACTTGGTGGGAAACGCTGACTTGGGTCAAATATGGAAAGGGGAAGAAAGCAACAGAGGCCCCCTTGCTGGCTTGCATCAGATTGCCTGACTGCTTCAAAAACAACATGAAAAGGACAGTATGTGATCTATGATAAGAAACAATACCGGGCTGGGATCATGACTCAGTGGTAAAGGACTTCCTAGCATGTGTGAGGCACTGGATTCAATTCTCATGTATCACATATTAAAACAAAAAAGGTCTATTAAAAAAGAAAAAAAGTAATAATACAATGATAAATTACACACATCGCAAACCCTTAATTTTACTAAAATCATTTGTGACTCACATTTTAAGTTAAGCTTTCAAAATCCTTTCCCTCTCAGCTACTGGATGCAGAACTACCTGCTTCTGTTCATAAGGATTCCCCCTGGGGCCGCTTTTGACTTTAAGCTGCAAGTTGTGCTCCTGTAATAGTAAACACCCACGTTCCAAGGTCAGGGACTGCCCCAAGCTTGGAGCCAAACAGGAATTTGTCAGAATCATGAAGACCAGGCTTCAACATTTGAAAGAGATGGATTTAATAAAAAGTTCTAAACTAATAAGTGTGTGTACATTCTAATGTGAATGTCTATAATATTCATGTTATTTACATTACAAAATTATTCAAATTCATTCCTCCTAAATTGACTTATGTAACCATCTATCTATGTATTAACTTACTTGGCTACACAAATCTGACAAATAAAATTAGAGCAGTTTTTAATGATAAATCACCAACTCACGACCAACTGACATCAGAAATCAAATGCGTCCATAGAAATCACAATTTTTATAATGAAGAAACTTGCTCATACCATGTGCCTTCCTATCAGAACCCCCACGGTTTTCAAGCACAATAGTTTTTTGTCACATCTCATTTTAATTAGTCATCGTGACACGGCTAAGAAACTATAAAACAATCAGCAAGGTCTATGTAGGATCCTGCCTAAATTCTTGACATTTTTCTCATTGTTTTCTGCAAACACACACACACACACACACACACACACAGAAGGCAATCATAAGGGGGGCAGTCAGTGAATCATTACCACGCCATACACACCCTCTGCTTTGTGTACTTGTATGCATGTACACATATACATGTGCGGGCATGTGTGTACCAAGTTCCTTCCAGAATTAAAATTGGGTTGTCTTCCCAACCTTCTAACTTTTTCCTTTTTCTAATCAAGAGGCAACATCAATCAAATAATTAAAATCAGTTGCCAAGAATTATGAAACATCATAATGCTTGAGAAAACCCTCTTGCTTCGGACCACATGTAAACATATGAGTTCTATAGCAGTCACATGGGAAGGTTCAGAAGGGTGAGGGCACTGCTCCAACAGTTCTCCAGATGACAACGGATCACTTTAGTGCCCCATGATGTCTTTAGAATAGTTGTCAACACATAATTGGTCTATGAATACTTAGAATGGTGGTATTTAATCCCAAGTAGATTTCTGATATTGAAAACAGCCATTTATTATGAAGATGCTATTTCTCTTGAAAGTCTCTTTCTCCCCTCCCCTCCACTGCAGGGGAATGCAGGGGGCAGCACTGGAATGAGAAAATGTAATTAAAATCACATTCCTCCCCTGGGGTCAATCCAATTATCAGCCTCTCACCCCAAAACAAATTTACCTCTTTAAGACTGAAGGACTTTATCACTCATGGGAAAACTACAAACAAAGATTAAGATGCCACTTAGACATCACTGGAATTTTTCATTTTTAAGTGAACTCTTAGTTTAATGGATTCAATGCGCTCTCATTCAAGTAGAATATATATTGCAGGAGAGAACTGTAATAAATGGTACTGTCATGACCCTAAGGTTAGAGCAAAGGAATATTGGAAAATAAATCTCCATTCTGGATACTCACCAATCCTGCAATGGGGGTAGGCAATCTATTGATCTTTTTAACAAGTCCTGGCTTTATAGCATTCAGCAACCTGTCATGAAAAAGGCAGAATGTCAAGTGAGACACAAAGCAAGATGGATCACACAAATCACCTTTATCCGGGGGGCTACAGCTAAATGCTGAATAGGAAAAACAGTGAATTTAAAGCATGTAGTAAATCTCAATAATCTATCAGTCTTCATGCATATAAATAAAGAGCTTTGCCAGTATCAAGTTTGTCCAAGGCAGGTGAAGTTTTACAATTTGAAAATGTTAGGAGAGAAGAGAAGGGAGAGACGAGGAAGGGATTCAGGGGAATGGACAAGGAAATTGTCTAGAATCAAAGCCAGGTATTACAAGGTAGGTAAGTCTTACTGCTAATTCTCCTAGCTAAGGTGGGGATCTCTTCACCAAGTTCAGAGATCAACATATATCTTTGCAAGTGATTTACCAAGACAAATTCTGCCTACAGACCCTATTTGCTCTTTAAGGAAAGTGGCTTATTAAATGTGATTGAGCTTCACTTAAAAAGGGAGGGCTATATTTAGTAAGAGGTTAACAAATCAAATCCTAAAGATGTTAAACAAGGCTGTCCACAATTCCCTAAATACAAAAGATATTAGAGCCTAAGACTTTGAGGATAATGTTGAAATCATATAAAAACAACAACACAAACAAAGGACTGTAAGAGGAACAACTATAACTGTTTGTCTTCAGGAAATATAAATTCAGAGTGAAGAGAAATCAGAAAGGCAAGTTGTAAAACTAAAATGTGGGGGCATCAGGGTAACAGGCTGGAGTGAGGTAGTGGCAAAGCAGATTATTCATAAAGGAATAATCAAAAGTAAGGGTTGTAGAAAGGAAGCATTTCCACATTCAAGAATAAGGCAATAGGGGCTGGGGTTGTGGCTCAGCGGTAGAGTGCTCACCTAGCATCTGCGAGGCACTGGGTTCAATCCTCAGCACCACATAAAAATAAATAAAGATTATGTCCAACTACAACTAAAAAATATTTTAAAAAAAGAATAAGACAATAGGAACTTATCTCAGGATACCATGCAAACAGAAACTTAGGGCAAGAGTTTAATTAAATTCAATCTGCAGGTTACAACTATGGGCCAAGGTGGCCGAATGCCTGTTTGTTTTTTTAATAAAGTTTTATTGGAATACAGCCATGCCCATTCATGAACCTATTATTTAAAGCTATATTTGTGCTACAACAGCAGAGTTTGATAGTCAGAATGGAGACCACATAGTCCATAAACATAACATTTTTAATCTGTTTTTTTAAAGAAGTTTGCTGACTTCTATTATGATTCATGTAATCCAATAATATAGTAAATTATGAAGGACTTGGGTTTGATAGATTTCTATAGGTCAGTAACAGAATTCTTGGAAACAGTTTTGACATCATTACATGTCAATATATTGAGAAATGTCCCTACTGTGGTTGTAACAGATAGAATATTCTGCTTTTGTGTCAAAGATTAATTGTCTATTCCTGGCATCTTTCACTGAAAGTCCAGCATGTGGTCCCCAACATGTAAGAGTTAGAGTGAGCGTGTCCCTTCTTGTTCCCGAGAGCCATGATGCTGTTTTAACTATGCATTTAATCTTTTTAAAAAATATTTTGTTATAACTTAATTTGGAATTGTTGATTTTTCAAATTGGAAGGGAATTTATCCTTGCTTCCCATTTTATACCTCAGAAAACTGAGACCTGGTGTTGGTGATCCAGATCAGTGGCCCAGTCAGGTCCAGCACCCACATGTCTTGGACCAGTATACTCTCTTAGGTGGTGCTGATTTCCCATTTTTCCAGTATACGATACACAGGGAGACATGATGTCTCCAAAGCCAAGTTTTCACATATACAGAATTCCTAGGATATACTACTTTTCTCACTAGTTCTTATTAGTGTCATTTAAACTAAATTTTTAAATAATATTCATGGACAGTGTTAAGAAATCAAAAGGAATCAAAAAGACCTACAGTAAAATGTAGAACTTGCTGCCACTCTGTCCCACAGGCGCCCACACAGCCTATTCCCTGAAGGCAGTCTGAAAGACTTTCCAGAAGATAACTTCAAAACACAGATAATTAAAAAAAAAAAAAAGCCAGTAGCATGTAGTACACACTGTCCTATGCTTTGTTTTAACAATATCGTCACCCCTTAGTATCCATGGGGGATTAGTTCCAGGATCCTCTCAAATGCCAAAGTCATAGATTGCTCCGTACCTTATATAAAATGGTATACTGTTTGCATATGACCTACACAACTGTCACGTGTACTTTATTTGCTTGCTTAGTGGTATTAGGAATTGAGCCCATAGGCACTCTACCACTGAGCAATAGCCCCAGACCTTTTTTATTTTATTTTTGAGACAAAAATTTTTGAAGTAAAGCTGGCCTCAAACTTTTAATCCTCCTGTCTTAGCCTCCCAAGATGCTGAGATTACAGGTGTGAATCACTGTGCCCAGCTCCCTCCACAGTACTTTAAATCATCTGTAGATTACTTATAATAACTAACACAATGTAAATACTATGTAAATGGTTGAAAGTCTGCTCATGTTCAGTATTGATGTAATTTTAAAAATATTCTTGATTTTGTTTGTTTGAATCCACAAATGCAGACCCTATGGTCATGGAGGGCAACTGCATGTCTTGGAGGTTACACGATTTGACCTTGGAGAGTGTGCCTTATCAGTGCATATGACCCACATCCTTAATAGAACACAGGAATGCTGTCAGAGGGGGTGAGAGCCCTGGCTCTGGAGTCCAGCTGCCCAAATTCACTAGGGGTCTTACTTTGGACAAGTCCACTAACCTCAGTTTTCTCCACTCTAATGTAGAAGTTTAATGAACCCAATTTCACAGGTGTCAATTTGGCTTAAAAGAGGTAATCAATGATGGTTGAATGTGATGATCATTATTATCCAAAGTACATGTATGAGGACATGAATTGGTGTGCATATACTATGTATACAACCAGAGATATGAAAAATTGAGCTCTATATATGTAATAAGAATTGTAATGCATTCCGTTGTTTTATATAAATAAAAAAAGAAGAAGAAAAAAATCTTTAAAAGAAAGGGAAAAAAAGAGATAAGATATATAAGAAGCCAACATAGAGCTGGCGTTCTCCACAAATGTTTCTGTGTTTGTAAGCATTCTTTTATAGGAATTCAATTCACAGCATTTAAATGGACCACTCTAATATTTTTTTTTTTATTTTTAAACTTAAATGCAATACTGTTCCTACCAGATACTAACCCTTATCAAAGCAGAAAAAAAATAAGAAAACACTCTATTCTCAAATTCATAATTTAAACATTCTTTTTCCAAGAGGCACCTTTTTCTCGTCTATATCTAAGGAACATATTAATATTTTTAGTAACAATGGCTCCCTCAACCCACTTTTTATTGACATCTATATTTTTAAAACATCTTAAATATTTCATTGTATTCATCTTTCATAGAATTATATTTATCTGGCAGAATTTTCTATGTCACATGAAGTTGTAAAAATAACTAAAACTATAATGCTAGACCTTAATTAAAAGAACAAAAAAATCTGCTATCTCTAAAACGTTTTACCATAAATTAAAAAACAAAAAGCAACAGCACTCTTATTTAGAATATTTTTAAAATCAAGGCAGAATTTTTTTTCATGTAAACACTCTCCCAATTCTGTACAGAGTTTACAGTACACAACAAGAAAAGATAACTTTGAATTCATGTCATAGAAATGCCCAACACCTGCTCATCTTGTATTTTGCATTAAACTGAGGACATTTTTCGTATATATATTAGGAAACAGAGGAGGGCTATAAGTCAGAGTCAATAATATTCACTTACAGTTTTATTAAAAACTACTATTGCCTCTCTATGTAAATTTAAAATATACATATTTTCAATAAAAATATATTGATGAGCTGGGTGTGGTGGTGTACCTGTAATTCCAGCAAATTGGGAGGCTGAGACAGGAGAATTCCAAGATCAAGGTCAGCCTTGGCAATTTAGTGAGACCCTATCTCAAAGAAAAATTCTTTTTTAAAGACTGAGGAAGGGCTGGGAGTGTAGCTCAGTGGTAGAGAGCTTACTTAGCTTGTTTCAGGCTGTGGGTTCAATCCTCTGCACCACCAAAAAAAAACAAAAACAAAAACAAAAAAAAACCCAAAACTGGAGAAGTGGCTCAGTGGTAGAGTGCCTCTGGGTTCAATCCCCAGTCTCACAAAAACAAACAAAACAACAACATCAAAAACTACTGATGACATGCTTTAAAGTGATGATTCCAGTGTTGATATTTTATATTTATCTACCTTCTGAGGTATACATCACCCACAAGTATTGGTCATATATTACTCCCCCATTTCTGTAGAAGAAACAATTGAGCTGCAAACAGATGTTGAAGATGTCCCAAGAGGCATGCCGGGCTAGTCTGCAGCATGGCTGGCACGTTCTTCATACCTTAGGCTAGTCATTTTATACCACACGTGTTAGTCAGTTTTTACCACTGTGACAAATATATGAAAGAAATGACTTAAAGGAGGAAAGATTTATTTTGGCTCACGGCTTCAGAGGTTTCAGTTGATGGTCTATTGGCTTCATTGGTTTGGGCCTTAGGCAAAGCAGAACATCATGGCGGAAAGGCATGGCAGAGGAAAACTCTCAGTTTTTGGCAATGGAAAGCAGAGAAAAGGCAGGAAGGAGACTGTGTGTGTGTTGGGGGGTTGGCGCTCAGGACAATTTATAGCTTTCCAGGGCCCTCCCCCAGTAACCTACTCTTGCCAACTAGGCCCCATAGCCTACAGTTTCTCCCACCTCCCAATAATGCCATCAAGTAAGAATCCCCCAGTGGATTAACTGACAGGTGAGGTGAGAGCCCTCAGGATCCAATCACTTTCCCCAAATCCCCACCTCTGAACATTGTTGCATTGGGAACCAAGCCTTCAACACATAAGTCTTGGGGGGACACTTCATATCCAAACCATAACACCACAATGTGGTACTTAAGAGAGTCCAGCTTCAGTACGTGATTTCAAAGCACAACTCAAAACAAATTGCACCAAACATAATACGATAGAACCAACATCAGGGAGGAATAAAAGGAAAACAGAAGAGAAAGACTATTGGGGGATGGCAACTGTAAAACACATCTGACCTGGGTTCCATCTAGAGATGGTCTACAATGTCACCACAAGGAATCACAGAGGACAAAGATAAAAATGTGGAAGACATGTGGGCCAGGTAGGAGGAACTGGTTTAGACATTTATGGATCCAGTGATCCTTTGTCGAGTGCTTTGCCAAGAGGTTTGTATTGCACACTATTCTAGGCACAGAAAGGGCAATGGTGAACAAAGTTCTTGTCCTTTGGAATTCATCATCTTGGTACTGGTGAGTAGGCAAGGAATGAGGAAAGAAAAAAATAAGCAAATGAACAGTAGGGAATTTCAGACAGCATCAGCACTGAAAAGATCAGCACACCAACAGGCCACGTGGGTCATGCCTTTATGGGGTAATCAGCAGGCTGTTCTTGGGATGGAACATTCAAGAAAAAAGTTGACTAATACAAAGATATCAGCCAAAGAGGGGAATGAGGGCAAGAGGGTGGGCTTGGTTATGAAGGGATGATCAGAACGTCCACATAGCACAGTCAGTAGAAGAGAGAGATCTATGACACGAGGGTCAAAGTATAATCGAGAGCCAGACCCAGGCAATGCATCTAGTTTTTTTTTTCCCCCAAGTTTAATGTGAAGCATGAGAAGATGTTTACAAAGGAGACTGAGATGATCCGACTTATATTTTCAAAACATCATCATATGTGAATAGTTACTTAAAAAACACACTTATAATTATATACTTACAGAAAATTCATGCTTACTAGAGATCATAGGTATCAGAAAGCATAAATAAACAAATATCACAAAAAACGTATAGAACTCAGCCTGAGGAAGAAGAAAGGAAGTGAATTTGGAGTCAACAGTCTAAGTTTTAACAGGTAAATGCAATCAATACTCATTAGCTACAAGTCACTTGATCAGGGTCACAGTTTTGCCTTTAATAAAATGGTGATTTAAGAAGCCTTCACCTCCCATCCAGAAATGTGGTGAACATCCAATGGGATGATTTCTCATTAGCTCTTGATAAATGAAAACTTGCCTGTCCTCTCATTTAGCATACTCAGCATGTCCCTTTTTGCTAGGTAAGTGCAAGCTGTTCAACTTTTCCATCATCCAGCTACCAAAGACTAAGTTTCACTTATTTCTTTCACTGGCCACCTTTGGATAAAAAAAATCTCACATAAATGAGTCAAATCAACAAATGTATTTAGCTTGCCTAGCATGTAGCCAGTGAAAAGCAACCAGAAAGAGCAAGAAAAGTTATTGTCTTAGATGCCCCTTGATTATGAAAGAAATTAACAGCATTGAAGGCTAGAAAAATAAATGTGTTTCTTCTAATATAAATTAAATGGTGTGTACAAAACTCTTACATTGTAAATCTAAAACACACTGTGACTTGTAAGTCAGAAGGTTATTCCATATGTTCCTTCAAGTCCTCAACAAATATTTATGGAGCATGCATGATGTGTGCTCTGAAGCTGGGTGCTGGGCATGCAAAGGAAAGCATGGGAAACCCCAGGTCTCTCCCTCGGCAGCATGCTCACTCAAACTGTGCACACGTGTGATTCGTTGACATGCCACCTAATGCAAGGCCATCCTGACCTTTCAAGAAGGTGAATTCAAGACATGTTTATATGTACTGTATGGAATATAGTTCTGCAAAGATTAACGACTGGATTCCTGGTAGAATGATTGTTGAGACAGTTAGGAATGATGGTGACATTCTGACTCTGCTACAGATGGCATTTTATAACTCCTTGTACCCTAATATCTAGCACATGGCAGCCTCTAAACCATTGTTTAATGGTTACAAAATACCAAGTGAAGACATTTTTTTTTCTACCTACAACTTTAAAAAAAAAATCTCAAGTCCCCTTTCTGAAAGAAAGAACTATGGTTTCGTACAGACCCTTCCAAAGGCCGCGTAATAGCTCCACAAGAGGCAAATACTAAGAATATCACTCCAGAGGTTCCATACGAGACCATCTAGACATTGCAAATTATACCAGTGAGCAGCTTATTTGTTTGGGCCTATAGTAGGAACATTAAAGGTTACAAAAAATTGAAAGGATTGGAAATTCTAAATGAATTGAGCTTACTCTACAAATCATGCACTTTGGAAATTCAATTGTAATAATAATTACCCTCTAGTTTGGGAGAGAGCAAAGCGGTTATCTAGACCTTAAACACAGGGTTGGGAAGTTCATGGTTTATCTCATGGGAAATCACTTTGTTCTTTACAACAAGAGGATTACATCATCATCTCATTAGCTTGGTTTGTGCAGCTGTGATAGGCTACAATGATCACAAAATTGCCCCACTTTGTGTCCCTTTTAATTTGGCTCAGTGGTGTTTTTCCATGTGTTTTCCTTGATCACTTCCTGGGTTTGACTACGGACTCTGGGTGAAGGTGTAGGAACTTTCATTTCATCTAACATGGCATGTTTTTGAACCTAAGCATGCGATCAATGTAACCTTGACCATAAACCTGTTACAGATGTCATTTTTAAAGATTTCTTTTTAGAGTTGCCGTGGCACTACCAGGAACATGAACGCACCCTTGAGGTCAAGAAAAACTTACTAAAAATGAAGGGAAAAAGCAAAATCTGAACCAAGGAGGAGTTTCATATGAACCAAATACTGTTGGAATACAAACCACCATCATTAATATCTCCCAAATGTAACTTGCCAAACACCTTCCTTCATTCCCAGCACACAGATAGGCTTGACTTCCCAGCTTCCTTTGCAATTCACTGCAGCTGTATAACAAAGTTCTGGTCAAAGGAGTTTGGACAAAAATAATATATGATCACACCCAAGCCTGGCCCCAATAACCCTCCCAAGCAATCAATTTTCCATTTTCTCTCTTTGCCATTTACTAGTCAAGTGCTGACACCCAGGACATCCTTGGAAATCTGGTGAAGAGAATGGAGTCTCTATTACCTGGGATCCCTGAATGACTTCCTGGAGCAGAGTGATCTCTGTCCTTCCCTGCTGCCAAACTTGGGGGATCCAAGAGTAGAAACACATTTCCATTGTATTAAACCACTGATTTAGGAGTTTGTTAGTTACAACAGCCAACTCTACCTTAAACTAGCACAACTCTCCAAGAGTCATTTTCCAATAAGCAGGGATCCTACCTGGGCAACCTGTACCCAAGAAAATCCTGTTCCCAAAATGCAAAACTGAACATCTGAGCACATCTTCCCTTTGGATCTTGCTAGGAATGGGGCAGAAAGCACAGCTAAAATTTAGGGCATTGTAAACAAATTGACTCAGTTTTGTTTCCTATATTTTCCAGGGAAATAACTTCTTACAGATCACATCTATGGTTAATACTAAAAATATCAACCCTGATGAAATAATCTACAAGCATAGAAAAGAACAGTAAAACAGTTATCTGAAGCTCTCAGAGTCCTTTTGATTCCATTTCAAACTCTCTCACAGTTGACAGTAGGGGGTGGTCTCTCACATGACCACCCCCTACTGTCAAGGAATTATGGAATTTAAGAACTGGAAGAGGCCTAACAAATCTAGTCAAGGAAACAGTCACCCAGACACTTTGAGGTGAGAGTCTTAGGTATGGAGTTGGGATTACAAACTTGGGTTCCTAACTCTGAGCAGAACACTTTTGTCTATGATGCTTCACTTTTTTGCATTTCAACAGGTAAATCCCCCAATCTCTGGCATCCTACCCAAGCTGCCCACTGCACCTACCCTGACCACTTCCAAAACTTGGCTTTGGCCAAGCTCCTTCCTTCTTCCAAT
This sequence comes from Marmota monax, assembly GCF_021218885.2. Lineage (NCBI taxonomy): Eukaryota > Metazoa > Chordata > Mammalia > Rodentia > Sciuridae > Marmota > Marmota monax. The sequence goes on along the minus strand of NW_026691950.1, from coordinate 3,235,477 downwards.
AATGCCCAGACTCCCAAGGGCCCAGAATACCAACCCCTTCACCTCCAAACTGCCTTTTCCACAATGCCTCCTACTCGGAGTCCCCCCTGCTTTTACAAGCTACCAGTTTAAGATGACACATGTGATCAATGAACTGCAAAAGCTGGCAACACATGAACAGAATTTAATACAACCAAATAAAGCGGAGACTAAAGTTATTCCGACACAGGCAACGATATGTGTAATCATCACTGTGCTATGTAGTAATTATGTGTAAATGACGGTAATTAGCATTTCTTTTGCACAGTTAAAACCTAGCTATTGCTGGGTTTACTGTTGGGAGGGTAGAGAGACACTTGAAGGTGAAATTATGGAGATGAAGCCCTAAACTGTTCTGTACCTAGTCTTGGATGGGGTGATCCCAGGACTGGGATCCACAAAACTCCAAGAGTAATAGGAGCCTCTAGAGACAAAGATCTGGGTTCAAATCCCAACTCTCTAACTCACTAGGCAAGTTATATGAAGTATTCAGAATCTATGAGTCTCAGATTCCCCCTCCATACATGGGGACAAAATATCTCCTAATCATAGTGCACTTGTTTTGTTTTATTTTTTGGGATACCATGAATTGAGCTCAGGGGCACTTGACCACTGAGTCACATCCCAAGCCCTATTTTGTATTTTATTTAGAGACAGGGTCTCACTGAGTTGCTTAGGGCCTCCAATTTGCTACACTGTAGCTGCCCCCACAGCTGGCTCTGGCCGTTTTCTGCCAAGTCTAGCTGTCCTTTAACTCTTTCCAAGAATCCTGTCTTCTCCCCTCACTTGCCATCCTGAGGGTGATGGGGACGAGTCACGGGCTGCAGAGGCCCTGTGCTGTCCTAAAGAGAGGAGGTCAGCTCCTACCAGGGCTGGTTGGGACTGCTCATTGACTTCCTGTTCACTCTGCCAGTGGTTCTCAAAGATCCATGCCATACCAGCTCAGCCGAGACACCCACACAGGACTGGGCTCCGGGTTCGGTGGTGGCTGACACAATCTCAGAAAGGGCATGAGTCACAAAAGATATGTGAGGGACACTTAGTTTAGGGGGAAATAACTTCTGCATACTCAATGAGCAACTTGGAAGAACTTGGGAAACAGGATGTGCTCAGCCAGGATGTAGGTGAGCTGGACACAGCAAGACTTCTGCTTCTCCTTGGGTGCATGGCATTATAATCACATAATTTGTGTTTGGTGCACTGCAAAAAGCAAAGACTCCACAGCCACCAGAGGTTCTTTTCTCAAATGCAAACCTAATCTAATTGCTGCTCTGTAGAGAATGCTGATTGCCTTCCGCTCCCCAGATGTTCTGAAACTCTTTAACATGCTATTCAAAGCTTTTGAACATCAAACTGACCTGACATCTACCTCTCATTTCCAGTCTTCTTCACCTGGTATTTGTTCTAGTTTTTGGCCCTGAAAGAGCAAAGACCCTTCCTATAATCAGAGACTTTCACATGCTTGCTGCTTCCTGTTCCACCTGCCTTTGCCACATCTCACTCCTCCGTGGCTTAACAAACTCCTACTCATCCTACAAAACCCAGCTTAAATATGACCTCCTCTGGATGTGTAACTGATGTAATTCTGCAATCTGTATGTGGGGTAAAAATGGGAGCTCATAACCCACTTGAATCAAAGTTTGAAATATGATATATCAAGAACTATGTAATATTTTGAACAGCCAACAATAAAAAATTTAAAAAAAATATGACCTCCTCACTGAACTGTTCTTTGGGTAGACCATATCTCCCATTTCTGGGTCCCAATACTCTCTGGCTCCCCTATTTACCACAAATTACAGAATCTGTCCACCTTCCTCACCAAGCAAAGAGTTAATTCTCTCCATAACCCAGCTCTAGTAAAAGGACCGGTACCTGGTAGAGTCACAACTTTTGTTTGCTGAGTGAATCAATAATGAAATAAGCAATGGACTTTGGACCCATGAACAATTTTGCAACATTTGTTGCTGATGAAATCTGAATCATTCTCAAAGGATGAAGATTAAAGTCGGATTCAAGCAACTGCATCATCGAAGACTGGATAGGCTTCTTTCTAGTTTGTGGCCACCAGTTACTGTTTGGTTAAGCTCCTATTGGCCTGTGAGAGAAGGGATGGAATCAGCGGAGTCATCCTGTTCCCTCTAAAGGACAGTTGGGAGTTGGCTGACCCCCAAGGAGGCAGTAAAGTCTCTTTGAATCTTTCCTCCTATTGTGCCAGCAAATATATGAGTGGGATGGGGACAGGGTGGGAACTCCGTGGCCATTGCCCTGGGCAGCACACATTGTTCTGTGGCAGAGGATGAGCTGCCGACTGGGAACTGCAGTTCTGCTTAGAGGTGTGGAGAGTCCTGAGCCTGGGGCTCTGGCTAGGGAGGATTCAAGTGTCACGTGAAGATGAAGACTCCTCATCCGGGGCCACGCAGGATCTGAGCAAAGGTGCCTCCTCGTGCCCCCGTCCCCGCCCCTCCTGACAAATGCTGATTCCTGATCTTAAAGAATGTCCCTTTTTGTGTTTTATTTTTGTAGTTTTCTTTATGTATTTTTGGCAGTAGACAAAATAGAAGTCTAACTTGTCTATGGCACATTGTTGTCAATCAAGTTCTAAAATAAAAATATCATGTTATAATTCCACGCTCATACTCCTATAAAGTAAAAAAAATGATAAGCAAAGGACCTTCTGGGTGACCCTTTAGACGTCTTGAAGCAAAAATGTTAAATCCCTTTTTGTGTATATACAACCATCATTACAAATTAATTTTTCTTTCCCCTGAAAGAAACTCCAAACCCTGTATCTGTCTCCCTCTTCTTATCCATCCATAACCCCAGCCCTAAGAAACCATGATCTACTTTCTGTCTCTATAAATTTTCTTACTCTGGAGATATCTTATAAATGAAATTATGTAGTGTTGTCTTTTGTAACTGATTTCTTTCACTTAGCATTTTTTTAAGATTCGTCCACAGCGTAGCATTGTAGCATGTATTGGGACTTTATCCTTCTTTATGGTCAGATTATATTGCATTGTATGACTATACCACATTTTACCTGTCCATCCCCTTGATGGACATGGGGTTCTTTCACATTTTGGCTATTATGAATGATGCTGCTAGAAACTTCTGTGCACAAGTTTTTGTACAGATGTGTGCTTTCATTTCTCTTGGGCATGCACTTAGGAGTATAATTTCTAGGTCATGTTTGATAACTTAATGCTCAACCTTTCAGGAACTACCAGTGTTTTACAAAGAGGCTGCATCATTTTACAATCCCATGAGCAATACATAAATGTTCTAATTTCTCCACATACAGGCCACACTTATCATTGCTTTCCTTTTTTATTATAGTCATCCAAGTGGGTGTACCTCATATGGTTTTGACTTGCATTTCTCTGAAGACCAAGATGCTAAGCATCTTTTCATGTGCTATGGTCCATTTGTGTAGCTATTTTGGAGAAATGTCTATTCAGATCTCCTCTCCATTTTGTAGTTGGATTGTCTATCTTTTTGCTTGAGTTATAAGAATAATTTATATATTCTAGATATAAGTCTCTTATCTGATATATGATTTACAAATATTACAAATGATACCATCTCCATTCTGTGGGTTGGAGATGGTATCTGTTGCAAGACAAAATTTTTAATTTTAGTAGAATCCAACTTGTCTATTTTTTTTTTCATTTCTCAGTTGTAATTTTGAAGCAATATGTGAAAACTATTGCTTAATCCAAGTCACAAAGATGCATTTCTATGCTTTAAGGGTTTTAGAGTTTGAGCTCTTACATTTAGGTCTATGATCCATTTTGAATTAACATAGCATATTTTTAATACGAATTTACTGGTTAGTTATCAAGTTGTTAATTTCAAAACTGTTCATCTATTTTTCTTCCCATTCTTCTTTCAGAAGCTTATTTAATGGGGTTGGGATTGTGGCTCAGTGGCAGAGTGCTCACCTGGCATGCGTGAGGCACTGGGTTCAATCCTCAGCTTCACGTAAAAATAAAGATATTGTGTCCATATAACTAAAAAATAAATATCAAAAAAGCTTATTTAATGCCTGCCCTGTGTGGAAGCCATAGGCATTCAAAGATGGGTGAGTCACTGCTACAGTTAGGATCTGAATGTCCCCCACAAGACCATGTGCTAAAGTCTTGGCCCCCAGTGTGTCCCTGTTGAGGATGGTAGAAATTTCAAGAAGTGGGATCTACTGAGAGGTCTTCTGCTCACTGGGGGTCCCTGGACTCTCCTTTTCCTCTCTTTCACTTCCTGGCCACCATGAGGTGAACAGACTTCCTCCGCCATGCACTCCCACCATGATATACTGTCTCAACACAGGCTCGAAACAATGGGACCAATCCATCATGGACAGAAACTTCTGAAACTGTGAGCCCATCGAAACCCTTTCCTCTTTTTAAACCCTTCCTCTTTATCTCAGGTATTTTGTTTCAGTAACAGAAAGCCAATGGTCACCGTCACTACTTCAAAGAATTTGTAACCTAATAAAAAGTTAAAACACATACTCAACCTCATGAGTAGTGTCACCTGTGATACAAACTGTTTGCTTTAGGCATAGTCAGAATATCTTTCAACTGGATGAGAGAGAGAGAGAAAACACATCACAAATCAGGTTTGTTGTCTCCACTTCAGAATGTGCAGTGATCACAGCTAAAAACACTCAGATGACCGTGTGCAGGGTACAGTAAGGGGTGACATCTACGTGGAGGAAAAGTGCCAATGGTGTATTTAGGAATAAGGGAGATGGAAATGGACCGGAAAGAGCACCACGGGTGGGTGGGATGAAGTGCAGTAAAGAGTGAAGTGGAAAAGCACAAAGACAACAGGAACAACCAGCCATCCTCTGCTGCAGAGCTCAGGGACGCACGTAGAAGCTAAATAGAAACCCACTGCAGCCTGACAGTAAGGGACACAGGGTGTCCAGCAAAGGCCCGATGAAGCCACACCAGAGTTACAGTGGGGTAAGGAAAAGTGGGCGCTGGAGCCCATCACTCAGACATAAAGTCTAAACTTTTTCTTCTCATTCACTCTCTTCTCCCTCTAATATCAAGAAAGAAGTGCACTTCTGCGGGTTCCCTTTACAAAGCAATCATTTACAAACGAAGTCCTTGGTAGGCCATTCAAGAAAGGGGTCCTCTCCTGGGAGTAACCAAAGGAAGCCCTGAGAATGGTGGAGATAGGAATGTTGCACATTTCCTTGTGGGCAGCCAGCCCACCCAGCCCGACAGCCCCGTGGAGGCAATCAAAAAATGAATTATTAAGAAAATACAATTAGGGAGCTAATAAATCCTTTTAAATCCAAGCAAAACCTAATCTAGCATGTAACCCCACAGGCAGGCCACAGAGTAGGCCGGCATTTCCTCTTTCATCCAAGCAGCTCATAGTTAAACCTGCTGTTATATTTTTTTAAAGTCAATTGATCATTCAATAAATGTGTTTTCAATTTGTCCAGGAGGAGAGATATTAAGCTGTGATTTATGTCTGCAGATGCCTAATATTTACTGGGGCACAGATTGATAGAAGGAAATCACATTTTGGAAGGAAATGACTCCTGAAAGAAAATTATGCTAAAAATAAGTTTCAAACATATTTTTGGGAAGCATCAAAACAGACTCTAGAAATTCCCTTCTGGATGTGTGTCATCTGAAACTATGTGTTAAGAGAAAAGAAGTTGTGACAAGGGTTACCTCATTTTAAATGGACAAAATATTAATGAGGATGGGTGGGCTCGAGGATGTTTTAAATGCAAGATGCTCAAGTGCACACAAGAGCTCCCCAAGAAGACTTCGTCATTGATGCCTGAACAACAGTTTGAATGGGAACAGTATCCTCCACTGTGCCAAGAGTCCCTCTTTTGATTAGGAACCAAGGGCTATTTATGTGGTGAGGACTGGGGTCCATTCTGCTCTTCATGAGAGTCCTGCACACTGGTCTTCCATGTTCTCCATCTGTTTACCTCTCTCCTAACAGAAGGCTGTTGGGGATACTCAGTCCTTGCCTAAGTCCCCACCTAAGCCAGGCCAACGTTCAAACAAAAAGCAGCTTTTAATTGGAGATCTTTTTCTTAAAAAAAAAGAGTGGGTCAAAATGTCCTCACTTGAACTTAAAGGCTTAATGAGTCTTGGTGCCAAAATGCTGGAGGCAGGCCAAGCCAGTGGGGCCAACTGTTATTTGGCAGAAAGACAAGAGAGAAACCTACATAGAAGGCCTATCAAATTCTTACCGGCCTTCTGAAGCCAAAGCCAGTATCAGCAAAAGGACCCACGTTTGCTGAGATTTGAGTGAGAATCTGGGTGGGAGAAAAAAAATCTCTAGACAAAGACTCCAAAGACACACTGTGCCCCACTACCCCAGGTCTCCATCCAATCACCCCCAAAGGACAGTTGGAGGGTCCAGGTTGTTCACCTACCGAGGCTTCTGTGAAGATGAAACAGGAGCCGGGTTTGTGAGCCCTGAACAAAGCAATTGTGTTCAGAAGACAAACAGCAGTAGAAAGCAGCCAACCACTGGGGTGACCACACATCCCAATTAGCAGAGGACAATCCCAGGGTCCCCTTCTTCTTGCAACATCTCATCCTCTTGCAGTTTCAACAGTGTCTCGGTTTGAATGACAAACCAAGTGCCCTCTTGATTAATAAGCTACTGGGTCACACTAATCTCATTTCTATTTCAATGGTTCAGGGAAATACAGCCTGTACAGTTTATATATTATAAGTTCTCTAACAAGAGCCCACTGAGATGATGCAAAAACATGAGCCAGACCTGAAACAATTAGGAGGGATCACGGTCTTTTGACTGGCAGTTCCCAGAAGTGAGTATTAATGGACAAAGGTCTCCTCCCAGGAGCCAGACAGGGCTTGCTCAGATGGATGTCTCTGCAGGGCCCATGCAGAACAGAAGACTTTCACCTCCTTAAAAGTCTTCTTAGCCCGTTGGTTTCCATGACAGCACACATTCCCGAGTTTCTTCTCATCTCTCCCAAAAGCTCTTTTGTTAGCTTCTTTCTCTCAGCATTGGCTCAGGAGAGAGTTCCTCCAACTGAGACCTTATTCTGCTGTTCTTTCCTGATATGGTTTTTCCCTCCGGAAGCTGCCACGGTCCACGGAGCAAACTTACTATCCAGCAATGGCTTTCAGATCCAATTTGAGTAAGTTAAAGCCACTGCCTCCCGCTAAGCTTCAGGCCCTTGTTCCAAACAGCCTGCAGGTCTTTGCCCCTCACTAAGCTTCTGTATCTCAAACTTGACCTGCCCATTCTGAAATCATGATCTCTCCCAACAAACAGAGGACCCTTTCCAGCCTGTGTCAACAGTCTGACCCTGCAGCTCATCATCCACTCAAACACTGGAGTTATTTTTTCAATTTTTAATTCTTTAATACACTTTACCAAAACTAGCTGATTACTTCAAATTTCTTCTATTTCTATTGCTCTAGGGATCAACCCCAAATCCTTACATGGCTCCCGAGACCCTGCACCATCTTGTCCATCCCTACTTGTCTTCTGGATGGAGAAGAAGTGGGGGACAAGACTGATCTCATGTCTTGTTATCTGTATTTTGGCCAACAAGTTTACCCACAAATCCTCCATACACACAGCTTCTTCCTGTTATTTTTTTGACCCAGAGTGTGTTTGTCTTCTACTTTCATCTCTCTCCTGGTGAAAGCAAAGAATTTTTACTCTTCTTCCAGGTTTCCAATGAAGTGTTGCTTTCTGGGGGTTCATATTCCACATAGAGCTAGATTTAGATTCCAGATCTGATCAACATGGGCCACCCCCTGGTTATAGGACTTTATTTGCAGAGTGTACCTGGCTTTACAGTCAATCACCATATTTGTAAGTGATTCTTACAAAGGTTCACTGAATGAAGAGAAGCCCTATCTCCATCAGGTAGCTCTTCTATGAACGCCAAACAGAGTAACAGTGGTCCACTTTCTCCTTTGAGTATAGCCCTTGCTGCTCTGCCACTGCAACTTGTTTTTAAAATGGACATGTTTCTTTCTCCTTCTCTCTCCTTGCTCCTCCCCAATCTCTCCCTCTCCCTAATCTCAAGGGAAACAGGATTACCTTTCTTCCCCATCCTAGGCAGAGTATCTGTCCCTGAGCACACACTCACCAGAGGAACCAAGAAATCTAGACTTTGGGGATGGTACCAAAAGATCTCAGAAATGACTATCTCCCAAATTAACAAGTGAATAACAACTCCAACAGAGAACTCCTGGAATGGAGCCTTTGAGTCACCCCTTTAAAAGCCTCCTGTTCCTGCTGATGAGCAGAATCACAGCCTTTGGGACAGGAGCCCCCGTGTTTCTGCTTTGCTAGCAAAGCAATAAACCTTCTTTTTCCTTTTTTCTCAAAACAATGTCATTATTAGATTGGGACAAGCACTGAGCTTTCAGCAACAACAGCACTCTTGTTCCTAATTCCAAACCTTTCCTCTTGTGTTTGTCCCTCTGTAGAACACCATGATATTGTGATTTATAACAAGAAATACATATATATTATAAATAAATATTTTATATATACATATATATGTGCATATATAAAAGATTTAAATATATATAGATTTTATGTGCGTGTGTATTTAAATTTTTGTCTAAGGTTCCTTGCAGAGTTCCTAAAACTTTTGAGACTTTCTGAGTGATAGAGTGCTAGGTGCATCTTTTTGCTCTAATATTTGGTGTTTGATCTTGGTTGCTGACAGAGTTCCTAAGCCCTTGGAATTTCTTGGGTGACAGAAACATCTTTTGTTTTAATGAGGTAATTTTTGATGAACTCCTGGATGGGGCTAACACCAGAAAAACCAAACCATGATTAGAAGCGTGGGACTTTCAGCCCAACTGCTATCATTTGAGAGGGGAAGAGGATATAGAAAGAGTTAATAACCCAACAGGCCCAAGTGATGAATCCTACATTAAAATCCCTGAACTGTGGAGTCCAGAGAGATTCTGGGTTGTTGAAGGTGTAGGTGCTGGCCAGGTGGTCCAGCCAGAGAGGGCATTCATCTGTATCCTTTATCATATTCTTTATAATAAACCAGCAAATGAGCCAGGCATGATGGTGCACACCCATAATTCCAGCTATTCTGGAAGCCAAGGCAGGAGGGTCTCAAGTTTAAGTCCAGCCTCAGCAATTTAGCAAAAAAAATTAAAATTAAAAATAAAAGGCTAAATAAAGGTGATAAAGCACCCCTGGGTTCTATTCCCAATACCTAAATAAATAAGCAAACTGGTAAACCTAAGTAAAATGCTTCCCTGAGCTCTCTAAGCTGATCTAGCAAATGATCAAACACAAGAAGTGGGTCATGAGAAATTCCAATCCTTAGCCAAGCTGGACAGAAGTGGTGGGTACCTGGGGACCTACACTTGCCACTGACATCTGAAATGCAGTGCTTTCTAAAGTGCCCTTAGCCTGCAGCATCTGCACTGAATCCGTGTCAAGACTGAACCAAGTGCTCATCCAGATGGTGTTGGAGAGTTGACATGTGCAGAGAAACAGTGCCACACATTTGGGTGACCAGAAATACTGTGGGAGATAAAGAAGGAACAAAAAAAGGTTTGATTTTCCTATAAAAAAAATTTGTCTTTCCCTCTGCCTTTTCTTAAGTAAAATTCAACTGATATAACATCTCCCCTGTCAACATCTCCCAAACCACAATATCCCCACATTTAACTTCTCCGTCAATCTTTGAGATGAAATTGCATTCATTTTTGCATTTACTCTACACATTGCTTATCACTTTAACTTCCCTGCCTTTTGTGTGTGATCAACCCTAAATACAAGATAAAACTTTCGAAGATCAAGTTTTACATTCCCTCTGCATGTCCCTTGGTGGCAAATTTGGTGCTGTGGTGTACATGGATGACAGCCAGCAGGTCCCCTGTGTGATAGGAGGCCTCTGCACAGAGCTACACCATCAACCCCCAAGCCAGGACTAGTCCATGTCTGTGGCACTCCACATCGCATGCTGAGATCACGACAAGAATCCAACCCAAGTCCTCTTTCTTAGAACAAGCAGCTCATTTATCAGTGATGATATAAACAAGTGTTTGCCAACAGATTTCTTCAGAAAATTATTTCAGCAACATGAGAACCGAGTCAAAAATCCACTAAGACATTCTTTACTGGGCACTTATGTACTGTTGGTCACTGATCTTCCCAGACTTGACATTCCATGAAAATGTGTCTTCAGAATAAAATTCAGAAGTCCAGCTCTATGATTCCTAGGAAGATGAAAGATGAGATGGAGAATCTTATGCTTAAATAAAGCACCTGCCTCTATTCTTTCGTCCTCTGGTCTCCAGCAATAGGTCTGTTCTTGAAATAAAACTGATGTTTTATGTGAGAAAGAAAGAGAATGAGAGGATGATATTGACTAAGATGGGCAGAAAGTTAAAGGAAGTCACCAATGACCAGTGGTTAGGCAGAGATTTCACTACTGGCTCTCAATTTATTCAAGTTTATAATAGATGTGTTATATGCCAAGCCAGTGCCCAGTGAGGGAAATACATAGAAGGGGTCTTCAAGAAGCTCTGAGTCTTTATAGGAGGCAAACACAGACAAAGAGGCAGAAATCTGGGGTAATGCTAGAGCAAGTTTGGGTACAGGTACTTAGAAGCCCCAGAGGAACCCACCAACTCTGCCTGGAGAGTTCCAGAACAGTTTCCCAGAGAAAGAAACCACAACAGACTGGAGGGGACCGGAGGAAATGACATCAGCACAGAGGTCAAGGTTATTGTTTTCAAAACAATCACTGTAGGCCCCAAGCTCTGCCAGCCAAAGTTCATTATTCACAGATGATCAGGCTTCTAAGGGACTCAAAATGTCTTGCCCGGTTTTTGATCACAAGCTAGACAAGAGAGGTTAGAAAGTAAAATCCAAATTCTTTCATCCTGTGGCTTGCTGGCAGCCCGAGGGAGCGCCGATGGGCGCACAGTGACACAGGCGTGATGACTATGTCATAGTCATAATTGCCTTTTGGCCTAGTTCCAATGACAATAATGAGAACAGTTAGTGGCACAGAGAGCCAAGCAAGCCCCAGACACTGTGCTGAGCGCTTTACTGCACTTGCTTTCTGGAAGCTCCCGGGGACCTTAGGAGGGAGTCACTGTCCCATTACATAGATGAATAGAAAGAAGTTAACATTGAGGTGACTGCTAAGTTCTAAGCACTGAACAGAGTATTCCCCATTCCTGGCAGCCTCAGCACAACCCTGTGGATCAGGTACAGTCACTACCTGTTTTTACAGATGAGCAAACTGGGACTCAGAGCTAAGTTAGGGAACTCGCCTAAGGACACGCTGGAGGCAAATCTAGGGTCTGGTCCATCAATTAGGTTGATGCAATCACATGATTTTGTTTTTTTTTTTTTTTTTGTCTACTAACAAAACAGTGTTAGAGACTTCAACAGAAGACTTCTAAAATCCATTCACTTTGCACTGCATTTTCTAATAAAAGGATTTACGGCTGGCTTCTCTTAACCATATATATTTTGGATAGTTACCAAAAAAAGAAACAAAAGGGATGGGGGAAAATAAGACTCAAACCAGAGAAGAAAGGAAAGCAGCAGTAAGAAGTGGGAAAGAAAACAAATGAGTCACAGGCTGAATTTCGGCTTTATTTCGGCTTTGCGTTTCAAAATGGACAAATGGGCCATGGGGATGATCTGGTGCCATTGCAAGGACACATTTGGAAATCCGAAGGTGAGTTGGGGTTTCCCATGTGTGGGAAGCACTGCTGCTTTGAGCTCATCTGTGATGAGTGGAAGTGCTCAGAAGCAACAAGGAATTGTCCTTACTACGTCAATAGCACCCCAGAGGAGATGCGTGAGCTCATCAGTTCAAAACCCACCTGCAGGTCTAGGATGTTTGGCCAGCACTGCAGGATCCCACTAACTGGGGCTTCCCCAGACCTCCTGGAAGACATGGTTAAGGGAACTCTGGGAAGCTCGGAAAGAGATGTCAGGACTCATGCCAGAGATGCAAACATTGTCCCCACCCCCTGGAAGGAAAAGGTCTTAGATCTACAGAGATAGCCCCTGAGGAAGGTCAGGGCTGGAGGCAGGGTTTGATTCTAGGAGAACCCCAGCTGGTTCACCCCAATGCTCCTGCTCAGTCTCAGGGAACCAGGTGCCAAGTTCTTTGGTAGGAGGAACTGTGAATCTGAAGGAAAAAATACAGACTATTCAAAGACCTGCCTAAAGCTTACTAAAAGTGCTAACATTGACAGCCAGGCTTCCTTCCCAATTTCCAGTGTCCCAAAGCAGCAGGCTCAGGGACATGGCTGTGAATACACAGTGACATCAGGGCATCAGCAGAAATAGGGCAGCCTGGGAGCATCAGCCCATATCCTGCGTAAAGGGAGAAAATGAGCCTGAGAGGTTGTCACCTAAGGGCTGAGAGAATGGAGAATGGCCTATGAAGGACAAAGCCCATCCCTTAGGAGACAGACTGTTCTCTGGCAACCCCCAAGGGAGGGGTAATCCGTAGATTTCAGTGGTCTCAGCTTTACCTACCCTACCAGGGGTTTAAAGAGGAGGACAGCTAAAAAAAAATAGACTCTGACAAGAAGGTCCGGAAGCCTGAGTCTCGAAGGCATCCCTCCTTGAGCACAAATGGTCTAACCCAGGCTCCACAGAGACATAATAAAGCATGCCGGGCACTAAACCCACCTTCTTGACGTTTTGAAGTCCGCATGTCTGGTTGGGTGTGAGAGTCCCTCGATGGGCATCTGTTGGTTTTGTTGACCCAAAAGCAATATCTTCTTCTTTGATTACAGCTTCCCAAGTTCCATTTGAGGAGCCTTCCCTCCCCAACTCATTTGGCATGAGGGGAGGTTGTGGGGTTGGCAGCCTGGCAGGGGCTCAAGAGAGGGCAAATCCAAACCCAGCTTCAGCTAATTCACAGATGGGCACAAGGCTCAGTCTAGGTTGGTGAAGAGTAGGCACCAGGACTTCTACTGGGATTAATTAAGAGTATCTCCTCTGGGCTGGGGGGTGTGGCTCAGAGGTAGAGTGCTTGCCTACTGCATACAGGACCCTTGGTTCAATCCTCAGCACCACATTAAATAAATAAATAAAGGTGTTGACAACTGTAACTAAAAAATAATATTAAAAAAAGAAAGAGTATCCCCTCTTTCCTGCTGGTTTGTAAAACTAGTATAACATAAACTGGGAGTTTAGGGTGGCCCATCCTGTCACCACGTGGGAAAAACTTATTCAAAGACAAAACCAACACAGAAGAAAGCCAGGCAAGAGATAGACGATAGATGGATGATAGACAGGTGAGTGGATGGATGGATGGACAAATGGATAGGAAGGCAACAGACAGAAGGACAGAGAATGCTCAATGCCACTATTAAGCATAGTACAGAGTTAGACTTGGAGCTCCATGTGTGCATGACTTCTGTGCTTATTCACATGAACCCATCACTTCACTTCCCATTCTTATTTAAGCTGTTGTGAGCTGTATTGATATCACCGGCAGCTACAGAAATTCTCACTAGAAAACTCCAACTCCTCACCTCAAAAAAAAATCGTTGATTTCAACTCCTGCTTCAAAACTAAGAATCTCTCTCAATATTCCATATAGTAGACAAAAGTTCAATCTGTTTTCTGTAATTCAGTAACTGTGTCTTACCATCAGGGAAAAGAGACTTCCCAGTTACCTGCAAACTTAGAGACAAAAAATGCAAGGAAGCCTGCCCCTTCTCTATAATAACCTCACCGGAAATTGAATATCTTTCCGAGAATTACCTCCAAAGAGGCAAGAAAATAGAAAAAAGGAAGAAAAAGAAAGACCAGGAAACCTCTGTCTCTCTGTTGTGTTCTTGATAACAAGAGGGCACATCCCCATTAAGCCTGTGAGTTCTTGGTTTCACAATTCAAGGAACGCTCCAACGTGAGAAAACCTTTTCTGCCTCCTAAACCAGTGGTGTTACTTTATGTTTCTGAGTAGAAAATAGGGTTTTCACACTGCTCTGGTCAAAATGCATGAGATTATAAGACCTAGAAGTTCATTACCTTGAGATTCTGACAATGAATGTTATAGATAAGACGAAAAAATGACGAGCTGTTAGCAGGCTCTTTCTCATTCACTTATGTCTACCCTTTCAGAGGGGAAACGATCTTTAATACAAGTAGTAATTTCTAAAAACCTAATCCGTGTAGACCTAACGTAAGTCTTTTCTTAAGGGTTAAAGAAAAATCACGATGGCCATTAATGGTCTTTCCTGTATAGGGTATAAACTCTAACCTCCCTGTGACCTTACCCAGAAGCCTCCATTTCCTAAAAGTCTCCTTTCTCTCCAGATCTCCACTGGAAGCCCTTTCCTCCTGGAGGTTGGCCCAGTATTGTTGAATCTGGACGCGCATTGGCCAGCGTAGGGCATGTAACTTGGCCAAAGGTGAACACTGAAATAAAGCAAGAATTGGAAGATAACCGGGAAAAAAATATTCAAACATGAACCAACTACTGTATAAACACACAAAAGCTTTTAAAATCTATTCTCTGTTGTGCCATCTTCAAAATCTTAGAATTTCTATATTCTATGTGTAAAAGACACCTGCTATTATCACTTACTTCATTCACTCTCTATAGAGAGAATTTTTTTAATTGAGGACAACATGAAAAGTAAGGACGCTAATGGATTTTACATATTGAATACAAAAGATTCCATGACTCCACAGGGTTACTCAGAAAGACAGGAGGGGGAAGGAAAGGCTGAAGAAGACACAAGAATGCCAGCCAACAGACGTAGAAAGAATAGAAAGAAAGCAACTGGAAAGCCACTGTTTTGTAATCACTTTTATGGTTTGGATCGGAAATGTCCCCCAAAGGCCATGTGCTAAAGTCTTGGTTGCAAGCCTGTGGCATTCATTATGAGGTACTGCTACCGTTAGGAAGTGGGGCCCCAGTGGGAGAAAGTAGGTCCCTCAGGGGTGGGCCTTTGAAGGGGATATTTGGCCCCTTTCCCCCCACACATGCTTTTTGGCCACCATGAGCTGAGCTGCTTCATCCTACTGTATGTTCTCCCCATGACATCCTGCCTGATCGTGGTTCTAAAAACAGTGGAGCCAAGTAACCACCAACTGAAACCTCTGAAATGAGCCCAAGTAAATCTTTTCTCCTTTAAACTATTTTTCTCAGGTATTTTGTCACAGCAATGGAAAGCTGACTGATAATGACTAATGCAATGATTAATTCAGGAGGTATCAGCCATGGCCATTAAACCCATGGGGTGTAAGATTTTTGGGATATCAAGTTAACTCCACTATCTTAGCATGATTTCACAGATTACATTAGAGAAAGGCAGGCATACAATGCGTAGGTGGGGGACATCACCTTGTCCAATCATCATTTCTAATCATCGGGCAAACTCCACATGTAACATGCTAGCACCATGTGTACTCTTGCCGATATGAAACCTGAATCTAATGGTGAGAAAGCAATTTTTTAAAAACCACAAATGTGAGACATTCTACAAAATAACTGATCCAAAATTTGCAAGAGAGTTAATGTTATAAAAGACACAAAAGCCTAGACTAACTGTTCAGAGTTAAGGAAACACAAGAGAAATGACAATCAAATGCAATTTTGATCTTTGATTAGATTTATGTTTTTTTTTTTTTTTTAAATCAACAGAAAGGACATTTCTAGTGATACTGGTAATATTTAAACCCGGTACAAGATATCAAATATTACTATATAATTGTTAAATATCTGGAATGGTTATGTAGGAGAATGTCTTTGTATTTAGAAGATACATGCTGCTGCATTTAGGAACTCAGTTTCATGATGCTTGTATCTTACTTTTAAATGGCTCAGGAAAGAAGAGGCATACATACATAAATAATGAAATAGGTATGGAAAAATGAGAATAATTAGTACATCTAAGTACAGGATCCATAGATATTCATTATACTCTTCTTGTAATTTTCTGTAACTTTGAAATGATTCAAATAAAAGCTGGTGGGGATGGGACTTGTAAAGAAACCCCTGAGCAAATCTTTATTAAAAAGTTATGATTTACCCAAATAGTATTTTGCACTGACCAAACTCAATTACTTGATTTTACAAGTCTAAACAATTTATGTCTAAAATTAATTCCACAGTCCTTTTGAGCTGGTCGAGTTTCTCTATAAAGAATAAGAGAGTAAACATTTTAGGTTTTGTGAGCTGCATACAGGCTCTTGTTTTGTTCCATTGTGTTTACAGCCCTTTAAAACCCAAAAAACACTCCTAACAAGAGAGCCAGTATAAAAAATAAGCTGAAGACCATAATCTGCCAACCTCTTATCTAGATGAAATTCCATAGAGGTCTATTGAAATAATAAAATCGTGGTCAGGTAAACATGGCAGACTCTCTCCTCTCTGGAATTATTTAGAGAATTATTACAGGGAGGGGACTTCCTCCTGGAAGCAGTTTCTTTAGGGACCAGCTCTTTGCAACCTACCTTTTCACCCTTAAGTCCTCGAGGACACAGTGCAGTGTCTGATTAAGATTTCTAACAGCAAGACACTTGCCACTTGTTTGTAACTCTGTCCCACTTTGACACCAGACCTTTGATTCAGCTCTCAGCAGAGGGCTCACATCATCTGAGCATTTAACTTTCAAAATTTTGACTATATACACTTAGTAAAAATGGCAAAGAAAGAGTGAGAAGCCAAGAGAAAAGATCACCTACTCATCCAGTTTTTTTTTTCCTGCCCCGCTGAGACCTCATCCCCTGCACTCCCCTTCACCCCACACTCTAGATTTTCACGCACCAATCCCTCACTCCAAACCCACCCCCAAATCTCTTATCCCTCCCGTAAAAATCCCAATTCTAGAAACAAGACAGTGGTTAAGAGCCAAAGCTAAGGAATTAAACTACCTGAATTTAAATCTCTCTTACTGTGTAACCTTAGCAAAGTTATTTGATCCTTTGTGCCTCAGTTACGTCCTCTGTCAAATGGGCTTAGTAATAGTACCTTATAGGCTAGGAAACAGTACCTTATAATTTCCAGGTTAAAGAAAGTTATAAGAATAATATAATGGATGCCATATATCCTGTACTTAGAGTTATTATTCTAATACTATAATAGAATAACAGGTAAGTTGTTTGACACCAGGCTGATAAAAGGGAAACCAGACCCTAGACCCTGAAGGCACTCTTCTGTCTGGTGAAAATGAGGAGGTTTTTCTTATACTCACAATCAACTAGGGCATTTTTTGGTAAACAAAGACCTTGGAATCTCTACATAGTTGTAAATAACATTTAGAGTGGATCCAACTCAGACAAAAAGGTGATAGTTTGTTAGACAAAAATAAATATTCACCAATACCATACATACATTTGCCAACTGGGGTCATAAACCTGGTACAAGTTACCACTGAGCTTCTACTTTGAATAACACAAAGTTAGAAAGTTCCAAACGATTTCTTAAAAAAGAACTACATATTATAGAAGCCATATTATTTTTTTGGTAATTAATTTAATATTTAATATATTCATATTTTCCTCTGTATTAACTAAACCCACAATATGATTTTTTAAATTTTATTTTTATCCTAATTTGTTATATATGACAGCAGAATGCATTACAATTTATATTACACAGATACAGCACATTTTTTTCACATTTCTGGCTGTACACAAAGTATATTCACACCATTCGTGTCTTCATATATGTACTTAGGGAAATCATGATGCCCATCTCATTCCACCATCTTTTTTACACCCCTTCCCCTCTCCCCTCTCTCCCCTTTGCCCTATCTAGAGTTCGACTAATCTTCACATGTAGAAGCCATATTCTAAGAAAATTGAACTGCTTAGGTTTTAAAACTTGAAATTGTGAAAACCACGTATATTTTTTAAATGGTGCAGCACAGGGGGTAGGTATGAGTTAGAACTGTCTCCCCAGCATCCACAAAACTCTCTGGGTCTGTAGCGTGGCACAGCCGCAGCATTCTCATCTACTCTCCAAAGGCAGGCATTTGAACTCTGCATAGATCCAGTGTCTAGGAACTGTCACTTTCCTAAGATTATCCAGGCTGACTTTTCTGTCTTTTGCCCCTTTCTGTAAACCAACTCCACATCTGGAACAGTACAATCCCCCCTTCTTGCTAGACTGGTCTGTGGATACAAGTTCTAGAAAACATACCTGCTAGTCTGAGTCCGTGAAAGCCCAATAGTCTCAGCTCAGACAAAATCTCAGCCTGAGACGGAGGAAACATTCTGCAGTCGTGGTTTCTGTTCTCATGGCTCTGTGGGTCCTACACTTAGAAATATACGTGTATCTTGTTTCCCTGGCTCCTGAGTCAGCTTTTCTTCAACTCTGGGTGAGGCTCACACCCCTGGTTTCCTTACCTCAGGATACCCGTGTGGTTCATTGTCCCTTTGCAAACTCTATGCCAGGGCTAAGTCCCACCGGGGAAGCCAGGACTTGATCCCTGATCCTCACACTGTTTCGGTCAACTTTTCATTGCAGTGACCAAAAGAGCTGACAAGAACAACTTAGAGGAGGTAAAGTTGATCTTGGCTCATGGTTTCAGAAATTCAGTCTGTAGCTGGCAGACTCCATAGCCCTGGGCCCAAGGTGAGGCAGCACATCACGGCAGAGAAGAGCTGCTGAGGTCATGACAGACAGGAAGCACAGAGCCCCAGTCAACGGGGTCAACACAAACCCCAAAGGCTGTCCCCAGTGACCTCCTTTCTCCAGCTAAACCCTACCTGCCTACAGGCACCAACCAGTTCATCCATTCAAGTGGATTAATCCACTGATTAGGCCACAGCTCTCGTAATCTAATCATCTGGCCTTTGTACATTCTTGTGCTGTCTCACAAATGAACTTTTGGGAGACACCTCATATCCAAATCATAACAGACTCCAAATACGAGCTTCTCAAATGCAGCAGTGGGCCCAATCCTCCGTGGTTAAAGGACTTAGACACTACCTTGCTTATCTTTGGTTTTGTCCTCCTACCAGAACAAGACAGCAGCTTCTGCCCACGTCCTTCATGTCCCTCAGCTGCACCCTCAGGCCATCGATAGTCTAAGCTCTTCATTTACTTAACAAACCCTCTGAGTATTCTAGGTACTTCTGTGTCCTTCTGATTGTGGACTTTTTAACTGTGGTCTGAAACTAAAGCTTACCTCTCTACCCCAACCTCCTCCCATTCATTACTGTGAGACCCGTCAATGAACAGCGCCTCTGCACACACAGATTCCATCCTCTAACTCAGCATCTTTGGCTGGGAAAGAAACAAATTCTGTGTGTAGATCTGGAGCCTTGTTTTCAGACAAGGCTGCTCTAAATCCAAAGGTGATATTCCTACCTGATGGGTGTATTCATGGAGATATAGTGAAAAGGTGGAGGCCTACAAGGCATATCTGGAGGAAATAGTAGGTGAATAAAATGGATACCAAAGACCCACTTCTACTGAGCTGAGAGCATGATCCAGATAAATGAGGTCAGCTCCTGGAGAGTCTGTTATTGTCAGTGGAGTGCTGAGCCCAGAGTCACTGGAAAGGAAGCTCTAGCATCAAAGAGAAGCACAGGGAGCCTGTCAGCTCGTCGCAGGGACATGCTGAGCCAATTATGCCTTACCTGCAGATGAGCTCTGGTTTAGACGTAGTAAGGGACAGAGGTGCTGAGGGAAGTGTATATATGGGCAGAGGGGAGGGACACTACAGGAAGGAGTGTGTGGAAACAGCAATCTGGGAACATCCATTTTTCTTTTAACAAAGAAGGGCAGTGGAGAAGCAGGGGAAAGAATGCTGATGTGGGCAATGTTGAATGTTCTGCAAAATAAACATGTGTACAGCCCTGTACCATCTTTTAAAGCATTTATCCACATTCTCCTGTTGAAGTTCACAAAAAGCCTATGAAATAGAGCTATAAAATTTTCAACACTATTTTACGGGGAAAATGAGAGGTGAAGTAAAGACTTGAACTTTTAGTTTTCAGGCTCCAAGATCCATGCCTTTTCAACTTCATCAAACAATATTCTGAAAGCCACCAGCATGTGAACCCACTCTATGTAATTCCATTTATAAGGTTCAAGAGAAGGTAAAAGAAAGGCTATGGTGAAATGAATCAGAACAGTGCTTGTCTCCAAGGCTCTGAGATTCAAGGAGACAAGATGAGAGAAAACTTCCTCTTATATCTTGATTGGGGAACTGGGGTACATGCACATCCATATTTTTCAAAATCCATCAGATTATACATTTAGGAGCACTGTGTTTACTGTAGGGACATTACATCTCAATAAACAAAAATCATCATGTATAGAATCTATTAAATAAATTTGATATTTTGAAATCTTTATTTGAAGTTTATATCCATATATATTTATAAATATTAAGACTCTAGCCTATCTTGTGTTCAGACCTAATCATAGAAGCCTCTTAATTCTACTGTCATAGCAGTACTCTGACAGAGCCTAGCTTCAAAACATGAAACTTTCATACTGCAGTTATTATCCACATTTGAACTTGGCCAATACCACAAGTTGAATATGATAAAAATATCTCCATGAAGTAGGCTCACTGAGGAACATGACCTGCATGCTTTTGAGATGCTGTAAATATACAGAAACACAGTTTTCACTGGGCACAGCTGTTTTTGTTTGGGACTGACAAGAGAAGGAAAAAGTTACTACTTTTGCCACAATAACATCCACACCCTTACATTCACCTGGGCCCCAATTGTCACATAGCAAAATTTGGTGGGAGCTGAGTACCAGCTACGGACTCTCCTTTCTATGTAGTTTGCAATTGCCGCAGTCCCTACCACTCCCCATTGTGCACCAAGATTCCCTCACCTACTTTTGTTTCCTGACTAGCCTAGTGATATATTTTTAAATTATATTCAAGCTGTGAATAAACTAAAAATTAAACACTGAAAGTTTCACAAATTGAATAGTATTAGGATGCTTCTTGAATCAAACCAATAGAACGTAGGCTATACTTACTCGCAGAGAAGGATTCCATTTTCTAGTCCTGTCCGAAAATCTTTATCACCAAAACTTCTGCCAGTTACTTGCTGGAAAAGAAAAAAAGAAAAAGAGAGCATGAATTTTCTTTTTTAAATCAGGTAACTCAAATTTTTTTAAAGAATATTCAATAACCTTGAAAAATCAGATAACATTCCAAGAAGAGGGAAAAATCTGTTAGGCTTGAATTTCTTTCCCATATGTATCTTTGCCTAGATCAGCTAAAGTTAAATTTAGAATTTCTCTAGATATCCTGTTCATCCTGGTAAGGATTTGTTTTACTTTTAGGGGTTCATCCATAATAAGTCAAGGTCAGGGCCTCTTCCATCCAGGGATCTGACCCACACACAGTTTCAAGAAAGCTTATGGGAAGTACCGCCTGAGGATGAAGTCTCTGTGCATGAAGACATCAGGGAGTTGGTGGAGGAAAGAATATAGATCCCCAACCTTGAGACACTAGCATAAGACCAGAAGAGTAAAGCCAACAACTATAAGCAGCCTGATATGAAAGAGAAAAGACACTGGAAAAAGAAAAAATATCTGACAGCAGAGGACGGCTGGCCACTGTGGTGCCTCTGGATCTCAGCACCCTTGGCTGGGGCCCCAGGGAGACTCTCATTCATTTGTTCATTCAGTACATATTTATGGATCACCTACAATTACCAGGTGAGTATGTATTGTATAACCTCAAAGAAACCTCAAAATAGCAAAATAAACAATTCTAGACAATAAGCCAATAAATGAGATAAAATGGGACTGTCAAAAATACCCTAACAGTTTTTTGTTTGTTTTTGTTTGTTTGTTGTGCTAGGGATTGAACCCAGGGCCTTGTACATACGAGGCAAGTACTCTACCAACTGAGCTATATCTTCAGCCCCCTAACAGTTTTTAAAAAGCAATAAATAAATAGCACAGATAGAACAAAATAAATAGTTTATAGATTTCAACCTGATCATATTAACAATCACAAATATAACAAACAGAAAGATTATAGGCTTAAATCTAATCATATCAATAATCACATTAAATATAATGGTCTTAACACCCCAAATTAAAAGACAGAAATTGTCAAATTGGCTAGAAAAACAAGACCCAACCATATGCTGCCTACAAATATGCACTTTAAATATAAAGACAAAAATACGTCAAATAAAAGAGTGAGATAAGAGACATCATGCTAACACTGATCACAAGAAAGCTGCAATAATCATATTCATATCAAAGAAAGTTCAGAACAAAGAATAAGAGAGAAAATCACTTCATAATGATACAGGGCTAGTAGACTGGGAAGACAGCAGTCCTAAATACTCATGCACCTAATAAAAAAGCTTCTAGATACACAAGCCAAAATAGCACTGCCAAGAGCAGACAAATTCAGAATTAGAGTCAGAAATTTAAATATTTGTAATCAAAAGTTGATAAAACATGTAAATAGAAAATTAATAAGGGTATAGAAGACTTGAACAATACCTTTGATCAAATTGACCAAATAGACATTCCTAAAATACTCTACTCTCCAACAGAATACACACACCCCCACCCCACCTTGTGGTACTAGGGATTGAACTCAGGGGTGCTCTATCCTTGACTGCACCCCCAGCCCTTTTTATTTTTTGTTTTGAGACCGTGTCTCCCTAAGTTGCTAAGGCTGGCCTTAAATTTGTTATTCTTCTGCCTTGGCCTTCAGAGTCACTAGGATTTCAGGCGTGCACCACTCTGCCTGGACACATGTTTTTCTTAAATTCACAATGAGCATTTATCAAGACAAATGAAATTCTGGGCCAGAAAGCAAGTCTCAATACACTTAAAAGCATTTATACAAGGTATGTTACCTCACCACAATAAAACTAAACTCTAAATTAACAACAGAAATATCTCTGGAACATCCCCAAATATTTTTAAACTAAGTAACACAATTCTAAACATCCAAGTGATCAAAAAAAAATTTTTTTTTTAAACAGAGAATCTATGGAAAGATACTGAAACAGTATTTGGGGAACATGTATAGCCAAAAGAAAAGAAGACATAAATTGCCACTCTCAAGAATGACAGATGACATCATTACAGATTTTACAAATATTAAAAGAGGATACTATAAATGAATTTTGCCATTAAATTAGCCAACTTAGATTAATTTGATAAATTCTTTGACACAAACAACCATAGTTAATGCACTGAAGAAAGAAATAAACTTTCCATAAAATAAATCATCACTAGAAGAATTACCTGGCAAACTGTACCAAACATTTATAGAAGAAATAATATAGTTCTATACAATACTTCCCAATACATTTTATTTGGCCACAAAACCAGACATTATAAGACATACACACACATGCAAAATATATTCCAATGTGTTATTTCTTCATGGTGGGAATTGTGTATGATTTTTATTGTGCTTTTAAAATTTTTCCACATTTTCCTAAAACTTTCCACAATCAATATATATTACTTCGTTCTCAGAAAAACCAAATAAAATAAGTTTTTTCTTAGAGCTGATACAAGAGCATCCTGAGGAAATCAAATGGTCTCAATTCTTCCTTATAATCCAAAGTTCAAGTTCTATGATAAAACATCTTCATTACGACTCTACTAGAAGGTCAGCTCAATAGCCAATATAATAATAGAATGCCTCAAAAATTATTAACTCCTCTCATTTTTATTTGAGGAAAGATTTTTTTAAAAAAAGTCATTCTTAACAGTTTGTATATATACCACTTTTTCCCAAGATAAAAAAAAAATTAAGAAAGATGCCTTTTCAAATAGTAATATTTTAAATACAGACTTTAAACATCTTAGTATTTTATTTCCAGAGTATTTAGGAGAGAGACACCAGTACTTTTGTTATGATCTTTGTTAGTACTTAATAAGTGATATGTTTCTGAAACTTTTAGCAACAGCAGCAACTTCACCTAGAATGAATGCTAGAGAGACAAACTCCTAAATCAGAATCAGCATTCTGAAAGATTCCTATGTGATTCATGTGCACAGTAACTCACAAGGCCCAACCCAGGATACTGCTGTGGTTTAGATGTTATTCGCCCCCCACCCCCAGTTTCCTGTGTTGGAGGCTTGGACCCCAGAGTGATGGTAATGGAAAGCGATGGGCCCTGTAAGACATGAGGCCTCTCGAAGTTTCTTTTGTCAATTGGGGGTGGAATAATCCTTAGGGGATCAGTACTGGGAAATGGAAAAGGTAGGATCCAGAGGAAGACTGTTATGGTTTGGATGTGAGGTGTTCCCCAAAAGCTCACGTGTGAAACCATGCAAGAAGGTTTAGAGGAGAAAGGATCAGGATATGGGAACCTTAACCTAATCAGTGAATTAATCCCCTGATGGGATTAACTGAGTGGTAACTGAAGGCAGGTAGGGTGTGGCTGGAGGAGGTGAGTCCCTGGGGTCGTGACATTGGGATATATATTTTATATCTGGAGAGTGGACTCTCTTTTGCGTGTGTGCGTGTTCTCTCTCTCTCTCTCTCTCTCTCTCTCCTTCCTGACCATCATGTAAGCTACTTCCCTCTACCACACTCTTCCACCATTCTTTTCAGCCTCACCTCGAGTCCTGAAGAATGGAGCCAGTGATCTGTGAACTGAGACCTCTGAGACTATGAGCCCCCAAATAAACTTTTCCTCCTCTACAATTGTTCTGGTCAGGTCTTCTAGTCCTGCAGTGAAAAAGCTGACTAATGCAAGGCCATTAGGTCACTGGGTGTACCTCCTTGGAAGGGTTTAGGGGACCCCCAGTCTCTCCCTGGCTTCCTCTTTTGTGATGCAACCTTTCACTCCTGCATGTGCTCCTGACATTGCCACTACCATGAGGTAGGTGATGCAGCCAAGGAGGAGCCCTCACCAGAGCCTGTGCCATGCTGCTTAGATGTTCAGCATCTAAAACTTGGAGATAAACCTATTTTCTTTATAATGTTAGCCCACCCTGGGTATTTCATTATAGCCATGAAAATTGACTAAAAATATGACACTAATCAAAGTCAACGGTTCAGACTCACAAAGTAGGGGCCTTCCATTGGTATCAGGATTTTGGAAGTTGTGTCTCAACAACCCTTCTCAACAACATCTTTATAATGTGTTTACAATATCACACATTATATATTCTAACTGTAAAGACTGCTAATTGCTGTTTGTTTAATGATAGCAGAAGTCGTTGCTAGTAACAGCAAAATAACTGCCAAGAGTCAATCACCATTTCCAACAGTCCATTTGCAGGGGAAGTGAAAAGTGAGGGCCCAAATCTTCCCTCACCCTCCCACCTGGATGCCCACTGACTGAGGACTCTCAATAACCTTTCAGTCAAGGAACTGGCCAAGCCATCATCTTGTCACCCCTCTCCAAAGATCAAGGGCATGATGGGAGTCTTAGCAGAACTCTTGAACAGAACCTGAGGTGAGGGGTGGCCAGGAAGAGAGCCCAGGTGCAGAACCTCTGAGGGGCCAGCAGAGGAGAAGCTGCATGAACACCAAGAGCACCCTATCATCTCCCCAAATCCTGCTCTCCCTCTCCGATGCTCCTTGTCCATCTAGTCAGCTCATCCCTGAAACTCCATCCTTAGAGCTGTTCAGACCCAAATCTGAAAGTTGTGCTGATCCATCTCTTTGACACTCATCATCAACAAATTCTGTTGATTCTTCTTTCAGAACTTAGGCAGAACCTGGCTGCTCCTCTCTGCCTCCACCTCTGCTTTCCCCAAACCACTGTCACCTGACACCCAGTCTCTTAATTGCTCTCTCTGCTTCCCAACTGTGCCTCCCTTTGACCTCAGCCCGGGAGCTAGGGTAACCCTACAAAGTTAGATCAAGCCACCAGTCCACTTGAGACCCCCCCAATATCTCCCCACCTCACTTGTAGTAGAGTTCCCCAACAACATAAAAACAAACAAGCACACACGCACACACACACACGCGCGCACACACACACAGACACTATTAGGAATGCATGGATAAAAGCTATTGGACACCACCACCATCTTAAAAGTAGGCGTATACACATCTTGTCATGCAAGAGGATCTTCAAAAGTACTTATGAGGACACATATGTCATCAGCTATGCCTGTGTCCCTTTCAGGAAAGCCCAACATCTGATTTTTCCTGCTTGATGGCTTAGGATTAATTCATTTTAATTACTAACCAAAACATTTTATTGGAGGAACAAGCAGATTTAAAAAAATAGCTGATGAATGGCTAATTTACCAAAATCTTGATGGTTTTCAAAGAAAAACTTTCATCTTCCTTAGCAATTAAACCAAAAAGGCAGAAGCGAAAGACATTATAATGTGTCATCACCCGGTTTTATGAGAGCGATTATTGAGGAAGCTCATCTGTATCCAATTTCCTTTTTATAGAGCTCAAAGGTAATTCTGTCCCTGAGTCTGTCCATATCCCGCAATCTGTTTATTCCATTCAAATAACTGAAATATGGAGGACTTTAAAAAGCCAGTCTAATGAAGAAAACCACACAACCTCATGGAAACATTTTTATGATGTGTTTAAAATATAACACGTTGTACATCACAATGCTACACTCTGCTAATTACTATGTTACCATTGTTATTATGTAATCACCAGGAAGAGTCAAAGGCTGCCAAGAATCAGCTTCTAAGCCTGATCGTCACCATTTATATCAATGGCATTTTGGAAATATTTTCATTAATCTTTTGTTGTTTTTTGAAAGAAATCTGATAGACGAACCACAATCCACTAACAAACTGCAGGTCTGAAGAGCATTTTAAATAAATAACCCTAGGATAATGAACTTGGGAGGAGATTGTTGGGTGACAAAATAATGCTCCCTAGAGTAAAGCAACAGAAACCAAATATAAGACTTAGTAGATTTTTTTTTTTAAACATATTGAGGATTCTACCCAGGGGCACTCCATCACTGAACCACAGCTCCAGCCACTGCCCCCCCCCATTTTAAATTTTTCTTTCTTTCTTTCTTTCTTTTTGAGACAGGGTCTCGCTAAGATGCTCAGTCTTGCCTCAAACTTGTGATCCTCCTGTTTCAGTCACCTAAGTTTCTGGGATTTATTGAGTAGATTTTGACAACTTTTGAAAGACTATTTTCCATAAATTGTGTAAAACCAAGTACATTTTTCAGAAGGCTGTGATTTCCTCCTACAAACTGTTAATGAAAAAAGTCACACCTCCTTAATTCACTGAGATTATTTGCAGATCATTATGCTTACTTCTCTTCTGATCCTACTTGACTTAATTAACAAGAAGAACTCTGCATATTTTGATACCTATAATGTAAAATAAAGCAGCATAGAATTGGTCTTATTTTTCACATTTTCTGATAAATAAACCCCCTGGAGGATTGCTAGAAAAATCAAATCAAAATTCTACAGAAGCACTTTGGAAACAACCATGAGTTATACTCCCTTAAGCAAGAATTTTCAACCAACCAATCAATTTACTGAATACCTATTTCATTCCAGGCCTATAAAAGGCACGAGTGAGAGCCAAACTGCAGGATTTAGACCCTACTCAGTAGGCATCACAACCAAGGGACAGAAGAAACATGATAATACAGTAAACTGTTGGAAGACAAATGTGGACAGAAAGAATCAAGAGCAAGAAGAAAGGAATGAATAAATTGCATGACCAAAGAAGGAGCAGAATGACAGATACTCACATTCCTAGAATATCTACCATATGTCTCCTGTATATACCTGAAACATATTAATTATTTCTCATAATGACTTTAAGGTGTTTGATTATTATGCCCAATTTAAAGTTGAAAAAAGCTAGGTTCAGAGAGGTTGGGTAATTTGCTCAAGGGCACAAAGCTAGTAAATAGCAGGGCATGAATTTAATCCATGCTCTTAAGCATCATTCTATGAAGTATCTAAGGAAAAGACTACGGGAAAGCCAAAGAATAAGCTCCCTCTGCCTAAGACAAAGAAGGCCTTTAGGAGGTTGGCATTTGAGTTGGTTTTGAAGGAAAAAGGAGGAGATGGTGTAGACACTCCAGGCATCTGGCTGATGGTTTCTTCAAACGAAGACCAAAAGTTGTAAGGGCTGAGCGCAGGGTCCTGTAGGCAGGAAGGGGAGAGCGATGGATCAGATGTGCCCGAGGGGGCACCACATCACAGGGAAGGACTTTGTGCTTACAATATTTTATATTTAAAAATAATTACACAATTAATGCCAAGACTCTGGCTTGTACTTGAACCTAGAGCAAGAGATACCCCAGAAGATGGTATTAAGGGAGGATTCTTTAGTAATTATTTCCCCATTCCCCATAGCTTCCAACTCCTGAAGGGATTATTCTAGAGGGACATTTTGCTTATTTCTCTTAATGACATCCTGGTGGACTCCCCTGCACCCCCATCTACCCTCACTGTTGGAATCACAATAGAACAGAGACCACCTGGTCCAGTTTTCCTTCAGGACCGCCACCTCAGTCCCCACCCCACCCCACACCCCTCAGCATACCATGGCCACACCTACCTTTCCATTTTTTCCTGCCAGCTCACATGGAAGAAATATCTGTTCTCTGTCCACACTGGCTTCCCCTGTCAGGGCTGGGATCCTATCCCTCCCCATGCCTTTCTCTGCCCACAGCATCCTTCATCTTTCTGCCAGTAGCATAATAAGTTCCCTCTTTTCCTAAAAAAAACCTAATTCAGTCCAGCTCTTCAACCACCATCCTGTTTTTCTCTTTCCTTTCACAGCCCAAATCTCCTACATGAGTATCCAGTTTCCATTACCCTAGCCTCACAACCTGGTCACCCGCAAGCTGTCTTCATTTAGTTCAAGGGAAAAAAATCTCAAAAAGTCAAGAGTTAGACTTGAGTTGAACTTACAGCTCCAGCTGCACAAGTTAAATCCTCTCAGGTAGGTCAGTGGTCTTGTAGTAAGCCTTGCTTTCCCTGTTGTGCTAAGCCTTGGTTTCCCCAGACCCACTGAAGGTACGATAATAGTAGATAATAGTACCTACCTCCGTGGTTTGCGTGAAGAACAAATGAATCAATGTGCATAAGACCATCACCACAGTCTCTGACTCACAGTTAGAGATCAATACATTTCATTGTCATTATTGGCAACAATGACCAAATTGCTAGAGATCTTGGTTTCTCTTTTTCTAATCCTCTTTTCCATTCTTTCCTCCCTGATCTCAAAGGAGGCCTGACCTTATTAGTTCCCCTCTTCTCTTCATGAAATCTAACTCGGAAGACATTTTTCTCATTTGATCATAATGTCTCAGCAACAGGAATCAACCACTCCTTCCTTTGGGGATCACTTGCCTCTCCCAGGCTTCACCCCTCCAACACTCCTAGTTCTTGTTCTGCCTCATTAAACAAATACTTCTTTTCCCACTGCATTACAGACTCTATCTCATTCCCTTTCTAACCATTAAAAAAAAAAAAAGGTAAAATGGCCTTTTCTCCTCTTCATTTCTCTCTCTAACACACACACACACACACACACACACACACACACACACACCCTCCCCTGGACAATCCCATCCAGTCCCTCAGCTTTCTCTCTCTCCTATATAAGGATAACACAATTTTAACACATGGAACTCAAACCTCAAGTCCACAATCAAACATTCAGTATCTCACTCCACATCTCCTCCTAGGTTCCTAATAAATACTTCACACTGAACGTGATCAATACAAAATGTCTGTCTGTCCCCTAGTCCAACCTGCTCCACCTTTGGGCTTCTCCACAGCAATGAATGGTATTATCATCTCCGTCCCCGGAACAACACAGAGACGCATTCAAATCACCAGAAGAGCAGTGCTTTCTCTCCACAATCTATTTTAGGTCTCTACACTGTGTCACTAGTTCAAGCCTCTATTATCTATTAGCAAGACAACTGCAGTGGCCATCTGTGGGGCCTTTAACAAGCCACCACCCACATAGCATTCAGGGATCTTTCTATAGATCCCTATGTTTCACTTTTGTACATCAGAAAAAAGTCCAGGTTATGTGCCACCCCCTCTATTTTACAGGTAAGAAAAATAATATCCTACAAATTAAGTGACTTGCCCAAGGTCACAATGCAGCTGGCCAGCAGTGAGGGTGTTGCACTCCCTCATGCAGGCCAGCGCTTCACGCCCCACCACATGGCACCTGCAGGCCTGACTCTTCCTCCTCTGGTGGCAATTACATCGCTACACTTTCTTTAACAACAATAGCTCCTTATAGCTCTTCAGTTTGGGTTGGCAAGGAAACGGCACAGAAGCCCAGGCCTGGGGTTATTTCATCAACATTATCAGCCCACAATTATTTCTAGCACCAGCTCTGAGTGCTTAATATTGAGGATAATAAAATGCAATCTGCAGAATCCATTTATATTTTCATCATGTCATCAGAAAACCAGAAGGTGCTGTTTATAGCCACAGATTGACAGACCAAAAAAAAAAAATCTAATTAGGAATACAGCGGATGTTCAAGGGCACCCTGGGAGCGTTCCATCCTCGGATCCAGCCATTGTATTAATCTAGACATGGAAAATGGGTCAGTCCGGGGATATGTGCGTGGTGTTGGTGTGACTGTGTCTGCACATCCTCAAGCTGCCCTGGTCTTACAAAAAGGCAGAACCACAGAGAAAGACAGGCAACACTCACAATGAGCCCCAACACAACCAAATGCCTTCGCAACTGATTCAAGAGCAAAGAGAATGAAGAATCCAGAAGGATGAGGGGCCAGCAGAGTGCTGAGGGCTAAGCAGGAGTCTTTGTTTCCAGAAGCGGAGATGTGTTTAGCCTGTTATTTATACCCCGGTGTCATGTTGCTCCTTAAATAAATATTTTCGTTCTGAGTTAATTTTGGCAAATCTGTCGTGCAACTGTTATCTAGTCCTCAGCACAGCGAAGTATAAAATCTTTGAATTAAGCAGACCTGAGCACAATAGTCTTGACATCTGTCCGCTAATCCAACCTGTTCAACCATACCCCTCCCAACATCACAGAGGCACAAATGACCCAGAACAGCAGTATTGTCTCTCCATATTTTAAGTCTATCCTTTTTTTCTGTCTCTATAATAGGACCCTAGTGCAAGTGTGTTAGTTAGCTTCTCATCGCTGTGACAAATATCTGAGAAGAACAACTTAGAGGAGCAAAGATTAGTTTTGTCTCATGGTTTCAGAGTTTTCACACCATGGTCAGCTGACATAATTGCATAAGGCAGAAAGTCATGGCAAGAGGGTGTGACAGAGGCAAGCTTCTCACCTCATAGCAGCCAGGAACTGAGACAGAGCATGTAGAAGTCATGAGGGACAAGAAATACCCTTCCAGAAATACACCTCCCCAGTGGTCTACTTCCTCTGACTAGGCCTTTCCTCCTAAAATTTCCACCACCTCCCATAATGCCATCAAAAATATTAATCTACCAGTGGATTAACCAGAACCCTCAAGATCAAATCACTTCCCCAAAGCCCCACCTGCTATACTGAGGAACAAGTTTTCAACACATGAGTCTTTGGGGGACACTTCATATCTAAACCACAACACCGCGCCTCCATCACCTGTCAGCAAGCTGATTATAGAAGTCTGTTTTCCAAGGGTGTCAGAGTAGAAGCCATTTGGTAGCACATTTAGTACTTAGTGTGTAAAAATGGTAGTTCTATTGCGTGGGGTTTTTTTGTTTGTTTTTTGTTTGTTTCACCTTTAAGAAGAAAATCCCTAGCTGAAATGTCTAAAATCAGGTGGCTTCCAGTTTTTTTTTTGTTTTTTTTTTTTTTTTGTCTTTTTCATAAATACTGCTTAGGAGAAAGAGAGGGCAGCTGAGGAAAAATTGTCACATCAAAAACGAAGCTGGGTTTGTGAATGCTGAGCACAGAACTAAACAGTGAGGCCCATGTGACAGCCACCTATACACACTGACCACAGAGAGACAATCATGCAAATATAAAAAGTGACACATTTTGTAACAAAACTGGACTTTGAAAAGTCAATATCATGAAGAAAAGGGGAAAAGTTACTACGTTAAAAAAGAGAGAGAGATCATAACAAATTGCAAAGCATCTTCCTTCATGAGATCCTAGTAGGAAAGAACCATTACCGATGACATCTGGGTTGCTATGAATACATACTGGCCACCCGATATTACTGTTCACTTTATGAACAGTGATAATGGCGTGGTGGCGATGTGGGAGAACGGTCTCATGCTTTGGAGATACATAGTAAAACATTTAGAGAGAAAGCTGTCTGACATCTCAAGTTCGTTCAAATGGTTGACTCAAAGTATTAGGAATGTGCGTGAGTGGGAAGCAAATAGAGAATATGCTAATGGTTGAAAGTAGGTGGTGGGTATATGGGTTTCTTTAAACCAAACCTTCCTTCTTTCTTTTCTTTTTTTCCTTCCTCCCTTCATTTGGAATGTTTCAAAATATTCATAATACGACGTTGTTTAGGAGCTAGGGCTGAAAGTGATTCAATAGCCCAGAGAAAGTATTCAGGTCAACAACCACATCAGTGCTTCCTCCTTAATTTCTAGGAGTGTATTTTCATATTTCTTTGGATGACAGTCATTTGCAGGCTCACTCTGGGTCCCCATATTTATGTTCAACTTGCTCTGTCACTTGCTCACTACACAGAATTGGCGGTGGCCAGTCATCAAATCGACATGATGTTAGTGCTGGGGATGGAAAGGCAGAAGGGTCAACCCCTCAGCTTCCCGATTTTTGGGCAATGAACTAGAACTAGATGCTCTGCCAAGTACACACAGTCCTGGAAATGGTGTAGAGCTGTCTGAAGAAGTGATCAATTTCACTATTTGATATTCTAAAAACTGAATAATTTTCAGCTAAGAATTCAAAGTAACCACAAAACTGCTGTACATCACCACATTGAGCATTGAAAAAGGCATCAAAGTCAAGTTAGAAAACTACTAGATTTCACCCAAACACGTTATTAGATTACCAAACGAAAATAAAACATGGCAAAATACCCAGTATAAAGATAAGATGATGAAATTTTAAACAGCCTTTTTAAAACAAAAAAATAAAAATAAAGTTGGACTTTGGCACTAAAGAAAAAGCAGGCATGTGACCAACAGAAAATGGGGAGAGTGACTTAGGGGAAAGAGGGAAGGTATGATCATTGTGAATGAGGACAAGAAGTGCTTCTAGGGTAGAAAATACTATTTCTCTATTTGGGTAGTCAGTGCAAGACTATTCACCTTCGATACTTAACCAACCTATGTATTAGCTTTATGTGATTTTCCACATTTTTATATTAGACTATTTTTAATTACTATAACAAAATGCCTGAGGCAGGTTACTCTATAAGGAAAAGGTTTGTTTTGGCTCTTGGTTCTGGAGATGCAAGGTTGAGGGGTGAAATCTGGTGTTGGCCATCCTTCTGGCAGAGTCCTGAGGCAGCACAGTGAATCACATGACAAGGGTCAGGGAGCATGCAAGTATGTGAGTGTGTGTGTTTGTGTGTGTGCATTCACACAAATAAAGAACTCTTTTCTTTATGAAAGCACAGGAATATCTGAACTCTTTCTCCTTCTTCTTATAAAGTCACCAGTTTTCAATCATGAAGGCCCCAACCTAATGACCTTATTGAATCCTAACTATCTCCAAAGGCCCCAATTCTAATCACCATAATTGAATTAATACCTCAAAATGGGGAGTAAAGTCCAGCATGAATTGGGGCATAAACCACATACAAACCATAGCAACTTGTGTTATCATTTGCAATTTAAAGTGTACTGGGAATATGGAAGCTAAACCTCTTCAGTGGCTCAACCTCATTTTTAGTAACTAAAGATGTCTTCCATTTGGAATTGCTCAGAAAAAAACTTCGCAGTAGCAAATGTCACTTTTAAAAGGTCTTAGTTCTAATACAGCACAAGTACACATCCACCGTATTTGTCCATTTTCTGTTCTATAGCACAATACCAGAGACTGGGTCATTAATAAGGACATTTATGTAGCTTGTGCTCCTGAAGGCTAGGAAATCCAGGACCAAGTGCCAACATGTGTTTGACTTCTGGCTTCAACTCATGGCAGAAAGTGGAGGGACAAGTGAGTACCCAGAAGAGACAAAAATAAGGGGTACTCTTGCTTTGTAACAACTGGCTGTCAAGGGAACTAATCCAGTCCCAGAAGAATAAGAACTCACTACCACTAGAAGGCCATCTATTCCTTAGGGCTTCACTCCCATGACCCAAACACGTCCCACAAGGCCACATTCCCCAACATGGTTGCCTTGAGGAATTAAGCTTCAACACAAGTTTTGGAGTGGACAAACCATAATCAAAC
Organism: Marmota monax; assembly: GCF_021218885.2. NCBI lineage: Eukaryota > Metazoa > Chordata > Mammalia > Rodentia > Sciuridae > Marmota > Marmota monax. Next base: position 3,201,243 of record NW_026691950.1, on the reverse strand, counting down.
TGCATGCAGCATCCTCTATTAACCTGGTGGCTGTGATCCACACATGCCTACTGCAGAGTTTATTTTATCTTATTTTTTTATAATGAGATGTATTTTAGATAACTCTTTTCTTTCTGAACTCACCGGCATTCTGCATGTACTTAGTATTTAATTCTTTGCAAAAGCAACATCTGCATCCTTACAATGCAAATATTTTCACAAAGTGACATCCTTTGAATCACAGAATCAAAGCTTAGAATTCAAAGGCCAAAACAAAGATGAAACCATTTTTGAGCACCTCAGCGTGTAAAAGGTATAGGGTTACATATTTTATGAAAAAATATCATAACTTTCCCAAATTGCTTTAAATTATCTACTAATACATCTATGTGTCCTCCCATCCCCCTTGGTTCCCCATGCCTTGCCTCTTCCCTCCCTCTCAGTCCCCTTCCTCTATTCTATTGGAATCCCTTCATGTATAATATATTTTAAAGTGAACATCTGAATACTGGACAAAGATAATCAATGGACTATTTGATTTTAGGAAAAAACAAAAGCCACCATACTGGCTTCTGAGAGTTCATCATCTGAATGTCTCTAGGAGGGCCATCAATAGTTCTTCTGTTTGAATCAAATAATTTTCCAGGGACACCTACTCAGCATGTGGAGACGGGCCAAGAGTCAAAAAACCTGGGTTCCAGGGCTGGGGTTGTGGCTCAATGGTAGAGCGCTCACCTAGCATATGTGAGGCCCTGGGTTCAATCCTCAGCACCACATAAAAACGAATAAAGAAACTGTGTCAACTAAAACAAAAAAATAAATATTAAAAAATAAAGAAAAAAAGAACTGGGTTCCAGCCACTATTCTAATAACCAAAGGCTTCCTGCAAATTGCTTCATTCTCTGAGATCGCTCTGCACAAGGATCCTCTGAACCCTCTTCCACTCTAGCCTCTCACGGTGAACTGATGGTGATAATAGTAACAGTATCTTTTATTGAACCTTAATCAACTCATTGACTCCTTGGTGCCCTGCGTGGTGATCAGAGCTACCATGGCTGATTGCACAGGTTGTGCCCTGGACAGGGGCAGCCAGCTGGGGACAAGTCAGTAATAAACCTGGGCTGAGTTCCCTTGGCCAAGCCACCCAGACCCTTCTGAAGGAAGAGTCCAGTTTTCCTAATTCAGGTAAAACCTCTGTCTGAACTAAGTCCACCCAGGAGAGGTCTTATTCAAATTCACACAAAGGAGCTCAGTGGGCCACCAGGAGCCCTGGTATAAAAAAGTATTATTGTCCCTGTTTCTGAGATAAAGAAATGGAAATGCAGACCATTAGGTAATTTGCCCAATTTCCGGTGGCTAGCAGGTAGCAGAGCCAGGATAATCGGCTGGGTAGTCTGGCTTTTGCCCACACTCCTAGCCAGTAGGCTATGCTGCCTAAACAGGTCTGTCCCTATTACTGGGCGAACTGCAAATTAAAACCTGACTCTCCCTGCCCATGCCACTTTCTCTCTCCAAAGTACCTTTTCCTCAACATATTGAATAAGAAATGATCCCCCAAATCCAGAAAGGTATCAGAACATCTGCACACTCATCATCCATTCACTCCTCAGTGCCAGGAGGGTAAACTAATAATAATTTTGTAATGCCACAAGGTTTTTATCTGTGTTTAAAAAAAAAAAAAAAAAACCACTACAAGTATCCAAAGAATCTAGCTTGGATGATTCTACATACAACTGGATCTCCTATAAAATAAAAATACATATCCAGTAATGGAGGGTAGAGAGGGAGAGAAGGAAGGAAGATGAGATGCCTCATTTAGACTGCTAGCCATTTCCACAACAAAACATTGCCCTATTTATCACCCTCTGCCTCCTTCAACTTCCAAATAATGTTCTATGGCAGGAAATCTGTTCTTTTGGCTGGGTTGTGATGAAGACAGCAGGAGGTGATCCCAGCCCATGCCATCCATCACGGGGCCCCTAGACCCAGCGGTGAGGTGTCTGTGCTGACAGATGAGCAGCTGCCATCTTGGATTCCCAGGAGTGTGGCTAGCCTTGGCCCCTGGCTCCTGTTACCTCCACCTCCACAAACAATGTCCTCATCCATGAGGGAGGAGGCCCATTGCCAGTGTTAAAAAGAAGTAAAAGAACACAGTGTAACACTGAACTACCCCAGTGAGATTAAAGAAAAAACAAGAAGAAGATTTTTTACAAACCATACAAATAAAAAACCAACCTACAAACAACAGGACCTCGTACTCACAGGTAAACTTCATTAACCAAAAGACTAGGCAGATGACTAAAGGGGAAAGATTTGAAAGGCAATTGTGTCACTTTTATAACACTATGTTTAAAGAAGTCCTTGATTATATTTTAGAAATACTCTGTACAAGTTAAGCATCCCTCATCCAAAAAATCCAAACAATCTGAAATGATCTCAAATCCAAAATTTGTTGCAAGCCAACACAACACAAGAGAACATTCCAATACCTGACCTCATGAGATGGGTGGCAGCCAAATGCAGGTGCACTAAAAATATTACACAAAATCACATTCAGGCTATATGGATAAGATATACATGAAACATGAATGAATTCCATGCTTAGACTTGGGTCTCAACACCAAGATATATCATTATATATATGCAAATACTCCAAAATCTGAACACTCTGGTCCTAAACATTTCAGAAAAGGGATATACAACTTGTGACCAGGCCATCCTGAGAGATGACCGAGGACCAATGGTGTTCTGCTAAGTGGTTAACAGCCTTTCTCATGGGGCATGAGGGATCCCTAATGTATAGCTATTGTCAATCCTAGTGGTATGATTATTCCCATCATGGCTGAATTCAAGCTCAACCTGATGTCATTGAATGCAGAGTGGGAAAGAAACAGTTATGATCCTTTCTCCCCAGTCATATAACCTGGCTCCAGAACCCTACTATAAACTCACAATCTGTATTCCATACATACAACAGTTAACTTCAAAGCAGTGTTCCAACTGTATTGTAATTTCTGAATATCTGTGACACTGGAGAATTTCATTAAATAATCATCAAAAAGAAAGCATATAACTATATAAATATTGAGAAGTTTCTAACTGAATTTAAAAACACATGTCTCCTTCCTCTGTTATATAAGAGAACCAAGAACTATAGCAAAGCTAATAACAATCTCCAGCCCATGCTAGTATTCAGTGATATCACTGCTAACTAGTTTGTGGGCAGTTCAGCAGTTGTAATAAATTTTTAGAGGACAAAGGGAAGAGAACATCCCACTTCCAAGAAATGGACACATACTGTCCAAAGCATACTGATTACAGCGCCAGGTTAAGTGGAACTAGTAAGGCAGACCAGTTGCTACTTTACTGCTGATTGAAACAGGGATCTGTTGTAAAAGGAGACGGGGTGTCTGGGTGGGGATTAATGCTATGTGCAGCAACCATTGGCTCTGTTATTTCTCTGTTTTTGTAATTGCTGCCTGATGCTTGATTTCCTTCACTTCTTCCATCATGAAACATTGGTATTGATGGGACCAGGACGTGCCATTGCACAGAATGACAAACTTAAGGGAAGACAAGGAAATAGACCCGACATCTAAAAGAAGATGCAGTAAATAATGTGCACCTTTCAGCCTCTTGCCTCTTTCTGTATTTCCTAAAATATACACACATACACACACACACACACACACACACATGCACACACACCATCTATCAGGTTATCATTTGATGGCATTGGGGAAAAGTTATTGTTCATCACATAACGTCTGTAGGGAATTTATTATTTCATAGGGACTAGATTTCACATTTATTCTCTGGCCTACCCAGGAGAAAAATGCTTACAGCAGCATTTCACAAAGTGTGTTCTATAGGAACCTAGGCTCCGTGGGATGTAAAGAGATTTGATGCGGAAAAAAAGGATCCATGGTCAAGTAAGTGTGGGGAATGCTATATTGAAAAAACATTTTTTAACTTTGTGCTTCTCACTGCTGACAATATGTTAATGAGATTGTCCAGTGGGATAGAATACAATGTTTCCCAGTCTGTCTAGCAAGACCTCTTTTCCAGAAGTCTGGGTTGGGGCCAGCATTCTGTGGAACTTGCATGAGAAATCCTGGCTTTCTAGAGAATTGGTGAACTGTATATGAGGGGTAAACAGGCACCAAACAGGTATTGTTTGGCCATTTTTGAATTGGTATACCTATTTTAAAAAATGTAAATAAGCCACTTCTCTGGGTTGTATGTCCTCTCCAAAACTCATGTTGGAATGTAACTGCCATTGTAAAGGTATGAAGAAGTGTGACCTTCAAAAGGCAAAGCCTTCCTGATACTTTTATCACACAAGCAGGGAGTGGGGTACTTATCATGGGAGTAGATGTAAGTTGGGCCCCCTCTATCTCTCTTGCTCTCTCTCCCCGCACCCCTCTCTGGCTCATATATGCTCACTTGCCCTTCTGCCATGTTGAGATGCAGCAAGAAGACCCTTGACAGGTGCCAGCACCATGTTCTTGAACTTCCCAGCCTCCAGAATGACAAGAAATAAGTTTATTTTCTCTATAATTTTTCTAGTCTGTGGTATTCTGTGATAGCAGCAAAAAAATTAAGTCAATCACCAAAACTGAAAAATCAGAAGAGCTAATACTTCAGCAATACACCAAAGGTTTTTATTGCTTCTTTTGAAAAAATAAAAAGTAGATTACTGGAGCAGCAAGTACCTACAGTTTTGCCTGCCCTGGGCAGAATATTTTAAGCCATAAAAGAATTCTTAAATTATACTACGTAAGATATCCAGTTTTCAGCAAAATTAAGGAAAGAAAAATGACATGTGTGCTAGGGTATGGGACTCAGAGAAGTGAACTAGGCAAGTGAGACTGGGGTGCTAGGAGAGAGAAGCCTTCCAGCAAGGGGGGTGAGTTCAGTTAGGAAAGGAGAAAAGGGTAATGTGTACAAAGAACAGGGAAGCCCAGGAACAAAAGCACATGAATCAGTGTCATAAAAAATAGATCATAGCCAGGCACACTGGCAGATGCCTATAATCCCAGCAGCTTTGGAGGCTAAGGCTTTGGAGGATTGTAAGTTCAAAGCCAGCCTCAGCAACGTAGCAAGGCCCTAAGCAACTTAGTGAAACCCTGTCTCAAAATAAAATAGATCACAGCCCACCTCGCCATACAGATACAAAACACACACATTTGACTTTGGAATTTGAAATTTAATTGAGAACCAGCAGTCAGGAATTTCACCATTAGACATGGACGAGTCCAATCAAGCCATTTGCCACTAAATCCAATCTCCAGGAAGATAAACACTAGATATTTCTTAGATATATGACTAAGTCATTTCCAAAACAATTTCCATCAAATGCCAGGTGCAAAAGCAATTAAAGCCAAACCCTTGCCAGTTCCACAAACCTGGCGTAGCAGGGCCTCTGAGAGCCAGCAAACCAGTTCAAGTATAATTCTGAAACCTCAGAGATCCTATTACTAAGAAGCAGAAATAGACTTTCAAGTGCTTGCTTTGCAATATTGAGCACTGTTCCACCCAGCTTTTTCCAACATTCTAGAACATTTATTAAAACCCAGTTCAAGGTGAGTCAGCTTCTAAAAGAAAGCTTCGCCATGCTGGAAGTCACGATGCATGGGCGCCACCACAATGTGATGGGCACATTAATAAAAGAGACATGAATATTGTCTTCGTAAGAAGGTAGAGTAAACACATGATAGGGTAAAATGTGTTTGTTAGTCTGAGTTAAGATCTAACTATTGCTGTTCTAAAATTTGATATTTTTCACATAATGATTACAACAACCCACAACACCAGCCACCAGACTTGGTTAGTTTTCTATCTATATTTTCAAAAGAATGCCTTGCTTTCGAAAGACTGGCATCTCCAAACACAAAAAGATTACCTTCTAAAATTCTGGAAACTCTCAGTATCTTCCCTGACCTTTGCCCCTCCTTTCTGACCTGTAAGCAAGAACTGCCTCTCTTCCCAGCCAAGTCCTCCCCACCCAGGCCTGTTCCTGTTCTCTCCACCCCTCTGTCTGCATTGCTGAGCAAGCTGGGAGATTTTTACAAACACTTCTTCACATGGCAGTCTTGATTCAAATATATTTTACTATTACTACCACCTAGCGCTCAAGCCCTGAGTCTGTAGACCACTGCACAAAGAATCGGCTACATGAGTTTGTCTTGTGTGAATTCACCACACGTATTCATGTCCCTTTGCATTTTCTCATGCCATTTATCACATCTCGAATGTCTTCACTCTTTATCTATGACCAACCCTATATTCAAATCTCAAGATACAAATACTCTTAAGATTTCCCACAGCATCTGTTGTCCCCAATGCCCCTTGTAACCCAAATGGCTCTGTAACTCCTGGAGCCCTCCTTCTCTTTCATATGGAAATAGGCCAGTCTTACAATCAGAACATCTGGGCTTAACTCTGACATCTGCCACAGACTGGCCCTGTGATTTGGTGGAGATGCACCTGCACTGTGGCTCTGTCCCCACCTATTAAACAGGGAAAGTGAAAGCACTGGCCTGTGGGGAAAAATTAGATGGTATAAATGAGATACACTGGAAACTGTAAATGATCAAACAGATGCAATCTATAAAATACAATTGGTCTGAAATTGTCATGAATATTTGTCTCTTTTGTTTGTGCCCCTGAGTAGATTCATTCATTCAACAATTATCTACTGACTGCATAATTTTATGCCTGACATCATTCTAGACACTGGGGATATGATACTTGAATTTTTGACACCATCTACTAGACAAGGCAGATAATAAACAACATAATATATAATGTCAGATAATGATGAGAAGAGCTATGAAGAAAAACAGCAGAACAGGCAGTGGCAGAGAGTGGGTTTCTATGTGGGGTATTAGATCAGGGAGGCTTCTCTGAGAAAGTGACCTGCAATTGGAGGCCTGAATGAAGAGAGGGAACACCACTTACTTCTGTGGGAAGAGCATTCCAAGAAGACAGAAATGCAAGTTCAAGAGCCACAGGCAGCTGTGACAAAGGACAAGGAACAAGGTAAAGCATGGCTGGGATAGAGCCAGTGAGGGTGGCAGCATGAAGACAGCGCACAGAGATAGCTGGTGGGCTTCTGGACCATAAAGGAATTCAGAAATGATGGTGCTCAAAGTCACCCAAAAGGAAGTTTTGAGCAAAAAGTGATCTGGATTGATTAACATTTTAAAAAATTGTTTTGGCCATTATGTGGAGAATTGACCTGGAGGGTGGAATGGGGGGGGGGGGTAAGACTAAAGAGAGGAAAAACCAATGAGGTCACAGGGGTATAGGTTAGGGTAGAAAGATGGTAACTTGAATTAGAATGGTATCCGAGGGGTCATGAGAAGTGGGTAGATCTCAGGTATATTTTGCAGTTGGCAGCTAAAGGGTTTTCTGATGGATTGACCCAGTGTGAGATATTGGGAACAAGAGCTCTGAGCAACCCAGTGCATGTTGGTATAATCTATCAATATGGAGAAGAGTTGAAGAAGAACAGATTTGGAAAGCAAAATCAAAACTATTGTTCCTATTAAGGATGAGATGATGATGTAACAAATAAGTAGGACACTATGGAAGAAGTTAGATGTACTGGAACCCAAAGGAAGGGGCAGAGATGGAGACACACTTGTGAATGGGGTCTGACACCACCAGATGAAATCACCCACGGAATGCGCAAGAGGCCCAGAGGTTGAGTGCAGGGGCCAATCGATTACACGTCAGGGAAAAGAGGAGGGATCAGCAAAGGAGAACAAGAAGGATCAGATAATGAGTTAAGGGGGCTACTATGAGATGAGGCTATCCTGGAAACCAGAGGAGAAAAAAAAAAAGAATTTTGAAAAGAGAAGAATAAATAATGGTCCAAAGGTATGGAGAGGCTGTGAAAATGAGAACTGGGAATTGTCTTTTGGATTGGGGCAAAAAATGACAGATAATCCAGACGTGAGCAATTTCTACAGAATGGTGAGAATGAGAGTACCCTGGAGCAGACAAAGGGGCAACACAGATTAAACCCTTTGCATGAGTAGAGAAGGAGAAGTAGCTGGAGATGGATGGGTAGTTTACAAGGTACGCATGCTAAAGGAATGATGCAGTAAACAAAGACAAGTTGATGCCACAGGAGAGAGAGGGATGGTGGTTACAGGAGCAAAAAGTAAGATTTTGAGCAGAGAGAGGATGTAGATCACAAGGGCAAGGTCTGGCCTCAGGATATCAGCAGGAAGAGATCGTTGCAAAGCAAGGAAAGCAGAGTAGATGGTACAGATGCAGGGCAGACGATAAGTGTGGTGATAAGAAGATGAGAAGTTCTCTTCAGATTGCTTCTAGCAGGCATCAGAGGAATGGAGAATGAAGTTGGAGGCTGAAGGGAAGAGACAGACAGTGAGGAGAGTCAACTGATATGGGTGCAGTGGACAGGAATGGGCTTCCCTTTGGTGCCATTCCTTCTAATAGCCCTTTGGCTCTCTTTCAAGCACATCAACAGCTTAGTGGCTGTTATCTATGAACACAAAATCCTGCAACTGTGCTTAAAGATGAGCCTGGGGCTGGGGATGAAGCTTAGTGGTACAGAACTTGCCTAGTATACCTCAGGTCCTGGGTTGGATCCCCAGCATGGGCCAAAAAAAAGAAAAAAGAAAATGAGACTGACTGTTCATTTCTTAATAAACTCAAAACCAGCAATGATATAATCCTCCAAAGTGGTGTTAGGACTAAAAAAAAAAGCTCTTCTGAAATATGTATCACTGGCCATGCCTTAGACCTTATGAAAAATGCCTATGGCTGCAAGTAGGGCCAGTGGTCCACATTCAGAGTCACCTTCATCTCTCATTTTGACAAGTACATGGGAGTCACTGATGAATGGGACATTCCAGAGAAACAACACTGCAAAGACTGCAGAAGTCCATTACTGGTTTAAAGAGGGAGACAGAAAATAGACCAGAGGAAGATGATTTTTGAATTGTGAACACACTTGTATATTCTGAAGTAATATAAAGAATCCCATTTCCCCTAAATAGGGAACATGGGGGGAAAGTGCCTGTCACCCAAATGTGTTTGGCTTTATTCCAATTGTTTGGGGATTGATGGTTTAAAAATATCTATGTCCAGGTTTCAAAAAGTACAGTTTATGCTTTCCTGATCTTTAGCCCTAGTGGATGTGCAGGATGACCCTCAGGTCAACAGGCACCGGTGCCATCTTTCAGATATCATGGTGAAAGCTGCCCATCAGCTATTTTTGAGAGGTGCCATGATGACAGATCCTCTGGTGAATCTTTTCAGAAGGTGGTTCAAAAACCAACAGTGAGGGCCTGGGGATGTGGCTCAAGCGGTAATGCGCTCACCTGGCATGCGCGGGGCGCTGGGTTCAATCCTCAGCACCACATAAAAAAAATGAAATAAAGATGTTGTGTCCACCGAAAACTGAAAAATAAAAAAAAAAATTTTTTTAAAAACCAACAGTGATAAATCTGGGTTTCCCAGGGTCAGGTGACATATTTCAACTTCTTAAAAAGGAAAGTCTCTCCACAACCAAGTTTCGCAAATATTCCCAACACACAAAAGACCAGAATGAGAAATCTGAGCTCCTGCCCACAAGCTACACTGTTCAAATAATAAACATTCTCTCATTTTCTGAAAGAGATACCTGATAAATGCAGGACTACAAGTCTTACCCCAAACTCTTAAAGATTATTTAGATTTCTTAGACTTTAGAATGGTAATGATGTGTGTCCTGTCAACTACAAAACATCTCCAAAGGGTCTGGGGAAGCACCCTATCATCAAACACCTATATTAATCCTACTCCTTTCTGAGTTTGAGGTTCTCCTTCCAGAACCTCAAATATTTGATGACATTAAAAGGAATAAATAAAGGTAATGAATAGCCTCAGGTCATTTTGTATCAAGAGTTTGCTAATATATGAATTACAGAAAGAAGGAAGGAAGGGAGAGAGTGAAAAAGGAAGGAAAGATTTAGAGGGGGAAATGGGGTAAGGTAGGAGAGAGGAAAAGAGGTAAAAAAATAACAAAAACCAAAATTAAAATAAAACTCCTACTTTCCAAAACTTTTTGGATTTTGGCGTTGAGCTTGCTATATTGTAATCAGTCTCCCAAAGAGCTTTTGTTTCTACCCCATGAAAAATGAATGAGAAAACAGAGATGATGAAAACATTGACAAGCACCGTCTTTTAAACTGATTGGTGACAGTACATGGAGGGTGCAGGGCCTGTGTCAACGTTCCCAGTGGATAGTGGTGAACAACGCTGAATATTATTCGGCCTCTGAGTTCAGTGGTACCTAGAAATACAATGCTGAATATTCTATTTGATGTACAATGCTTATTGACCAAGACCATCATCTCTTACATGAGAACCATAAGGACCATGTGCCTGATCTGCATCGCCCTTGGACAGGATCAGAGACACTAAGTTAGAAAGGAATTTAATAGACTCAGAAAGTGACTTGTGTATTCCTGTTCCTAGCAGCATTATTCACAATGGCCAAAAGATGAAAGATGGAAAAACAAAATGCATAAAGACATATATTTGGCCTTAAAAGGGAAGAAAATTCTGGCATATGGTACAACATAGATGAACCATGAGGACATTGTATAAGCCGACTGAAATAGGCCAGTTACAAAAGGACAAATAGTTTAATTCTACTTAGGTGATGTACCTAGAGTAGTTGAATTCCTGGAGTCGGAAAGTGGAACAGAGATTGCCAGGGGCTGGCGGTCCTGAGAGTGAGGAATTAGCTGGGGAAGGTAAAATGAGCTCTGTGATGAATGATGGGGACTTGTACAACAATGTGGATGCCCTTAATGCCACTGAACTATGCACTTAAAAACAGTTGAGATGGGCAATGTTATAAGTACTTCCCCACAATTACAAATAATAATTAAAAAGGAATTTAATAGCAAAAGTAGGCAGACCTTGAAAATATATAACAAACAACCCAAAATATAGCACGGAATTCTATAAGGAGCAGCCAAAAGCCCAAAATGACAAGGAAAAGAGTACAGTGACAAACCAGAAAGTTATGAACATTGCTAAAGAGAGAATTCTGGACTGTTTCCCTCTGAGTCAACAATCTCTTTGGGTGAGCTTCAGGGTAGACTGGTGACTGCTCGGTGTGTAGCATGGGCGGGGGGTCCCCCACACACTCATTCTTTCTCTGAGGGGAAGGAACTGAGCTGTTACTAAGTCTTGGTAATGATTTTAAGTTTGGAAGCCTGAGGAAGTTGATGAACTCTACTTCCTCAAAAAGGAAGGGGAACTCTACTTCAAGAAGGAAGGGGAACCTAACAGTGCTTCTCAATATGGTTACAACCACCGAGAAATATGGCGGCCAGAGATTAACTGTTCTGGGATGGGGCATGGACACAGGTTTTGTTTTTAAAGTTTCTCAGGTAATTTAATGTGCAGCCAGGGTGGAGAACCACTAACCTGGAGAGGGGATCAGCATGAGTGCTGTAAAGAGCCAGACATTAGATCTCTCAGGCTCCACAAACCATCTGGTCACTGTGGTAGCTGCTCGACTCTGCCATTAGAGTGTGAAAATAGCCAGAGACAATACATAAATGGAGGAGTGTTGCTGGGAGGAGAACCTCAACCTCAGAAAGGAGTGGGATTAATATAAAATAGTAGTTTGGGAGTTAAAACCGGGTGAGACAGACAAAAACGGTGCAACCTAAGAAGGGGTTTATAATCTGCATACCATATAAATTTCTTTACAAGGGAGAGAATGTAGACAAGGCTGTAAGAGAAGAAGTAGAAAAAAGGCAAGCCAGAATAGAGGGTTTCCTAACGTAAGGCCTAAGATACAAAGGCTAAGGAGAGGCAACCCTTTAAGGGTGCTCATTTGGTCTGGGTGTCTTGGATCTCACTGGCAGCAGGGACAAAGGACACTACCAATTGAGAGATACATTAAGTAGGCATCTCAGATGGGAGCAAATATGAATGCAGGTGGGAACCTGCCAGGACACTGGCCCACAGCCCTGAGAGTTCCCAGGAGACAATAACAGATGGCAGTACAGGGTTAAGACAGGTTGAGGACCCTGCTGAGAATGAGAAGGTAAACCCCAGTAGGGGAAAAGCTGTGGGAAATGCAACCTGAAGCATTCGTTCCTCTTTGTTGGAGTAGTCTGCTCAGTTTAGTTCTGGTCTGTCAGGAACACAGCAGTTTGGAAGTTCAATGTTTGGGATGTACAGAACGTACACTGAAAGCTAGATGGGGTCTCAGGAAAGAAAGACATGGGAGGCAGCGTCATTGCAAATTTCTAAACTCTGCAGGAAGACAGGTGTGCCTCTGGTCTCCCTCTGTGATCCAGGAGATTTGCACTCCAGAATATTCACCGATCCAACCAATATTTACATGTGCCTAAGAGAAAGAGACTGCCTGTCAACACAAGGAACACGTTGGGGTAGACAGGGAGAAGACAGTGGCTAAGTATGTGCAGAGAAGTGTGAAATCACAACTCTTCCACAAAGGAAAAGCGCTTGGTGTCAGGAGACCTTAGAATGAGAAGGTTGAGCTACTCAAGAAAGTTGCTCGTGAGCCAAGATCTGAAGAATAAGGAGGAGGGAAGAAAGGAAAGGAGCAGGAAGAGCCCTCCAGGAGGAGGAAATGCCATGGAGGGAGGGTCCTGAGCAGGTGTGGGGATGGCAGGAAGGAGACCAGGGCTGGAGCTCAGACAGCAAGGAGGAGCTCAAGTCGACACCTGGCAAGAGCTGCAGGTGGGACAAGGACCATGCGCAGCCTCACAATCCCTGAAGGAGTGTCACTGAACCCAGAAACAATGGGAAGTCATGTTATGATTTTAGGGAGAGCTGGGACAGCAGTTCTCAGAATCAGAGGTGTGTTTCAAGAAGATCCCACAGTGAAGAAGAAGGACTAAGAGAAAGGAAGGGTAAAGGAGTAGATGCAGGGAAACCATTGGTCGCTGGCCTGGGAAACTCCAACTGGAAACAACACCATGAGTGGCAAATTCTACCAATTTAATTTCAAAATACCCACATCCTGGATTCTAGACCATTTATCACAGATTCACTGGATTCTAGACACTTATCACAGATTTATCGGCAAAGGGAAAACTATGAAGCCTTTCTCATTTTCTGTTTTGAGCCCTAAAGACAGATCAGATAGTCTCTGCCATAGGTTGTGGCTGATACCAAACATGGGTCTAGCTCAAAAAGAAAGGGACTTCTGGGAAGCCAATTGCCTCTAGATCTTAAACAGTTGACACCCTGATTACTCTGCTCAGATCTTTAAGGTGTCCTTGAAGTTTGGGAAAAGAATCACATGGTTTTAAAAAAAAACATGAATTTTCCTTAGGTCATTCTCTGTATGCAAAACTCCCTTCGGACCTTCTGGAAGCAAATGGTTATAAAAGCACAGAAGACAACTGGCACACCATTCAAGTGGTCCAAGATCCTGGGTCCTACCCAAACAGCCTTATCCCAAGATAACTGAGACTTATGCCATGTTGGTACTCAAAATTGCTCCGACCTTTCACATACTACAAACTGCTCATGAGAGACCAGTGAGCTATTAAACCTATGTTCACTGATTTCACAAAAGATGGAATTTCAATATAAACTCCAAAAAAAGGTAAAAGGTCTATTTTAAATTTCCGGACAATTACAAGTGAGGCAAAATGCTGCCTTTTTCCAGCTGTATTACTTTTTTGGGGGAAAAAAGCCAAACAGACTTTTCCTCTTTTATGTTTCATATCCAAGCCACAAGCCAGCAAACATTGGTATTTACTCCAATGTTAATAAAAGTAAATTACTTTGTGGTTTTGGGTCATTGGTGTAAAACTTGTGCTTCTTTTAGTTTATGTTATGCACAAAAGTTCAAAATTTTCAAGATGCATCCAGCACCAGTTGATGGCTTACGTATGTTTTTCTATGAAATTCAAGGCATTTTTTTTCAGTTTATGTTTGAATTACTTCTGCCTTACTATGCCAAATGTCTCATGATTCCTGTGGGATTCCTTTTCTCTCTTCTTCTATCATTTGACCTTCATGAAGGTAAATTTTTTTCTTCTTGAGACATCCCTTGGATTGTCATCTACTCAAAGAGGAAGTCAAACTTATGAGTTAATGAAAACTCTCATCTCCAACCGTAAGTTACCAATAAAAAATTTTTTTTTTTTTTCGGAGATGGAATCCTTTTTACAGTTGCCTTTTTATTTTATTTCCTAAAGGATACAAGTCAACTGGGACCAGCACAAACAACTTGAAAAGAACATCCTAGGACCTAATACACAGATGTCAAACATACTGCCCCCTCCCAAATCCATCAAGTCCCCACACCAGATGTTGGGGCTGCACACACTTAAGAGTTCAGCATTCCTTCCAGCCAGCCTTTCCATCAGCCAGATGCTCAAGTCGACAGTTCCCTTTATAATTATTTATCATACGAAGAGAACTCCGCAGACCTGAAGCAGCAGCCCCCCTCAGCAATGCTGGCCAAAATGCTAAAGAGGTCGATGTTCTGCAAGCTGTCCAAAAACATGCTACTGATTTAGACAGTCCTGCAGAACAATCCATCATGGTCTAGGCCCCAATGAAGGGCCGTGAGATGCACATGTTCATTTCATTAGGATCTTACTTAGGTCTGAGCACTTTTCTCCTTTGTGTTTTTAAACTAAGGTAATCATTTCCATGCAAAGCAAAGGGACAACATGTGAAGGGGAAATGCCACTTGGGCTAATGTTTTGCTGATGGCCTTCACAATTCTAAACCCTCAAAAAAATTCTTTTTAAATAATACAGATTAGTCCGAGGGCCTTCCCACTGAAGAAACTCCAAGTTTTCAGGAATCTAATAGAAATCAGGCTCAGTCCTCAAGGCACCCCCGGTGAGCTCCATCTCTGCTTTTGGCTATTTTTGTGGAAAGTTCATCACAGATGTCCTAAGGAGGAACCAGTAAGCTGAGACTGTACTCCTTCGCTCAGGTGATTCGAGGCAGAAGCTATGTGCCAATCAGTCAGTTGGTGCTTGGAATCCAGGGATATTGGTTCCAGGTGTCTCCCAGTACACCAAAATCTGTGGTTGCCCTAGTCCTTTATACCAAAATGTCATCGTTTTTCTAATAACCTTTGCACCTCCTCCTGGTATACTTTAAATTATCATATATTACTTTCAATTCCTAACACCATTACATACTATGGAAATAGTTGTATTATTTAAGGGATAATGACAAGAAAATGCTGTATACGTGTTCAATTAAGATGCAGGAGTTTTTTTTTTCCCCCCCAAATATTTTCCACCCACAATTGGTTGAATCCAAAAAATGTGGAATAACAATTACAGGGGTTGAATATACATCCAAATGAGGCCACAGATCCTCTGCTTCCCAAAGAACTTGCTTTGATGTTCTTTAACTCTTTCTATCCTTTTCTTTTTTTAAGCAAAAGACAATAAAATCTTGCAGCTCACAACTGAACTACACATCCAAGGAGGCAAAACCTCGGTATTCATAGCAATCAGTGTATGCATGCACCCAGCATCGCCAGGATGCAAGTGAGAGAAACACAGCCAAGGGCAAGGATGGTGGAGCCACACTTTCATGCCTTCACACCCCCTAACTATGGGTAAGTCATACTTGAATATCCTCTGCCTCAGTCTCCTCATTCATAAATTGGAGAAATAGAAGGGTGTTTTAGTCAGCTTTTTCGCTGCTGTGACTAAAAGATCTGACCAGAACAACTATAGAGGAAGAGTTTATTTAAGGGCTCACAGTTTCAGAGGTCTTAGTCCATAGAAGTCTGGCTCCATTGCCTGGGGCGCTCAAGATGAGGCTGAACATCATGGTGGAGGGTGTGGCAGAGGGAAGCAGCTCACAGCATGGAGATCAAGAAGCAGAGAGACTTTACTCTCAGATACAAACTATATATCCAAAGCCAGGCCCTAATTCCCACCTTCTCCAGCCACACCCCACCATTCACTTACCAGTTAATCCCTACCAAGGGATTAAATCACTGATTGGGTTAAGACTCTTACAACCCAATCATTTCTTCTCTGAACCTTCTTGCCTTGTCTTACACATGAGCTTTTGGGGGATACCTCACATCCAAACCATAACATAGGGCTTCCCTCATAAAGTTTTTGTGAAGATTCAACAAATTAATAGGTGCATTGGAAATACTAGTGCTGAGGAGAGGGACCTCGGACAGTCACACTATGTGAGTGGATATTATTACTATTTCCACAAAACTACAAACAAAACAGGTTATTGCATCTTGTGCATTAAACACATGGAAGGAAAATAGGAACAAGTGAGGCATTCAGAGATGATTTGTTTATTTGAAAAAAAAATCCAATAGCAATTTCCCATTGGCCAATGTGCAGTGCCTGCCACACAGGTCCTAGGGGAACTGAGGACAGCAGGAAGCTCATCTGAGAGGCATTTCCTGGCTGTCAAGCATGCCACTTTGGCTCTGAACATCAGTCAACTGTGCACACAGAAATAAAAAGGCTTATCTACAAAAGGAAAAGTCAAAAGGACACACCTACTTGGCCACTCAAAACAGCACATAAATGAACCTAAAGAGGGCTTTGAGTGACAGAGGAACTTGGGACCAAAGAAGACTGCTCTTGCTAAGGTCTGAGGTCGAGCTGCAGCATATGGCAGGGAATGCTCTGACAAACTGGGGCTCACGTAGCATCCAAATATCCTACTGTGCAAGAGGAACACCAAAGCTTGCTAGGAGCGACAACAAATCCAAGCTTGTAACCATCTCTTCTCTTTCATGAATAAAGTCACCTAATTCCACCCTGTTGACCGAAATGTTAAACTTTATTAAATCCTAGCTCAAAGCTATAAGTAAGCTATAAGTATAAAATCACATAATTTTAAGACTGGCTAGATGAGCAAACTCCTTCAGAAAGGCCCTGACTCTTGGGCATTCTTCCTGCCTTAGCATGATCCAGAACCTGCCTCCCTGTCCCTTATACTTTTCTTCATAAACCCGTTTATGGCTCAGGGATGGGTTTGTGCCAATCCTTGCCTCATGACCAGAATCCCCTCCGCTCTCTTGTCCTACCGTCTCTGCTCACCCCCCATTTCCTCTGTCCTCCAAACCAAATCTTTCAAAGTCTCTAGGGATGGAGCCAGCACCCCCTCTCTATAAAAGGGCCATTGTTCTAGATTAGACAATGTGTTCCTTGAAGGAGCTGGGTAGTATTTTTAACATGATATATCCAGTGCCCATTGGTGCTGGGCACAGTCAGTGCTCAAAAAAGGTTTATGTAATAGATAAATCCACAGTAACTTCAACTCCTAAAAGGCCTTAGTTCTCAGCATCTTCTATTCCATCTCCACCTCAAACCTCATCACCCCACTCTGAGCAGCAGCTCCTTACCAGTTCTTGAACTCAGGTTTCCTAAGGGGCAGCGTCTGCTTCTCTGACCCCGTTTTACTATGGACACTCTCTCACACCTACTAGATCTACTTTTCATTCCATTAAGGTCTCCAATCACCCTATTCTCTTAACCTGTCGATTCTGCTTTGGCTTTGATGACTTTTATATGCAACTGGGCTTCATGACTGACAATTGCAAATGGAGTTAGCTATATCCAAATTTGCCAAGTTTTGAACCACAGGGTCTACTCTGTCTGTCCCTGTACCCTTAAAGAAAGTCACAGGTTTTTAGTCCGTGGCTCCCCCGCCAAAGTTCAATTATCACTTCCTTGAGGGCAACTTTCACATTTGCATTATGTCCTCGGCTCTAACCAGCTCTGACTCAGCTGTCTAGACCCATCTTGGCATAAACATAATCAGATTCTTCTCATGGTTTCCTGTTGCTTCTGAAAGTGCTACCAGTGTATGTACCATAGTGTCAAACATCAGTGTCTTTATTCTTTTTATTCCCCACCCACCCATACACATATGCACACATCCTTTAGGAATTTTATGGTCTATTCATTTTACCTCTTTACTGAATGGACCTTTCCATTTATACTCAAATGCAGCCTTTGCAATAGCGTATAAACCAGTGCTGTTCAATGGAACTTTCTGCAATGATGAAATGTTCTGTATTTGTATTCTCCAATATGATGGTCACTAGCTACATGTGACTACTGAGCACTTGAACTGAAGCTAGCACAACTGAGACATGAAATTAATTTTATTTAATTTAAATAGTCACATATAACTAAGTGGCAATCGTATTGGACAGTGCAGATATAGTTAATGACAGTTCTGTCTGTGCCAATCATTTGTTATTTACTCTCAGATCCATTTCTTACTTCCCACACCCCCCTCTTGGCTTTACATTGCAGAAGACTCACAGTTCTCAGGTTCCCTTGGCTCCCAGGTAAGATAGTCACTTATGTTCATCAGTCTGTGAGAAGCTTTGGATGAAGACTAGGGAAGAAAAAGCCAAAAGACTCTCCCCTCCCTAGCTGTGCCCCCGGTGGCATCTCCACCTCTCCTCCACAGCTCCAGCTTTCACTGGTCAACCCCTCCCTCCACACTGCCAGGTCCCACCAGAAGACTTCACAAGGGATCTAGCTCCATTAAGTAACCCCAATCGCTGGCCTCAGGTAAAACTACCTCCTCTGTGTCCCCTTAGCTCTAGCAGTCATTAATGGTAAGTCCCTGTTACTGCTAACCTGTGGGTTACTTCTCAGTCCCCTGTTTGATTCTTAGCTCCTATACCATCCACATAGCTGAAATTCCCCTTATCAAATTCCTCCATTGAAATGCCAAACTTATTTTTTTATTTTCCTGACTGAATACTAGCTGATAGACCACTCTAGCTGGGCTTTCCATTTTAACCCTACTCCAAATCATTCACAAAATCACCACTGATAATTGCTGCCATGAAGCAAAGCCATAATTATCATCTTCATCAAAATAATGTATGATATAAAAGTGTTATGGTTTAGATAAGAGGCATCCCCCAAAACTCAGGTGTGAGACCTGAGTTGAGATGAGGTGAAATGATTGGGTTATGAGAGGTTTGACTTAATCGGTGAATTGATCCCCTGATAGGAATTAATTGGGTGGTGATTATAGGCAGGTAGAGTGTGACTGGAGTGTGTGTGTGTGTGTGTGTGTGTGTGTGTTTCCTGATGGCCATATCCTGAGCTGCTTTTCTCTGCTACACTATTCTGCCATGATGTTTTGCCTCACCATGGTCCCAGAGCAGTGGAGGCAGCCATGCATGGACTGAGACCTCTGAAACTGTGAGCCCCAAACAAACTTTTCCTCCTCTAAAATTGTCCTTGTCAGGTCTTTTGATAATGACAGAGAAAATGATGACTAAAACAAAAAGTATATCAGCAATCATCATTCTTTCTACAGTGCAATCATGATATTGGGAGTTTGGGGTAGTACAGCTTACAATAGCCCTTATAATATTCCTTACAATAGCCCTGTGAGATCAGTATTATGATTCCCATTTCATAAATAGGAATAGTGTGGCTTAGAAAGCAACTTATGCAGGTTAAACAGCAACTAAATGACTCAGCATGGCTCAAAAGTTCATAGTTCATTCCAGGTCATACAAATGCATTCCACTCAAGTCTATCATTCAGCGGCTGTCAAGTTCTCCCCATTGTCTCAGCAAAAAGCTCAACTTCCTTAGCCTGTTACTCAAAGAAAACTCTCAGTAATCCAGCTTTAACTGTCTTTCCAATCTTGGCTCCTATGTTCTCACCCAGATCCAAACTGAAGTACCTGCTGTTTCCTTCACAGATGTGATTAGTTTTTTCCCATCTCTATTCCAGCTCTAAGTGCCTCTCAAGATCTCTTCACAATATGATTTAATTTCAACATCATAAATATTTATTAATTGCCTAACATTTCCAAAGCACAGTTCTCTCACCTTTCTCTTACTCCATACTTTATAATTATCACTCATTTAACCATTGCTTGCTTTATATTCTAGTTATATTAGTTTAATATTTTTACTAAATTATAAGGTCCTGAGGACAAAGAGGGTATTTTAAAGATTATTTTTTAAAAAATCTCTCACTGGCATCTAAGAATGACATGCACAAAAATCACTCTTAGTTGATTTGCAGGTATTTGTTGAATTCATTTATTGAGCTCTTCACAAATGCAGCATTATGTGGTTTTCTGGAAAAATAAAAATCAAAGGCCTAGGCTTGGTCCAAATGCTCTGCCTTCACCATGATGTGGACAACTGAGCCAAAATGTCTAACTGCCTGTTTAACTCAGTGCCAATACTTAGGTTTATGATTTAGAGTGAGCCACTTAAACTCCCTGAGCCACTGTTTTCTCACTTATAAAATGAAAATAACAAAACTATTTGCCCCAGTACTATTGGGAGAATTAAATGAGCTATTTATGTCAAGTGCCTAAGATAGTGCCTGGAACATACAAAGTACTCAGTAAATGGTAGTTCTCATTAATATTCTATCACCACTCAATCCAGTGCTATAATGGGTCTGGTAAATTAATTACTTTCCCTAGGTCACGGGAGATAAAAATCTCAGGTCCATTATCCTCCTCCAAGTCCTTTTCTGTCTTCCAGAAAATGAAAAGTGTTTACCTATAAGGCAAGATGATCAAATCTATTATAAGCAGAGTAACGTCAATTAAACCATGAAAGCAAGGTAAAATGATTGACAACTAAGAAGTTAAAATATTTCAGAAATTTTGTCTGAATTGAAAACTATGTGTCAAATAAACCAGAGATTTGCTGTCCCATGGCTACGACAGAGAGCACAGGTGTATTTTCTCTGTGTCTAACCAGTACATGAATTCTGGATTTGTAGATATTGTCATGCTCAAGTTTCCAAGGGGAACTTTCCCTTTGTGTCCTCTGTCTCTAACGGTCTAAGCTCCAGTGACAAAGTCCTCCTCTTCATACGTAGTAACAAAATATTTACCTTGCCCTGGAAACCCAGCCCATATTGTGAGGAAGCTCAGGCTACATGCACTGGTGTATGAGGTATGGATGACAGTCCCACCAAGATCACAGCTGAATGCCAGTTCTGTGAGCAAGCCAGCTTCAGATCATGCCAGCCCCTAACCTTTGAGCTGACCTCACTGATGGTGGGAGGAACAGAGGCAGGCTAGTTTGGTCAGAGCTCCACCACACTGCAGGCCTATGAGTGAAATAAATCCTGCCATTGTTTTCAGCTACTAGGTTTTGGGGTAATTTGTGAAGCAGACATAGTAACAAGAGCAGCTAGTTTATTACCTAGCAATAGGTAATCGATAAAAGCATCTACTCCCTGCCTCTGCCTTAGTGTTTCTATCTCAAAATTTCAGCACTGGTCTGAGAATATGGTCAAGGCCATTCTGAATTGTCTTAAAACTGCATCAATCTGATAGCAAAACAATATCACCTAATTCATTAATTATTACAAGGCATACTGCTTGCTTTGCCTGAGAATTTGTGGTTACTTTTGTTGTGATTTTGTTTTTGTTTTTGTTTTGTTTTGTTTGTAGTATTTGGGGTTGAACCCAGGATTATGCTATCACTTAGCTATACCCCCAGCCCTTTTTATCTTTTTGAGATGAGTTCTCACTAAGTTGGCCAGTCTGGCCCTGAACTTTCAATCCTCCTGTCTCAGCCTCAGAGTCATATGGTTTGCTCTTCAGGGTCAAGAAAATTTTACCAAAACAAAAAGTCAAAAGTAATAAGAAAATTGAGAAAACTTGCATCAAAGAGTAGTAGAGATTTCTGGAAACAATTGGACCATCCATTTTCTTTGCTAATAAAACAATACAATGTGGGTCCTAAAACAAAAGTTGACATGAACCTGAAACATAAGTTTATGAGAAATATAAACCTAGCCTTATTTTTTAAAAAATGGCTATTAAAACAAATGTTGCTCTTGAGTCCTAAATTTTATAAACTCTGACAGACCAAATAAAAGATATTGATCTAGATGTTTCACAGGTATCTTAAGAACCCATGTGCACAAAATATAAATAAGATGTGTGTCTGCAATCTAAGAGCTAATAAAAATTAGAAATAAAGGAATGTTAAAATACAAACTCACTAACTTGACAAGTAATTATACTAGTTTTTCTAAAGGAGCAAGGATGTCTTATATGTTAGCATCATGCCAGAAGGACATCCTTAACACCAAAATGTTCTTCCACAGTAACAGGTTAAAATAGCCACCATGACTAACAAGCCTCCTGACACTATAGACTAACAATTTAGGACTTGAATAATTCACCAAACTCAGAGCATTAAACTAATATGTGTGCTGAGTCAAATAAACCAAGTGCACATTTTTTAAAAATCGTTTTGGAAAGTCTATGAAGCTAATCTAGGTGATGACTAAAGAAATAATACCAACTACCTGGGAAGAGCGAGGGGTTTAAGGCACATTCTTAGAAGTTACTAAAGATCATCTGCATCAACTGACCTTGCATACAGCAGGTCTCAAGCAGTGTCTTCCCCTAATACCCATTCCCAGCAACGTCTCTCCACTCCATCCACTCCAGCCCTACCCTCTCTACGCCTGGACTACTTCCAACTGCATCACTCCTGGCTCACCCCTCTCCTCTTAGGACTAAGGGGAACACACCCAGATGTGGCCAACCAGAATTTGCTCACAATATTGTTTGATGCATTAAATAACAGATCATCCTTTTATCTAAAGCCATACTTTTTAAACACTATAATTGATAGCAGCCTCTTTGTCATCTTGCAGAAGAGCCAGCTATTGTTTTCCTTTTAATCTGGGAAAATTGCATTCTAGAAAATAAACTACACATAAATATTCACAACAGCCAAACCCACAGAGAAATACAGTGTGTTTTATGACCGTGCCTATAGTATGCATGTCAATAACCACAAATAATCAGTCAAAGCAGCATGTTTTCATTAAATTTGGCCACATACACAGAGAGAGAGAGAGAGAATGAGAGCTGTAAAGCCTACAGGTATACATTTTCTGTACTCTCAAAGCATTTGATGCAGAATCAGAGGTGTTCAGGATTTCCATCTTCCATTTTCTCACCAGTGAGCATAGGGCTGTCCTTAAAACACACCTGCCACGTGTCGAAAGAGCCTGATAATCAGATCAGATTCCCAAACGCTATCTGGAAAATAGCTTGCCATGAATGTAGACGTGCCCTGCATAGTTGCTACTCTGCTCTATCTTTAAGAAACATCTGTGCACTGCCCCTAGATATACCACCTTATGGTGCTCAGAAGGCTCTTTGAGTGTGACAGATTTCTCCCAGAGCTTTCACGGGGAGACACACCAGGAGGGGTGTGGCATCCTCTGGCACAGAAGGAACAGCTGGCAGCACCTCCTCCCAAACACACAGCTGTTTGGCTCCAGATGCAGCATCTCTCTCTCTCTCTCTCTCTCTCACACACACACACACACACACACACACACACACACACCTTTGTAAAAGCTCCATTTTCATTCATTTCCATTAGCAAATATGTAAATGTTTTTCAAAAATGTGACCGGATGTCTTTAAACACTTTTTTTATGGGCGGATTAATTTTAGGTTGATTTAATAAAATGGTGACCAAAGAGAATCACTGGGCTGTTTAGTACTCACTCCCTTATTTACCAAACATTCTATCCCAGTCCTGGAAGGGGCTTACGTCGTAGTGAGGGATAACATTCAATAACACTAAATGTGCGTGTCACTGCACATGGTGTTGAGCCATGAAGGGAACACAAAAGCAGCTATGGGAGAGTAAGAAAGGTGAGTGTAGATAGGGGTGGGGAGCAGGAGCTCTGACGTACACAAGGGGAAAGGGGCGGACTGGACGGTGTCTCCAAGTAGCGATATTTAAACTGAGATATATAGGATGAGATATATCGCACACACATGTGTTTCTTTGTCCCTGTCACACTGACAAAGATAAAACAGGACTGATAATCCCAGCACTGGGGCTGGTTTGGGATAGACAAAAAAAATCCTCTTGTTTGCTGCAGACCTTCAAAAGCACCACCTGGCCACCAACCAACAGCCTCTAATAAGTGCACATCTTTGTGTTGACAACACCATTGAATGTCATCAAGTAAGAAGTGTGTGAATGATTTTCCAGGACACACCAGACAGTCAAGTACTCAGGCAAATATTCATCAAGCACGTAAAACCTGCAAGGCCTGGGTACTGTGCATGCCACTAAGATGAGTAAGACCTTCTCTGAGACCTCACTTATCTGTTGAGGGCATCAGAAAAGTACACATGTAGATATGGACTGGGTACTCCTAAAAGAGGGTAACCAAGTCAGGAAATATTTAAAGTGAGAAATCTACTTGAAAGAGATTCAAGAAACATATGACCTCAAAGACTTTATAATTCTTGCTTCCAGGACCATCCAAAAGAAATTATCTCAAATACCCTAATCATGTTAGAAGCCATCTGTGTGCTCCCCTCCATTCTGTGGACACAATTTTCTGTTTTCCATGATCTTCTGGACATTTCTATCCATACTAAATGGTAGGAACTGAAGCAGTTCTGAGAGCTTTTATAGATCAACCATTGTTAGGAGGAGTAGAGAATTTTCATGTTCACAGCATCCCAACGTGCAAGATCACATGTTAAGTCTGTCTTTTTGAAGATATGGCCCTGTGTTAGATTCACAGATTTTCACCACCCACCAGTCTGGCATGAGGTATTTTCAAGCTGGGAGAGCATAGCAAGATAGCCTCCCACAGAGGAGCTTGGGGGTCCAAGGACAATGAAGGGCCGTGGCTGGGAAAACAGTCAAGGTATCTATGCAACAAACAGCTATAATAGAAACTTGGGAAAAGAAACAAGGCCAATCCTTCAACAAGGACTGGGAACAGTTAAAGACATTTAGCCAGCTATTCCATAGCTTTATGCAAATCGACCTTCACAACTAGGAAGTAACTTCAAAAAAGAGCAAAGTAGTGGCAGGCAGTGGTTGCCATAGTGACTAAAGCAGGCTTTTGCCTTTTTGTCAGGTTTTTCTAAATGAGAGGGTGGCGGGAAGAAGTTCTGTGAAGTCTAGCCGGAGCCCAGAGGAAGAGCTAAGCAGGGGCGTTTGATCCTGAGAAGAAAAAGAGAGAACTGATCCAAAAAGCACGCCCTGAAGCTTGTGATGAGGCAAGCTGCAAGTGAGCCTTTTTTTGAAAAACAGGCTGAAGTGGCAGAAGCTTCCCAGCTCTGAGAAATTTGGATATAGGTAAAAGCATGGGGGCAGGAAGAAACTTAGCTAAAGAGATGGCATTTGTGCAGAATAAAAAGGAAGAAGAAAGAAAAGCATGCATTAATTCAACATACAGTGCAGGCAGAAGTTTGAACTATAATAAAGCAAACATCAAGGAACTGCAGATCTCTGAATTGCAAAGGTTTGCCATTCTTCCAGAATGTAAAAAGTGGTTCTGCTCTCATCTATAGGATTTGTGGTGTGATATTAAATGCTGAGTGTTGGTACAACAGGCCAGTCCTCAAATATTCCTGAACCAGCGCTCGGCTGGAGAGGGGAGGACCAAATGCAGGGAAAACCCTCAGGATGTGGAAATGCCAGATGGCACTCCAAGAATCGGGGGTGGGGGTGGACCTGAGTTTTCTTTTGGCCATAAAAATAAATGTTTTCAAATCACTGTGAAGCATTTATTTTTTCCAAGTAACAAGTAATTTTCAAACATCTGAATTTCTAAAGACTAACCAGAAGGTAAAGCAGTAATGAGTTTATTCTTGCAACTTCTTTTCTTTCTGCTTATACACTTCTCTCTGATGAAGTGATAGATAGACCTGAAGTGAATTACCAAGTTTAGAACTCAGTCCATCTTGATATAGGACAATTTTAGACCAATTCAAATATGTAAGCACTCCCAAAGTATATTGAAATGTCCCCCACAACTTTTTTTATAAAATTAAACACTCTGCTTACTATTTCACCCCCTCTACTCATTCAGCAAATTTGCTCTATAGACAATTATCAAGTGCCAACTCTCTGCAAGGCACTCCACTCCATTCCCTTGCCTTCCAAATTTCCTTAACACAGTTTTTCCTGTTCTGATATTATTTCCCAAATATTGCGATTTCCTAAGTACCCCAAACCCAACAAATCTATAAAATTTAATTGATAAAATAGGTATAGGTCTTAAATAAAAAAAAAGAAATATATCTTTTTCCTAATTAGGGAGATTCAAATCTATAGAAATATAGAACATATATTTCAATATATTATATATTCTAAATAAAATGTGTAGTATATATGTATAAATATAATTATATATTAATATATAACAAATTAATAATATGCCTACAACATAAACTCAGTTTTTTATCAATCAATGTCATGAATTGCATTGTGACTACCTCATAATTTACATAACGAAGCCCCAATCCCTGGTACCTCAGAATGTGACCTCATCTGGAAACAGGGTTCTTACAGATACAGCTAGTGAAGTCACAGTGAGGTCATACTAGAGCAGGGAGGGCCCCTAGTCTGATGACACAGGCACACAAGAGGGAGCAGCGTGTGAGCGTGAAGATGGCCAAGGGCAAAGGCCTGGAACAGATCCTCCCCTCAAGGCCCTCAGAAGGAACCAATGCTGCCAACTCCCTCATCTGGGACTTCTAGACTCCAGAACTGTGAGACAATACATCCTGTCTGTTGTTAGAGCCCCAAGTTTGTGGTACCTTGTTACCTCGGCCCTGGCTAATATTATCAATATCCCAACAAATAAGTGCTAAAGTTTGGAATTGCCAAGTCATCCCACCATCTAATCCTGGCTTATTTACCTGGATTTTTTTTTTTTAAAACCGTGATGAAACATGGCATTGACATTGCAAGAATCTATCCTAAGAAGACAAGTGGGAAAGCACAGATTCACGTACAAGGGAAGATAGATTCCATAACACTGTTCGTAACAGAAGAAAGGGAGAGAAAGGAGGAAAATGTAAGCAAGGTACAAATCCAATCCCTGTGGCCTGGAGCTGGATCAGACCAATCCACGTAGAGGGTGTAACCAGGTATGGCTGTTAAAGGGAGGAGAAAAAATAACACCTAACCCGACTTGGAAGAGGAAGGAAGACAAGTAAAAGAAGCAAACCTGAGCATATTCCTGAGACTTAGGAAAAAGTTGGCAGGATAGGGGAAAGGAGAACAGATTCACCCCTTATATCATGGAAAGCACCCAGTGCCAAAGAACACGGCCCAGAGCTCTGCAAAGCAAAAGAAGAGGGCTGGGGACAGGAAAAGGGCCAAAAGACCAACTAAGCCCTCAGCACACTGGGCTGCACATGATAAACCAATGGCCACCAGAATAGTGCGGGAGGGGTGCCATTAAGTCACGGGCTGCATAGCAAAAATATCAGTTTTTCTACCAAGTGCTGAACTCCTAAATGTGCTTGATAGCGTAATTCTATATTAGCATAGTGGCATCAGAAATTTACAAGTGTTATTTCTATTTAAATTGAGGGTAGATGCTGAAAAACGCTTTTACTGAAGAAGTGAGAAATTCAAAAACAGCATGGCGACCACCATTCCAACCAAGGGATGTGCAAGTCCCTCTTTCCCCTTGAGGCTGAGGCTGCAGCTACACCATTAGCCCAAGAAAGGAAGGGTCCGGGATGAAAGGTATGGGATCTGCGTTTCCCTCTGGGGTGACGAAAGTGTTCTCCAAGTGCTTGTGCTGATGGTTGTATAACTCTGTGAATATGCTAAAGGACACAATTTGAACACTTTAAGTGGGTAAAATGTATGGTTCATGAACAATTTCTCAATAAAGCTGTTACTGAAAAAAAAAAGTCTTCAAGAAAAAAAAAAAGAAAGAATTAATTGTGCTTCGCTTGTGCATTGCAAATATTTCTTGTAATTCCCGGGTCAGTGCAGGCCAAGGAGAAAGCAGGAAATATTAGGAGCACTTGGATAAATATAAGAATTTCTTCATCCAAGAGGAAACAGACCAGCATGTGCAGCTGAACTTGAACTTGGAGGTGGAATATAACTTCAGAACAAGAGCCTCGGAAGCTGTGTTCTGTCTTCACATCTGTGAACCGGAGTCGCGGGGCCGGGCCTGCTTGACCTGTCCCATCAGGGCAGAGATTTTTCTAGTCTGGCACAACTAACACAGCCTCTGTGGCTGAAGTTCTAGAAGAAGTATAGGCAAGATGCGTGGTACAGCATGATTGTACACACCCGTGTGGATGGATACACACGGATGCACAAGCACACGCTGGGAACCACACACAGTTTACAAAACAGACGTACCTCTTACCATGCTCTGGCATTTCTTTGTACTGCATTTTTTTAAAATGCTGGTCACAACCCACTGGGTTTATTTCATTACCCTCATAAGGGTTACAACCAGCACTTTGAAAATCAACGTGCTACAGATAAGGAGATGAAACGGGCATTCATCTTACAATGATCTTCTCCACTGATTTGCATTTCTAGGATCTAGAATTAATCCACTCCACAAGAATTTTCCCTCAGTTGAATGAAAGATGTAGCAATTGACATATGTTCTATATTATGAAAAATAGAATTTTAAGAGCACCTATGTAATTCTCCACTCCATTATTTTATTTTTAAAAAAGAGTATTTATTTTCCTTGAAGATTCCATGAGTCATAGTCATCTAGTTTGGATGGACATCACTACATTAGTAAAAATGGCATTCAGCTGCCCAATAATTTTCTTACTTGTTTCCACATAGAGACAAGAGTGATGAGACTGTTAAAGAAGCAGATATCAGTATTTAGTCCAAGTCACCCCAAGTCCCTGTAGACTTCTCTCAAAGCATTATCTAGTGAAATGCAATGGATAGGGTCAACCTTCAAATTTGTCTCTGATGTCTCCATTACACTGATCCACATCAGATTCAATTCTCTTCCCCCCCGCCCTCTCTCTCTCACACACACACACAGTCATTTTTCCTCTTCTTCTCACAATAATTCAACTTCTGAAGTCACTTTGAAAGAAACTGAAAGATCAAGAAAAACATTAGGGAGGTTATCATTTGTCTTTACATAAAGTGTTAGCAATTGGATTTATGTGCAGCTTTCACTAGTTTAATCATAAAAACATGGTTGATTCCTTTAAATTCTTGCTAATTGCCTAAGGGTTCATGTTGTTGTCTTCAAACACTTACTCACACATCCCTCCAGTTGTTCACCATTCCAGAAAGGCTGGAGGATATATGGTATATTAATTCATTTGCTAGCAAGAAAATAAAGCAATCAGCATTCAAAATTCACTTCATTCTAGCTGGGAGCAGTGGTGCATGCCTGTAATCCCAGTGGCTTGGGAGGCTGAGGCAGGAGGATCACGAGTTCAAAGCCAGCCTCAGCAACAATGAGGCCCTAAGCAAATCAGTGAGACCCTGTCTCTAAATAAAATAGAAAATAGGGCTGGGGATGTGGCTCAGTGGTTGAGTGCCCCTGAGTTCAATCCCCAGTATCCAAAAAAAAAAAAAAAAAAAAAGAAGAAGAAGAAGAAGAAGAAGCCTCACTTCATTCTAACTCTTCCCATGCTCCAAATTCTGATTTCTAGAAGTTACGGTTCCAAAAACTGCATATTTGTGAATCTATTAAGATGATCTTCCCTTCCCTGTTGGTTGAAGATCTAGTCTTTCACACATTTTAACACATTCTGTGTGGCATTAATAAGACACAAGTGCAACAGGTAAAGCAATATAAGCCTGAATCCTCTCCACCTGTGGCACTACCCCAACTCCTGCACCTACTGTGCCACCGAATCCCACAGGTGTCATCAGAGCTTCAGACAAGTAATGATTGACAGAATGGAGACCCCCACACACACCAAGACCCATTGAATCTAGTTTAGAATTGCTCCCCTCATCTTCAGATCTGAAAACAGATGGGCAGCAGCCCTCAGGTCCTTTGACAAGAAAGACCTCTTTAGAACCATTGCTCAATGCACTGAAGGCTCCAAACCATAATCCTTCAGGGAAACTTCATTCTGTTTTATTTGAACTTTTAATGCTTTCCACAATTGCAATTCTCAAGGAATTCATTCATGGAGGGAAATAAAACCCATTTAAATTGATATATATTTATCTCAGCCACAAAGAACCAAAGTCCTCCAAAGAGAGCATTTGTTTCACCAAACCATTCTGGGAATGCATCCGGAAAGAAAACGGTACTGCCAAGACCAACAGATAACAAAGCAAGATAGAAAGGTCAGTAGCTACCCCCATCTCCAGAATGCACAGGAACTCTAATCTCAGGCCATCAGAGCAAAATTAATTTCCATTTTTAGGCTAAATAAATTCCATTTGAAAGTAGTATGGAAAGACACAGGTCAGTGGACAGAGAAGGAAAACCTTCACAAACATTTATGCTTTACTTGAGTACCCAATTGGAGGAACTAATTTTAACGACCCACTGTGTTTGTTTTTCCTTTGTAAATATGAACAGTGTGCTTCAGATGCAATTTTACTTGCCAAAAATTTTTTGAAGACACAAATTCCACAGGTACTCCTGATCCTTCCTGCTTTACAGTAACATTCCAGGGGAGTCTCCTCCCAGAAGCCTACCATCGATTTCCACCTAACTTGAGCTTGGGAACACACTGGTCCACCTTTCATGGTCCACAAGTCACCCAACAGAGGATGGACTTAAAAAAAGGCTTCCACAAAATTAATAGACTGGAAAAATGTTGAAGAACCTCTACAGAAGCACAGTGGTTATTGAGCAAGACACTGAGCTGGAAGAAGTTGACAGCATTGTCATTAAATAACCCAGCTCTTTAACCTCAGTCTGGTGGCTGGTCAACATAGAGACAGTGGACAG
This sequence comes from Marmota monax, assembly GCF_021218885.2. Taxonomy (NCBI): domain Eukaryota; kingdom Metazoa; phylum Chordata; class Mammalia; order Rodentia; family Sciuridae; genus Marmota; species Marmota monax. Next base: position 3,170,542 of record NW_026691950.1, on the reverse strand, counting down.
TCAGATTTTGGCAAAATATAGTCCACAAGATTTTTTTATAAAGACTACATCCCTAACCACTTAGAGAAGGAAAGATTATCATAAGAGATACTCAAATCCCCAATGTTGAGCAAGACTGAAAATTCCATTATTTTGATGGCCAAAATGGCCAAAAGGACACTGAGGATTCTCAGGATGCCTCTCCTTCGGGCTGGGGGAACCTCATGTTGTACTTGGCTAGGGTTTGAGGTGTGTTATATCCTTTGTTCCCAGGGCTATTCTAGCTGCTGTGATATGTTGACCACCCAAATGAGAGGTAGAGATTGCCAAAGATGCCGTTGTGTTGGGCAATGGAGGGTCACTACACGCACAAGCTATGAGCTGGCCTCACACAAACCAAGCGGTTCCAGATTCCACAACTTTTCCTTAGGGTCAAGCTCATAGGTTAATATTGATTTTTTTTAAAACTCTAAAATTGCATGTCCTCCTACCGCTTCTCAATGAAATTACAATAACAAACTCAGGCTAAGTACCCTGCACAATATAAAGAAAATACATAAATACATATATATATATATACACATGCGACTCTGAAAGTCACCAAATGACTATTTAGGAGTATCAAAAATAGAATTTTGTGCCAGAACTTAAACTCAAACCAAATGAGTGTCTAAGTTTGGGGGACTATTCAGCCTCCCAGAAACTGGAAGATTGCCTCTGCCTCTCAGCCATCTCTTGCACAGGCTCCATCTCTCTTTAGTCCTGCTGACAACAGCTATCCAAATAGAAATATCAGCACTGCCATGATGACAGAGTCTACCCTGGCAGATGCAGCCTGTTCTAGCAATCATAATTCTAGTCAAGTCTAGTCAGCTTGCATTTCCTTAAGTCTACGGGTACATCCTTTGAGACAAAGCAAACACATAGAAAATGCCTAGTTACTTATTTTAACAGTTCTCTACCCCCGAGGCCAGGCAAATCCTCTTATGTTCTTTGCATGCTGCAATCAGAGGTTCGAAGCACCTGCTCCATGAGTCTCTCTCCTCCAAGCTGCTCCCTGGCTGATTGAGAACATGCCATTTTCTCTGGCAAGAGAGCTTTCCTTCTCCAGGTGTGTATATCCAACGTTTTTAGACAAGAGTTTAGCCAATGCTTATAAATACTGTAGATTAACAGATCGTCATTTCTCCTAGGAAATGATGCTTTTGGATCACATGTGAAGGTTTAAAAAAATACAGCTGCCCTGGCTTCCTGAAATCTGGAAAGCTTTACAACATGAAAGAAGAATGGTTTCATTGGATAATAATCCATCTGCAATAAGAGCAAAGTCCATACTACTATTAAATGTATTTATCCACTGATTCATCTGAATATTCCTTGATTTGCTTTAAATACTATAATCAAATGTTGTTATTTAATTCAACAGAGATTCAGGAAAAGCAATTTAGAGTCTCACAGGTGGTCTGAATTCACTATGTTGGTCTTGTTTGATGCATTCCCCAGAGCAGAAAGAAAAAGCATCCTATATGATTTTTCCCCTTCTTTATGTTGGAGCATGAGACATCACTCCCCAAAAGTGAGACTGTTGCTTGCTAGCTTATGTTTCCATTTAAACAAATCTCTTAACTAAACACACATGAAAAATGATAGGACCCTTCATTTGATAAAAATCTAGCATCAAACATTGGCAGGCAAAGTTTAAGTCACTTCCTGAATTGCTAAACAAACACAAAAAGAATCACCAAACGCATTTTTATGTTTCCTTTCCACTTACATAGCAATTCCTTTCTTCAAATTAAGAATCTTAGTTTTCCAGCTTGAATGACCAGTGTATAATAATCTAATTACATGTGACAAAATGAAGGCAGGAGGGATAGAAGACCTGCGCTCCTTGAACGACTAAAATTCAGTCTGCAATTATTTCCATACTGCATCCCTATAACACGTGTGCTTTTGTGAGAAGCTATATTTGGATTTCTGAGTATTAGAGAGCCTCTTTCTTTGTAAACAGTCAACCCAAATGAGAACAAAAGAAGTTTGTTTGGAAAACACAGGTGGTTTCAACCCATAACAGTGACCAACACCAATGTAGTTCTCAACTATTGCCCAAGTAGGATAGTTAACTGGTTATATACCCCGTTCCTCCCATCACTCATTTGTTTCACGAATACATATTAGAGCCATGTGGATGTCAGAGAATATGCTATACATGTACAAAAGTGCATGGAAATAGATACTGATGGTGAATGGCCAAATGTGTGTCTACTAAAAATGCCTTTTAGCCCAACTATTATGTATAACTAAGATGCACTATAAATGCATTAATTAAAAAATAAAATAAGGGCTGGGGTTGTGGCTCAGTGGTAGAGCACTCACCTGCACGTGTGAGGCTCTGGGTTCAATCCTTAGCACCACATAAAAATAAATAAATAAAATAAAGGTATTGTATCCAACTATAATTTAATAAACAAATAAATAAAATGAAACCAGATGGCTATTTTTTAAAAAGAAAAAGAAAATTTTGGCAGGTTATTCTGGCCCATCTGTCCTCTTATTTTAAAATTAATGTCTAAGAGAAAGAATCATATCTCTTGTTTCATGTATGATCTCCAGTTCTCACTAACCCAAGAGTTTAGGGACAGTAGACAAAGAAGCAAAACTATTTTTGATTCTATTTACTTTCTCTTTCCTTAGTATACCAAAAAAGGGAAAAAAATCAATATAAATACACTAATAAATATTAAAATACTATTAGCTCATAATATATTACTTTATACTAGCAAACCAGTTTTTAGTAGCAAAGCAGATGTTTAATATTAATTTTAAAACAAACTTTCATTCTTGAAGAATGAAAATAAAATCCAAACAAAAAAAGAGGTTATTATATACAACTTTGCCACCTAAGTCCTAAACGAAGTAATACTATTCAGAAGTCAGTCTCTACCAGTTAGAAATGCATTTTTTTAATTTTTTTTTTTTTTTTTTTTTTTTTTTTTTATTGTTGGCTGTTCAAAACATTACATAGTTCTTGATATATCATATTTCACAATTTGATTCAAGTGGGTTATGAGCTCCCATTTTTACCCCATATACAGATTGCAGAATCACATCAGTTACACATCCATTGATTTACATATTGCCATACTAGTGTCTGTTGTATTCTGCTGCCTTTCCTATCCTCTACTATCCCCCCTCCCCTCCCCTCCCCTCCCCTCCCCTCTTCTCTCTCTGCTCCCTCTACTGACATTCGTTTGTCCCCCTTATATTATTTTTCCCCTTCCCCTCACTTCCTCTTGTATGTACTTTTGTATAACTCTGAGGGTCTCCTTCCATTTCCATGCATTTTCCCTTCTCTCTCCCTTTCCCTCCCACCTCTCATCCCTGTTTAATGTTAATCTTCTTCTCATGCTCTTCGACCCTACTCTGTTCTTAGTTACTCTCCTTATATCAAAGAAGACATTTGGCATTTGTTTTTTAGGGATTGGCTAGCTTCACTTAGCATAATCTGCTCTAATGCCATCCATTTCCCTGTAAATTCTATGATTTTGTCATTTTTTAATGCAGAGTAATACTCCATTGTGTATAAATGCCACATTTTTTTTATCCATTCATCCATAGAAGGGCATCTGGGTTGGTTCCACAGTCTAGCTATTGTGAATTGTGCTGCTATGAACATCGATGTAGCAGTGTCCCTGTAGCATGCTCTTTTTAGGTCTTTAGGGAATAGACCGAGAAGGGGAATAGCTGGGTCAAATGGTGGCTCCATTCCCAGCTTTCCAAGAAATCTCCATACTGCTTTCCAAATTGGCTGCACCAATTTGCAGTCCCACCAGCAATGTACAAGTGTACCCTTTTCCCCACATCCTCGCCAGCACTTGTTGTTGTTTGACTTCATAATGGCTGCCAATCTAACTGGAGTGAGATGGTATCTTAGGGTGGTTTTGATTTGCATTTCTCTGACTGCTAGAGATGGTGAGCATTTTTTCATGTACTTGTTGATTGATTGTATGTCCTCCTCTGAGAAGTGTCTGTTCAGGTCCTTGGCCCATTTGTTGATTGGGTTGTTTGTTCTCTTATTGTCTAATTTTTTGAGTTCTTTGTATACTCTGGATATTAGGGCTCTATCTGAAGTGTGAGGAGTAAAGATTTGTTCCCAGGATGTAGGCTCTCTATTTACCTCTCTTATTGTATCTTTTGCTGAGAAAAAACTTTTTAGTTTGAGTAAGTCCCATTTGTTGATTCTAGTTATTAGCTTTTGTGCTATGGGTGTCCTATTGAGAAATTTGGAGCCCGACCCCACAGTATGTAGATCGTAGCCAACTTTTTCTTCTATCAGACGGCGTGTCTCTGATTTGATATCAAGCTCCTTGATCCATTTTGAATTAACTTTTGTGCATGGCGAGAGAAAGGGATTCAGTTTCATTTTGTTGCATATGGATTTCCAGTTTTCCAAGCACCATTTGTTGAAGATGCTATCCTTCCTCCATTGCATGCTTTTAGCCCCTTTATCAAATATAAGGTAGTTGTAGTTTTGTGGATTGGTTTCTGTGTCCTCTATTCTGTACCATTGGTCCACCCGCCTGTTTTGGTACCAGTACCATGCTGTTTTTGTTACTATTGCTCTGTAGTATAGTTTGAAGTCTGGTATCGCTATACCGCCTGATTCACACTTCCTGCTTAGCATTGTTTTTGCTATTCTGGGTCTTTTGTTTTTCCATATGAATTTCATGATTGCTTTCTCTATTTCTACAAGAAATGCCGTTGGGATTTTGATTGGCATTGAATTAAACCTATAGAGAACTTTTGGTAATATCGCCATTTTGATGATGTTAGTTCTGCCTATCCATGAACAGGGTATATTTTTCCATCTTCTAAGATCTTCTTCTATTTCTCTCTTTAGGGTTCTGTAGTTTTCATTGTATAAGTCTTTCACCTCTTTTGTTAGGTTGATTCCCAAGTATTTTATTTTTTTTGAAGATATTGTGAATGGAGTGGTTGTCCTCATTTCCATTTCAGAGGATTTGTCGCTGATATACAGGAATGCCTTTGATTTATGCGTGTTGATTTTATATCCTGCCACTTTGCTGAATTCATTTATTAGCTCTAATAGATTCTTTGTAGACCCTTTTGGGTCTGCTAGGTATAGAATCATGTCATCTGCAAACAGTGATAATTTAAGTTCTTCTTTTCCTATTTTGATGCCTTTAATTTCTTTCGTCTGTCTAATTGCTCTGGCCAGTGTTTCGAGAACTATGTTGAACAGAAGTGGTGAGAGAGGGCATCCCTGTCTTGTTCCAGATTTTAGAGGGAATGCCTTCAATTTTTCTCCATTCAGAATGATGCTAGCCTGAGGCTTAGCATAGATTGCTTTTACAATATTGAGGTATGTTCCTGTTATCCCTAGTTTTTCTAGAGTTTTGAACATAAAGGGATGCTGTACTTTGTCAAATGCTTTTTCCGCATCTATCGAGATGATCATATGATTCTTATTTTTAAGTCTATTGATGTGGTGAATAACATTTATTGATTTCCGTATATTGAACCAGCCTTGCATCCCAGGGATGAATCCTACTTGATCATGGTGCACAATTTTTTTGATAAGTTTTTGTATCCGAGTGGCCAGAATTTTATTGAGGATTTTTGCATCTAGGTTCATTAGAGATATTGGTCTGTAGTTTTCTTTCTTTGAAGTGTCTTTGTCTGGTTTAGGTATCAGGGTGATGTTGGCCTCGTAGAATGAATTTGGAAGTTCTCCCTCTTTTTCTATTTCCCGAAGTAGCTTGAAAAGTATTGGTATTAGTTCCTCTTTAAAGGTTTTGTAAAACTCTGCTGTATACCCATCCGGTCCTGGGCTTTTCTTAGTTGGTAGTCTTTTGATGGTTTCTTCTATTTCCTCAATTGATATTGGTCTGTTTAGGTTGTCTATATCCTCCTGACTCAATCTGGGCAGATCATATGACTTAAGAAATTTATCTATGCCTTCACTATCTTCTAATTTATTGGAGTATAAGGATTCAAAATAATTTTTGATTATCTTCTGTATTTCTGAAGTGTCTGTTGTGATATTGCCTCTTTCATCCCGTATGTTAGTAATTTGAGTTCTCTCTCTTCTTCTCTTCGCTAGCATGGCTAAGGGTCTGTCGATTTTGTTTATTTTTTCAAAGAACCAACTTTTAGTTTTGTCAATTTTTTCAATTGTTTCTTTTGTTTCGATTTCATTAATTTCAGCTCTGATTTTAATTATTTCTTGCCTTCTACTTCTTTTGCTGTTGTTTTGCTCTTCTTTTTCTAGGATTTTGAGATGAAGTATGAGATCATTTATTTGTTGGTTTTTTCTTTTTTTAAGGAATGAACTCCAAGCAATGAATTTTCCTCTTAGAACTGCTTTCAATGTGTCCCATAGATTCCGATATGTTGTGTCTGTGTTTTCATTAATCTCTAAGAATTTTTTAATTTCTTCCTTGATATCTTCTATAACCCATTGATCGTTCAGTAACCTATTGTTCATTCTCCAAGTGATGTATTCTTTTCCCTTCCTTCTTTTATCATTGATTTTCAGTTCCATTCCATTATGATCAGATAGGATGCATGGTATTATCTCTACTCCTTTATATTGTCTAAGAGTTTCCCTGTGACATAATATATGGTCTATTTTTGAGAAGGATCCATGTGCTGCTGAGAAAAAAGTGTAACTGCTTGATGTTGGGTGGTATATTCTATATATGTCAATTAAGTCTAGGTTATTAATTGTGTTATTGAGTTCTATAGTTTCCTTATTCAACTTTTGTTTGGAAGATCTGTCCAGTGGTGATAGAGGTGTGTTGAAGTCTCCCATGATTATTGTATGGTGGTCTATTAGACTCTTGAACTTGAGAAGAGTTTGTTTGATGAACATAGCTGCACCATTGTTTGGGGCATATATATTTATGATTGTTATGTCTTGTTGGTGTATGGTTCCCTTGAGCAGTATGTAGTGTCCCTCTTTATCCCTTTTGATTAACTTTGGCTTGAAATCTATTTTATTTGATATGAGTATGGATACTCCTGCTTGTTTCCGAAGTCCATATGAGTGATATGATTTTTCCCAACCTTTCACCTTCAGCCTATGTATGTCTTTTCCTATCAAATGCGTCTCCTGTAGGCAGCATATTGTTGGGTCTTGTTTTGTGATCCATTCTACTAGCCTGTGTCTCTTGATTGGTGAGTTTAAGCCATTAACATTTAGGGTTATTATTGAGATATGGGTTGTTCTTCCAGCCATATTTGTTTATTTATGTTACTAAACATGGTTTGTTTTCCTCTTTGATTATTTTCCCCCCTTTAGTGTCCTACCTCCCACTGTTGGTTTTCATTGTTATTTTCCATTTCCTCTTCCTGTAATGTTTTGCCAAGGATGTTTTGAAGAGATGGTTTTCTAGCTGCAAATTCTTTTAACTTTTGTTTATCATGGAAGGTTTTAATTTCATCTTCCATCCTGAAGCTTAATTTCGCTGGAAACACAATTCTTGGTTGGAACCCATTTTCTTTCAGTGTTTGAAATATGTTATTCCAGGATCTTCTAGCTTTCACAGTCTGTGTTGAAAGATCAGCTGTTATCCTGATTGGCTTACCCCTAAATGTGATCTGCTTCCTTTCTCTTGTAGCTTTTAAAATTCTCTCCTTATTCTGTATGTTGGGCATCTTCATTATAATGTGTCTAGGTGTGGGTCTCTTATGATTTTGCACATTCGGCGTCCTGTAGGCTTCTAGGATTTGGGGTTCTGTCTCATTCTTCAAGTCTGGGAAGTTTTCTCGTATTATTTCATTGAATAGATTGCTCATTCCTTTGGTTTGAAACTCTGTCCCTTCCTGTATCCCAATGACTCTTAAATTTGGTCTCTTGATGTTATCCCATATTTCTTGGATGTTCTGCTCATGGTTTCTTAACAGTCTTGCTGAGCTGTCTATGTTCTTTTCAAGTTGAAATACTTTATCTTCATTGTCTGATGTTCTGTCTTCTAAGTGTTCTACTCTGCTGGTAGTATTCTCAATTGAGTTTTTAAGTTGGCTTATTGCTTCCTGCATTTCTAGGATTTCTGTTTGTTTGTTTTTTATAACCTCTATTTCCCTGTATAGTTGATCTTTTGCTTCTTGGATTTGTTTATGTAGTTCATTGTTGAAGTGATCTTTCATTGTCTGATTTTGCTGTCTGATGTCTTCCTTGAGACTCCAGATCATCTGAAGCATGTATATCCTGAATTCTTTATCTGACATTCCATCTGCTGCAGCTATTACCTCTTCTAACGTTGAGTTGACCTGCAATGCTTGTGGTCCTTTCTTTCCTTGTCTCTTCATACTGTTCGCGTTCCTTTCTACTTGGTGAAACTGTTGTGCTATGGAATTTTCCCCCTATATATTTATATTGGTCTTGTATAGTTGCAAAGTCTCCCTCGCAGGAGCGGGCGGCGGCTCTGTCCCTCTGCGGGCCGCTAGGCTTGTTCTGTCGGTGGTCACAGTTCTGTCTACTCTGCAGGCGCAGGCAGCGGCACTGCCCCTCTGCAGGCCTCTGGGGCTGTACTGCCAATGGGTCGCAGGTGCGCCTACCTTGCAGGCGCGGGGGGGCGGCTCTACCCTTCCTCAGGCCACTGGGCCTGTTCTGTCTCTTGGTTGCAGGTCTGGCCTGCTCTGATGGTGGTCACAGTTCCGTCTACCTTGCAGGCGCTGGGGGGAGGGGGCGGCTCTGCCTCTCAGCAGGTCGCTGCTCCTCTTCTGCCGGTGGGTTGCAGGCCCGCCTACCTTGCAGGAGTGATTGGAAGCTCTGTCCCGCCGCAGGCCACTGGGCCTTTTCTGTCGGTGGTCACAGTTCCCCTACCTGGCAGACGCGGGGGGTGTGGGGCGGCTCTGCCCCTCAGCAGGCCACTGGGCCTGCTCCGTGCATGGTCACAGTTCCCTCTACTTTGCCGGCACAGGGGGAGGGGGCGGCTCAGCCTCTCAGCAGGCCGCTGCTCCTCTTCTGCCAGAGGGTCACAGGCCCGCCTACCTTGCAGGAGTGATTGGAAGCTCTGTCCTGCCGCGGGCCCCTGGGCCTTTTCTGTCCGTGGTCACAGTTCCACCTACCTGGCAGGCGCGGGTGGTGGGGGGCAGCTCTGCCCCTCAGCAGGCCGCTGGGCCTGCTCTGTGCGTGGTCACAGTTCCCTCTACTTTGCCGGCGCAGGGGGAGGGGGCGGCTCAGCCTCTCAGCAGGACGCTGCTCCTATTCTGCCGGTGGGTCGCAGGCCCGCCTACCTTGCAGGAGTGATTGGAAGCTCTGTCCCACCGCGGGCCACTGGGCCTTTTCTGTCGGTGGTCACCTGGCAGGCGCGGGGGGTGGGGGGTGGCTCTGCCCCTCAGCAGGCCGCTGGGCCTGCTCTGTGCGTGGTCACAGTTCCCTCTACCTTGCCAGTGCAGGGGGAGGGGGCAGCTCTGCCTCTCAGCAGGTCGCTGCTCCTCTTCTGCTGGTGGGTCGCAGGCCCGCCTACCTTGCAGGAGTGATTGGAAGCTCTGTCCCACCGCGGGCCACTGGGCCTTTTCTGTCCGTGGTCACAGTTCCACCTACCTGGAAGGCGCGGGGGGTGGGGGGCGGTTCTGCCCCTTAGCAGGCCGCTGGGCCTGCTCTGTGCGTGGTCACAGTTCCCTCTACCTTGCCGGTGCAGGGGGAGGGGGCGGCTCTGCCTCTCAGCAGGTCGCTGCTCCTCTTCTGCCGGTGGGTCGCAGGCCCGCCTACCTTGCAGGAGTGATTAGAAGCTCTGTCCCACTGCGGGCCACTGGGCCTTTTCTGTCGGTGGTCACCTGGCAGGCGCGGGGGGTGGGGGGGTGGCTCTGCCCCTCAGCAGGCCGCTGGGCCTGCTCTGTGCGTGGTCACAGTTCCCTCTACCTTGCCGGTGCAGGGGGAGGGGGCGGCTCTGACTCTCAGCAGGCCGCTGCTCCTCTTCTGCCGGTGGGTCGCAGGCCCACCTACCTTGCAGGAGTGATTGGAAGCTCTGTCCCGCCGCGGGCCCCTGGGCCTTTTCTGTCGGTGGTCACAGTTCCACCTACCTGGCAGGCGCGGGGGGTGGGGGGCGGCTCTGCCCCTCAGCAGGCCGCTGGGCCTGCTCTGTGCGTGGTCACAGTTCCCTCTACTTTGCGGACGCAGGGGGAGGGGGCGGCTCAGCCTCTCAGCAGGACGCTGCTCTTCTTCTGCCGGTGGGTCTCAGGCCCGCCTACCTTGCAGGAGTGATTGGAAGCTCTGTCCCACCGCGGGCCACTGGGCCTTTTCTGTCGGTGGTCACCTGGCAGGCGTAGGGGGTGGGGGGTGGCTCTGCCCCTCAGCAGGCCGCTGGGCCTGCTCTGTGCGTGGTCACAGTTCCCTCTACCTTGCCGGTGCAGGGGGAGGGGGCGGCTCTGCCTCTCAGCAGGTCGCTGCTCCTCTTCTGCCGGTGGGTCGCAGGCCCGCCTACCTTGCAGGAGTGATTAGAAGCTCTGTCCCACTGCGGGCCACTGGGCCTTTTCTGTCGGTGGTCACCTGGCAGGCGCGGGGGGTGGGGGGGTGGCTCTGCCCCTCAGCAGGCCGCTGGGCCTGCTCTGTGCGTGGTCACAGTTCCCTCTACCTTGCCGGTGCAGGGGGAGGGGGCGGCTCTGCCTCTCAGCAGGTCGCTGCTCCTCTTCTGCTGGTGGGTCGCAGGCCCGCCTACCTTGCAGGAGTGATTGGAAGCTCTGTCCCGCCGCGGGCCCCTGGGCCTTTTCTGTCCGTGGTCACAGTTCCACCTACCTGGCAGGCGCGGGGGGTGGGGGGCGGCTCTGCCCCTCAGCAGGCCGCTGGGCCTGCTCTGTGCGTGGTCACAGTTCCCTCTACTTTTCATTTTTTTAATTTTTTATTTGTTCTTTTTAGTTATACATGACAGTAGAATGCATTTTGGTAAATTGTACATAACAATTTACCAAATTGTACAATGGAGTACAATTTATTCTAATTAGGATCCAATTCTTGTGGTTGTACAAGATGTAGCGTTATCCTGGTTGTGTTTCTAATACAAGGATAGGAAAGTTATATCCAATTAATTCTATTATTCTTCCTTGTCCCCTCTCCCTTCTCTTCCTTTTGTCTAATCCCATGGACTTCTATTTTTCCCTCTCTACCCTCCCTTGTTTTGAGTTAGCATCCACATATCAGAGAAAACATTTGGCCTTTGGGTTTTTGGTATCAGCTTATTTCACTTGGCATGATATTCTCCAGTTCTGTCCACTTACCAGCAAATGCCATTATTTCAGTCTTCTCTAGGGCTAAGAAATATTCCATTGTCTATACATACCACAATTTCTTTATTCATTCATCTGTCGAAGGACACCTAGGTTGTTTCCATAGCTTGACTATTGTGAGTTGAGCTATTATAAACATTGATGTGGCTGCATCAATGTAGTTTGCTGATTTTAAGTCCTTTGGGTATAGACCAAGGAGTGGGATAACTGAGTCAAATGCTGGCTCCATTCCAAGTTTTCTCAGGACTCTCCATACTACTTTCCAGAATGGCTGCCCCAATTTGAAGTCCCACCAGCAGTGTATGACCCATACCTTTTTCCCCACATCTTTATCAACATTTATTGCTACTTGTATTCTTTATAATTGCCAATCTAACTGGAGTGAGATGAAATCCCAGCATAGTTTTAATTTGCATTAGAAATGCATTTTTAAAATATCTGTGAAAGATCCTGTTTCTAATTTGTTTTCCAAACCTCATGCATATATTAGATTTTGAGGGTGGGGAGGAAGAAAAATTCCAAATATTTAATAAAAATTCCACTCCCACCTTCATTTTCCCGCCTATTAAAACCAAGGCACAATAATGTCTTTACCAAATCAAAAGAAAAAAAAATGACAGATTAGTGTATGAGAGAAAACGCCCTCAATTTTTAAGTCTTTCCTCATAGAAACTCAAAAATGAGAGGGTGGGGGGATTGAGTCAAGGAAACTAGAACAAATACTAGTAATTTTTAAAGTACATTAATTAGATCTTTACTTAAGATATTATTAATAGATTTTATTAATGAAGAAGCTGTTCAGGTCTTAATCTCTCATTAAAATAGAAGCAAGTTTCATTTTTCATTAATTTCTATAATAATTTAGTTATGCATTTCCCTGTCTTCTCCTGTAAATTAATTTCAATTCAAGAGGGCAGCTGAATTTTAATCCCTAGCAATCCATGGTGTCCTTGGCTTTCCTTGGCAATGACATGATGGAAAGATGCACAGCACAAGGGAAACAGACCTCCACACCGTGACACAGAGGTGACACCTAACATGAAGGAAAAGAGAACTGTGAACAATGAGAGTCAAAACGTAAGATCAAACTTATTATTCTGCCATAAAGTAGTACATAGCACTACTAAAGACTTCTGAGAACTTTATTAATTTCTTTTATACCGTGTCAGCATAGAATTGGGTCAGCCAATAGACAGTGTTTTTCTTTTCCTTTATTTTATAGAACCCAAAATTCCAAAATATTGTTTATCGTCTCTTAGGCTGGAGAAACTCCATATTGTGCCTTTTAACCAACTCTGGCTCACATAATGAATTGTTCTGCTAAGTATAGGCAGTTTTCACACTTCTGCCTAACAGGTTCTATTTTTGTTGAAAGTATCAAAGTGAAAAATAGTTTAGCAGGATGTGATTTTCCTATAGAAAAACTATCCTAATTAGATGTTAGTTTTCAGATTAATTTGAAAACACTCAGAAGTGGGCTAGGGTTGTGGCTCAGTGGTGGAGAGCTTGCCTAGCACTGAGTTGGATCCTCAGCACCACATAAAAATAAATAAAATAAAGGTATTATGTCCATCTACAACCAAATAAAAAAATTTTAATTTAAAAAAACACTTAGAAAACAAAATTACTACAAATGCCCTATTAAATCACCTATAAAGAATATAACTGCATGATCAATGTGATTCTGCAACCTGTACACTCAGAAAAATGAGAAATGATACCCCATCTGATTCAAATGTATGGTATGTCAAGATCATTGTACTGTCATGTGTAACTAATTAAAACAAATTAAAAAATAGAATATAAATGAGCATTAAGTAATAATTTCTTAAAATTGTTAGTTATTGCTATGGTTTCGGTATGTCCCTCAAATGCCTGTGTTGGAAAACCAATCCCAGATTTCATGTGTTGATGGTGTTTGAAAGTTGAGCCTTTGGGATATAATCAGAGGGATGAAGCCACCCATGATGGCATTGGTGGCTTTATAACAAGAGGAAAAGAGACTGCAGCTGACACACCTACTCCGTCTCTCTATATGTGATGTCCTCTGCCATGCACCAGAAGAGCCTCAGTGGTGGCCAAGCAGATGCCAGCGCTGTTTTTTGACCCACCAGCCTCCAGAACTGTGAGCCAAATACACATCTATTCTTTACAAATTACCCAATCTAAGGAATTTTGTAACAGCAACAGAAAATGGATTAAGACAATAATGAAGGGCAAATTAACAAAAAATCAATACTAACGTTTATTTAAAGATTTTTAAAAATGTCTACTTCTTCCCTTCCTCTAGCAGCAAAGTACAAAGTATAGGAGTACTGCCTTAATCACGAAGCAGCCAGCAAAGTGCAGAGGCCACAGGAAACGCTAAGTCAGATGAACAGATCATCAGGTGAATCAACAAGGACTTCCAGAGAAGCTAATGCAAGGATGGATGTTCTGGCATCCTCCTCTTCCTTAACTCCCCTCCCATGTAAGTTTTGCTGTAGGTTTTAGAAATCACTGGGTGTTTCTCCTGAAGGAGGCTGCAATGCACTCCAATTTGACTGGAGAGCAATGACTCGGGTGTACTGAATGAGAGCGTGGAAACCAAGCCATCTGTCAGCTGGAGGGTTTATCTTCCACATATTCAATTTTAGACTCCTAACTTTCTCTTCCTTCCAACATTTCTCTTCATTCAAAGGAATCTGGCTTTTTCCCTGGCATGTTCTCACCACATCCTTACACCAAAGCAGAACTACTTAGTAAAGTATGATCTGTGAATCAGTCATCACCAATCCATGACATCATAACTTACAGGGAATTAAGATGCACATTTAGAAACTTCTGAGGCAATTTGGCCAGTTCCAAGACTTCCAAGCATGGGATCAAAGGATTCAACTTGCTGAGCAAGATATGAATCTGTTCAGATGTTGGCCAACAGGACTGGGTGAGTTGCAGATGATGATCACAGCATACTAATCATGTACAGTCAGCCCTGTGTTACAATAGATTGGAGTTTTTTTTAAAAAAAGAAAAACAAAACAAAAAAAAATGTCTTTCACTAGATGGAGTCAGATAGATCCAGGTCTGAGTCCCTGCTCTACCATTTAGCTGAGCATTTACTTAAACTCTCTGAACTTCAGTCCTCTCATCTGAGCAGCTATAGATAAAAGAGACTGAATTTCTGTTAAATGAGCAGTGCCACCCTCATGTCACAAAACGAGCGACTTCGGTATTGTTCAACACCAGGGTCAGTGATGTACTTCAGTATGCTATGGATGTGATCAGCTGCACAGCTATGTTGAAAAAAAAAATGATAGTTCTGGGCAATAGTTATCCTGTCACCAATCCATGATATCCTAAATGATAGGGATTAAAACAAATGCTCAGCACCTTCTCATACCCCAGGTAGAAGATATTTTGGAAACAAATTCAGGGCACACAAAACTGGATATGGATATGATCATCCCGTGGTCACTGCAGGGTCCTGATTTAACCACGTGTGACAATTCACTTTGGGCCATGGTGAATGCAAAAAATTCTAAACTCCATCCAACAACAGCCAAAAAACCCAAAAATAGCTTTCCCAGACTGCTCTAATGACTTACAGTCATGAACATGGACAAAGGCTGAGGTCCCACAGAATAAGGGGGAGTGTTGAATTTATGTGGCAAGTAGAGGAAAATACAGGGATAACTTCAACTAGTGCATAGGGCCATTCTAGCCACTCTGCAAATGAAAAACAAAAACAAAAGCCTTTTCGCATGACTGTGAAACCACCTGCAACACCCTGAGCACAGGATCTGGCAAAAGCTGATAGCAAATACCAGTTCCCTTTTGATCCTTCCTATGCTATTTTTTGCCTGTAAGACTCTGTTTTAATTCTTTCCGCCTTGATTTAAGTTAATTCCATTACAGAGTTTCCTTTCTATCTGGTATAAATGCCAGCTGGGTGGAAGCCTAACGATATGTCAGGGACACTGCTCACACTGGTTCTGAAGTTTTTTCACCCTCAATCTGCAGGACAATCAGCGACAGTCCTCAAGGGACTACTGGCCCAAAACAGGAAAGCCCCATAATGCCAGGACTGATTTATAGCATCTGTCATCAAGCTCCAGCTCAGGCTCCTTGCACACTTCTGGCTCCTGTTTCACTAGTGGAGTGAGGGGGTCACTTGGGTCACACAGGACCTTACAAGGTTTCTGGGGAGAATAAAGGTTTTTCTGTATTCCTTCCTTACAAAGGCAGCTGATCAGCACCACTGTCTAGACATGCGAAGATATTTTTCATGGGCCCAAATAGGTTGTTTTTTTTTTTTTTGTTTGGGTGTGTGTGTGTGTGTGTGTGTACGCATGCATGCACGTGTGTGTACGTGCATGTTTAAGTGAGAAAGGGATTTTCTTTTATTTTAAAGCATGCACCCAGCTACCCAGTGGCTCTTCTGCAAGACCTTCTTAAGATTTTTTTCTTTTTTTTGGTATCAAAACTCACATTCAGAAACAATGGGGCATGACAGAAGGGATCTGAGCTCCGTAACAGTGTGTGACATATTACCTAGGGACTCTGGAGATGGCTTTCCTTTTTAGATTAAAGGATTCACTGTTCAGATAGGAAGTGCAGAACACCAGCCAGGAGCTTTGCATCTTTACTCTGATTTTCCACTTTACAATAGAGGTCCTTATGGTTTTTTTTCCCTACTGGCTCCACACTTCTAACATATACCCAGACACTGACCAAATCCTAGATTCCTGTCCCCCGCAACTTATTAAGTTTCCACGGGCATGACCAAAGCCTATGCACACAAATTCAGAAATTTCTGAATTCCATTTCCTGTTCTGACAACATCCCTCACATAGATTGCCTTGGTGCCATTATTTTAATTATTTTACATGCCGCTTCTACAATCCTGATGATAAAAAATGGAAAAGCTGTTTTGTTGGAACTCAAATAGCACAATGACAATATTAGGAAAAAATCTCTCACAGTATTAACTGGCGCTCAAAAATCATCCTTAATACAAGCTGCTCCCAACATATGGACATTATTTCCAGTGACCCAGATTCATGGGCAAGGCTCTGAGGAAACCTGCAATCCCCATCCTCCAGTGGGGACCACTACTCCCCTTTTCTAAGTTAGGAAAACTCAATGAGAAGTGTGAATGTCCAGAGGTGCCACCTCTACAGGACAAAGACCTGCAAATAGTGAGCGATTTGGGACCCAGGTATCTGGATATAAGTCAGGAGACAAAGGCTCACAGCACCTCCACAGTGAAACTCCTGTATCCTAATTTATAACCCAGAATGTTTGGTGGTGTTTTCATTTTTGCTTGTTTTTTGTTTTGTTTTGTTTTGTTTTGTATGGTGTTGGTGTTTTGGTACTAGGTTTTGAACTCAGGGGCACTTTACCTTAGAGCTACCTCCCCAATCTTTTTTTTTAATTTTTTTTTTTATTTTGAGACAGGATCTTCCTAAGTTGCTTAGGGCCTTGCTAAGTTTCTGAGGCTGGCCTTGAACTTGCCATCCTCCTGACTCAATTTCCAGAGTTGCTGGGCTTATTGGTATGCTCTATGGTGACCAGCCAGAATGAATTTTTTCATAGGAACACAAAATTTAAAGAGATTTTTCTTGTGACTCTGTTAACCTTATTAAAACTAAACTTTATAAAAAAAATTATAAGTAAATTGAAAACTCCCTATGCCATTAAATGTGCAGCAGATAGGCTATTCTGGTTATTTCTTAAGGAGTCAAAGTCTTCACAAAAGGATAAGTGGTAATGTAAGTCATGTAGGGACATTTCTTTTCATATTAGTTCTAGGAAGGACCATGTCAATAAGCTGCTAAAATACAGGACTCTGAAGATAGGATTTTTGAGATCCTGAAAGCTCACACTCTATATTGACTTCTACTTGACACATTCCATTTGATACATTTGCAAAGACCACCCTCTTGCATGATGTCCCCAGAGAGGTTCTCTGTGGCTCTAATCCAGGTTCAATCATTAACCATTCAACCTGGACAAAGCTATTGAACTTTGCTCCCTAGTCCTCAATGTTCTTATTTATCAAAAAGAGAGAGATAATATCTTACTAGGAGAATGAATGGGGAAAGAATAAAGTTAATTCTAGCTTTATTCTGCATTCAGATGAGCAGAAATGGTATCTTGAAGGTTTCTAAGTGACTTTGGCTTGCGGGTGGAGGTGGGTATTCATTTCCAATTGCTGCCATAACAAGCTACCAGTTAAATCTAGTGGCTTAAACCATGAGTATCTATTCTGTTGACAGCTCTGGAGGTCAGAAGTCTATAGTATTTCTTCTGGAGTCTTCAGGGGGGTGTTTCTTCTCTTTTGCAGCTCCAAGAAGCCACCTGCATTCCTGGGCTAGTGGCCCTTCTTCTACCCTCAGAGTGCACACTGTAGCACCTGGTTCCATCACCGTATCTCCTTGTTGCTTCTGACACCCATTTCCTCTTATAAGGACCCTTGTGATTACACAGGGCACACTCAGGTGATCCAGAATAATCTCCCCCATCTTTGCTTAATCGCTCTGCAAAGTCTCTTCTGCTATTGAACATAGTCAGAGGATCCAAAGATTAGGTGGTG
This sequence comes from Marmota monax, assembly GCF_021218885.2. Classification (NCBI taxonomy): domain Eukaryota; kingdom Metazoa; phylum Chordata; class Mammalia; order Rodentia; family Sciuridae; genus Marmota; species Marmota monax. The sequence goes on along the minus strand of NW_026691950.1, from coordinate 3,152,733 downwards.
AACCTATTGAGGGAGTCCCTGTTTAGATTACCTGATGGAGGAAGATCTAATTGTAAATAAATCTGGCAAATATTGACTCCAATGCAATAAATTAAACAGCTCCTGAAGACCCAGTCTTTTTTGACATCATGCCCAGTCACTCAGACTTCTTGCCTTCCTCCTGCTCATCTTCAAGATGAGAAGAAAGTACATCTCCATTATCATGGTGACATGGGCGAGCCCAAAGCAGATGACTTTATTCTGGATTCTGGCTTCCATTTACTGCAAAGTGGCTAATCTGGGCTGCTGTGTGGCCTGGTGACAATGGGATCCAGACAGGCTAGATCTCCAAGCCTGGATTGTCCATGAGCATCTGCAGCTGCTGTCCACAGCTTGTGGTCAAGGCTGGGGGTGCTGCAGCCAGCTCTGGGTCTCATTCTCCACCCAGTTCCTGATCGAGGACATTAACTCAACTACCCTCTGAGTCTTCCCTTCAAGTAACTCAAGAGCATCTGGCTCCTTCTGCCACCTCACAAAAGACTACAGAGAACTGTGAATGCATCTGGGACTTCGCTCCACCTGACCTCACCATTCCTTCTCTTCTGTGGCCATGCTCCCCTTCCAGGCTGGCTTGAGGTTACTCCACACAGCAACCCCTGCCCAGAACCCAAAAAAGGGAATGGCTCTGCCTTTGGTGTTTCCATCAGTCTCTGCCCTCAGGACTCAGGTCCACCTGGCTAATTTTGGTATCAAATCTCTCCTTTCCTGAAGCACACGCTACTCCACCCATCCAGAGATAAAGTCTATTTCCCTACCCTTGAATCTGGATGGAGTCTGTGACTTCTTTTGACCAGCACAATATGGTGGAAGTAAATGCTGGGACCTCCAAGCTTTGTTTGGTTGTTGTTGTTGTTTGTTCATTTGTTTGTTTTTGCAGTGCTGAGGATCAAACCCAGGGCTTTGCACATTCTAGGCAAGTGCTCTACCACTGAGCTACATCTCACACACGCTTAGCTTTAAGAGGCCTGGAAGCTTCTGTTTTCTCTCTTGGAAGCCAGCTACCTAAGAAAGCTCAACTACATGAGGCCACCATTTTAACAGGGAGCCCAAACTCTCTGGGTAGAGAGGCCATGTGGAGAAGCACTGAGGTCCCAGACATGTGAGAGAAGACTACTTGGACCTTCCCACCAAGCCCAACACCAGCTGAAAACCAGGAAGAGCAAGGCAGTCAACTCATAAAATCTTAAGAAACAATAGATTGTTATCATTTGAAGCCACTAAGTTTGGAGAGGTTTCTTGTATCACAATAGGTAACTAAAGCAATCAGAAAAAGCAAATTAAAAAAAAGACCTATATGTCCCCCACAAAATGTGATCCCAGCAATGCAATGGTAAAGCAGATATAAAATTATCAAAATGTAGTCAGCAGCCAATTCACCAGAGGGCAGACTCATTTGCAAGGGTTTTGTTGTGCTTTGTTTTTTAACTAAATGTGCTCACTCATTTAATTCATCTGTAGCCAAAGAACCATTTAGACTACTTTTTTTTTCTTCCCCAATTAGCATGCAGAGATTTCCCTCAAGGTTAAGAGAATGTGATATGCAAAGTCACCGGGACCACTGTCCTGAATAACAAACCAAAGTCTTTTGACATCAGTGAGAAAATTCCTCAAGAATGCAAAGGACATAATGCCAATTGTTAAGTGTGAAATTCCAGGGTATTAACCCTTCCTGAGATGCTGTCTTATTCAGTTTTATTCCTGGTTGATCAAAAGGACCGTGAAACTAGATTGGAACATTATGCTCCAGACTCTACTGCCTACCTAAAAAACAAATTATAATAGGAACTTGATCCTCTTAAGATCTCTCATATGTCCTATATTTTAGCAACCAGTTTTTAAGACAGGAAAGATCACTATCAATTAAGAATGGTATTCAGCCAAGTAAGTCTCATAATTCAACGCAAAAATCCCAAACTATAGCTGTCCCCCTGGGCCTTGATGTTTACCTTTGGAAATGTTTTTAAAGGGAAAACTAACAATGAAGCCATGTACAAGTGATACTATTCCAAACAAGGACAGAGGACCTCTGGATTTAGTTACCAGGCCAATTTGTTTAGAAAGTTGTCAGGGGTGAGAAAAATGAGAGAGTAATTCAGACAGGGAGGTGGGGGCTATTTGTTTTTCTAGTTCCATCTTTACCTCTTGACTTCTTCTCTTTATTAACCCTCCTGTTGCAGAAGCAGATGAGAGACAACACATCCATGAGATCCAAAGTCACAAATGCAGGGTTATAGGAAAGCTAGGCTCTTGTGTTCCAAGGACAGCAACAGTACTTATATTTTAATGCCCCCCCCCCCAGAAGAAAAGTTTAGAGTGTACAAAAAGCTAACAACACACCTTGTTATTTTCAGCTGTCACAATCAACCGACTCAGGACAATGTTCACAAAGCATCATCAGCCAGGAACATGACCTCCCAAATTTGAACTCAAACTTACCTGCACAGTAGAGCTCAGTGGAGAAAAACAAGGCATTTTGAAGTTGAAAGGGTCTGGATTCAAATTCCAAAAGGAGCACTTTCTAGCTATGTCACCTAGAAATAATATTTAACTCCCAGACTGCATTTCCTCATCTGTAATATTTTAAACATCATTTTAAACCTTGCCTAACAAGGTTGAAGGAAGATTAATTATGGTTTTATATGAAAAGTGAAAACTTCAGTTAGGTACCAGGCACACATTAGTTGCTGCAGTTTGGATCTTTAATGTTCTCCTGGAGGCTGGTATGTTAAAGTGTTAGTCCCCAGAGTGGTGCTACCTGGAGGGCAAAACCTTTTAGAGGTAGGCCTTGTGGGTGGGAAGTCCTTGAAATCACCAGGGTTGTATTCTTAAAGGGGATTGTGGAAATCTAGCCTTTTCCTTTTTTTCTTTTCCTCCATCATGCACTCCCACCATAATGTGCTGCCTCACCACAGGCCCAAAGTAAGAGGGCCAATCGATTATGGATGGAAACCTCCAAAACTGTGAACCAAAATAAACCTTTTCTCTTTATAAACTAATTATTTCTGGTACTTTGTTATAGCAACAGAAAGCTAACTAATACATCAGTTATTCAGTCAGTGTTATTATTAAAATTATGAGTTTTTGTTTTATTTTCCAGTAGTAGTGACACCAACCCCCCTTAGCACTTAATCATTGCTCACTAAGGAATCACCCACAATTCATAAGAGCATAAGAAAAGAACTTAAAACTGAATGAAAATAGAGAATCTGTTCTATATAGAATCCAACAAACATATGAGGAGCAACATGAACGGAGGAAAAAGCAGACCTGTCATAATTAAATAAGATCTTCGTTGAGTCAACTGTGTCTGCAACTGCCAGAGGATTCAAAGTCTGTTTTGTTCTGTTGTTGTTGTTTGCTTTTTAACTTTTGTTTTTGTTTTTTGGCCAGTTCATGAAAAACTGATTCAGCTAAAAGCCTTTCGCTACCCTGATTTTATTCCCAGGAGGCCTTTAAAAACCAGTAAACATTGAGCCAACAGGGAATACTTATTGGACACTTATTACATGTCAAACATTGTTGGCATTTTATATGAGTCACACTTAACTTTCACAAGAAGCCTTTGAAATAGTTATTGAATTCATCTTACTGAGAATGAAAGAGATGGAAAGAGATTAGGTGACCTACCCAAAGTTCTACAGGTTATAAAGGGTAGGCCAAGATTCCAGCCCATATCTCTAGATTCCAGAACATCTGCTCTTTCAACCAAGGAGAGGGAGGTGGTGTGCCTCAAGGCTTTGAGAATGTCCCCTGAATTTTGCAGAGAAGAACAGGAAATGGATTACTCAATCATTTTTCATTCCATGTCTAGACTCTAGGAAACAACCCATCACCCACTAGGAAGCAGATGAGAAGCACGGGGCTGTGAACCCTTCACTGGACATGCATCTGAGGAGGGTGGAAAAATAACAATCTGAGCATTCAGTTGCAGATTAGAAGGTCAGCACCAACTTCAGACAGACTCTGAGATTTTAAGTGATGAACTTACTTGTGTATTGTGTAGAACTGCTACTTTCCATTATGAAGCTATGATCCTGGTCTATTTCCAGTTTCAGCACTGAAAGAAACATGGGGCGGGGGGGACGGGGACCAGAAAACCAATTGGCTTTCAATGGAATTCTGTCTGAGTTTTAAGCCAGCATGTAATAAAGAAGTTATTCTCTTTAGGCACACTCAACTTTTAGACTGCAAACACATGGCAAAAACACAAAAAATGGTGTTTCACATATAATGTTTCGAAGAAAACCCCCCAACTTAAGTAAAATTAAGAAAACCAATTTTTCTTGAGCTGATTAAAGTCTGAAGATTATTTAGTAGCTATTTGTAACTTTCAGAAAATAATTATAAACACTGGAGAAATGGGACAATAAGGGAGACATTTCCAATCTTTTTTTAAATATAGAGATGGTTCTAAAATGATTTATATTTTTGTGATTTATAAACCTGTTTCCCCAAAACTAAATTTGTCAAGGTCTAGAACATGCTCTGCCTACTCATCTTTACGCCACCAGCATCCATTGAAGTCATAGTGGGCATTAAGCTGTTCACCAAATTATTTCCAATTCAATTCCCTCCAAGAACATGAGAGGGTTGTGGTTCCCTGTGGTTCCATGCCTACTTGAAGTTAAGCATGACTCTTCGGTGTGCCCTGAATTATCTTCATTGTCTAGTAAATGAACACAAGTGGCAATAATATTATTTTCATATACAAGATCCATATAATTCCCATCATATAGATAAAGCATGATTCACCAGGTTTCTTTTTCTTCACTTCGCCATTGGTATCTGGCAACATTCCAGATGAGGAAGGCTCCATCAACCTGTATCCACAGGTGAGGTCTACACAGAACCAGCCCTCCAAGTGTATGTACCGTAGGCAATAAAGAAAACTTTGTTGTTTTAACAACTGAGATTTGGATATTACTTGTTATGGCAGCACAACCTAGCACATCCTGAGTGACAGAAAAACAACAACAACTCTGAATGAAACTTATACGAAAAAAATATAAGTACAATGACAACTTCCACTGACATCATCATTCTTCTTTCATAATCTTTACAGGTTCAAATTTATACCACAGCCTGATATAAACATTAAGATAACCAAGTTGAGTATTTGTTTGAGCACAGCATGATGCTACCAAATGCCAGCATCATTTCTCAAAAACACTAAAAGAGAACCGACTGCTTACATATCTTATGCCAAGATAATAAGTATGCTCCTCAGAAATGAGTATCTTTCACTCAATGGCTAAACTCAAGTAAATTTATATTCAAGTAACCCTAACCCAACCCAAGGGTCAGAGTACTAGAAGCAAAAAAAAAAAAAAAAAGACAAATGTTACTTTGTAGAACAGGAATATTTAAAGAGCCCCCAGGGAAAATGAGAACAATAAAGCAAACCAAAAACAAAAACATACACTCCAGAAATGGTGTGCAGATGGACTATATAATATCAAAAATATGCTACTGAGTGAGGCAGAAAGAACTCAGCACAGCCATGTAAGTAAGCACTCTCCCTCTGCTTGAACACATCTGGAGGATTTGCACCTGCTATTTATGTTGCTGTACACAGCTTCCTTCCTTCCTAGGCAGAGAGACGTCAAGTGACAAGGTCATTTCATATGCAACTAGGAAAGGGAGAAAGTCAGCAAAAATTAAGAGATGGAACCAAACGCCTGAGAGAGGCAAGGAAGAAGATCTGTAAGAGACCCACACACGTCTTCAGGCATCTGTGAGCAACCATGGAGTGAGTCGACAGGGCGCCCCCAACCCCAGCCTGGCCGGCAGTGACGCTCTCAGTTTCTCACTCCCTCTCAGGATGTGATGTAGATACTGGGTGTGAACTCTTCTTCAGTCCTACCTGGAACTAGAGTCTGGCCTTTGCTCCCAGCATTCCACTAAAAATAGGAGCTAGCCCATGGGGTTTTGGAGTTGGAACACACCTCTCAGAATATTGCATGGACCAGCTGTCACCTTTTACAGATGGGGAAGTTAAATGGCTCACTTAGAGTCACATATCCAAATAATTACAAGCCACTTAAGATCTCCAAATGGATGGATTTATTGTCTGCCTTTTGATCCTCAACCTGCTTTCTGTCTCGGCCACTTCTGACACCACCACTATCAGCTCATCTCACTGAAATTAGCCTCTTCCCTGGGACTTCTTGATACTGATCTCTCCTCTTTCTCATTGCTTCCTTTTTTAGTTATTTAACAAATATGTCTATGGTACTTACTCTTAAGTGCTTTAGAAATATTAACTTATTTAACCACAATAATATGGAGTAGCTAAAACTCTTATTCCCATTATACATGAGGCCCATGAAGATAAGCAACTTGCACAGGGTCTACAGCTATTAAGAGGCAGAGGATTCAAAACCAAGCCAACTGGCCTCAGCCAGAGTTCACAGTCTTAATCACTACCTTGTGCTGTCTCTTTCTAAAGCTGCATCCCCTTCTCTCCCAAGATTAGAAAGTTCACACTCCCCAGCTTTAAGAGGTCACTTTTGAGGATCTCAATTCCAGAAGAATCTGTCAAGCTGTTGGGACCACCCAAGGAAAACTGCTTATTATTCCCCAGCACATATTTGGAGATTTTTTCCCCCTAATTGCTCAATACATACAAGGGAAAAAGAAAACCAGTAAATGATTCTTTTTACCCAAGTGGACTCACCATTTGGTGTGCAAATAAGGTGAGGAAATGGAGCCGAAGGGGAAAATGAGAATAATAAAGCAAACCAGAAAACAAAAGCATACATTCAACAAAATGTGCACAGAAGGACTATAATATCAGAAATACGCTTTTGAGAGTGAGGCAGGAAGAATTATCTAGCCCCAAGGACTACACAAGTGGAAGGAGTTAAGTTAAAGATAAAGCAAAACCTGCACTGAATTCATCAGGAATGATTGATTGAAACTTAACTGGGAACTCATTTGTTTGTACAATCTAAAGAAGGAAAGAGTCCTGTTTTGGTAAGATAACCTTGAGTCTGGCTTCTGTCTTATTTTTGTTGTGTATTTTTGTAATTTGGGGTTCGAATGAGCAGGAGTGCAAAGGTCTCCTGGCAAAAACTCCTTTGTTAAAATCCAGAAAAACAAATAATCAACACTGATGTTTTGGAACAGGCTACAGCTGCCTTGCTTTCAAACATATTACCTTCCACTTCTTCAAGGAAATGAGCACACAAAGGCTTCCAGAATCGTCTGACCCAGGGGAGGTCACGGCACAGGACCAACTGATTTCTTTTCTAAGACAGGGAGAGGGCAGTAGGGTAGAAAGGAGGAAATGAGCATGCAGACTGATAAACACAAAGCTGCACATTCTCTTGACCCCCAGGCAGAAGGAAAACAAAATCCATCATTTGTGAGCTTGAAGACAAACTGTATGTGGCACTTAAATACACACATGATATGGCCTTCCTTTGAGTCAGAAAAATGAACAGTTCATATAGGCACACCCTAAATAGTTTGTGGTAGAAAGAAGGAAAGGCAAGAAGAGCAACAGAAATTCTCAAAAAATTAAACTGTCTGTAGCCATCAAAACTGGGCGCGGTGGTACATGCCCGTAATTCCAGCGGTTTGGGAGGCTAAATCAGGAGGATTGTGAGTTCAAAGCCAGCCTCAGCAACTTAGCAAGGCCCTTAGCAACTCAGCAAGACCCTGTCTCTAAATAAAATATTAAAAAGGGCTGGAGATGTGGCTCAGTGGTTGAGTGCCCCTGAGTTCAATCCTCAGTACCAAAAAAAAAAAAAAAAAAAAAAAAAAAGCCAAAAAAAAAAAAACACATCTCCCTCTCTAAACTTTCCAAGAAATACTCCAATGTAAAATGATGTCGTCTGGCCACTTTCTCTGATTACCAGATAAAATAAGGGTGTACTAATATTCATTCATTCACTGACTTATCCAACAAATCATATGCCTCTCTCTGTTCCCAAGAATCACGTGAGGTACTAGAGATAGACAAATACAGGTCTGAGCACATCTAATTTAAATATCTGAAACGCTTTAAGATCTGAAATTTTTGAGTGTCTACATAATATAACAAGTGAAAAATTCTACACCTGACCTCATGTGACAGGTCACAGTCAAAAGGCCAGTGTGTAACATTGTTTATTCAGTGTCCTCAAGGGGAAAAAAAGATCCTCCCAACTCCCTCATCTGGGAATATGCAAACTTAATTTCATGCAGAAAATCATTTTAAATGTTTTATAAAATTACTTTCAAGCTATGTGTATAAGGTGTATATAAAACATAAAAGAATTGTGAGTTCAGACTTAAGAAATCTCCCTGTGTGTATATGAATACACCTAACTATTTAAAAAAAAAAAAATCTGATGCCGGGCACAGTGGTGCACACCTGTAATCCCAGTGGCTCAGGAGGCTGAGGCAGGAGGATGGTGAGTTCAAAGCCAGCCTCAGCAAAAGCAAGGTGCTAAGCAATTTGGTGAGACCCTGTTTCTAAATAAAATACAAAATAGGGCTGGGGGTGTGGCTCATTGGTCGAGTGCCCCTGAGTTCAATCCCTGGAATCAAAAACAAACAAACAAAAAATCTGGAATCTAAAATTTTATCTGATCCCATCCATTTCAGACAAGGAACATTCAGCCTGTATGGCCACATCTCCATCCATGGCCTCAGAGTGCTGAGAGTTAGCTGGAATTTTAGGCACATGAAGAGGATGTTATTTTATGTTCCAGGAGAACAAACGAATGTATTTATTACCTAGACTTGACCTGTAATGATTATTTTAGATGCAAGGAAAATCAATATCAATTCCTCCATAACTGTGAACTATAAACATAAGGGCCTAGATTTTTCCACTAATTTCAACAAGTTTGTTTACAAAGACCAGTCAAATTATATCAGGAATGGGGTGGCTCTTTTGAGTAATAATGTTTCCTTGCCAACCCTAAGTCGAAAGGGAGAGTCCCTAGTAGGAAATAACAATGACTGAATGGAAATAAGTACAGTACATACCAGATCCCATCTTTCCTCAAATAGGAAAGTTAGCAACGTGTAGAGAATCCTCCAAAGCCTGGATTGTCTGAATTACTCTAAACATATAATATTCCTAATATAAAATTTCCAGGCTAAAGTTACGATTCATAAATTTCACTGAATTCTCCCATGAAACATATGTACTACTATACACACCTATCATTATTATAAAGAAGAAGGTAGAAAAACGCTTCTTACATTGGTACCACAAAAAGAACTAAGACTCACATGGAATCTTACAGGAATCTTTTCACTCTCTCAGATTTCATAGTTAAGCAGCTTTGGTTTCAGATCAAAGCCACTCCCATGCATATAAATGTCTTTAAAACAGCAGCACCTCAGACATGTGCTCAGCTGCCCAGCAACCCCAGTTCTCCGAAACAGTCATGAAGCTGGAAATTTAAGTGTCTGCATATGTGAGCAGAATCCCAAACAGAAAAGCCCCCAGCAAGAAGAATGAAGAAGAGGCAATGTGTTAGGCAACGGTTTCAGAGATTAGCAACGGAGTGTTCAAGCCAACACCCACAGACACACCAAGTGTAGGGGGGAAAGACATCTAAAAGGAGAGACACTCAGTTAAAAAGTACCAGGCAGAAGAGATAGCAGGCAATGGATATAGACGTGGGGTGGGAGGAAAGAGACCCCGTGAGAACACTGAGAAGTGAGGGTAGAAATCAAGACCACAGCAAGGGGTGTTAAAAAAAAAAAAACAGTCAATGGGAACGCTTCATGGGATCAAGACCCTTCTCAGACATGAAGCCATTAGAAATCAGTCTCTGTATCAAAAACAAGCAAATGACTCTTTACACTCTGTTCCATGTTCAAGATTTTTTTAAATGTTCAGAAGAAAAACAGATATGTTCTTCTCAACTTAAGAATTCATTTGTACCAGTCAATGAGCAATGCTGTATTCTTTGAGCACTGATAAAGGAGGAGAGGGACCAAGAGTGGCTAAGGCATGTGGTTGGCAAGGGGAACATTTTCACAGTTGAGAGACAGAGCTAATCAGGATCTAACACAGACACCCAGAGGGAAGACCAAAGAAGAATTTTCCTCTTTGATTGTGGAACATAGAAGTAGTACAGATTTCCTGCAGGAAACAGAAGATGAATGATATCAATAGCCACTCCATCTGACCCAAAGGAATCCAGTTTTTAAAAGGCAGACTGGGCGACAGCTAACAGCGACACAAGCAAGAAACCGTTTCAAAGAGCAACCATCAACCACAATTCCTTATCCACCATTCCAGATGCTCTGAAAACTTAAATCTCAAATTCTCTGAAAATTTAAACTACGCTGTTTGGTGAAAATTCAATAAGTGACAAAACCTGATCTGATGATAGATTTGTCTTTATTTATCTAATGTGAATAACCATAAGTTTCATTATCAGAAATAACAATGTGTTTAAATTTGGGCACTGCTACTAGACAAGTATGTTGTATGTACTGTATCACTTTTTTTTTTTTTGTACCAGGGTTTGAACCCAGGGGCACTTAAACACTGAGTCATATTCCCAGCCCTTTTTATTTTTTTATTTTGAGACTTTCTCACAAGTTTGCCTATAGTCTTGCCAAATTGCTGAGGCTGGCTTTGAACCTGCAATCCTTCTGCTTCAGCCTCCCAAGCCACTGGGATTAAAGGCATGCACCATTGCTCTCAGCTTGACATTTTTAAATCTGGGAAATTCTGAAATATGAAATGTATTTGACCTTAAGAGTTTCAGATAAGGGACCATGGATTTACATATGGTAAGATTACTTTAAGCAGCCAATGAAAATTTAGGGAAAAGAGCCTTTAACTTTTACCTAGGTTCTGTCATTCAACTGACATTTTAAGAGCATTCACTATGTGCCTGGTACTAAGCTAGATGTTGATTTATTTCCAGAAGTTCTTAAGTTGATTTTTGCCTTATATATAAAACAAGGTCAAGAATAAGAATCAGCATAAGTGCTTAAATTGTTAACATCATGTCATGTTACAGGGAGAGAAGGAGGGCGGGAAGGAGGACTCTCTGTATCATAAGCATAAGGCATTCTAATACACCTGGGTTTTTTTAAGTATATAAAAGATATGAGTTATAATCATATCAAAATGACAGGAAAAGGGGCAGGTGGAAAGAGACTGCACGAATCACCATATATGTTTCTACTTATTCTAAAGCTGAGAACATGGCTCACAGAAAAGAGGAACCCTGCAACTGGCCCTGCCAACCCAACAACAAGGTGCCCCTGCAGCTTCATGATTTTTCTATAACTCACCTCCACCTCTCCACCAAGCCACTACAGTATTAAACACTTATCTTTCCCCACACCCAATGCTTTAACAGCATTTCAGCCTAAAATTTAACTTCACACTCAACCTCATGCAAGACTTCTCCACAGCAATCAATCACAGAATATATGATCTGTTCTAGGACTTAACACCCTGCCTCCCCCAACACATACACCTCCCTCCTAAGCTGTAGGATTTGGGAAGGCAGGAACTTTAGGACCCAATTATCTAACCTCCTCTGACACAGAGGACCGTTTACCAACTTTGTCTGAATGAACCGAAGAACTTAAGTGAAACTGAGAAACAATGTCTCAGTAAACTTGCCATACTCATTCAAACATTGTTATTATTTTATACCTAATTTAACAATGTGTCAAAGAAAATACCCTGCACCCGGATTCACCGATTTTTATTGGTTGCTTAAAGTAGTCTTATGAATTAAAGATCCATAGAGCCTCACTTGAAATCCTTGGTACCATATACGTTTCACATTTCAGAATTTCCTAGATTTTAAAGTTACTTCAGTGCACATATCCCACATTACATAAGAGAATGGGCAGGCCTGCTCTTTACACTCACTTTGCAGTTCTGAAGACTGATGGCAGAAAAGGGAACAGAGGTGGCATGAAAAAAAAGGGTGGAGAAAACAACCATCTCCATTAAAGCAGAAATCAAATGTATTACTAGAAACTAGTAATAAAACAGTCCATGAATCACACTGGACAAAAAATGACTACAGTACCACTACTACCAATAATAACATATACTCTATACTAGGCATTTAAGGCTCACAGCATCCCAAATATAGATACAAGCCTCACTTTCAATTTTACAGATAAGGAAACTGAGGATCAAAAAGGCAAAATAACTTTGGTAGCTTACTCAGTTAAATACCCACACAGGATATTTGATCAAAACCAAGGAAACTGAATCAATGAATTAAGTACTATTCACTCAGCTACATATCATTGGTTAGTAATCGGGGGGAGGGAATAGGTATAGTGGGAATAATATGAATTTTTACTGCCAGAAGAAACTGGGTTTGAATTCTAGCCCCACCAGACATAAATGCATGGCTATGAGGACAGAATTCTGTAACTCTTCACCTTCCCAGAGTAAAAGAGGGTGATTGAGCCAGGCATGGTGATGCACTCCTGTAATCCCAGTGACTCAGGAGGCTGAGGCAGGAGGATTGCAAGTTCAAAGCCAGCCTCAGCAAAAGCAAGGTGCTAAGCAACTCAGTGAAACCCTGTCTCAAAATAAAATACAAAATTGGGCTGGGGATATGGCTCAGTGGTCAAGTGCCCCTGAGTTCAATCCCTAGTACCCACCCTCAAAAAAGTAGTTAATTTACATCCACCTCACTGGATAGAAAGTAAGAAAAGTACTCGATATGGATTCCCAGTTAACATTAAAATGTTTTTCCATTATATATATATGCCAGGTTATGTCCATGTTTTATTTAATTCTTACAAAAATCCAAGAATATATAGACACTATTATAAATCATACTTTTAAATGTATGTGTTTATTCATTCATTCGTTCATTTGTTTATTCTTCCATGTTGGAGATGGATCCCAGGGCCTTGTGCATACCAGGGATGTGCTCTACCCCCGAGTCACATCCCTAGTCCCCAATCTTACCTAATTATGAGGAAACTGAGGCTTAGAAACATTAACTACTTATTCAAGGTTACAGAGCAGCTCTTCTTCCTTTCTTAACCAAGACTCTGATCTAAATAGAAAGAAAATGCCCATGTTTCCTTTCCTGGAAGAATTTCCTCCCTGAGAACATGTATATGGGAGGGTCTTTCTAATTTAGATATTCAGTGGCATTTTCCTGACTGGTCTTCATCAGGTGATACCCACCTATATCAGCAACCCAGTCTCATCTAAAACCAAGTTAAAATCATCTCCCAGTGCTGAACACAATCTATATTCACATACTTGACTTTCAGAAGACTTAGATTCAATTTAAAATATAAACAAAATAAGGTCCCATGAAAGTTAACTATCATGTCCCTGCTACAATTGGAAAACCCACATTAAGTAAAAGAGATGGTTGGTTTTATATTTCTAATATAAAATTTTAGGAGAAAGTACAACCATCACATCCAAGACATTTGGTACAACCAGATAGTGTGCTGCCTCAGTAAAATTAAGTGTTTGGTCCTGAATGGCTGATGAAAATCTGTGGCTCTGTACAGGTTTTATTAAAGCAGGGAAGTGTTTGACCTTCATAATCCCCAATCTCTAACTCCAAACAGACACCGTCTGCCTTCATGCATGTTCATGGGAGCCTGAGGTCACCTGGGTAATTGCAGCAGGTCGGTCTGGGCTCTCTGAGTACATTCCCCTTGGTGAACTCTCTTTCCTCCTCCTTCGGAGAATGCTCTGGAAGCCCACAACTCATTCTTTCTTCTATATCTCCCAGTGGACTACAACCAGGGCTTCCCATCTAACCTCCCACCTCCATTCTGAATCAATATGCCAGTGCTATCCTCAGGGATCCTCAAGATTCACTTCTTACCCCAAGAAAGCATACTTGTGTTTAATGCAAATCATTTTTTGCTCATTTGCAAAATTCATTTTAACAGTCTTTTGATCATGCTGGTGTGTGCCCCACCCAGACTTCATGAAATTCAAATCATTCCATTTGTTGATAGCTATAGTCAAAACCAAGAGGATTTCCCTTAAGCAATTACCCTTAGAAAGAAAAGTTATGGCTTCAGGCCAGTTCACAATTTGCTGGCTCTGCTCTACTTCTCCATATTATACGGACAGTGTCGGATGCTAATGTTAATCAAACACCCTTGAATGTAGCCTTCACGGTCTTCCTATAGGGTTCACTTGATGCACTCAGGTGTCCACATGTGAATCCTGCCCTACCCACCAGATCCACACAGGAAAATCAGTGTTGCTACACTTTTAGCTTTTTAAATCCCACACTAATTATTCTTCCATTTTCTAGTTCTTTCTTAAAGCTTCTTCCCACTTCTGAAAAAATATCAAGATACATCTTTTTTATTATTAAATTTGTCCTCAAATAATTTTTATTTAAAAAATTAATTTAAAATAATGCAATTGGGGTTGGAGTTGCGTCTCAGTGGTAGAGTGCTAGCCTAGCACATGTGGGGCACTGGGTTCAATTCTCAGCACCACATGTAAGTAAATAAAAATAACGTTCTATTCCAACTAAAAATATATTTTTAAAAAAATGCAATCAATGCCCATTGTTCAGGCAATGTCCAGAGAGAAATTTCAGGTATATTTGATGAAGGACAGCCACTCTGGGAAAAGGCTATCATTTAATTTTAAAAGAGAAAATGCTCATTCTGAAGTCTACATTGCTACTTCATCTTTTTAATATTTTTTTTAGAAAGAGAGAGAGAGAGAGAGAGAGAAAATCTTTTTTAATATTTTTCAGTTTTCGGTGGACACAACATCGTTATTTTATTTTTATGTGGTGCTGAGGATCGAACCCAGCGCCCCGCGCTTGCCAGGTGAGTGTGTTACAGCATGAGCCACATCCCTAGCCCTTAATCATATTTTTTATGGTTTTACACACAATAAAATTCTTTACACTGCAATATTGAAAATACCAATTCAGTCTTATGCTCTTCACATTCCTTATATAATCAATGGCATACTAAAAATATCAATGAAAGTATTACCAAGAGTCATTTCAAAATAATTGCTATGCATTTCAGTTGCCCCCACAGATACTGTGTTATTACTAGGATCTTATTTATTGATAGTGTTGGATACTAATGTTAATCAAACACCCTGAATGTAGCCTTCACAGTCTTCCCTGTGGGGTTCAGAATAATACTTTCTGAGTTAATGTTTTAAAATTACAGCCAAAAACTATTCAACACAAGGAAAATTCAAAAGAGTACTCAGAATCAAGAGGCTTGTATTTAGATCCTAGCTCTGCAAATCTGATCACTGAAGCCAGCATTGTAACCACTTGGGCCTCAGTTTTATCCTGTATAAAGTCTTGTTCATGCCCACACACTACTCATAGTATCCTATAGATCCTCACAGCACTCCTATGAGGTGTACTCTGATCCCTACTGGTTCCAAGGGACCCAGACATAGAGTAAAGTCTATATTAACCAGGGTCTTACAGCCAGTGGTAGTACCCAGATGCAGCCCCATGGAAGTCTAACATGAGAGCACCTAGCCCTTAGGCATTATGCCACTCTACTTGGGAATGCCACTTTCGGGCAAGCCCTAGCAATCCCCAAGGTTGTTGTAAAGCTCAGAGATCCAAGTCAAGGTGTTAATGCTATACAAATGGGAGCATTCTCTATTGTTATGTTATGAGACTAAATCTTAAACTGCAGTTTTTGAAATGAGGTCTGCAAGAAATCCAACCAGTAAGAATAAATGCAAATTGGCCCATATACAATAAAACGTGCTTTCTCCAGCATTCTTGCAGTGAGGAATCTCTGTCCTCCAGCACTTGGCAGCCTCAAGCTAACACCTGCCGTTGAGTCTTCCCAGGCCAGAGCCATCTCTTCCACGCTCTGCAGTGCAGAATTGGAGGATTTCAGCGGAGGACCTGCCAGCCATGTACACATACCTCAAGAGCCTCCCGAGGCTAGCACGCTGGCCCTGCCTCAGCTTCCAGCATCTCACCTCCTCGGGGAGGAGGACTCAGGCTCTGGAAACCTGAGGCATGGTTCATGGAGTGGATCCCCTGGTCCAACCCATCCATCAAATAACTAATTCAAGCCAACTCCTGAAATCAAGCTGGCAAATAATGAAACATAATCAACCCCACTGGTAATCTCCAGAGGCAGAGCCACATTCTAGCCTCATCTTGTTTGGTTCCAGACCCTAAATCCAAAGCCTGGGTCCAACGGATCTTTCATTCTGGCCTCCAGGACCTGCAGCTTTTCATACAGATGACATGATGACTACCTAAGAAATGTGAAAAATTGGAGGGGACATTTTTAAAGCCCTTGCTATCATAATTTAAGGCTATTATGCACCCCCGCCCCCAAGCACTCTTCTGAGCATTCTTGCATGTTGCTGCCATCTATCCCAGCCAGCCTTGAGGGAGGCATTATCATCTGCCCGCCTGCTGCTACTTCCACATGGGAAAGCAGATGCTCCCAGGTCTGGCTGCCAGTCTCTCCCACAGTTTCTCATTATTCAGGCCTCAGCCAAAAGGTCAATTCCATAGAGACACTTCCCAGACCACCGGCCTAAAGGCAGGAAGCTCCCCATTTGTATTTCTCAGCGCCTTTCTCTATCACATTATCTTGTTCAGCTTTATTCAGAGGATGTAAAATTATCTGAAAGTCTTCTTCCACCTATTTATCCTCTGTCTTTCCCCACTGGAAGGTCAGTTTCTAGAGAGGAAAGGAAATTGTCTGCCTGGTTCAAAATCGTATGTTTGATGGTAATAACAAAACTGTCAAAGGATATCATGTAAGTATGTAGGGAAGGGGAGGGAAGAAAGAAAAAGAAAAAAGAAAAAGAAGGAAAGGGAGGGAGAATGAGGAAAGAAGAGGGGACGAGGAAATGCAGAGCCCTCCTTGGACTTCAGGAGAAAGGCTTATTGAAGGCATTCTGTCTTAGAAGCATGTCAAATCCTGAGCCTTCACTGAGGAAGGTTGTGAAGTAACTGGAAATTCAGAGGAGAAATGTCTTATGTCATTCTGAAAAGATTTTAGTGTAATCCTTTATGAAATGCGAATGACTTAAAACTCCACAGCCATTCAGACACCTCGTTTTATCACTGCTAACACTCAAAACCTCTGGATATCAAATATATGTTTGCTCTCTGGTTAGAAATTTCTTGCTCGTTATCTCCATACTCTCCCAACATGCATGCTTCTCTCACTTTCTCTCCTCCCTCTCCCCCAGCATACACACACCTTTCTCTCTCTCTCTCTCTCTCTCTCTCTCTCTCTCTCTCTCTCTCTCTCTCTTTCTCTCTCCATCCCATCAACCCTTTAAAAGCCTGAGTTGACAGAGTTTCATGGTCACAAGCAGCATTCTAAAATTGGAATTTGGCTGGGTGACCACACACACTGGCCCTGGAATTCAGCAAACATCTGGGCCAGCGAGTGTGAGAAAGTTCTGTGGTAACAGAAGTTTCTGAGGCAACTGTGAGAGCTGGAATCTCACAGGCAAAAAGGTACAGTGTGGGCCTAGGAGCTGGGAGGCAGGTCGACCAGATGACAGGAGATGCAGCACGTTCCCTGAGTAGAGCTCCTAGCAGTGAGGGTTGGAAGCCATTGACTTAGCTGGCCCATCAACACATAGTGACAGACTCCTAAAGCAAACCTGGACCTTCTTCCAGGACTGCATATGGTAGACCAGGTTCCCAGGACAACTGCCTAAATAGCTGCTCCCCTGGTTGAGGCTCCCTCCACCCCAGGGGAGGGGAGAAGGTAGCAGATTTAATTAAATTTTATGACTTCCATCTAATCTGGAATAGAGTCGTCTGGTATATTAACTTTTTAAAAGTTCAAGAATTTGTCCCTTAATGGAAAGAGACATGTGCCAGCTAGAAAGCTGTAGTCTTTTTTAAAGTCACTGGGATCAGACACTGCATTATTTACTAGCTAAAACTTCACCTGTCCTCACAAATATAACAAATGTAAAATGAAAGTATTACAAATCAAGATGCTAAGGGCAGTACCTTTATTATTTATTTGTATCATTATCATTAATTACAGGTAGCATTCATTAAGCACTCACAATGTACCAGGCTAAAGCCTTCACATGCATCAACTCAGCTATCACAAAATCCCTATGAGACAGTTATTTACAGTATGTTATGCCTACTGTATTTATGGGGGACCTGATGTTGAAAGATGAAACATCTCATAAGTGGCAAGGCCAAGACTCAAACTAAAGTTTGATTCCAAAACCTCTATTCCTAACCACTCCATTGTGTGTAATTTCCTTCTTCACAATAACAATTTCTTTTCAGATATTGTCAGTGCAATATGTGTACAACAGTCTTTAAAAGCACTAAATACTTTTATTCTTTATATATTGAGAACCACTGGTCAGACTTAATTTACTCTAAAGCACAATTTTATAAAACTTTTATCTTTGTGACTGATGTCTGATTTTTGGATCGGCACCCTTTATCACATTTTGTAGTTCTGAAATTATACAATCAGGACAGGCATGAAACAGAGGCTTCTGTGATGATTAGTTGACACAGCAATATAATGTATAATTTCACATCAGACTCCAGGTCCAACATAATTTATGTTCCCAACAAAAATGGCAATTGCCCAGCATCTGACATATGAATTTATGGTCTCAACTGTGGCCAAGTCAAAGCATGTTAGCATAGGGTATCTAAACATCTGACTCCAATCATTACACTGAAGATAAAGTCAGGCATCAGAGTTTATAAGTACGTCACTGAGTGTGAGAAGCAGAGAGGAAAACAGTTTTTAAGGGGGGAAATTAAGATAAAGGGTTTTTAATTTAAGATCATCACTTTTCAGTAGCAGGGGAGTGAGTGGTCCCATCCTCTCCCCCTACCCTGTTGGAAGGACCAGCATGGCTAGTGGTGCCAAGCCAGGAAGGTCAGACAGCAGACAAAGGAGAAGATTCTGTGGGAGTCTGTCAGCTATTCACAGTTTTTATATTATTTATTGTTCTGTCGTCCAAACATACACTCTGCCCGCCTCCCCCATCCTGTTAATATGAATAATAGAAGATTATTTAGGTTTTTTATGAACTCCCAGATACTTGGGGAGGGAATGAGTTATAATAAATCTGTAATCTAATCTTTTCTCACATAAACATAAGGAACTGAAGTTTAAACTAAATATATTTATTACCCTCTAATGATATTTCCCATTCTACCAGGAAGGAGGGAGGCATGGCCCCATCTCTGTTCCCTTCAGGATCTGCTTCAAAATCCTGCACAGAAATCCTTAGTCATCAATCTTCTCCCTCAACCACTTCCCTTCTATTAACCACAAGAACCTCTGCTGGGCTTTTTAAGGAAACTCGTTTATCCTCCTCCTACTTGAGGTAGGCTTTCCATTATGTGTAACTGGTCTGGATATTAACCACTCCACAACAAATATAACCATGCTAAACTAACATCCACAGCCACCTAGAGAAATGGCCTAAGATGTTAATGTCTTGCCAGAGCTCCCAGTGTTAATGCTACCTCACTGATGTTTTCTTACCAGTAAAGTTGGAGATGACATCTTCATGGCTTCATCTGGCCACATGATTACTTCCTGGAGTTACCTTAAAATTCAGATCCTCTGATTTTCTTTTTCTCTAACCTCTTAAGTCCATATGCTGTACAGAATAAAATTGCTCTCTATAAGACAAAGTAGTATCAGGAGAAACTAAATGGTATCACCAGGAAAAAAATTAAATAACCTATATATGAATATATAGTGGAAGAAGAAGGTAAAAACACTTATCAAAAATTAAATATCAGGCTGGACTTGTGGCTCAGAAGGAGAGCACTTGCCTGGCATGGGTGAGGCACTGAGTTTGATCATCAGCACCACATAAAAATAAAACAGAGATATTGTGTCCACCTATAACTAAAAGCTAATATGTTTTTTAAATTAAATATTGTCACATTACATGATCTCAAGCCCTAAAGGTAGTAGGTAAGCTCACCTTCAATCACTTTGAGGTTAGGCATGAGCATCTCCAAACTCAAGGCCCCAGGTTCAGCAATTTAGTTACCAAGCTAGTAAGTCCCAGAGTTGTGCTAATTTATTTTAAAATTCAGAGTCAACTGTGCTATACTAGGGCCTTAGATGAACACCTCCCTTTAACTTCTTTTCTTCTGACACAGGAGATCCTTGTCACCATCTGCTTAACAGAAGGCAAAAGTCAAGTGTGCTTGAAAGAAGGATATGGTTCAATCCCAGCTCTGTCCTTACTCCCACCGAGCCTCGTGGTCACTCATTTAACCTTTATAAGGCTTATTTCCCATCTGTAAAGCACTGTTCTACTACATTATGGCACTAGAATAAGATACAAAAGCTGCTTGCTTCCCAATGCACTTGACTTTCTCATTCACAAGCACACATACACTTACCCAAATGTCATAGTCTTTTATAAAATACTTCCCTAAATATTAATGTTCTAGATTTTCCATTTTTCCTCTATCTCCCATGACCACAGAAGTATCATTTTACTTTGTATCATTAAGTAACCTCAATAGATACTGGGATTATCTAAAAATCTTCGAACTTGAAAGTGAAGGTTAAGATACGCAGTTCAGCACCTAGAACAAGTGCTGTCTGATATCTTCAGTACATAATTGGGTCTCCTTTATGAGTATTCTCTAATTTTCAACTGGACTCTTTCTTAGACATACTTGAAAATATTTGGCTGCATGAAACATGAGGAAAACCTAAACTCCAGATGAAACCTCCAATTTATACAATCAATCATTGCTTGTCTGTCCACCTTTAGTATGTTCTGTGAGGCTGTGAGCTGTGTTTAAAGACTAAGAGTCCTCAGTGGAGTCTAACTTAAGAGATGAGAAATACCCTGATGATGGTGAAGAATTTTCAAGCCCTATGAACATGTCTAAGCAGAATAGGGTTCATTTGTCAGGATGGGCAAGAAAGTCAATGGAAGGGCAAAGTCAGGCCAGGAAGGATCAAGACCCAGAAAAGAGAGATGGAAAAATAGGTAGCACCAGTGTCCCAAGCAGTTAGGGGCTGCAGGGTAGTGGAGTCGATCTCAGCAGTCAAGTGGCCATCATACACGACAGGTCAGTCTGCATATCACACTGATGCTGCCAGGAACTTGGAAGGGGGAAAATTACACTTTTTTTTTCCACTGAATCCAACTGAAGTGTAACATGTCCTTCAATGAATCAATCACAGTGGTATTAGCAGAATCTATGACTTTGTCACAAAAAAAAAAATTTTCATATAACAATTGTTGTAGGCATTATTTTTTTTTTTACTGTTACCAACACTTTAAAATTCTGTAGACCCACCACTGAATCTTATTACTTATTTTAAGGAAAAAAAAAAAGCACACATAGTACTGTATCAAAATTGTATTTTCATAACTTATTCCAATACATCTGACTTCTCTGTAGTATAACATATTTTACTTGGACATTTTAAATATTCTGAGAGAGGAACCATAGAGTTCACCAGAGAAACAAAGGGAGCATGACACAAAGACAGCGAAAAACCCCTGTATAAAAGAATATTGCCACAGGAGTGGTGCTACACACTGGGATACCAGCTACTCAGGTGGCAAGACTGGAGGATTGCAAGTTTGAGGACAGCCTGGGCAACTTAGCAAGACTCTCTGTCTCAAAATAAAAAATGAAAACATCTGGGAATAACACTCTGTGGTAGAGTGCTTGCCAAACATGCTCAAGGTCCTAGGTTTGATCTTCAATACTACCAATAAATAAATAAATAAATAAATAAATATGCAAGCAAGCAATAGTTCTTTTGAGTTTTGCAACAACTGTTTCACTAATCCAGACATGAACTTACTAAATTCAGAAGATGGACTAATGAACCAATTCTGTAGCAAAAACAGAAGCACAAAAGTTAACCCCAAAATATCCAGGAAAATTGCTTCCCGCTAGAAATCAAGGATGGGAGGGGAGATTGGGGCAGCAATTGGCAATACAGTGGAGTGCTGCTGCTTCACAGGACCGCAAGGAGTTCTCTTTTTCTACCGCGTCATCCAAGCAAATCTAACACACCCATGTCGAGAGGTAAAGGGGTTTGAGGGCACATCCTTCAGCAGAAGGCAAAGAAGGACCATTGATTTAAAAAAAAAAAAAAAAAAAAAAAGTAGTCATGGGATCAGGAGGAAATCCATCTTCCCTCCAGTGACAATCACATGGGCCTTAATGGAAGAGTAGAAATAAATTGAAACAAGTGCAAATCTTAATGGAACCGACAGAAGTTATATGAAGAATGTGAAGAACAAATTAAACATGAGAGGTGAGCAGGATCCAATAACATGGAAGGTGCAACCTATAGGCCATAGGAATTGCAAACACAGGCTCCTGGGAAGCCCACAGTATTACCTAGGTCTTGAGTGACCTCCTCCCCTGTCTCTGGAAGGTAATTCCATGGATAAGCAATGACTTATCCTCTAGAGCTTCTCTGCTAAAATTGCCCTTCCTCCTCCCCCACAGCTGTGCCTTCATTCAGAAAATGATTTCTTTTTTCCGATCCCACTTTCAGGATATTCAGGATAAAGGGGTGACTTTTAGGATTTTTTCCCCTCTTTTGTTTTTAAAGAATTCAAATCAAATGATCACCTTTGGAGGAAAGGCTCTAATAAATAAGGAGCAGAAGAATGAACGATGTTGGCTCCTGCACAACTCAATCAACTGGTGACATGAAAACTAATTTAGCATTTGCCCTTTTGCTTGAAATGAGTAAATAGGACAATTCTCACATTGTTTCAAATTACACTGCAGCTGTAAAGTCTGGCAACATTGTTGGCTTAAAAGAGCCAAGAGTGAACTTCTAAAACACCAATACAGTGTTACTGTATCACGACATCATTTAGAGGAGCCGCCCCTGAGTTCATTTCAACCTAATTTCTGAATAAAGACCCCAGCTTACAGCTGTCAAATCATCCCTCTACCCAAATATAGATGCATTTAGGTATAAATGACAGCTTTTTTTTGGGGGGGGGGGATTATTTTTTAAATACATGACAGCAGAATGCATCACAATTCTTATTACACAATTGCACCAAGGGTGTCCAAATTTTTTTTTAAATTAATCAAATCAGCTAATACTTACCCAATATCAAGTCATTTCTGGTTATCACTGGATTGATGACTCATGTAAGTTGTTTATTGTTCAAATTTCCAATATAATGGAATAGTCATCTTTACTACTGGCAGCATTAATCCTCTTGACACCCCGAGCCTAGAGGAGCCCCAAGAAATGTTTTCTGATGAACATTTCCAATGAATTGACTCCAGAGTCAAAGGCATGGACTTCAGCTGCTCATGACTAATAATGAGTCAGAAAATCGAGTTGTTCATGGTCAAATTTAATTCGCTTATAAATAATAATATTTTTTTAAATTGGCACAAAATATAAGCTACATCCTGGCACCACTTCAGTAATAAAAAGTGCATCATAGAATTTCAAGTCAAGTTTCTAAGTGTATGTAATATTTTTTAAAAAATCCTCAAAATGAAGCACAATCACTCTCTCACGCTGATCTATACACAATCCAGGTCCAAGTCAGGACTAGCAAATTTTATAAAATACTTTTAATCAGGATGTAGACACAAATCAATTATTCTGGGTAACTGATTCTTGCAACTAAAGTCAAAAGCCTTAATTCCAAGACCAAACTGCTGATCCTCCCTGGAATTTTATCAGAAACATCAGGACTGATTTAAATGCTAGAAGATTCCATGGCAATAGTTATTGGGGCTAATTGTCCATCTTGGAATTTATCCTCCATACAGTCCAAATGAGTTCCCAAATGTCCAAACTATCACAGATACTTAAGAAAGGGACAAACAAATGAAGATCTTATTGGAGGTAGAAGTAAAACCTATTGATTCAACTACCCACCCACTCCCTTTTTTTTTTATACTAGTGATTGAACCCAGGGTACTTAACCACTGAGCCACATCCCCGTCCCTTTTTTAAAAAAATATTTTACTTAGAGACAAGGTCTCACTAAGTTGCTTACAGCCTCACTAAATCGCTGAGGCTGGCTTTGAACTCATGATCCTCCTGCCTCCTCCCAAGTGGCTGGGATTACAGTGTGTGCCACCATGTCCAGCCAAATTCAACTTTCTGATTCCATATAATCACATAAGAAACAGTCTTTTTTTGTCTCATCCCTTCCCTTTTTTTAAGACACCAAACATTGAACTACAGGAGGAAGACTGGAAAAGCTGAACCATGGGAATATGCATATTTTAAGAGTTAGCAGAGAGGTTCCAACAGTGAGGTTCTGGACAAGTTTTCCCCTCTTCTAGGGTCTCAGTTTCTTTATCTCTAAAATGGAACAATAAGCTAGGGATGGAGCTCAGTGGTAGAGCACTTGCCTAACAGGCATGGAAGCTCTTTCTACTTTGTTTCCAGGAACATTTATAGAAGACACTGGCAAAACTAAGTCCAGCAATATAGAGATCCACTGAGTCACCAATTTGGAGCCCTGGTCACCCCATTTATTTATTTATTTTTTAATTTTTATTGTTGGTTGTTCAAAACATTACATAGTTCTTGATCTATCATATTTCACACTTTGATTCAAGTGGGTTATGAACTCCCATTTTTACCCCGTATACAGATTGCAGAATCACATCAGTTACATGTCCATTGATTTACATATTGCCATACTAGTGTCTGTTGTATTCTGCTGCCTTTCCTATCCTCTACTATCCCCCCTCCCCTCCCCTCCCCTCCCCTCTTCTCTCTCTACCCCCTCTACTGTAATTCATTTCTCCCCCTTGTATTTTTTTCCCTTTCCCCTCACTTCCTCTTGTATGTAATTTTGTATAACCCTGAGGGTCTCCTTCCATTTCCATGCAATTTCCCTTCTCTCTCCCTTTCCCTCCCACCTCTCATCCCTGTTTAATGTTAATCTTCTTCTCATGCTCTTCGTCCCTACTCTGTTCTTAGTTACTCTCCTCATATCAAAGAAGACATTTGGCATTTATTTTTTAGGGATTGGCTAGCTTCACTTAGCATAATCTGCTCTAATGCCATCCATTTCCCTGCAAATTCTATGATTTTGTCATTTTTTAATGCAGAGTAATACTCCATTGTGTATAAATGCCACATTTTTTTTTTATCCATTCGTCTATTGAAGGGCATCTAGGTTGGTTCCACAGTCTTGCTATTGTGAATTGTGCTGCTATGAACATCGATGTAGCAGTGTGTCCCTGTAGCATGCTCTTTTTAGGTCTTTAGGGAATAGATCGAGAAGGGGAATAGCTGGGTCAAATGGTGGCTCCATTCCCAGCTTTCCAAGAAATCCCCATACTGCTTTCCAAATTGGCTGCACCAATCTGCAGTCCCACCAGCAATGTACAAGTGTACCCTTTTCCCCACATCCCTGCCAGCACTTGTTGTTGTTTGACTTCATAATGGCTGCCAATCTTATTGGAGTGAGATGGTATCTTAGGGTGGTTTTGATTTGCATTTCTCTGACAGCTAGAGATGGTGAGCATTTTTTCATGTACTTGTTGATTGATTGTATGTCCTCCTCTGAGAAGTGTCTGTTCAGGTCCTTGGCCCATTTGTTGATTGGGTTATTTGTTCTCTTATTGTCTAATTTTTTGAATTCTTTGTATACTCTGGATATTAGGGCTCTATCTGAAGTGTGAGGAATAAAGATTTGTTCCCAGGATGTAGGCTCCCTATTTACCTCTCTTATTGTTTATTTTGCTGAGAAAAAACTTTTTAGTTTGAGTAAGTCCCATTTGTTGATTCTAGTTATTAACTCTTGTGCTATGGGTGTCCTATTGAGGAATTTGGAGCCCGACCCCACAGTATATAGATAGTAGCCAACTTTTTCTTCTATCAGAAGATTTGATATCAAGCTCTGATTTGATATCAAGCTCCTTGATCCATTTTGAGTTAACTTTTGTGCATGGCGAGAGAAATGGATTCAGTTTCATTTTGTTGCATATGGATTTCCAGTTTTCCCAGCACCATTTGTTGAAGATGTTATCCTTCCTCCATTGCATGCTTTTAGCCCCTTTATCAAATATAAGATAGTTGTAGTTTTGTGGATTGGTTTCTGTGTCCTCTATTCTGTACCATTGGTCCACCCGCCTGTTTTGGTACCAGTACCATGCTGTTTTTGTTACTATTGCTCTGTAGTATAGTTTGAAGTCTGGTATCGCTATACCGCCTGATTCACACTTCCTGCTTAGCATTGCTTTTGCTATTCTGGGTCTTTTATTTTTCCATATGAATTTCATGATTGCTTTCTCTATTTCCACAAGAAATGCCATTGGGATTTTGATTGGCATTGCATTAAACCTATAGAGAACTTTTGGTAATATCGCCATTTTGATGATGTTAGTTCTGCCTATCCATGAACAGGGTATATTTTTCCATCTTCTAAGATCTTCTTCTATTTCTCTCTTTAGGGTTCTGTAGTTTTCATTGTATAAGTCTTTCACCTCTTTTGTTAGGTTGATTCCCAAGTATTTTATTTTTTTTGAGGATATTGTGAATGGAGTGGTTGTCCTCATTTTCATTTCAGAGGATTTGTCGCTGATATACAGGAATGCCTTTGATTTATGCGTGTTGATTTTATATCCTGCCACTTTGCTGAATTCATTTATTAGCTCTAATAGTTTCTTTGTAGACACTTTTGGGTCATCTGCAAATAGTGATAATTTAAGTTCTTCTTTTCCTATTTTTATGCCTTTAATTTCTTTCGTCTGTCTAATTGCTCTGGCCAGTGTTTCGAGAACTATGTTGAACAGAAGTGGTGAGAGACGGCATCCCTGTCTTGTTCCAGATTTTAGAGGGAATGCCTTCAATTTTTCTCCATTCAGAATGATGCTAGCCTGAGGCTTAGCATAGATTGCTTTTACAATATTGAGGTATGTTCCTGTTATCCCTAGTTTTTCTAGAGTTTTGAACATAAAGGGATGCTGTACTTTGTCGATTGCTTTTTCCGCATCTATCGAGATGATCATATGGTTCTTATTTTTAAGTCTATTGATGTGGTGAATAACATTTATTGATTTCCATATATTGAACCAGCCTTGCATCCCAGGGATGAATCCTACTTGATCATGGTGCACAATTTTTTGATATGTTTTTGTATCCGATTCGCCAGAATTTTATTGAGGATTTTTGCATCTAGGTTCATTAGAGATATTGGTCTGTAGTTTTCTTTCTTTGAAGTGTCTTTGTCTGGTTTAGGAATCAGGGTGATGTTGGCCTCATAGAATGAATTTGGAAGTTCTCCCTCTTTTTCTATTTCCTGAAATAGCTTGAAAAGTATTGGTATTAGTTCCTCTTTAAAGGTTTTGTAAAACTCTGCTGTATACCCATCCGGTCCTGGGCTTTTCTTAGTTGGTAGTCTTTTGATGGTTTCTTCTATTTCCTCAATTGACATTGGTCTGTTTAGGTTGTCTATATCCTCCTGACTCAATCTGGGCAGATCATATGACTTAAGAAATTTATCTATGCCTTCACTATCTTCTATTTTATTGGAGTATAAGGATTCAAAATAGTTTTTGATTATCTTCTGTATTTCTGAAGTGTCTGTTGTGATATTGCTTTTTTCATCCCATATGCTAGTAATTTGAGTTCTCTCTCTTCTTCTCTTCACTAGCATGGCTAAGGGTCTGTCGATTTTATTTATTTTTTCAAAGAACCAACTTTTAGTTTTGTCAATTTTTTCAATTGTTTCTTTTGTTTCGATTTCATTAATTTCAGCTCTGATTTTAATTATTTCTTGCCTTCTACTTCTTTTGCTGTTATTTTGCTCTTCTTTTTCTAGGATTTTGAGATGAAGTATGAGATCATTTATTTGTTGGTTTTTTCTTTTTTTAAGGAATGAACTCCAAGCAATGAATTTTCCTCTTAGAACTGCTTTCAGTGTGTCCCATAGATTCCGATATGTTGTGTCTGTGTTTTCATTTATCTCTAAGCATTTTTTAATTTCCACCTTGATGTCTTCTATAACCCATTCATCATTCAGTAACCTATTGTTCATTCTCCAAGTGATGCATGATTTTTCCTTCCTACTTTTATCGTTGATTTTCAGTTTCATTCTATTATGATCAGATGAGATGCATGGTATTATCTCTACTCCTTTTATTGTCTAAGAGTTGCCCTGTGACATAATATATGATCTGTTTTTGAGAAGGATCCATGTGCTGCTGAGAAAAAAGTGTAACTGCTTGATGTTGGGTGGTATATTCTATATATGTCAATTAAGTCTAGGTTATTAATTGTGTTATTGAGTTCTATAGTTTCCTTATTCAACTTTTGTTTGGAAGATCTGTCCAGTGGCGAGAGAGGTGTGTTGAAGTCTCCCATGATTATTGTATGGTGGTCTATTAGACTCTTGAACTTGAGAAGAGTTTGTTTGATGAACATAGCTGCACCATTGTTTGGGGCATATATATTTATGATTGTTATGTCTTGTTGGTGTATGGTTCCCTTGAGCAGTATGTAGCGTCCCTCTTTATCCCTTTTGATTAACTTTGGCTTGAAATCTATTTTATTTGATATGAGTATGGACACGCCTGCTTGTTTCCGAAGTCCATATGAGTGATATGATTTTTCCCAATCTTTCACCTTCAGTCTATGTATGTCTTTTCCTATCAAATGTGTCTCCTGTAGGCAGCATATTGTTGGGTCTTGTTTTGTGATCCATTCTACTAGCCTGTGTCTCTTAATTGGTGAGTTTAAGCCATTAACATTTAGGGTTATTATTGAGATATGGGTTGTTCTTCCAGCCATATTTGTTTATTTCTGTTACTAAACATGGTTTGTTTTCCTCTTTGATTATTTCCCCCCCCTTTACTGTCCTACCTCCCACTGTTGGTTTTCATTGTTATTTTCCATTTCCTCTTCCTGTAATGTTTTGCCAAGGATGTTTTGAAGAGATGGTTTTCTAGCTGCAAATTCTTTTAACTTTTGTTTATCGTGGAAGGTTTTAATTTCATCTTCCATCCTGAAGCTTAATTTCGCTGGATACACAATTCTTGGTTGGAACCCATTTTCTTTCAGTGTTTGAAATATGTTATTCCAGGGTCTTGTAGCTTTCAGAGTCTGTGTTGAAAGATCAGCTGTTATCCTGATTGGTTTACCCCTAAATGTAATCTGCTTTCTTTCTCTTGTAGCTTTTAAAATTCTCTCCTTATTCTGTATGTTGGGCATCTTCATTATAATGTGTCTAGGTGTGGATCTCTTTATGATTTTGCACATTCGGCGTCCTGTAGGCTTCTAGGATTTGGGATTCTGTCTCATTCTTCAAGTCTGGGAAGTTTTCTCGTATTATTTCATTGAATAGATTGCTCATTCCTTTGGTTTGGACCTCTATACCTTCCTATATCCCAATGACTCTTAAGTTTGGTCTCTTTATGTTATCCCATATTTCTTGGATGTTCTGCTCATGGTTTCTTAACAGCCTTGCTGAGCTGTCTATGTTCTTTTCCAGTTGAAATACTTTGTCTTCATTGTCTGATGTTCTATCTTCTAAGTGTTCTACTCTGCTGGTAGTATTCTCCATTGAGTTTTTAAGTTGGTTTATTGCTTCCTGCATTTCTAGGATTTCTGTTTGTTTTTTATAACCTCTATCTCCATGTATAGTTGATCTTTTGCTTCTTGGATTTGTTTATGTAATTCATTGTCGAAGTGATCTTTCATTGTCTGATTTTGCTGTCTAATGTCTTCCTTGAGACTCCAGATCATCTGAAGCATGTATATCCTGAATTCTTTATCTGACATTCCATCTGCTGCAGCTATTACCTCTTCTAAAGTTGAGTTGACCTTCATTGCTTGTGGTCCTTTCTTTCCTTGTCTTTTCATACTGCTCGCGTTTCTTTCTGCTTGGTGAAACTGTTGTGTTATTGAAATTTTCCCCCTATATATTTATATTGCTCTTGTATAGTTGAAAAGTCTCCCTTGCAGAGTCGGGCGGTGGCTGTGCTCCTCCTCCAATTGGGGTGATCTGTCTACCACGCTGACGGGCCGCTGGGCCTGTTCTGCCGGTCAGTCGCAGGTCTGCCTACCTTGCAGGTGCGGGCGGCGGCTCTGCTCTGCCCTTACTCCAATTGGGGTGACGTGTCTACCATGCCGGCAGGCCGCTGGGCCTGTTCCAGGCGCGGGAGGCGGCTCTGCTCTGCCCCTACTCCAATTGGGGTGACGTGTCTACCATGCCGGCAGGCCGCTGGGCCTGTTCCACCGGTCTGTCGCAGGTCTGCCAACCTTGTGGGCACGGGCGGCGGCTCTGCTCTGCCCCTACTCCAATTGGGGTGACGTGTCTGCCACGCCGGCAGGCTGCTGGGCCTGTTCCGCCGGTCGGTCGCAGGTCTGCCTACCTTGCGGGCGCGGGTGGCAGCTCTGCTCTGCACCTACTCCAATTGGGGTGACGTGACTACCACGCCGAAGGGCTGCTGGGCCTGTTCCGGGCGCGGGCAGCAGCTCTCCTCTGCCCCTACTCCAATTGGGGTGACGTGTCTACCACGCCGGCAGGCCGCTGGGCCTGTTCCGCCAGTCGGTCGCAGGTCTGCCTACCTTGCAGGCGCGGGCGGCGGCTCTGCTCTGCCCCTCCTCCAATTGGTGTGACTTGTCTACCACGCCCGCGGAACCCTGGGCCTGTTCTGCCGGTCTGTCGCAGGTCTGCCTACCTTGCAGGCGCAGGTGGCGGCTCTGCTCTGCCCCTACTCCAATTGGGGTGACGTGACTACCATGCCGGTAGGCCGCTGGGCCTGTTCCGCCGGTCGGTCGCAGGTCTGCCTACCTTGCAGGCGCAGGTGGCGGCTCTGCTCTGCCCCTACTCCAATTGGGGTGACGTGTCTACCACGCAGGCAGGCAGCTGGGCCTGTTCTGGGTGCGGGCAGCGGCTCTGCTCTGCCCCTACTCCAATTGGGGTGCTGGTCACCCCATTTAAATAACGAGAATTTGGAAGCATGGTAACTCTTAGAGAAAGCTTTTCAGTGAAACCTAAAATCATGGCCCGGCGGGAATCTTCCATAATGAATCAAGAGTCACTTGAGTTCACCTGACTAAGAATCATCACCACATCGAGGTTCAATGAGCCAGTCATTCTGCAGCAATATTTTTATTTTAATAACAAAATTATTTCAGTGCCTTTAGAGTGTGACCTATAATCCACTGTTGCACTCTCATAATGAGACTTTGGGAAATCTAAGCCACAAAACAAAACCCTTGACATTTCAATAATTTTTCCCATTAATATCTAAACCTCTGGCTTCCCTAGTGAGAGAGAAATCAATTAATGAGCCTCTTCCCCTCCTTGGGAGGGGGGTCTCCTGAACCTTCTCCTCCCGTCCATATGCTGACCCCTTCTCCCATTCATGGTGGGATACCCGCCTGGGCTTGGGTCAGCCTCCCAAGGACCCTAAGGTACAAGTCAAGCTTCTGATGACATCACTACTGTTCTAGATATTTTACTGAATAAAAATGAAACCAATCAGCTAAAAGAGCTGCCATAAAACTTAGCCCAATTCTGAAAGTATATTTTTCATAAACTATAAATCAAGGAATGCTCATTGCCCAGAGTCAGAACAGGCCTATAAAGTAGCTTTTTAAATGTAAGTTAATTATGTTTCTTCAAGGAAGAAACACTGGATTTGTTCCCAGAGGAATTTACTTCACTGCCCTCCTGACAAGGAGACATGAAGTGATTCACAAGAAAATAAAAGTGATTGATAGAGGCTTCATTACGTCAGAACTTTTTTCTTCTTCTTCTTATCTCAGGAACATTAATTTTATATAGGCAAAGCAAAACAAACTGCTCTCTTGAAACAAGTCAAGACTATCCAAACAGACTAGAACATTCCATACACAAAACCCACAAAGCAGTTGCTGGTCCCTTCCTTCCTCAGATGTAGTTCATAACTTTTTCTATGTTAAATAACTGCAGTTTTATTCTAAGCACCCCATTACCTCAAAAATGCAAGCCTTATTATCACTGAAAATCAAATTCATTTCATAAGAATTAATTGAACAGCTACTATGTGAAGGCATTATGTGAATCCATCAGGGGGATAGGCTACACAGTGAAGTCAGAGACTTCCTGTGCTCACCTGGTTCTGAAGAAAACAAAATTACACAATCACATGACAAGCCAGACCGTGAAAAACACAAGCGATGCTATAGTTTGAATATGGTTTAAATATGGTTTGTTCCCTCTGAAACTCGTGTTAAAATTTGATTCCCAACACAATGGTATTGACAGATGGTGGGACATTCAAGGAGCATTTGGGTCACGAGGGATTCATCCCATGAAGGGACTAGTGAGGCTCAGGAATGAGTGCATTCTTACTCTCCCAGGACTGGATTGGTTACCATGAAAGCAGGTAATTATAAATCTAATCGCACATGTTTTCTCTCTTTCTGCCATGAGTTAAAACCCCACAAAGCCCTCACTAGCATCCAAGCCAATGTTGTTCCATGCCCTTGGACTCTCCACCTTCCAGAACTGTGAAACAAAAGAAACTTACTTTCCTTGGAAATTGCCTGGTCTCGTGTATTTTGTTATAGCAACAGAAAATAGACCAAGACAAAGACAAAGCAAAGATGAACCAAGCGGAAGGTAATTATTGAGGAAAAAATAATTGAGTTGCACTCAAGGACCATGTCGTGTTCCACTGTCTAGATGAGCTCTTTCCCCTAGAATACTCTCACTCTTTATACTGAGGTATTTTGAGTCACCTAGATGACATATACTGAGTTATTTGACTCTATGATAAAACAGCTTGGAAAAAACTCTATTTGTGGAATATAGATAAAATTTTAAGATGTTAAAATATTACTAAACTAGTACAGTTTCTTTTAAGTCTAACTCATTTCATAGAAATATTGAAAAAAAATATAGCCAATATACTATGCTTACCCACCAGTTATTAATTATTTAGTAAGAACACATCACATCAGGCCCCTACACTAAAGGTAGTTAAAAGATAATAAATGCAAACTAAACACACATGCACCAGTTACAGCTGAGTAACAGATTCAAAATAAACACAAATACAAGAACTGCTTTCAAGTACAATCAGAATTTCACAAGGCAGTCAAAATGGGTTCCTAAGAAATAAACACCAAAGGTCATACAACCAAAAATGATAAAATAAATCAGTAAATGCTTATATTATATACTTGAGGTGTATGACAGTTTGATAAATACCTATTAAAGAGATAAAGGAACACACAGAGAATTGAAGAAAATAACTGACAAATGTGCCCTGGGACCACATATTTGGCCACCGTTCCCTGTGATTTCCAAAAGACACTCAGAGGGGCATCCATGTGGAAGTGGTTGGCTCAGTATCCACCCCCATCCTTTAGTGATTTCCCTTTCTCAGGGATGCTCAGCAACAGCCGCCACTGGTTTCTGGCTTCCCTGGTCAGATGCATGGTCTGGCTCTACATGACCCTCCTCCGGGCAGATATCACGTAGGGCTTGCTCTGGCCCGTGAAGCACATCTCCACAGAAAGCTCCGTTCTCTTCCCACTGGAGAGCAACCGTGGTTGGTGATATTGTGAGTTACACACCTGTCAGTCTGGGAACCAACAGGTACAGCATGGGCGAGAAAATGCTTCCTCTGTGCAAGCCGCAGAGATCATGGAATCATTGGTTACTGAAGCCTAATGCAGCCTCCCTGGCTCAGGCACACCTATTATGCATAGAAAGCCCACCAGTTTCCCCTGCTCCTATAGCCCACATCACCTATCAAACACACCCCCACTGCCTGAACACATTAGATCTCAAATATACTATACCCAAAATATCTGAAAATCAAATTCTTTCTTTTTTTTTGGGGGGGGGGACATGGTGCCAGGGATTGAACTCAGGGGCACTCAACCACTGAGTCACATCCCCAGTCCTATTTTGTATTTTATTTAGAGACAGGGTCTCACTGAGTTGCTTAGCGCCTTGCCTTTGCTGAGGCTGGCTTTGAACTCGAAATTCTCCTGCCTCCGCCTCCCAAGCCACTGGGATTCCAGGCGTGCGCCACCTCGCCAGGCACCAAATTCTTTTTATAATACTCCTTTAGACAAAGTATTTGGACAGTAACAGTATGGGGGGGGGGGTGTCTTGCCATTCCATCCCGTCATCTAACAGATCCCATTGCAATCCCAACTTGCCCCCTCAGCAAACCAGGATATGGCATTAATGAGATTAATGATGTTTGCTATAGGAATTCTGTGAATTTCAACTGAAATGCACTGGATTAAAATTCATGAAACCAATGCAGAAATTAGGTGGAAATTATATTGCCAGTTGGAGAATAACCATACAAAAAGCCCTGGTGGGTACCCTGAAACAGAAAGAGAAACACAGTTCTTTGTCTTAAATTTCATGCCATAAATCAAGTAGGAAATTCCATCTGCTCCCCCTACCCCAGGAGAAAATTTGGTAATAAAATGTCCAATGGACCATCAAGGCAATTTTTACAGCATTTAGCCTGTTTTCCTATATTTGGTTCTCTGGGGAAATATTTAGGCCATAATAACTATGTAAAATCTCCAACATGAACTTTCCTCCTCACATAATTCCTATTCACTTCATTTTCAGCATTTGGATAGGTCTTTTTTTATATACATATAAAACAAAAAGCAATCTCAAGGATAGACGCATTTAGCTTTAACATTTCTGTTGCAAATTTCAAGGTGGCAGGTGTGATTTGTGGCTATTTTATCCTATTTTCAACAAAATATGTTCTAGAATTGACACTCTAGAATTAATTTTCCTTCCATTTTGTTTTCTACTGGTATCTATTTAAGCTCTATCTGTAAAACACCAAGTAGTATTCAAACTATATGTTCTAGAGCCTTGGCAAAATAAAATTTTAATCACTGTCTGTACACCACACTTTCAAAACTGCATTAGAGCCTCATTTTCTCACCCTACATGAAAGGAGAGAGATAGTACAAGATAGAAATTTTTCCTACAGCCCGGCTTTGCATGTAGTACAAATTGCCAAGAACACGTAATTCTTCAAGAATTACTCATGACAGAGTCCAATCTAAAATAGATACCCATCTTGATGATCATAATGAAAACAAACTGAGAAAAAAAAAACCTGACAGGGAAGAATATGCATTTTACCCTTTTTAGAAAGTTAAAATAAGAGGGTAGAATTTTTTCCAAGGTACCACACGATGTAGTTTTAGAACTGTAAGATACTCTTCCTGGACTTCTGCTTTCTCTTTTTAACTGACCTCTAAAGACCTTTTAAACTTTAAAGCTCTATTCTTCTATCGCTATTTTTTAAAGGGCCAAGTGAATTTCAGTTGAATATTATTTTTTATTTCCTTAAGTATCCAAATGCAGTATAGGGTAGTGATTAGGGGTACAGACTTCGTCTGAACCTTCGTTTTATTGCTGGCTGTGATTTTGGGGATTTAATCTAAGCTTCAGTACTGTGAAAGAAGAAAGGGAGAGAGAGAGAGAGAGAGAGAGAGAGAGAGAAGAGAAAAGAAAAGAAAAGAAAAGAAAGAGAGAGAGAAAGAAAGAAAGAAAGAGGGAGGGAGGGAGGGAAGGAGGAAGAGAAGGAGGGAGAGAAAAGAAAAGAGTATCTACCTCATAGAATTGCTAAGAATAAATTTGGTAGTGGGATATAGCTCAATGGTTCAGCGCTTGCCTGGCATGTGGGGCCCCAGGTTCCATCCCCAGCAACACACACACACACACACACACACAGTAAATGAACTGAATAACATTTAGATTTTGAAAGTCTCATTCCCACCAGCTGCCCACATTCATGATAAGCATTAACCAATAGCCACTATTTTAATTATATTACTTCTTCTTCTCTTGACACACATATCTAGAATCTACCATACTTGGCTATCACATGTAAGATCTTACGACTAGAAAGCCCCACTTCTCTCAACCAGCAACTGCCCTCGCTTGTTTTAACCAAATGGATCTCTTAACTTTTTCTGCCTCCTCCCTCCCCAGCCTCCTTCAGGCAAACCATGACATTCTTCTCTGAAGTTCTCTCCTTTCCCCCAGCCCCCTTCATTCTCTCTACTTTCTGGGGGTCTTGTTCTCACCCTTTCCACTGAGCAATCTTAATATTAGAAACAAGCAGATAAATAAAAGCACCTGTGCTGTATGAAACAGCATGTTTTGCAGAAGAAATGATAGACGGATGTGCACTAAGTTTCATATGAAAATCAACTTCCTTTATAACAACACCCATGCTTCTGTTTTCCCCTTTCAGCAAGCAAAAAGACAGGCACAAAGTAAATCTTAATGTATCTCTGCAAAGCTTAAATAACACATCCCTCCGCAGCACAGCAATGGGAACCCTGGAAATGTTAATTAGCGGCAATCTTTTCTTAGAATTCTTTTTTTATGTTTCTGGATGCCACGACACATAAGAAGTTCCTAGATTTTGCCAGAATTAAAAGGAACCATCTTCCTGCTGGGCAACTGGGGGCATCTGCTTGCTGTGCTATTCAGGGGTGAAGGGGCAAGAGAGATAGGCATTTTAAAGTCTTTGCCAGGATCTCACCACAAAGCCAGGCTTGGGCTGGGGAACCTGGAAAGAGTGAACTTACTTCACACTCTGTCCACCTTTCTAGAAGATTCTGAAAGAGAACAGTGCATGCTTTGGAAGTGATTATCAGAGGCCTGCTAGGTAGCTCAGCCCAGGCCCCGCAGTCAGAGGAACACAAAGCCACCTTGTGCGGACCTCAGAACCTCTCAGATTTCAGGGCAGGAGCAGCAAAGGCGCTGGCTCTTAGCATTTTTCCCAGGGCCTCAGCCAAACTTGTTTCATTTTACTTAGTCACTCCCCACTTGAGAGGCAGGGTTCTACTCCAAGTCTTCAAAAGAGCTCAAAGAGATGTGTGTGACTTTGGACAAAACACCAAAAATATTGTTTTAAAGGAAATAAAGCAGCAATGTCCTTACTCCACTAAACTCAGTCAGGTGACACAGAAGTACAGGTACAGATGCACCCTTACTGTGCCCCTAAATCCTCATAGATCAGTCAGTATCTCAATTTGTCAATATTACCTGTGCTTATGAATACTTTTTTTAGGGGGGTGGAGGCAGTACCAGGGATTAAACTCAGGGACATTCAACCACTGAGCCACATCTCCAGCCCTATTTTGTATTTTATTTAGAGACAGGGTCTCACTTAATGGCTTAGTGCCTCACTTTTGCTAAGAGTGGCTTTGAACCCAAGATCCTCCTGCCTCAGCCTCCCAAGCCAAATACTCTTAACAAATGAATAGGATAAAAGGATGAGCTCAAAGTTCTTGGACAATTTTTTAAAAGTTAAAGTCTCTGGGTTCGTGCAAGAAGTAGCTCTCATGATTCTGGCATAGGTCTGTATCTTAAAATTTACCTATTTTCTCACTGTCTTTTTGGATGTTGCTAACGTAAAGAGTAGTATACGATCATTATAGTAAACTGATATTGTCTACAGCATCCTGTCGGCTCTTTAAACACAAAAATATTATCATAGTCCTTTCATATACAAGGTTCCAGAGATTATATAAGGGTAACAATGTCCTCATGTTTCCATTTTTTAAAAATATTTATTTTTTAGTTATAGTTGGACACAATACCTTTGTTTTATTTATTTATTTTTATGTGGTGCTGAGGTTCGAACCCAGGGTCTCACACGTGCTAGGTGAGCGCTCTACCACTGAGCCACAACCCCAGCTCTTTCGTGTTTCCATTTTAACCTCCTAAATTATTTAAGTAATTTGGGAGTCAAAGGGGCTGAGTATCACTAAAAAACACTAAATGTAATTCCATACAATATATTCTATGAAAAACTGCAAGAAAGTAATTAACAAATATCTATCAGTCAGGATGCTTTCAGCTGCAAATACAGCAAATGACCCCAACTCAAAAAAAGTAAATACCAGGGCTGGAGTTGCGGCTCAGTGGTAGAGCACTTGTCTAGCATGTGTAAGGCACTGGGTTTGATCCTCAGCACCACATAAAAATAAATAAACAAACAAACAAATAAATAGAGGTATTGTTTCCATCTATAACTACACAAATAAATAAATACCATTAAAAGTCCAAAGTGTGTGGTCTCCGGAGCTGGATGATTCTGTAGCTTGGAACATACAGACTTCATTCTCAGGCTGGTAGCAAGATAGCTGCAGTAGCTCCAGGCATCACATACAGACACAGCAGTGAGCAGAGGAAAAATGATAACCTTCTCTTGGAGTCTTTCTTAGAAGCAAGAAAACCCTTCATAGAAGCTCCTTCATCACGAGCCATGACTGAATCGCTGGCCCATTTATTTGCCAGTCACTACAAAGGAGCATCCAATGCCATGACTGCCTCAGGAGGAGGGAAGGGCTGGACACAGGGGCTCAACTATGATGACCCTGGTGGGGTTGACTAGATGTCAGGAAATCAACCACAACAACCTTTATACCCCAAATATACTTACCGTCTTCCCAGAGCTTACTTTCTAGAAATGCCCTTTGTACAGGTAAACATCAAAGTCAGACATACCAAAAACCAAAGGCACACAACCAAAAAGCCACACGAAAGAATGGAACCACACAGCAACCTTCTAACCCCATAAAAGGTTGAGGACATTTTATGGGACTGAGAAGGGCACAGCTCAGCATATTTCACAGGCCAAGAGCAGGGGCTACTTCACCCAGCAAATGGCTCATGGAAAGTAGAGTGTTTTATTAGACATAGACAGCTAGATTCCAATCATTTGTATTGAATACATCACTGTTTGGGCTAGGTTTGTGTTTGTTTTTGAAACCTTAATAAGTCTGGAAAATGAAACACCCGAGGATGGTACAGAAAGAAGATGGAGGAGGTGGGGAAGGAGGAGGGTCAGCAATCACGCTAGAATACAACTCTCACAGCAAGAAATCCCAAATCCTCCCCTTGGCCACAACAGCCATGGATCTGGCCCCGCCACCTCTCCAACTTCTATTCCTGCACCTTTTCCCACTCCACTCCACCAGCCCATTCCAGAAGGCTCTTTTCCTGGTGTTCCATGGAGGTCTCCTACGGTCCTTTAGGTCTCTGGTGGAGAGTCACCCCTCTCTCTCTCTCTCTCTCTCTCTCTCTCCTTATTGGTACTGAGGACTGAACTCATAAGCACTCGCCCACTGAGCCAGATCCCCAGCCCTATTTTATTTGTAGTTTATTTGTAGATAGGGTCTCACTGTGTTGCTTCATGCTTCACTTTCGCTGAGGCTGGCTTTGAACTTGAGATCCTCCTGCCTCAGCCTCCCGAGCCACCAGGATTACAGGCGTGCAACACTGCACCTGGCTGGGAGTCACCTTTTCTTGAGATTGTCCCTGAGCACCCTGAACAGACAGCATATTCCCCTCCCCAAATATCTCCTATCTCTACTGCCTGTTTAATTTTTCTCCATAATGCTTATCACCAGCTGACATATTTTTTACCTCTTTTCTGTCATTATCCACTAGAATTTAACTACCACAAGGCAAGGGGAATCCCCAAGAGCTAGAGAAACTCCTGACACATAATAAACGCTCAATAAAAAAATTGCTGCACAGATTAATGCAGATAACACATGATAGGGGGGAAAAATACACTCAAGACTTTTATAAAACATGTACACAGACCTAAGAGCAGAAAAATTGAAGTATTTTAAAAGAGTGGTGTATTTTCCTGAAATCAAAAATAAAAATAATTTTAACAGCACTGAATATATTCACTTCTACTAGCCCAAATGATAAAGAAGATCCATTGTAAAAGCACAAAATAGTTTATACCATGGTTTTAAACTAGTGAATTATACTTCTCCAAGGTAAGCTGCAACAAATTGAATCAAATTGTTTTGCTAAAATTAACACTCCAGGCCCCCAAATCAAACTGCACAAACTTTTCCTCTTTCCCCTTCCTGTGTCTCGGTTTTTGTTTTGTTTTGTTTTGTTTTGTTTTTGTTTAAGGGAAACTGGTTTAGGAAGTCAAAAGTGACAGGACCCTATGGAAAATGTGCCTGGCACTCCTTGCCTTACGCCCACAGGGCCTCTGTGCTATCTTTAAATGTGTTGGAAGTTTGGCTTCAGACACTGCTGTGTCTTGTCCTTCTGTCCAAAGAAAAGAGTGAGGCCATGACTTTACGTTTAATAATGGCTCAGCCTACCTGGGTTTCAATGAGAAGCCATTCGAGGTCTGTCTCTTTCTGATTTGGAACCAGTGCCCTTGCATTCAGTGTAGATGCCACCACTGGTCTCCATGCACAAGATGCCCTATGAATCATCTGCTCAGCCTGAAATACTCCCAATTACAGACCCCAAGGGAGCTATTTAGGTGCTTCCCGACACATGTGATTTCCAAGGGAACATGAAGGTGACTCAGAATAAAGAATCTTGAATTAAAGGTCACAGAAGCACCTACAATCCCAGATCCAGAATAGCAGTAATTTCCTTGGCATTTCACTTCGACGCTCCCCTCCTCTACCAAGCTCAGGAAATCCAAAGGTTTTAACTACCACGACCCAGAGTACAACTGAACGGCTTTTACGGCTTGCAGAGAAGTATGATAGAGATTTTCAGATTAGGGTTAGTCAATAATAGGTCTTTATTCTGCAACTCCTATATGAAATTTAAGAATTTAACAGGTTCCAAGCAAATGAATATTTCATTCTTATTTCATAGTATAATAAAAAGTCCTTTTCATTGGAAGGGTTTAAATGTAACCCAAGAATTCAACTTCAGATTCTATCAGTATGCCACAGCCAGGGTCCTATTGAAGGCATTCATTCCTTAACCTACCACAGCCCTGGATTTAACAATCTCCTCCTGGCAGGGAGAAAAGGGCTCAATCACAAACCATCAATAATACATAAAACAGAACCAAATTTGGCCTAGTACTCTACGGAAATGTGGGGAAATTCTTTATGTAGTTACTTTAAAACTACACGAACCCAGCTTACCTAGACAAACAATTCAACCCCAAAAGCAAGAATAAAAAGCTGCCCTCAGATAGAAAGTTCTACTTAAACCCATCTACTGCAGACTCAGGGAGAGTTTATATTATTCCAAAACCCATTGTTATTTTTTTCTAATGACACAGTAAAAATAGTTCTGAGATCACTCAATTGAAAGGGTTCCATTTTATACATCTCTTTAAAAAATGAAAAAGTCTGAGCCAGATGATAAAAATAGATTTTGATAAAAGGGAAGTTTATTTCTTTTTGGATAAGTATCTTTAGGTCATTCCAATTTTACAGTCTATGTTCGTATGTACAATTCTAGATCATTAAGAAGGGGATCCATTTTTATAGGTTAAAGGTCAAGATGAAAGTGTTTTTCCTTCTGTAACAGGGCTTTAAAGCCATGGTATTTGTTATAATGTAATAAAGCTCCAGATGAAACCATGGTGCCCTATTCTAAGGGAAAAACTCGTTTTCTTTGATTTCCAGAGAGCTTTCAGCCTCTCTGCCTCCATCCTGAGACTAAGCAGCAACACTCGAGTAACTGTGACATACGGCTGTGGACTGGCCCAATGTGTGCCAGGTATGTTTAGAGAGACTGCCTTTTGGGACCTGATAATAAAAGAATCCTGTGCCAAAGGCCACATCAGAACCAGGTGCAACAACTCCCCAGATTTTATTCACGCACGCATAATCTGCAGTGAGAGAGGCATTCAGAGGGGGATCTTCCTCATTTACAGCCACAGTCTCTACCCAAAGAAGTAAAGAATGTACCCTGGCTGTGTCCCTCCGAGCCGGGAGGAGGGGCCCTATGTTAGGGCAGCCATCAGCAAGTGGGTCACCCTTTTCCAGCAACATCCAATATTGATTATGAATGTGCAATGTAGCCACATCCAATTTACCACTGTGAATTCCATATAAATCAGAAATGCTTGACCAAAAAGGAACAGAGGGAAAACCAATGTTTTGAATAGTGTGGGCAGGTTAAGTTCCCGCAACCACCCCGCCCTCCTCACTAGAAAAGCACATGGAACCAGCTAAGATGCAAGAAGACTTCAGTCAGGCTGAGTTCCCACGTGTCTCTCTTAGCACAAATGTCTCGCCAAGCCGAGTGTGAGTACAAAAGCTAAAACCATTTTCACCTATAACATGACCCCACGAGACAACAGCCCCTCCAGCTAAGGGTCAAACAAGCAAACAACATCCCTTGCTATCCCTCAAACACACCAGGCATGCGCTGTCTCAGGACCTGTGAGCATGCCATTTCCCCTCTGGGATGCTTTATCCCCGTGTAGACTCCATATGGCTCACTTCCTCACTTGTGACATGACTTCATATTACAGTCATCTTCTCAGTGAGCACATCTATGGGCCTCTAATCTTCACATCCATCACCTCCAACACTTTATTTCTTCCTTTCCTGCTTGACCTTTCCCTCAGCACTCAACACTACTTAACACACCACACGTTTTGCTTATGTATCTTATTTATTATCTCCACTAGTAGAACATAAGCTCTGTGAGGGCAGAGCCTGGGTGTACTGGGTTTTGTTTGTTTATTTGTTTTGCTGTTGTATCACAAAACAATATCTCACACAGGGCAAGGCAGGGCTTTGGGGATACTGGAGTGTTCTCAGCCACTCAGGACCATACATATATACGTACAGGGGTGGGGGGAAGCCATGTGCAATATCTACTGGTGATCTGCTCTAATGTTGGAAGAAAAATGGCCTCAGGTGGTCAGCAAGAAATGGTACTGCTGTGGGCACTGAAATCCCTCACACTAGAGGAGAAAATGGCAGAGAAGGAAGAAGAGACAGTGGTACCCAGCAATGGTTGCCTCAGTGATGAAGACCCGTACATACGGTACTGAGAGGCTGAGGACATCCAGAATCCCCAAAGCCCTGCCTTGCCCAGTGTGAGACATTGTATGTAGCCCCGAGGGTTTCCTAGGCTCTGTTGTCATGGAAAAATTTGATCACGCTTAGATGATGCTTGCTGTCAGCATTCACCAAATAAACTTGCTCTCTGTCCCCCCAGAAAAAAAAAAAAAAAAAAAACCTAAGAATTTGACATTGGTACAATACTACTAACTAAATGACAACGTTTATTTGGATTTCACCAGTTTTTCCACCAGTGTCCAAAATGTATTTAGTCATCATGACTGAATGTCTGTGACAGCTTCTCAGTCTTTCCTTCTCTTTAATGATCTTGACACTCTTGGAGGGTATCTGATCACATATTTTGTAGAATGTCCCTCAACTTGGGCTTGTTTGATGCTCCCAGGTCTAGTCTCAGGTATGGATTTAGGGGAAAGAATCATACAAGATAGAGCATTCCATTGCGGGGGCACAGGACTACACTGCGGCTTGGTATTGGTGAGATTGACCTTGCACTCCTGACAAGTTGGCCAGGTTTCTCTGCTGTAAAGTGCTGTTTTTCCCTCTCTGGGGTCTGTGTGTTAGGAGTGAGCCAGTGGATCAGTCCACACTCGGTACTTTTAACTACATGTTCGATTATGCACTGACTATAAACCCTAATTCCTGCAAGAACTCCCACCCCCTTATAACTCAGTCACCAAGAGAAGATAGAAGGCATATAAATGTAGGTGACTTTGAAATTGCCAAAAACGGGATTGATAATCAGCCATATAATGTAATTATTTCTATAGGCCCAATCACAAAAGCTTTTTTTTTTTTTACTGCAGGAT
Source organism: Marmota monax (assembly GCF_021218885.2). Taxonomy (NCBI): domain Eukaryota; kingdom Metazoa; phylum Chordata; class Mammalia; order Rodentia; family Sciuridae; genus Marmota; species Marmota monax. The sequence continues at coordinate 3,109,132 of NW_026691950.1, read as the reverse complement.
TCCAAAATGAAAAAGTAGAGCACTTGAGGATTAAAATATTATCCTAATATGACAGGTCAAATCATCAACTGAGCAGAATCCAAGAACAATGCCCTATTCTACGTCCTTGGCAATAATAATCCAAGCTGTTTCTTGACTGTCGGAATCGGGTAATAGCTTTTGTCTCATTAATTGTGTTTAATCAATGGCATTTGTTAAATAGTATTACAGACAGAAAACAAGATGTGTAACCAAAACTGTCAGTTCTCCCTGAGTCTTCCCATGTAGTAGAATCCTCAATTTGTAGCTTAAGTATACAGCACCTAGAATAAGGGCCACACCCATGCCACCCTTAAATCCAGGTGTGAGGGGCTGAGGTACTGGCTCAGTGGTAGAGCGCTCACCTAGCATATGTGAAGCACTGGGTTCAATCCTCAGCACCACATAAAAATAAATAATAAAATAAAGGTATACATACATGGAGTATAACATAAAAAAAATCTAGGTGACATTTGGGTTATCTTCTTTTATAGGATATATATTAGATTTGGATTTCAGATAAAGGATGTGTTTATAATAAAAAAATGTTGTTGTTCATTTGCACTTCAAACATAACTTGGCATCTTGTATTTTTATTTGCTAAATCCAGCAACTGTGGTTAGCCTCCAAAGCTCAGGTACTTTGATCCTCTGATAATCCATTGCTTGGTAATGTCACAGACCACACATGGCAGACCTCCTGTGTATCACGTTCACTCTGGAGTTGAACTAAGCAAGGCTTAGTGTTTCTTTCTCTCTCTCTCTCTCTCTCTCTCTCTCTCTCTCTCTCTCTCTCTCTCTCTCTCGGAAGCAGGTGAAGCAAAATACTAGACCTCAAAGAAATATCCAAAATTTTGCAAGGTAGTTCAGTAAGAGACATAGGATAGCAAGATGGCAGAAGAGTGACAGGAAGGGACATCCAGGATTTAGGGGGAACAGAAATGTTGTTCTCTCCATGGTTAATGATTCTTTTTTGTCTTTCCAATAACGTATCCATGGTGCTGTTAATGCTTCTAAGCAGTCAATTCCTTAAGGCGAGTATAAAGAAGCACCAAGTCTAGCTTTTAGTAGGAGAAGAAGCTACGAGGCAAACCCTGCAGAGACTGGAGAATTATTTTTTCCAGTGCTGGGGACTGAACCCAGTGCCTTGAGCATACAAGGCAGGGGCTCTATCACTGAGCTACACCCCAGCTCCAAGCTAGGAGATTTGACATCTTTGAAACACAAAAGGGAAGGGAAGAAGGAAGCAGTGCCTATGGACCATGTGTCTTTCAGATCAGCATTTCAGGATCTAGAGCAACAACTCACACAGAACAGTGGTTTCTAACTTGGATGGCCATGACAAGCTCCTAAGATCACTGAAGACAGGACCCAAAGGCTGGGGGCAAGCCCAGGACTCTTTGAAGAGAAATTCCAAAAAGATTTTCATGAGCTGATAGTTTGGGAATTTCTGTTGCTGTCTTCTTGTTTGTTTGGGTTGTCACCTGATCCATCATTGAAGTGTCTTCCTTTTACTTAACTAGCGGGTCATCCCGTGTCACCACTGCTGATGTCATCTATGATTTCATGAGGGTGGTGGCCATCAACATTGCAGCCTGGGGACTGGGAAGTCCCTAGGATCTCATTAAGGGTTTGTAGTTCTCTGGCTCAACATTGGTGTCTGGCAATGTTGACAATCTCATGAAAAAGGATATTTCCACTGAATCTAATATTTTCTGTTTCTAGGTAGTTCACTGAAGGCTCTGTCAATCCGGGCAGAGGCAGAAGGTTATCAATTCAACCTGGGCTGTGTGTTCTGAAGGATCAGTTTCAATGTAATATACCTTCTTGCCAGTTGCCTTGGTAACATCCTCACCAAAAATTTGGGGGGGACAGATCCAGTGGTCCTGATCTTGGGGGCAAGGGGCAGCAATAGTTCTGCTTTATTACTGGTACACGTCAAGTATCTGACTTCTGTTTTATTGAGGTAACACTTAGAGGTGGCTAGTGTTAGATGAATCCCAATAGATGACAAAGTTAGTTGCCTTCTTTAAGCCAAAACCCAAAAGTGCTGTAGATGTCTTACTGGTTTCCTTTTCAACATATTGTTAATCAGATATTCTTTATCATTTAAAAAAATACAGCTTTATGAGTGCACAATTTAGATACTATAAAATTCACTCAATGTAAATATCAATGAAATATTGTTGGCATATTTATAGAATTGTGCAACCACTGCTATAAATGAGATTTAGAATATTTCCATCAACCCCAAAAGACTCTTCATGCTGAGTAGCAGTTAATTCCCACACTCATTTCTAGCCTGGGCAACCAGTGATCTTGCTGTCTCTATCAATTTGCCCTTTCTGAACATTACATAAAAATGGGAAAATACAGTGTGCACAGTCTTTTTATTTATTTATTTTGGAAATTTTACAAGCGTATTTTTTTCTTTTTCCACTTTTATTGGTTCATTATAGTTGAACATAATGGTGGGATTTGTTGTTACATATCCATATGTACACATGATCTTACAGTATAATTTGGCCAATATCACTCCCCAGTACTCTCCAGCAGAGAGTTTTTTGCATCTGGTTTCTTTCACATAGCATGTTCTTGACATTCAGCCATGGTATAACATATATCAGTAATTTATTTCTTTTTATTGCCAAGTAGTATAGTATTCCATTGCACTGTATGGATATATGACCATTTGTAAATCCATTCACCCATTCATAGACATTTGGGCTATTTCTACTTTGGAGCTACTATAAATAATGCTGCTACAATAGTCAGGTATATGTTTTGTGTGTACATGGTTGCATGCTCTTAGGTAGATACCTGGGAGTAGAATTGTTGAGTATATGATAAGTTAATTCTGTAAGTTAACTTAACATCAAGTTTTATCTGGCTAAAGTGGTGAAATAGTTGCCCAGTGCAGATTTCCAAGGTAATTATCTGCCTGTCTTTTGTTCATCCCTTAGGTCCTCACTGGACACTGGTATGTCTCTTACAAAACTAATGTGATCTTTCACCAAATTCTGAATGAAATCATGATTGTATTAGGAAATGCTCTCCCCGAAGCAGCTTTTCTTGTTCTGTTAAAATAAATAACCCTTTAAATTAAAGGAGTTATCACTATTATGCAAAGGCTGGCAAGTGTTCAGTTCTGCTATTTAAGAACATATTTGTAAAAAAAAAAAAAAAAAAAAACCTACATTTTGCTAATAAAATAAAGATTAAAAACTTTTTTGGTCCATTTTTTGATTTTTTAATGAGTTACTGAATATTATAGATATATATCATCATAAAGAAAATATATTTGCAATGGATCTTAAAATATAAATCAATATTTTGAGTGTCTTCGGGTTTTTTGTTTGTTTGTTTGTTTGCTTGTTTTTGTGGATTGAACCCAGGACCTTGTGCATGTGAGGCAAGCACTCTACCAACTGAGCTATATCCCAGCCCATGAGTGTCTTTTTTTTCAATATTTTCAATTATAGATGAACATAATACCCTTGTTTTATTTGTTTATTTTTTTTAATGTGATGCTGAGAATCGAACTCAGTGCTTCATACAATCTAGGCAAGCACTCTACCACTGAGCCACAACCATAGCCCCTTATGAGTGTCTTTTAAAGACATATATATATATGTACCTGGAAAATGTTCTGGTAAGTAGATTTCCATATAAAAGGATAATGGAAATTTTTTTTTAGTCTTTGTACTTTATCTGTATTTTCTTATTTCCTGTATTTTTATCACTTTTAAAATAAAAATATTAACTCTTAAAAAATACAGTATACCTGAGTATTTATTTATTGATATAGATAACAATTTATGTCTTGAAAGCCACATACTATCTTCTCTTTTTGTGCTTTCTGATAGCAAATTATTCATCACTCTACAGAATTTGAAGACAAGGAGAAACCAGATAATCCAAGTCTTTTTTGCAACAAAAAAGAGTATCTCACCACAGCATACAGCTATAAAGTGCACGTTAATTTAAAATAAAAGCAAATGAGACAGTACAAAAAAACCTGCCCCTGAATTCAATGCACTTCAGAAACTCCATTCTTAAACTGATGGTTATCCAGGCTTGACCCTTCAACATCTCTGCTAAACAGCCACACTCTCTATCTACATGCTAAAGGCCAAAATATTTCATTTGTCAATTACCTCTCGGTATTTCACATGATATCATGTGGTTGAAAATTGGGTTTTCCACATATCCCCTCCCCTTTTGTACTCATCCCATTTTTACTCATCAAATAGTAATTACCAGAGAAAAACAATGAACAATAAATTCTTGGCTCTCCATTTTGTAAACAACTTCAATTCAGAAAAAGTTAAAGCCAAAAACCAAAAATTCCTCATAGATTATTGAATACTCAAAGCTAACAAGTGGCGTTTTTTTTTTTCAGATATTTCTTTTAATATTTGCTTTATATTAACTCAGATTATCATGTGATTATCATGGTATTATCGTGACCATTTCATAGAAAAGAAAACTGAAGTTTAGAGAGCTTAAGCAACTTTCCCAAGCTACTTCACTGGTAGCTGGGTTTCTAACCTGCTCAATCAGCCCTCAGGCCTGAGCACTTTCTATGAATATAGGCACTGAAGTCCCTGAGGTCTGGTGGAGTTTCTCCAAAAGGGGTCACAGAAGACACAGAACAGCAGCCGTTTGGAAATCAGGTGCTGAGTTCTAGATGATCATATTGGATATGTAGATACAGTATTAACAACTGGCTTGTCTACCAATCTTTTTAGAAAAATGGTACTTGGCTTGATTCTACATTTTAATTCTTATAGATTGACCTTCTACCAACCCACCATAGCTGGTCCTTGTTCTTGCAGCAGGTGGCTCCAAAAGAGTTCCATTACAAAGACAATTTGTTCAGGCTTTTGGAAGACCTGTTTTAGAGGGGTTAATATATAAGCCACCTTTTTATAGCTCTCCTCTATGAAAAAAGGGAAATGAGGTCCTAACTAACATTGAGCCACACAGAGCGCCAGATCCATTCTTTTTTTGAGCTCACTTCCTGGAAGCCAGATCACAACACAAATGCTGTTGCTCTTTTATATACCTCATTACCCAATTTTAGTCTTTTTCTTTCAGATAAAAAACATAAGGGCTTTCTACTAAGTTTCCATGATGTTCTTTGCTTTCCTTTCTGGAACATTTTTAGTATGCAGAATGAAATATGTCACAGCTCACTGTCAACTTTGAGCACCCATAGGTTAAACTCAACATCCCCCAACCATCATTATTCACAAAATTACATATTTTAAAAAATTTTGTAGTCACAGATCTTTAAGGAAAAACAATGACCATGACTTCTGCATCACTCAAAATAGCAGGGGGAAATCCGAATGATCAATTTAATCCACATAAGGTTTTTGGATAGTAAATTTTTTCAATGTAAAATGCCTTTACATAACAGAAGACTCACTTGTTCACATTAATGTCTTAGCAAAGAAGTCTAAACCAAAACGCAGTGGAGTAGAAACAGATGTTCAATCCATACATGCAGATAAGAATTCTTCACTTGCCTGCTTATCACCAACAGATGAAGGAAGTGAATTCATTAAGGAAATAAAAGCTGGCCCCAGTGGAACAGAGCCAGGTCACACTCATCCACTAGTTCAGTGTACAAATGATTTTCCCCAATTTCAAAAGGACAAAGAGAAGTTAAATACATTGACCAATTAAATAAACAATTTGAAAATACCTTAGCACTGGTAGTGTTAGTCCAACTTCTTCATCCAAAGATCACTATGCCCAGAAATATGTTTTTCATACATTTTTTTTAAATTTCTAGATTCCTCATTCACTTTTTTTAAGTTCTGTGATATTCTCAGGCTTATAAAGTTAAGAGGAAATCCTAACTTTTTTTCAGTACTGGGAATTGAACTGAGAGCCTTTTATTTTTTATTTTTTTAAAACTGGTTTTCACTAAGTTGTTGAGGATCTTGCTCAATTGCTAAGACTGGCCTCAAACTTGTGACCTTCCAGCCTCCACTTCCCAAATTGCTGGGGTTACAAGTGTGCGCTACCACACTCCACTGGAAGTCCCAATTTTGATCAATTTCAAGTAATCCCGGATGTTATTTAGAATGGATTTTAAAGACAATGCTGTACTTATAGAATAATCAGGAAAAGAGCATCAAACTCAATCCATCTATAACTGCGTTTATCATCTGCCCCCTGCACATCTAAAACATAGCCTGCTCATCCTGCTTTGCCCACTCTCTTAGCAAATGTCATAAATATGTGCCCCTTGGCCAGACTAAAAACATTCTGTGTATCTTAACCCTCTTCTCTCCCATTTCCCACACTTTCACTTATTTAAACTGAGTGCTGAGAATTCCATGATGACCAAGAAGGCGGAGCCTGATGTGAAGGACCCGCCACGGTCCACTCTTTCCCACTCCCCACTTGTGGCTCAGCCTCCCCAAGCCGCACCACACCACCATCTGGCTTCTGCCCCACCACTCCACTGACATGGCTCCAGCCTGGATCTCTACTAGGCTTTTGAAGCCAGAACTAATGGTCACTTTTCAGTTCACTATTTGCCTTTTTGGCAGCATGGGACAACTGTGTTTACCCCTTCCTTCCAAAAAACTTCTCTTGCCTTAGTTTCCAAGATGGAGTTGTCTCCAACATTTAACAACCATGAGTTCTCTCACTTCATCATCCCTACCTTCTACTTCTCTCTCCCTCTTTCTCTTTTTCTTTCTCACTCTTTCCTTCTTAATAGCTTTTGCTTCCCCGCCTCCCCCTCTGAGACACAGTCAGCTGCCTCAGCCTCCAGAGCAGCTGGGATCATAGTCATGCACCACTGGGCCCAGCCACTTGGCTCCCTCTTCTACATCCCTCAAATGTTGAAGTTTGTCATGGTTTCTTTTTTCTGTTTGCATACCTCCTGGTCAGTTTCACCCACTATTAAGCTTGAACATCAGATACACCGTGATACTCTACAACCCTCTATCTTCAGTCTAGATCCGTCCCCTGAACTCAAGACTCATAACATAACCTAACAGACAATTCTACATGGAGATTAACCCCTTCGCTATTTCCTCCCTTCAAGAGACCTTCACCGGCCCCCTACCATTCCAGCTTAAGCATCTGCCCAATATGTTCCTCTGCCCTTCTCTACTTTTTCCACCACAGCATGTCAGTAATGACCTGTTATCAGAGTTATTCCCCACTAGACCCATAAACTCCAAAAAAGTAGAGGCTGTATATCTCTCTAATTCACAGCTAATATCCCAAGCACCTTCCACCACACCAAAGAATGGGTGCTTAATGAGTGAATTAGCAGCTGACCATATGGAAGAGACAGACTTACAACTGATATATAATTATAAGAAAATTCATTGACAAATGAATGGAATGGAAATTTCATTGACAAAAAGATTAATATGGTTCTATTAAAAAAAAAAAAAAAGAAGTTAACAGCTATATAAGCTCTACCTTCACACGAGACATGGACGACTTCCCAGAATGTTGAGCAGGGCGTGGAAAGGTGAAGAGAGAATCACTGAAGAAGAGGAACATTCCAGACAGAGAACCAAATGGGTAAAGCCAGCAATATATAGGTCACCAACTTGTATCGACTTTATACCCAGATGTGCCTGGCAGTCATCCCCTACTTTCAAACATATGGTCATTCTCCTAATTCAGGTTTCTGCACAAATCAATCAAACTACAGCAGAATCTGCCTCCTGCCTCCAATTCCCTCCCTACTGCTGCCTAAAGTACAAATCTATAACCCTGTTCCTTTTGCTGTAAATAAACACTAAATGCATAAATAAAACCTCTGACAGTGCCCCTTATACCATGTTCACATTTTATACCAAGGTACCAGAAGTCTCTGTAGATACAGCCTTGTCTAGATGCACCCTAGCTCCAGTCTACCCACAAACCCACTCACCCTCCTCCCACTACGCTGGACTACTCACTATCATCCAGCTCCATCTCCCATTTTCACATCTCCATGGTTTCACTCACTGATTTAGCTACCTACTCCACAACAATGCTACACAACAAACAACCACAAGCATCAATGGCAAGCAATACTATGTGTGGATGGCTTGTGTATATGGGGTCAGCAGCTAGAGAGCACTCCTCATCTTGGCTGGACACACAAAGCTTGAGCAGTGGTTCTCAACCAGGATCAATTCTGTCCCCTTGGAGACATTTGGAAATGTAGACAGACATTTTTTGGTTGTCACAATTAGAGGGGGAAGAGTGCTATTGACATTCAGTGGGGGAAGGTCAGGAATGATGCTAAACATCCTAAAATGGACAGACCCCACACCCACAAAGAATGGTACATCCACTGATGTCAGCGGTGTGGGTGCTGAGAATCCATTCTGCAGGTGTTACATTCTAGATCTTAGCTGATCTAGAATGGCCACATCTGGGATACCTGGGGCCACTTGGCTGTCATAGTCCCTCATCCTCCAACAGACTCTCTGAGGCACCTTGTGATGGTGATGGCACAGGAGCAAGGACAATCAGAGTTACCTAAGGCGTTTTGCAGTCCAACTTAGGACTGGCACATTATTTCTTCTGCTACATTCTATTGGCCAAAGCAAGTCACAAGTTCTGACCAGATCCAAGGAGAAAGGAAACAGACTCAGTCTCTTTAGTAAACAGAATGGAAGCCACTCAACCAAGATGCTCCTACAACAAACAAACAAACTGTTGTCAAACTTGCTCAGGTATCTAGAATTTCATTGCTCTTTACAGTCTAGCATGAAACACTGCTTATTTTGTTCCATCATATGATCTAGGAATGATGTTGTTGGCAGAAAATATAACTATATTCCCTGGATGCACATTCCTTGATACACCCCCACAGAAATAATAATTAAAATGAGCTTCAAATCTTACAGCTGCCAATATCACCCTGTTCAACTTACTTGTTTTGTCATCTGCTGGGTTCCCCACCCTGACTGCACACTGGAATCACTTGGGGGAAAATTATGAAACAACAATGCCCAGGCCCTCATCCAGATCATTTTAAATCAAAAGCTCCCAAGTGGTTCTGATGTGTAGCCAGAGATGAGAACTGCTGACTGGAGCTCTCCACTAGCAGGGAGGCAGTAATGATTACTGAAGCCTATTTTAAAAAATAAAACTTGAGAAAATCTCAAATGTCTCTAAGAATCCGTTCAAACTAAAGGTTCCAGAATTAAGCAAAATTTCCAGTAACATGAGTCTAAGGATAAACAGTGCATATTACCAATGATTACCTGTATCGGGTGAGATCCTAGGGTTGAGGCCCTTCTAGTCCTGTGTTGTTTGTTGTTGCTTACAATCTGTTTTGTTAGGATTTTGTTTGTTTTTGAGATGGGGGGGGGGGGTCTCTGAATTGCCCCGGCTGGCCTCTAATTCACCATCCTCCTGCCTCAGTCTCTTAAAGACCTGAAATTACCAGCATGCGCCACCACACCTAGCCATTGTTTACAATTTTATAATTAAACAACTAGTACATTTTGGAAAACATACCCAGAGAACATCTTTCACTCATCATCTATCCAAATATACTAGATAGGACAAATTAGTATACATTGGAATATTTGATATTGTATCCCTTATGTATAAAACATGATACATGAGCAATTACAGCTAAAATTGGGTGTTGCTTTTATAGCCACTTACACTATTTTTTAACTATATCTACAAATTCTGTGATACCCCTCCTTTCAAAAAGTGGAGCCTAATTCCTCTCCTCCTGAGGGTGGGCTGTGGGTAGTGACTTACTTCTAAGGAAAAGAATGTAATCCATATGGAGACAGGTGAAGTCTCAGGCCAGGTCATAAAAGGCTTTGCTGGCCTCCTCTTTGCTCACTTGTATCACTCACTTGAGGGAAGTCAGCTGCTGTGTGTAAGGACACACAAGCAGTCCAGTGGTTGGAAAGGAGCTAAGTCTTCCTGCCACAGGCAGTCGCTGAGGCCTCCTACCTATACATACTATACCAATAGTAGTTAACATCTATTGTATGCTTAACCATATGCCAAGCACTTTTTTGTGTGTGTGGTGCTGGGATTGAACCCATGGCCTTGTGTATGCGAGGCAAGCACTCTACCAACTGAGCTATATTCCCAGTCCCCCAAGCACTTTTATAAGGGCCTTATGTGTATTATTTATTTAACTGGGATGGGGGTATAGCTCAGTGGTAGAGTACTTCCCTAGTATGTGCAAGGTCCTGTTCCATCCCCAGCATTGAAAGAAACAAAGAAAAGAAAAAGAATTTTGCCACATGCCTGCAATCCCAGTTACTCAGGAGGTAGAAACAGGAAGACTGCAAGTTGGAGACCAGTGTGAGCAACTTAGCAAGACCCTGAGTCAAAATAAAATTTAAAAGAGGCTGGGGATGTAGTTCAATGGTATAGCAAGCACTTGCCTAGCATGCACAAGGCCCTGAGATTGCTCTTTGGTACTGCAAATAAATTTTTTGGCTAAACTTAGTCCTAACATCAGTTCATAAGTGGGTGCTGAAAATACCCTCACCATTTTACAGATGATGAATTAAGGCATGGAAAGGCCATGTTACGTCCCTATGGTCATGGCCTTAGTAAATAACAGAACTACATTTTGAACTCAGGCTGTCTGACTCTGGAACACAGCCCTTTTATTTATTTTTTTGTTTTTATTGAGTGGAATTTAATTTATGTTCCCCCCGTCCAGCACCAAGCCCTCAGGCCTGGCACAGGAGGCCTTTGCTGATAGGACCCAGCATGTCTCCTCCGAGCACCCTCTCCACATGCTGAGCTCCAGAGCTGCTGCTTCCCCGCTGCTCCCTGGCTTTCAGGCCTCTGCCCCTCCCACCCTCACCACCAGAGGCCTTTCTCCAACCCATGCTCTCACCTCTTCTCACTCCCACCCTCCCCACCCAAGGGACAAGACTTGCTCATGTTTTTTCAAGACTCAAGGAAATCAACACCCCTGTCCTTGAAGCTTCTGAACCTGACCCCCTATGTTCTTATTTTCATTTTTGTGGCTGAAGGAACCCTAAACACACTTGTTTTCTAACACTTTTTGATAGACTGAAGCATTGGGAAAATATTCATTCCACTCCCCATCCCAGTAACCAGAACGTCTTTCCCTGCCCCACTAACTTTGGACTTGGGCACGTTACTTGTTTTGGCCATGGAATGTGAGTAGATGTGATGCAAGTGGAGACTTGACTCTGTCACTGCATGGTTTTGGCTGGGCTCTGGTGCACCTGTCATTCATCTGCCCTAAAGAGAACATATTCCCCAGGTTGCCTCTGGTCCCAGGGAAACAGAGACACAGGAAGCCCATGTGAACCCAACCCACAGCCTGGGTCAAGTGCAGCCAACCCAGAGCTTCAGTGGAATCTCTGCATCTGACCCTTCAATAAAATGCATCATTGTGTCCTGCCACTGCCTGTGGTGGATTGCCATACTGCATTACTGTATCAGGAGTCATCTAAAATGTACCTAAAGTCTTAATTTTAATTGCATGTCATTCTTTACTTCTCTTGAGATCTGAGAGTTATGCTTAGATCATGAAGAGCTCTTAGCAGATAGAGTTCATATGCCATCAAAGTCACCCTTTTTAAAGTATATAATTAATTTTCTTTTTAGTATTTTCACTAAGTACTATATAGTCAACCACCGTCAGCACTTTAGCCCTAGAACATTCCTGTCACCCCAAAAAGAAACTCATAGCCATTAGCAGCCTCTTAATAATTTTTTATAAATAACGTTGATGGAAATCCTTAGAATTCCAAACTAGCATGATGATACAAGTACTGCAGGAAAAAAAATAATAATTTTTCAGAAACATGCTTTCCCCAAGGCATTTTAAGTTCATTTTATCTTTCAAATAATAAGTTACACCCATTTTCCCATATATTTTAAATATAAATATTTAATATTCTTTTTAATTGCTATTGCAAGTCAAAAGCCTTTTGGGGATTTAATTTTCAATCTACAGATCACACAAGATGATTAAATTAAAAGCCACAAAGTATTAGGGAGGAAAAAAAATCTCATAGAATTAAAAGCTGTCAGTGACTGAGAAAATCATGACATAGAATCTGCTTTTGCCTTAAAAAAAAAAAAAAAAAAAAAAAACCCTCTTGGTCCAATGTCAAAAACTAAAAACTCAAAATTCCAATAATAAAGATCAGAACTTCAAAAATTAGCAAATAGACGCTTTAAAAATATAAATGACTAAGAATGCCAGGGACTGAAAATTAATTTGGGGTAGACAACCTCACACCATACCTAAGTACTGTTACTCATTTTTTTAAAGATAACAGTAATAACTATTTTGAAAACTATAAAGACAATCTCATTTCATTCTTTCAACCAAAAAGTGAGTAAGAGACAGGTCATATGTCTGAGAATAACCCCATAAAAAGAGATGCTTTGGGGGAAAAGTTTATTAAAGACCTAAATGTTTTTAAATAAATAGGATTTTAAAAAAAAAAAAACAAAACTCATGCTGCCGAGGGTAAACTGTTCTAATCTCTCTCTCTCTCTCTCTCTCTCTCTCTCTCTCTCTCTTTTTTTTTTTCCTTGGTGGTGGTGCTGGGGATTGAACCCAGGGCCTTGGAAACTGTTCTAATCTCAAAAAACACTTTCTCCATATTAAAAAAGCACACCTGACTTTATTTTATTGTGCTGTATCAAATTATTTTGCCAAATCAAAAATCAAAAACAAAAAACCCTAGAAAACAATCATTGTAATTATCACCACTATTTCCCTCAAAAAAAAAGTAAAATTCTGACCAAAGACTAGCACAGCCACCAGGGAGCCTCTAAGTATGGAGTCTCCCCTACGCTGTCCAACCAGTTCTTATTTTTGCCTTCCTCTTTCCGTAAGCACTCTGCATAGAACCCAGCTGTGCTGTGCCAATCTGGGTCAGTCAACACGGAGGATCAGTGGGCGACAGCCGCTGTATCCACTTTTAGAAGGGCCCCTGCATGCCTGGGGAGTGCTGGGCACAGGGCAGCACATTCTCAGGATCTGAGTGTCCAGTGAGCAGCAGCTATGTGATTCTGCTATTTCTAAGCTGTAGACTCCAAAAACCTCCACCCTTACCTGAAACATGAAATAAAGTGGGGGAAAGAAGTCTGACCCTGGCTTTGGGCAACACTTTTATTTCTAACTTTTATTTTAAGCTGTTATTTTATAATTCCATATAAAATGAATTCCCATATATATTGGGAAGGAAAAAGAATCCAACTACCCAGGATGGACCGTTTTTAGTTTTATTTTTTAAATCAACATGGGAAATCATGTTGATTTATTTTAAAAATCAACCAAAAATCAATCCATTTCAAACACATTTTTACACCTACTAGACTCAATCAGGTGCCACATTTGGCACTTGACATTCAGTGATACCTCTAAAAATGACATTTTCTAGTTTTATAAAAATAGGAATAAAACAAACTATTTAATGCGCCCCCCCACACACACACACACACACACACACTGGGGATTGAACCCAGGGGTATTTTACCACTGCACTTGTTATTTTTAACTTTGAGACAAGTTCTCATTAAGTTGCAGAGGCTGGGCTTGAACTTGTGACCCTCCTGCCTCAGCCTCCACAGTCACTGGGATTACAGGCATGAGCCACTGCACACGGCCCCCTCCCACTTTTACAACCTCTCCAAAAAGAAGCACTGTTCTGTGTTTTGTTTTGGTTTAATATTTATTTAGTTGTAGATGAACACACAGTGTCTTTATTTATTTTTATGTGGTGCTGAGGATTGAACCCAGTGCCTCACACATGTGAGGCAAGCACTTTACCACTGAGCTACAGCCTCAGCCCCATGTGTTTTTTCTTTTAATTGTTCCTTTACCACCTTCTGTGCTCCTATATACTATCTCATTTCAATTAAAATGTTAGTGACAATTGTTGGTGGCCTTCTCAGGATCTGCCTCTCCCATTCTTCTACCAAAAGTACCCAAATTTTCCTTCAGGGAGTTCTGCTGCCCTGTTGGGTAGCAGCCAGGATCTTTGATGGAAAGTGACCAGACCAGAGTCTGATTGGCTTACGCTAATCAATGCATCTGTTCCCCCAGCCAACATGACTGAGGGATGGGACTCCCTTCTCTGCCCAGAGGTCCTAAGGAGAACGTAGAATCATGCTTTCCGAGCCAGCACTCAGTGAGAAAGTCTGGACCTTCTGGGGTTGGGTAGGTCCTGTGGGAAGCACCACAGGGAAAAGAGCATAAAGCCACACAAAGCACAGCATGGTGGCAGCAGGCCCCACATGTGTCAGAATGTACAATTTTTGTGACAACACTAACAAAAGCACTAAGAACTCTGAAAATTACTAGCACACGCACACACACACACACAAGCTCATGCACATACACACACGCACACACAATGTTTTCTATTTCCTACTATGGAATAAATGTGGGATTTTATCAAAAATTATTGGGGGTGGCAGGTGGCTAGGATGCTAGATGGAAGAATGCCACATTATAGAGGAAAAGAAAATGCAGAAGAATCTGGAAAAATCAGATTTTTAAAAAAATATTTTTAGTTGTAGTCAGGCACAATACCTTTTATTTATTTATGTATTTATTTTTATGTGGTGCTGAGGATTGAACCCTGTGCCTCACACATAAGAGGCAAGCACTTTACCACTGAGCTATAACCCCAGCCCAAATCAAATCTTTTCATGACCACAAAGCCAATGGTCGATTACCTCCCTGGTTTGCTATGTTCGCCTCTCCTAGCCTTTTTTATCTTCTACTACTGCTCTTTGGTGGTATAAAATATCAAAGTAATAACAAAACTCTCATGGGGCTGAGGTGTAGCTCAGGGGAGAGCCCTTGTCTACTGTGTCCCCAAGCCCAGGATCCATCCTCAGCACTGGAAAAAAAAAAAAAATCTCATGTGAACCATGGCAACTTGCATCTGATAAGCAGCGCCACTTCATTCAGAACCCCAGGGCCCACGCCAGGTGAGTGATCTGAGAGTGGAACTACAGCTGGGAGGTTCCGGATGAGTAGACCACAGAAGGACCCCTGTGGGGGCACCATGTGGGGAGCTCAGGAGCCATGCTGGATGGGAGTCCTGACCAGTCTGCTCACCAGTCTTAACAGAAGTGAATCATACTGAGACAGACTCAGCAGAGAACCTTGAACTGGGACACTGGGCAGCAGAAATCTGTGTGACTCAGGACCAAACAGGATATAATATGGAGGGCACCTAACAGTGCCTGGCAGGCAGACACACTGAATCCACATAGAATTCTTCCCCTTGTTAATAAACAACTCAGTTCCAGGTCTCAGTATCCAGAACTATTTAATCAGAGGAGGAGTCAGGGACCAATCAAGGGGAAAGAGGCTGGGAAGGAAGTGTAAAGAGAAAAGGAGGAAAAAGAGTTCCATCCATGAGCTGTGGCCCAGTCTGCTCCTGTAACAAGTTTCCATCAGACACCTAACCCCGCCCCTGACAACGTGTATCTTTTGAAAAACATTAAAAGGGCTCTAGTTTCAGAGAATATACACAGGAGCCAGATAGGCACAACTGTTTCCTAGCAACCAACCATACTGTGCTCAGAGAAGATGCTCAGTCTACAGTATCTAGGCAGTAAGGGAATGAAGAGGGAGAAAGGGGCAGGTCAGCTTCTGGAATAGACAGCTAGTTGAGATCATCTTCTCATAAGTTTTGCTTTGACTTTTAAAGGGTTCCAAATACTAACTCTGGAAAGTTATTTTCCCCCATGAATATGCACTCACTCATACACACAGCCATGGGAGGATCACAGCAGAGCCTAGCAATCACCTGCCCAAATTCTGGAACCATATTGCCTGGGTTCAGATCTCAGCTCTGCCCCTAATGAGCTGTGTGGCTTCAGGCAAATCAATGAACATTCCTGTGCTCCAGTTTTCTCATCTTTAAAATGGGCATAAAGAGTGCTTACTTGAGAAACACCTTCTATGACAGGCATCTAGCCAGGCATTCTGTATTTATCATCTCATTAACTTGAACAAGCACCTGGTCTACCCCGGCACCTGAGACGTGTTCTGGAAGCGTGTTTGCTGTTATTATTGTATTTATCATTATTATTCGGACTATTTACTTTGGCATTAAACTAGCCACTTTATCACTTTATCATGTTCTGTTCACTCTTGCAACACGGTGAATCAGATTGCACTTGTCACCGGCCCCTCCTACTGATGACATGGTGCAAGGTCCCGCTGGAAACAGGCGGTTACCACATCTGTCAGCTGATGACAGATTCAGCTCCACAAGCAACTTTTTTTTCATCTTCCATACACAGAATACACACAGAGGATGCCATTCCTCAGTGATACCACTGGGTCATGACAATTCATGGTCAGAGCCTTGTTTATTTATTAATATTAGGTACTGGTTGTTAGTTTTTTTTGGGGGGGCGGTTCTTTAAAATAAACCTACCTAATAAGAACTCATATAGGTGACCACTATAATAAAAATTTTTCAGGGTTTTTTTTTTTTCTTTTTAGATACATTATAATTGGAAGTACTCAACTTTCCTCACATTAGTAAAAAGTGGGAATTTGCTGGATTTCTACAATAAGTGAAGCAAAGAATTCTGTTTGCTTTGATGCAAGTTAAGAAGCGAAGGCGAGTCCCAGGACCCAATGCCAGGGGCATGTTTATGTAAAGAAAAGAAATGTTTGCTCTCTGGTTCTGCAGCCAGGACTTCCAAGTTCAATGAGCCCTGGCCCAATCCAACCTGAGGGAAGTTCGGCTCCTTAAATAAGCCTTTTGGCTTATATCACCTACCCAGGGGCTCGCTAAGGAATCACTTTCCCAGCGTCCAATCACTGACTGTCTCCAGGCAACTATTGGGTGAACTGCTTTTTTTAATCACTCTTTAAAAACAAAACACTTTGCTTCCTGTCAGGGCAGCAACAGTGTCTATTTTCTCTGCCACACAGAGTCTGAGTGCCAATCAGGCGATTGTAGCTGGGTGCAGGCTCACTGAGCAGTCCTCAGGCTGAGGGTGGTGTGGCTGCGGGGCCCTGGCAAGGGGGGTGGACAGGGTCAAATGAGGAGGACAATGACTAAGGCCTCACCTTGGGCCACAGGAGCTCTGCGGTTAATTGAGGAAGGGAGATCCCCATGCAACAAACTTTCGTTCCAGTGAAATATGACAAACTTTTTAGAGCAGCAAATGCTTCGGGTCAGGTGTGCACAGAGAAGGGGGGATTAATGGGCTCTGAAGAATCAGGAAGTGTGCCACCAGGCAGTCCTATTTAAACTCCATCTTGAAAGGATTTATCCCTGGAGAAGTAGAGAAGGGGCATTCCAGGTGGCCCTCCCTCAACAACCATTTCCTCCTTTCTCCTGAGAAATGAAACCCAGACTATTATCTATACGTTGCCTGAAAAACACACACACACACACACACACACACTACACACACCCTCCAAGTTCTCCCCTGCAACCAGGAGTGGTCGTTTTTTTCCCACACAGTATCTTACAAGGGAGGGCTAACTGTCTTCTGTTCCCAATTCCTTCCTCCTTCTGACTAGAAGGTTGATGTGATGATGTCTCTCAGGCAGCCAGACTGGACCACTAGGAAAGATTGGACAATGTAGGGGGTTCCCAATGGCACCCATCTTTAGTAGTTTTTAACCCCTGCATTTCAGAGGAATTAGGGGAAGTTCTGAAATCAGAGGACATCTGTGGGTCACCACCCAAAATCTCATACTAAATTATTCTGTCACCCACTAAAAAGTGGGCAGGTTTCTTACAGCACTTTCCTAGCTCAGAATGGAAGACAGCTGCTGTGGCTAAATTTTGCCAAAAAATAAAAAACTTTTAATCCCAGAGTTGAGGCTCAAATATAAGTCCCCAAACCCTGTCTGCTGTTTTTCCTTGAAAAGGAGTCCTTAATTTATCTATGCCTTGGATGTAAAGAGTCCCATGGATCATCATGCAAACTCTAGGAGAGGCTACAAGAATGAGCAAAAATGATCCCTTCTCTCCCAGTCCCCATCCCATGCCTTGAACTCACCTGGAGAACTGAGCGTTTCTATCCAACCTTTTTTTAAAAAAGCATAATCATAATAATACCACGTGATATATGTACACTCAAGCCCTTTTCTCAAAAAAAATTAGCATCAATCTAATTCTCCTGCTTAGAACCCTGCAATGGTATTGAATTAAGGACCAACTTTCACTAAGGATCCTTGTCTGGCCCGGTATAATGGCCCACGCCTATAATCCTGCTATTCCGGAAGCTGAGGCAGGAGGATCCCTGCTTAAGGCCAGCCTGGGAAAATTAGTGAGATGCTGCCTCAAAATAAAATAAAAAGGGCTGGGGATATAGCTCAATATTTGCTTAACATGTGCCAAGCCCTGAGTTCAATGCCCAGTACTGCAGAAGGAAGGAAGAAAGGAAATCCTGTCTCAGCATTAAAAGAAAAGAAAATTATGGAATTTGCAGGTAAATGGATGGAGTTGGAGAATATCATGCTAAGCAAAGTAAGCCAATCCCAAAAGACCAAAGGTCAAATGTTCTCTCTGATTAATGGATGCTGATCCATAACAAGGAGAGGGGAGGCATGGGGAAAATGGAGGAACTTTAACTAGGCAAAGGGGAGGGAGGGGAGGGAGTGTCTATGGGGACAGGAAAGATGGTGGAATGAGATGGACATCATTACCTAGGTACATGTATGACTGCATATATGGGGTGACGCTACATTGTGTACAATTATAGAAATGTAAAGTTGTGCTGCAATTGTGTACAGTGAATCAAAATGCATTCTGCTGTCATATATACCTAATTAAAAGAAATAAGCAAATTTTTTTTAAAAGAGTACTTTTCTCTTAGGACGTCCCCACTTTGCCTTTATAATACATATCCTAACTTGTACTTTTGTATGTATTTTAATTTATGTATGTATTTTTAATTTAATTCTTCTCCCCTATATTTGTGCATTTATGATGGTTGGAACTAGATCTACTGGTCATCATCTAACTCTGGTTCCTAGCACTATGCCTGGCTAATTGTTGGAGCACAGGAAACATTTTTCAGGACAGAAATTTGTACAACTTTGTATATATATTTTCACATATTAGTGCTTATTTTTATCACTGTTTACAATGAAGTAAACTTAGCAATGAGTGATGGCCAAGTGTCCCAAAGAATTATTTCCATATTTAATCCATTCAACTGAGACTTCATTCCATTTCAACTAAAATTAAATAAATTGTTTAAACATCATTTGTTAGAAATGTTTCTTAGGGAAGGAAAAGATAGTAATGTACTCTTTTTTATTTTATTTATTTATTGGTACTGGGAATTTAATCCTGGGACACTTTACCACTAGCTACATGTCCAGTTCCTTTCATTTATTTATTTTGAGACAAGGTCTTGCTAAATTGTTTAAGGCCTAAATTGCTGACACTGGCCTCAAACTTACAATCCTCCTGCTTCCGCCTCCCGAACTGCTGGGATTACAGGTATACACCACCATACCCAGCTAGCAATGTACTCAACACAGAATGTTAACTTCAGTTCCTCACTTGGTACACAGAACCACTTGATGAACCCACTTGGTAAAAGATAAGGCTGAGGAGTTTTTGTTATTGTTGTTTTGTTTTGTTTGTTTTAAGCATTGGGTCATAGAAATAAAAAAGTCAAAGGCTTTTCTGCCCTTGACCTTTATTTAAAAAGCAAGTGTAGATATATTCTGAGGTTGCCCAGGAGGCCACGTTACATCTCACCAACAGCTGCACTAGTAGCACCAGGAGCCAACTACACAGCAGTGGAAACATGGACCTCCCCCAGCCTAACCAATGGACCATTTTCAAGGTCTCAGCACGGATACAAGGAGGCAGTTTTGCTGACAGTTTTAGTGGGAAAAGACATCAGCCATATTATTCCATAGATGCATGTTATAGAACCAAGTCACCTTAAGACTAAGATGGTTCCCCAGGATCTGATGGCCATCCCATAAGAGTTACATGCATGAGTGTATCTTTTTGGAAGTGTTGTTTCCAATACTGCAACCATGGAATTTTACCACAGCAGACCCAAATTCCATGACATCATTCCTCCTTGCAGAGAGAGATAGAACATCTCATGTCCAGGCAGAAGTCTTTTCGATATTCTGTCATTTTTAAGACATATTACTTTCTCTGTATTATCTAGTATCCCTCTAGCTATTTTTATAATTTCATTCACTTAAAAACAATATTCTATTAACTTTTCCTTTCCTCATTTAATTGCACTGACGTCATCCCTTGTCCCACCCTACCCTTCCCTGCACAAAGATACCTTTTTTTTTTCCCCTCCAAATGCAAACACACACCTCCTTAGGAACAAACGAGGGAATGGGAACACATTGTAAAATGGTATATTTTTAAATCACAGAACAGTAAACTAGGCTTAAAAAGAAAAGAAAAAAATGTTCCACATAGATTAGTGTAGTCAAAAATCAATCAGATCCACTTTCAACCATGAAAAGAAAGGCCAAACTGTGGTGATGACAGTTAGGCTAGAATGTAGGTGACAGGGAGGCCAACCACAAGCCAAATTTCCCAAAGCCACAGAGCTGCCCATTCAGGCCCTTTGGCTCTTTAGGGTAGGACCTCAATGCCTGCATGAGAGGCTGCCAATTTTCTCTCTTAGAAGAACTGTCTCTTAGCCAAACTCCATATTTTACCTGTTCCCAGGTGAGATCTTGTCCAGATGGGAGAACTCAGGTAAAGGTGAGGAGGCTGTGGCAAAGACCTGGGACAGGTTTTGCCAACAGCAATTCAACACATGGGTGTTGACAACAGGTGGCCATCCATACCACTATTTGGAGAACAAACCCAAACAGACCACACAGGGATTAAGTCTTCACTGACTCTCTAGGGAATGAAAAGGGGTAGAATAATGTACCTTCTTTGTTAGTAAATGCACACATGGACTTTCAAAAAAATCATAAGATGATGAACTAGCAAGCTTGGAAATTTTAAACACTAATTACCCACCAGCCATCTGCCCTTATAAAACTTTAATGGAGTAGTTAAGGACTGCTACAGTCATAGTGATATAGAAACAGGATTCTAGCAACTCTGAACTACATGCAACCCCACTGCCCAGCTCCGCCTTTGAAATGCTAGGTCTGAAGGCAGCAAGCAAAGGTGAGGTGCCTGATTCCTCTTGCCTGTGGGCCTCAGTGCAACCACCTGCCAGGGAAACTCTAAGCTGGCAGGTCCGAATGAGTCCTGCATTTGGAAGGGACAAGCTAATGGGGAACAGGCAGGTCTAGTAAGCCACCACTTCCTGCTCCCACACATGGGAGGTGCAGGGCAGAGAGACCTCTGTGCTGGTGCAGGAACAAGCCTCATCCTCACAGACTATACCGGGGCCTAAATGTGGGAATCAATATAAGGCATCTGATAACAAGAGCTGTGAAATCAGACAGCCTAAGTTCAGATCCTAATACTAGTGAGCATGTACTAACTAGGTGACTCTAGATGGTTTCCTACCTTCTGCAAGCCCCAATTTCCTCAACTGCAAATTTTTGATATCTGGATACACATACCTGTAGAAGTTAGGAAAGGATACTTTGGATTCTTGTCCTAGCCCTGGCATTTACCTGTAAACTTGAGCAAGATACTTAAACTTCCAGAATCTCAATTTTCTCATCAGTAAATGGGGATAATAATAGTATTTACTTACATATGATCAATAGTACAGACTTTGCCCAATGTTGATACATAGGAAACATTCAGTAAATATTACCTTTGATCAGCAGCAGAGTTACCATCATTATCTTTATCATGTCATCCCCTAGCTATGACACTTCTAGGCTTCAGAATGGTCTAAAGAAAAAAGAGAAGCTTCCAGGCTAATTTTCAATACTTCTGGTGTTACCTAGTCGTCCCTAGCACTGACTGCCACCCATAGAGTCAAGGCCAGATGTTTGTATCATGGCTCCATTGTCACCCATTAATGGAGAGCAGGGGACCAAGAGATCCAGTTGCTGGGAACACGTGCCCCGCCCTACCCCTTCCTGGTGGCAGTACTCAGTCTGCCCATTCGGGAGCTTGCTTGATGCAACTAGTTTCCAGGGAGATGTGAGAGCAAGAAGTGCCAACTCCACCCCCCATTTCACTTCCTCTTTCCCCAAATCTGTGGAACTTCACTGTTCTCCTACCACGTGACAGCATTGCATCATAGCAGCCCTTGTATACAAACAAGCCTGACTATTTAAATGTCCTCCCAAGAAAGATGCTGCTTGCTCTCATTTACATATTTACTCAGACCACTACTCCTTTCCTGACCTACTCAGAAAGGTTTTTCCTCCTGGTCCTCATCTCTCCCAGGCCAGAGCTGAAGGATTGTCTGCAAAGTTAAACCTTCATTGTAAAAAAAAAAAGAAAAAAAGATATAAGACTCCTCAAGTCCCTACAGAGGTGGATAATTTCAATGACTATATAACTTAGGGCACTGCTTCACAAATGTTTTAGGCTACTAGCCACCAAGGCTAGATTATCTCAAAGGCTCTGTCAAACAAGACAACATCGTTCAGTCTTTAAGAACTAAGGTAGCCTCAGTGCTTTTAATCTGCAGAATTGGGTCCCAGGTGAACAAAAAGCAAGCCTGTGTGGACATGGGGAAATGAACCAAAATGATGAACTGCCCCCTTCCAGCCCTAGTACCCACTCATGTGAAATATGGATTAGGTCACAAATAAGAGTGTATTCATCACCAAGTCCCATGGGCATGCTGTGATCAGAAAGGAATCAAGACACTTCTGAAATTGAGAAGAAAGGCTGAATTGGGTTGAAATCTCCTGTCCCTCCCTAAAAGCTTAGCAACCTGTTCCAAACCACCACCGAAAGCAAGCAGAAGGGACATCTGTTCCTCCAGAAAGGGCTTGGCACCAAGGGAAGAGCCACAGATTAGAACAGATTAATATTGCTGTGGGTGGAGAGACAAAGGGGATGGGGGACAGACAGGACATTTAGCAGCATCCACCTACTAACAAAAACTGTAACTCAACAATATCAGAAAAGAAAGGGAAAAAGAAAAGAAGGAGGAGGGGAAAATCAATGGAGGAATTATTGTTTTTCCTTGCAGTAGTCGACACAGCTTCAGTGAACAAAACATGCTGCATTTGAGATGAATATTTGGTCATTCACTATAAAAAAAATAATAATGTCCCCAAGAGGAGAGGATTGGGCATTCTGCTTGGAATTTGGTAACAAAAACTAAAACTAAACTTCAATGTTCAACATATTATTGAGAAATAATTTTCTAAGTTTCGATGGACTAGTAGGATCATCCTGTGAAGAGATGTTACACGTTTTCCTCTGATCCCAAAATCACTTTAATGCAAATTAATGTGTAGCATCTGTTTAACTTGTAGTCTAAGAATCCAGAGTTGAAAGAGTGAGATAGGCTGGAGATGAGCTACTGGTGGTAGGGCGAGTACTTAGCACGCATGAGGTCCTAGGTTCCATCCCCAGCACAAATAAATAAATAATAATAAAGTGAGATAGTAGGATGAAATCCGTAGATAATTGAATTATACTTCCTACACTAGAAACTTGGGGCTCTGAAGCATTTCTTTCAAAAATAAGACTTTGTCATTAACAACAACAGAGGGCTGGGGGTGTAGCTCAATGGTAAAAGACTTGCCAGGGTTTGATTCCCCAGCACTACAAAAAGAGGAGGGCAAAGAGGGAGAGAAAAGAAAAAAGAAAAAAAACAGAAACAGTAGCAATTACAGTGGTAAGAAAAACAGATGCTAGTGGAAAGAATAGTAGATAATAAACTGGTAATACTACTACTAACCATTTACACTCATATATTGCTGGTGGGATTGCAAATCGGTGCAACCATATGGAAAGCAGTGTGGAGATTCCTCAGAAAACTTGAAATGGAACCACCATTCGACCCAGCTATCCCACTCCTCAGTTTATATCCAAAGGACTTAAAAACAGCCTACTACAGTGATGCAGCCACTCACAATAGCTAAATTATGAAACCAACCTAGATGCCTTTCAACAGATGAAAGGGTAAAGAAAATGTGGTATATAACACATTGGAATATTACTCAGCCTTATAGAAGAAAGAAATGATGGCATTTTCTGGTAAATGAATGAAGCTGGAGAATATCATGCTAAGTGAAATAAGCCAATCCCACAAAACCAAAGGCCGAATGTTTTCTCTGATATGCGCATGATAATTCATAATAAGGGGGTAGGGTTGAATAGAAGAATAGAAGTACTTTGGATTAGGCAGAAGGAAGTAAAGGGAGGGGAGCAGGTATGGGGGTAGGAAACATAGTAGAATTAATTGGATATTATTACCTTATGTGCCTACATGATTACATGACTTCTGTGATTCTACATTATGTACAACCAGAAGAATGAGAAGTTATGCTCCATTTATGTATGATGTGTCAAAATGCATTCTACAGTCATGTATAACTAATTAGAACAATTTTTAAAAAAAAACAAACTAAACAAATAAGTAATACTAACCACCACTTATACAGCACTTTCTAAGTACTGGGCACTGTTCTAAGCATTTTAAATATATTACTTATTAAATTTTCACAGCACTCCTGTGAGATGAGTGAGCTCTTATTAGTATCCTGTTTTACAGCAGTTTTCAACAATATTTGTTATTCTGTTTTAACAACTAAAGCCATCTTACAAAGAAACACCGGGAACCACAAGAACAGGAAAAGCCTTTTGCCCAAAGTCGCCCAGCTAGGTGACAGACCCAGGACTCAAACTCAGGATACCCAGCTCCAAAGTTGGACCCCTACTGGGCGTGCACCTCTTGCTCCTTGCTTAGGAAAACCTTCTAGGAAAGGAATGTGGAAGGAAGTCACGCCCCTGCCTGCTGGTGGACAATTAAGACTTGAAGTTTGCTGTTTCCTTAGGAGTCTCCTCAGACCTACAGTAAGCATCCTGCTCCCACAGCTATAAAGTGACTGGAGGCTGCCCTCACACCGTCTGTGACCATGGGAAGCTCCTTAGAGCTTTCACCTTTGCCAGCAAAGGCACAAGTTGGGGGTGGGGCCCAGCAGCACCTCCTTTCCAGGCCACACTTCCTGCCCAGTAACACAGTCCTCAAATAGCCAAGGCTGCAGGCCCAGACATTCCTCACTCAGAAGTTATGTCCCAGCGCTTGTTCTTTGCGCCTTTATTATGAAGAATGAACCGTTTTCTCCTGCAGCCCCTCACTCCAGGCAGCCCAGGGACTGAGGAAGTGGGGCCAATGGCAAAGTCTGTTTATTAACCTGCTGCACCCAAGGGAACATTTTTCTAAAAGGATGAAATTCCTGACTACTCAAAACGAAGAGGAAAAAAAAAAAAAAAAGCCTGTGGGAAATTTAATCACCAACTGAACAAGAGCGGAAAAACAAAGCCCTACCAATGAGGATGTTGCCAGAGACAATGGGCCCCTAACGGAGATGCAATTGTCTCGAGATAAGAGTCCCCGGGGAATCCAGTTCGCACTAAGCACTACCTTATTGCTATATTAGCTGAGGAATCTTTGTTCACAGGGCAAATGGGCACAGAACCCTCTGTTAACTGCCCCTGGGTTCTCCGGGGTTTGCAGACGCGGCATTTACATGTCAAGAGGAACCTCGGGGCAGCCAGGGGGAGGTCTCAGTCTCTCCCTGGAGCAAATACCTTTTTTATATAGCCTGGGAGGGGAAAGCTTTCCTTTCTGTGAAATCCAACTCCCGCAGTTGAAAGGAGATACGCAGCTTCAATAATGCACACGCAGCGCACCCGCGGCCTCGTCCTAAAGCCACGCACGCCCCTTTGGGGTGTCCACATTCTTGACTTGGTAGGAATGGCAGAGTTATCAAGAATAATACAAAACTGTCTTTAGCGCAAACTGGGACTCTACTTTCTTAGGGAATCTTTTCTTAAACCTGATATGAAAGCCGATGTGCTGTCCCGATGTACACCACCCCTTAAAAACAGACTATCATCAGGTGTTTTTTCTTACTTTAGGCAAGGATTGTAGTAATAGAGATACCCACCAAATATCCATGGAGGTGTACACTTTGTGCACTTTCCCGTGTAATTTATACCACGATATGCTTTTTTAAAGCAGAGTATGACACTGTTACCCATAATAAAGGATATAAGAAGTAAATCACTTGCCTTTACATGAACAGTAAGACTGTTCTGCTCTTAGACCTTCCCTGCATCCCTGCATATCCAAAATCCCCCCTGATAATATTAAAGTTCCTGAAAAACAGTCATCCAACTTTCCACTATGCTAGTGACTACAAATGTCCCATGTCGCCTGTAAGCCCAAGTATGCAGCACAGAGAACACCTGTCACAAACCACACCTTCCAGCCATGTATCAAAAATAAAAAGCCAATTCCTTCTTATACGGTGGTGAGCTATCGAGTTATGAGACATGCCTGGCCTTTTAGCAATAGAATCCCCAGTTAATTCTTATGTTTCTTTAACTCTATTTTTAAGTTATTGCTTCTAAGCTCTGAAAGCACATGCTTGTGTGAAGCAGGTTAACCCTGCAAGATGTAGGCCCACGGCTGGACCATCTGGCAGGAATGACAGTGGTTTCTGCAGGCAAGTTTAGATCCGTAGCATGGTACCTCTGGCACCCCAGCAGCTTTTGAGACCTGCTGTGCCACGGGGTGGGGGTGGGGTCACCAAGTGACAGATTAAGAAGCTTCATCATTGCTCGGTCATGACTTAGCGATACACTTCCTCCTTTGAACAATCAGGCACCGAGGGTTTCGTGTCATTGAGGGAAGAGTGTTAAATTCACCTTCTACAAAGCCCGAGAAAAGCGCCCCCCCCCCCAATTGAAGCAGAGGTTCTTTGCATGGATCACTGGGCGGGAGTCACCTTTCCCTCTCACGCCCTCCAAGCGTCCTGACCCCCGCAGACAGATCATTTCGGAAGCCCAGGGTTACCAAGCTGCGTCTACTGATAGACATCACGAATCAGGATCGCCCAGCGAGCGCTTCCTGGACTGAGCCGAGAGCTCCAGTGATTTCCCTGGCCTGCCACCGAGTCATTTAAGAAGTGAAATATGCCAACTGGGCCGGATACCCGGCCCCTCGGAGCCTACCCGGCCGTCTCTGGGATAGAACGAGGGCTGCCACTGGCTGGGCAGCTTCTATGCGGATGCTACGCTCGCGGTGGGTCTTGCAGGTTCTCCCCCCCTGTAAGCTTTGCCAGCCTCACACCTGAGCGGGTGCCAGAAATACAGCAAGAGACTCCGGTGGGTATGTGCCTCTGTGGACACCCGGCCAGCTCCGCTCGGGAAGAGTGGAGAGGGAGGCCAAGACGTGGAATATGGGAAGAAGAGCAGGACACCCTGAAATGCGGCGCCCTCAAGGACTCTGTGGGCGCGCGCTTTCTGCGCCTTTGCAGCGCTTCTGCTCGCCCTGCGCTTCGGTTGGCAGCGCCTGGAAGCGGCGCAAGCAGAGATTTGCGGAGCCGGCGGGTAGGAGGGATGAAGGCGCAGAGGACCGCTTCCTGCCCCCAGGAGCACAACCAGACTGCAGTGTCCTCCATTCATGCCCACCCCACCGGTACTCCAATGCCAAAATGCCGGGGGATCCAGTTCGCCCGAGGCCCTGACCGGTCACCCGGAGCGGCTGGCAAAAGAAAGTGGGGGAAGGCGAGGCTGGACCTGCGGTCGGTGCGCGAGCGGGTCAATAGCTCTGGGCAACCCTACAAGGCCGCCCGCCAGCCACCCGCACCTACCTCGATCCACTTCTGAGCCTCGGAGAAGGCGGGCTCGGGGGGAGGCTCTGGCTGCAGGGGCTGAAGAGCTTCCAAACCGAGAGCAGGACAAGCCATTTGCGAAGCCCCGCGTCCACTCGAGCGCTGGGCCGCCGGGATGAGCACAACCGCCGCCGCCGCCGCAGGAGCGCGCTCCCCGCCCCTTCCCGCCTGCCGCTCTCCCTCCCCGGCCGCCCCGCCCCCGCCCGGCGCAGGTCCCGGAGGAGAGCCGCGCGCACTGCCAGAGAACGCCGCGGCAGCTGCTCCCAGCGCCTCCCGGGCCGGCCGCGCAGTGAGTGCCCGGCGGGAGCGAGCGCAGAGGCACCGGGAGCTCCCTCTCCTCCCCACCTTCTCAGGCCGCTCCGCCCCCCGGGAGGAGGGGGGGACTCAGCTACCGACTAAAAATAACCTGGAGCGAGCGCTGGGTGTCTCCCTCCCGGCACACACCCGCACCAGGGGAGGGACTCCGCCGGCCACCCCGCACGTCCCCCGGCCAGGCCCGCTGCCTAGGGGTGGGCAGATCCGGCCACACCTGGGAGACGCGCGCCAAGAGGGGCGCTGCGACAGCAGGAAAGGAGTACTCGTAGGCACCTGCTGTGCCTCCCAGACCGCAGACTTGGGGGCAAAGGGGGGAAGCCCCTGACGTGGGGCCTGGAAATATTTAACCACCTGATCTTTCTGTAAGGAATAAAAAAGAAAACCTCCAGGCAGACTACGTGTACCCTAGTCTGTTGATTCATTCACCCAATATTTATTGGGAACCTACTGTGCGCCAGGCACGGAGCTAGTCCTTGACTTCAAGATAGTCACATTCTGGAGGAAAGGGACAGTACAGACAATAAACGTGTAAATCGAAAGATCACCGTAAAACTTGATGTTTGTTAATCAAAAAGAGGAAATAAGCAAAGGCTTGGCATAGGAACTGCTGGCTGATTTCTGATAGCCTCTCCACCTTTTCCTGGGAGGCCACCACATAAATTCTTGTTCTGTTAATGGAAGGCAGGCAGGGGCCAGAGGGCTGGAGGAGAGAGGTGGGGTGGGGGGTGGGGGGGATAGGGGCCGGTGTTTATTCCCACTTTTAGCCCTGCAAACGTCCAGGGGCTTGGCTACACTATTCTGCCGTGGGTGCATCTGTAGGGGTCCTGTCTTGCAGCTATTTTCCTTGGCTTCCCTCAAGGTTACCTATCTTCTCTTGCCTTGCCCCCATCCAATCTGGTTTCCACCTGTCTACTTCCTTCTAATAGTCCCTCCTCTCAGCCACCCTCCAATTGAGCTTGCCCTCTGTTTTGCATAAGAGCCCAACTGATGAATTTGGAAGGTTTTTCAAAGGAAATAACATTATGAGGCGACATGAATGGGAGGGATATTAACCATGGGGACAATCTAAGGGAAACATTCCCAAATGGGTGTCCAGGCTTTGAGATAGAAATGAACTTAGTGGAGGTAGAGGAACCCACAGAGGAATGATAGCAACAGGCAGGCAGATCCCATCTGGGTTGGACCTCCAGAAGACACTATAATGTAGATTTTTTGCCTGGTAGGCACTGATAGGCCACCAGGGAGGTCTGGCTCCAGTGAGCCTAGCACTGACTACATAGCACCTCAATACTCTTGGCTGACCTAAAGCAGATGGATTCTCCTCTTTAGAATAGCTGCTGGCAACAGGTGTGTCTGATGGTTGCCGGAGGCCCCAGGGTGTCTCAGCAGCTAAATCAGAGTGTGAGTTTAGCTTGGTCCAATTCTGCTTCTCTCATAGCAAAATGAATTAACAGCAGGCCTGGAATTGCGCCATCACCTGCTTTGGGGTCAGACAGGCTTCAGCTTATTCACTTTGAAAACGCTTATATGGCACTTGTGTGGTGCCACATACTGTTCTAAGTGCATTACAAATAATTGACCAACCCAGTCCTCATTCCAGGTTAAGATAGAACTGTTACCATCTCTTTGAGGAACAGGGACTAAGGGGCTATCATGCAACTAGTGGGAGGGAAGCCTGCACTCAAGACCAGACAGCTAGGCACCAAGCCTGCTTGCAACCGCAGGCCCAGCTGCCTTGCCAGTCCTGTGCATCTCAAATGAGGGTAAAGTGACCACCCAGCAGAATCATAGGGAGGAAAAACATGGTGACTGAAGGACCAAAGCTAGACCAGCTGACCTCACTTTTCACCCTGCCATCTAAAAAAGCAGGAAAGGGGATAAAGGAGGAGAACAGAGGAAAGGGGCTCATGAATATAAGCCAAAGAGGTCCTTGCCTCCACAAGGAAAAATGGAAAAGTAAGTTCACAAAATGACTCCAGTACACTAACAAGGCTGTCCCCTTGGATCACACTCCATGGAGCGACTAGGAGGATAAACAGCTGACCTAGATGGCCTATCCAAATCTACTTGAAAATGGGTATTAAAATTAAGTCTACCACATTCTAAAATATCTGGTATTAAAATTAGCTTTCAAATCAAAACATATTTGTTTTCAGTAAATATACTTTTTACATCTTTGAAGGTTTGAAACCATAGAGTAACATAACATCTGCTTTTTCTCTATTACCAGTAACAAAGTCACATAGGCTGCCAATGACCTAAAGACTAAAAATGATCCAAACCTACTGCCATTGTCAATAATATCAACAAATCATTGCTCCTACTACGTGCAAGATGTCTTACTAGCATCAGAAGCATTCACAAAGGAAAGCAGACATTGTCCTTTAGAAGGAGCTAATCATTTTTTTAGTGAAATGACATTTTATTTTTATATAATGTAGTTCTTTTAAATATAAAAGTAATATGCCCTGTGGGAAAAAATTGGAAAATATAATGAAGAAAATAAATCTGAAAGAAACCCCACAATTATGAAATCATTGCTATTTGGGGGATATTAATTAGCCTTTTTGTTGGTGGGGGGCACCAGGGATTGAACTCAGGGGCACTCAACCACTGAGACACGTCCCCAGCCCTATTTTGAATTTTATTTAGAGAATTTAGAGACCGGGTCTCACTGAGTTGCTTAGCATCTTGCTTTTGCTGGGGCTGGCTTTGAACTCGTGACCCTCCTGTCTCAGCCTACGAACCATAATTAGCCTTTTGATTGGAAAAAATAACCATAAGACAAGGTACTCACTGATAAATACCAAGTAAGGGATATAGCTTGGGTTAGTCCTAACTATTTGCGAGGATGAAGCAGAGGGATTACTTGAGACCAGGAATTCAAGGCCAGCCTGGGCAACATAATGAGTCGCTGTCTCAAAACAAACAACAATTAAAAAAAAAAAAAAAAAACAGAAGATGAATTAGTTATCCTGTTGTTTTATAACAGCTTTATTGAAATGTAATTCATATACTGTACAATCCCTCTTTACAAGTATATAATTCTAGAGAGATTATAGTTAACAATAATGTTTTGTTTCAACATAGCTAGAAGAGATAATTTTGAATGTTATAACCACAAAGAAATGATCAATGTTTGAAGTGACAGATATAATTATGTATAAATAATTATGTATAAATTAAAACTAAAGTTGTTAAAAGTATATAATTTGTGGGTTTTAGTATATTCACAGAGTCATCACCACAGTTAATTTTTTTTTTTAAAGAGAGAGAGAGAGAGAGATAGAGAGAGAGAGACAGAGAGAGAGAATTTTTTTTTAATATTCATTTTTTAGTTCTCGGCGGACACAACATCTTTGTATGTGGTGCTGAGGATCGAACCCGGGCCGCACGCATGCCAGGCGAGCGCGCTACCGCTTGAGCCACATCCCCAGCCCCACAGTTAATTTTGAAATATTTTTACCTCTCCAAAAAGAAACCCCATACCAATTAGTAGCCACTCCTCCAAGCTCTTGATCCCTGGCAACCATTATTCTATTTTCGGTCTCCATACATTTACCTATTCTGGACATTTTATATAAATGGAATCTTACGCTAGAAATGTAGCATGCCCAAGGCCCTGGGTCAGGCCCCAGCACCAATAAACACACAAATGGAAACATACTCTAAGTAGTCCCCTGTATGTGGTCTCTTTTTGTTAGCATGATTTTTTTTTAGGGTTTACCCATGCTGTGCTGCAGCCTATATCAACATTTCACTGTTTTTCCCTTTTTGTTTTTTTCAAGACACAGAGTCTTACAATGTTGTCCAGGCTGGCCTCAAAATTCTGGGCTCAATTGATCCTCTTGCCTTAGCCTCCCAATGCCACACACAGCATTCCATTTCTTTTTATTGCCAAATAATATGCTATGGTATTGCTATACATTTTATGTATCTATTCATCAGTTCGACATTTGGGTTGATTTTCACTTTTTGGTTATTATGAACGATGCTACTATAAACATTCCTGTAAAAGTTTTTATATAGAAATATATTTTCATTTCTCTTGAGTATATGCGAAGGAGTGAGATTACTGAGTCATATAACTCTTTAACATCTTGATTAAATACCAAACCATTTCCTTAATAGTTGTATCTTTTGACAGTTCCTCCAGCAGTGAATAAGGTTTTCAATAATTCCACTTCTTGCCAACACTTGTTATCATCCAAAATTTTTTCATTATTTTTATCCTAGTATATATGAAACAGCATCTGATTAGGGGTTTTAATTTGCACTTCCCTGATGCCTAATGACACTGACCATCTTCTTATGTGCCTATTGACCATCTGTACATCTTGGGAGAAATGTCGATTTGAATCCTTTATTTTTAAAATTGAGTTATTTCTTTTTTATTGTTGAATTCTAAGAGTTTTTTAAATATATTACATATAAGGCCCTTCTCAGGTATATGATTTGCAAATATTATTTCTCATCCTATGTGTTGACTTTTCACTTATGTGTCCTTTGAGCACAAAAGTTTCTAAATATTTTTTAGTTATAGATGGACACTATATCTTTATTTTATTTATTTATTTTTATATGGTGCTGAGGATCAAACCCAGTGCCTCACACGTACTAGGCAAGCGCTCTACCACTGAGCCACAACCCCAGCCCCCAAAGTTTTTAATTTTGAAACTCTATATTTTCCTTTTGTTCTTGTGGTTTGGGTCATATCTAAGAGAGCTTTGACTAATCCAAAGTCACAAAAGATATACTTTGTTTTATTCTAAGAGTTTTATAATCTTAGCTCTTACATTTAGGTTGTCGATCCATTTTTACTTTTTATAAGAGCACGGTTTTGAGATCAGACATACAATGTGATCGCCTTGGTCTCCTGAGAAACAGGCACCAAGATGGAATTAAAGGTACAAGGATTTTATTATGAAATGACTACAAGAGAAAATGGAGAGGGAGCTGGGGAGTGCTGGAAAAGCCTCAGAGCGCAATGCAAGTGTGACCTGGAGTGAACAGGAGAGGAAGGAAGGTTGAGGTTGGGGAGCAGTCCCTTAGACTGCCTCTCAATCTAAGTTCAGCAAGGCCATCAGAAGGTCCTCAAGCAAAGTCAAATCCCATCTCTCCCAGGAAGGGGCCTGGCTAGCATCCCTGCCATTTGCCATAACTGGCTGGGAGCAGTCCAGGGGAAAGCGTGGCCCCTTTCAACATGGCTGTGCATTTCAGAGCGTAACAGCTGAGTCCTTAGTCAGGAAAATTCCCTGAGCGGCACATTTCATGGTTTCCATATCTAAGTTTAAATCCAGCCCTGTCACTCTTTAGGCTACATGAATGAAAACATGAGTTAACCCGAGTCTCAATTTTACTGATAAAGTTTCTATTTTATTGATAAAGTTTCTTATCTGGCACTAAAAAAAACAGTTGTTGCTGGGCTCAGTGGCCCATGCCTATAATCCCAGCACCTAGGGAGACTGAGGCAGGAGGATCACAAGTTCAAAGCCAGCCTCAGCAACTTAGTGGGGCACTGAGAAACTCAGACCCTGTCTCTAAATAAAATACAAAAAAAGGCTGTAGCTCAGGGGTTAAGTGTCCCTCGGTTCAATCCCCAGTACAAAAAAAAAAAAAAGTAGTTGTTAAAAATAATAACTTTGATGACATTGCATATTAAAATATGCATATCTGTTAATAAAATGAGGTAAACAAATTAGGCAAAGACCAACCCTAAATTCCACCACATATACTACTTTGAAGATTTATAGTTGGATGTAAATGAGTTTTTACTAATTTCTCATCCTCTAAGGTCTAATTTTAATGTCACCTTTGTGGTAAAGACTTCCTGAGCCACAAAGTCAATATTAGTCATTTCTCCTCTGTATCCCCATACCATAGTGATTCTCAACATACCAAAGTAGGTTTGTCAATCTTTAGGGAGGTTTCGAAAGTACTCTAGATTCATCTTTGCTTTGATTTTTTTAAAACCATTTAAAAATATTATTTTTCATAAGGAAAATTGGAAATAATGATTTTAATTTCCTAGACTATGACAGACTGAATAATAACCTTTCTACTACCAAATTCCTATAAATGCCACACAGAATATAAATATATTCTCTATGTGCATTGTTGAGCTCAGACAAAATAAACAGAAATCCCCAGGAGACAATGAGGAGGAAGGAGAAACCCTGAGCAGAAGGCCAGTGAATTGACCTTTGACTGCCCTGTGAGGACCTCGGGAAAGGTGGCTGCTAGAAAATTCAACAAAGTTGAATTTTACAGCTTGTGCTGTGTGGCTGATTAGAATTGAGCAGCGTTCCACAAATGTCTCTCTCTCTCTCTCTCTCTCTCTCTCTCTCTCTCTCTCTCTCTCTCTCTCACACACACACACACACACACACACACACGCAAAAAGAATGGTCTGGAGAATATTCCATCATCACTACAGGGGGAGACAATAAGGAAGCTTTTTGTGTTGACCTCAGTTCTGGGTGTGCAGGGCAGGAACAGGGAATGGGGGACACCTCTCTTGACAATACGTAAACATAAGTCTAATCCTGTTTATGGGCAAAATACACATGACCCCAAGCCCCCTGTCCAGGCTAAAAATGGAACTTAGAAAGTGGTCTAGGACCTCTAAGACACCTAGAAAAAGCCAATGTAAATTTGAAGACATGCCTTCCACACCTCACAGGATTCCACAGACAAACCCAACTGGAGAAGCTTTCAATTCAAAAACACAAAATGCAGACACAAACAATGCAACCTAAATAAAATTCAAAAGAGGATGCAGTCCAAAAAAGGCATGGTGTCCTGGTGTCCTGGTTTTGAAGGCCTGTAATCCCAGCAGCTCAGGAAGTTGAGGCAGGAGTTCAAAGCCAACCTCAGCAAAAGTGAGGCCCTAAGCAACTCAGTGAGACCCTGTCTCTAAATAAAATTTAAAAAGGGCTGGGATGTGGCTCAGTGGTTAAGTGCCCCGGGGTTCAATCTATGATATACCTCCCTTGTACCCCGCTCCAAAAAAAAAGCCAAACTGGGTTTGCTGTTAGAGGAGGAATGAAAGCAAGAGTAGATCTAGGTTTTACTGAATATAAGATTTATACAAATTATTAATACAAAAATTAGGTTTGAATTAGATTTTTATCATTCTAATATTTATTTAAAATGATAAAAAGATTCAAACAAAATTATGTTTTAAGGAGCTGACAACCATTAAAAAAAACAAGAAGAATAACATAATTATTTTTGCTAAGTGAGACCCTGGCAAATCTCTATCATGTTTTTTTCTATCTTTTTTGGACTACATCCTCTTTGATTGCCTTTTTATATGAAAACGTTT
Organism: Marmota monax; assembly: GCF_021218885.2. NCBI lineage: Eukaryota > Metazoa > Chordata > Mammalia > Rodentia > Sciuridae > Marmota > Marmota monax. Next base: position 3,073,734 of record NW_026691950.1, on the reverse strand, counting down.
TGTATAATCGTTTTCTCTAGAGAGAACAGACAGTTTATTCAGTCTTGTTTCAAGCATAATGAACTGAAATTTGGTGGGGTTTGTTTTTTTAATATACTTTTTAGTTGCTGTTTGACCTTTTTAAATTTTATTTTATTTTATTCATTTATTCATATGTGCTGCTGAGAATCAAACCCAGTGCCTCATACATGTGAGAAAAGTGTTCTACCACTGAGCCACAAACCCAGCCCTAGGGTTTATTTTTCATTGAAAATTGTCTTTATTAAACTTCATCTGGGCACTCATGTCTGAAAAAATTAATTAAAATAGTAAAAATCACCACATATATTGTAGTAGAAAAAGAGAAAAGTAATGGATTAATTTGTTTAATTAGAATGATGTACTTTTTAAATTTTTTTTTTTAGTTGTTGATAGACCTTTATTTTATTTATTTATATATGCTGCTGAGAATCAAACTCAGTGCCTCACACATGCCAGGCAAGTATGCTACCACTGAGCCACAACCCCAGCCTAAGAATGATGTACTTTTTAAGAGAGAAAAATCTCATGAAATATTTCTTCCAAAAAGTAAACTCTGCAAAGTTTAAGGTTGATTTGCACCAAGACTAACAGAGCTGAAATAATTCAAGTGTTTTATTTCTGCATTTTTAAAATCATGGTGCATGGTGCTGGGCTGGGGTTGTGGCTCAGCGGTAAAGCATTCACCTAGCATAAGTCAGGCCCTGGGTTTGATCCTCAGCACCACATAAAACAAAATAAATAAATAAAATAAAGCTATCGTGTCCAACTACAACTAAAAAATAAAAATTTCAAAAAAAATCATGGTGCTATCATCATTTATTTAGAGGGTACTATTAAATACAAAGCTAAGTATTATCCTTGGGATTAGAGACACAATCTGTTTTTGAAGCAAACTGAAATGACTCTGAACCACTCTGAATTTATTCTCAGAAAAATATATGTGGCTGGGCCTGTGCCAATATTGACCATAGAGCTGGGAGTTTTTCCAACATAACTCCCATGGAATACAATGCATACTCAGGATAACTAAGTTTTAAATTGGCTAATTTAAACCTTACACATTCATTGCTATAAAAGCTCAATTGTAGCAGCAGTATTTGTTTTGAACTTAGGCCAACAGAATGTTTTGTAGGAAAGGAGTATTTTATCCCACACAATGTTAAGAATTGCTGGTCCACCATTTGTATATTGTTGCCTTACTCCATTTGGGCTGCTATAACAAAACACCGTAGACTGGGTAATTTATAAATGACAGAAGTTTGTTACAGTTCTAGAAGCTGGGAAGTTCAAGATCAAAGCACCATCAGATTCAGTGTCTGGTGAGGACCTGGTCCTCATAGATGGTGCCTTCTATGTGTGTTCGCTTGGCGGAAGAGATGAACAAGCTCCCTCTAGCCTCTTACATGGGACACTAGTCCCATCCATAAGGATAGTGCCCTCATGACCTAATCACCTCCTAAAGGCCCCTAGCTTTTTATACTGCCTCACTCAGGATTAGGTTTCAACCCACGAATTTTGAGGGGGCACAAATATTCATACCATAATAATTATTAATAATCTGATATAAATCTGAGGCATGCTGTCAAATTTGAGAGACTCTCTGGATTTTCTTCTTTTTTCTTTGTTTTTTTTAATTGATTTTATTATTTTTTTAAATACACAAAACAGTGGAATGCATTACAATGCTTATTGCACATATAGAGCACAATTGTTTGTATCTCTGTATATAAAGTATCTTCATGTCAATTTATGCCATTATAATGTACTTTGTGGGTTTTTTTGCATTACAATTCTTAATACACACATATACCACAATTTTTCATATCTCTGTTTGTATATAAGGCATGTTGATGAGTTTCTTCTTATGTGACCTGCATATGCTCTTTGAACAGACAGTTCTCCTTGCGCCAGTCCATCATCAATGCTCCTATGGTGGTGATCTGTTGAGTTTTATGTTCCCTTTGACATCATCAGTCCCTTCTGTGAACTTGGCTGGAAATTTAATCACAACAATTCTGGTCAATTCTGTATCACACCATTCCCATTAAAATGTGCAATGTTTTTATAATACATATGTTGCGCTATCAAGACTATTAGTGATAGTCAAGAACTTGCGCTTTGACAAGGACTCATTGTGAACAAAATCCTCCAATTATGATTTTACACACCTGATGATGGAAAAAATTTTCCCTCAGACTACTTCTTGGCTCCCCTTCAACCTTGTTTCTCTTCACCCCAGGGTTTAGGCAGCAGGAGACACTGATATATCTCTATCTCGTCTCTGGCTCAGCATCTTTCTGCCATGATGCTGAGTGATTGGCATAGCAGACAGTAGGAACATTCCTAAAGTTATTCCTATACCAGGACAGCTGGCAATGACATGCCCATATGCCAAAAGGTATATGGATATACATATCCATTTTTTTGCATCCCCAACTCAACTTATCCTTACCCAGATTCTAAAAATATGCACCACCATATTACCACCCAAAAGGAGAGAGAGGGGGATTTTGATGAAGGGAAAGTCTAAGTCAAAAGAGACAGCAGTTAAAATGTCTTTTACAATTTTTACAAAAATACATGGCCCAATAAATATAATGAAGCATCCATTAAAGAGGGCCACACTGAGGAGAGGCCATGAAACTAGGTGAAGCTTCCTTGACTTCCTTTTATCAGCCCCCAGATGACACAGACACAAATGAGATCAACCCTCTTTTGTCTTTCATTTTTCTATTTGCAGAGCTGGTGATTGAACCCAGGGTTGTCCACATGCCGGGCAGGTGCTCTGTCACTAAACAACACCCAGCCCTCCTGTGTCCTTAAATCAGAGGAGTACAATGCACTCCAGAGTGGCCTACTCCCTGCATGTTAACTAAATGCCTAGAAGTGCAGACAAAGTGCTTATTTATGATGTATTTTATTCCTGAAAGAAAACCACACTGACAAAAAAAATATATTTGAATGTCTATTCTTTACAGCAAGCAAAAATTAAAATTATTTTCTGCATGCCATGGCTTGCTTACTAAAGCATCTAGTTCTTGTGACTACTAATGTCGATTAATGCTTTTCAAATTTCAGTCATTAGAAATGCTTACACTCTTTCATATCTGTATTTACAGATGCTCTAACCTATTGAAGCACATAACCAAGTATCATCAATTCTCCTTTATTAACTAAAGTTAAAGCACTGTAGGGGGGAAAAACTAAATACCTATGGGGAGATTGGTGAAATAAGGCAGCCATTTCTAGAACTATGCTGATTGGAAAGCCTGTTTCCTATTCAGTTCAGATGCCAGGCAGTATGGCTGCTTCCTCTGTTCCCATGGAAACCTCAGCCTTGCTGAAGTTCAAGTTAATTTCTTACTGCCATCTGCCTGTTGAACTATGGGGCTTTCTCCAGCTAATATCATGCAGAGGCCTGTTAGGAAAAAGAAGTTAACTTAGGCACTCCCTGGGCTGTGTCCTCAGGAGGTCAAGATTGAAAACAGATCCAGCTGAATCTCAATACAGAGTTAGTTGAAGGATGAAGAATATGTTGCGTGACTCCTTCAAGAACTTAAAAGTAGTTCATATTACATTGAACAAAATTTGCGTGATGTTTATCCTTCTTCAAATCCTGAAATGGGCCCAATTCTACATGCTTCTTGAAATGTTAATGATATTTCCAATCAAAGATCATAAGCTAGTGGTGACCAGTGATTCAGCTCTGGGCTGCGGACATGGGATTTTGGACCACGTAGTGTTTTCAAATAATGCTTGAATTATCTGCCAACTTTTAGAAATTAGGAAACTTCATGGGGGGAAAATGGACAACAAAAAATCTAGGTTTCCACCTTCTCTTGAAAACTTGGAAGAGGAAGCTACCTCTGCATTCCTGCTATGTGGAAGCCACAGCACAGTAGCAGCTCCCGCCCCCCTCCCTAGCCTCCCAGAAAGGGAGTCAGCTTGCCCATTTGGCACAAGCCCTGTCACTCCTTATCCATTCACATTTTCTTCTTCATTTATTAGTGGTAACTCCTTGATGTCTGCAATATTTGCATTTACAATTCCTGCTTTAAATTCATGCAATGCCTACTTCCTAAAAAGTAATAAACTCTAAAACTCAAACGCCTGTTATCTCAGGGAAATAGACCTCCCTCTCTATGTGTGGGGATTGGTTGCAGGACCCCCTGAGGATACCAAAAGCTGCGGTTTGGGAGTCCTTTATATAAGAATCATAGTATTTGCACGTAACCTACACTCACCCTCCCACATACTTGAAATCCACAGATGCAGAACCTGAGGATTCCCCAGGGCAGACTGCAAAGTATTTTTATCAGCCTAATACAGATTAGCAAAGTAAATACTGATCTCTTTTTGTTTTCTTCTGTAGCATCAATTCTCTAGCATTGATTACTTGATTTAAGTAATGTGCAGTTCTTCTCATTAAGGATAAGCAAAGAAGACGACTCTAGGCATGTCCACCTAATACTATTTATTAATAATAGTCATCTATACTTGTTTGCTTCCTATGTGGCAGGCTATAGCATCTACCTATCAAGTCACTATGATGCTGCCCCTTTTATAGATGAGCAAACTAAGGCTTAGGAGGATCAATTAATTACCCAAAGTCACATGGAGAGTAAATAACAGACTTCATCTTCCCTCAACTCTGATTACAGAACCTGTGCATTACACCACTACTGCTTTTTTATCCTCATTTTTTGCTTAAGCGTATTTACCAAGAGTATAAAATTTGTATTTCTATATTTCTAAATATGTTTGGAAAGAAAAAAAATGTCAAACTGGGGATGTGGCTCAGTGGTAGAGCACCTATTGAGCATGGACAAGGCCCTGAGTTCAATTCAGTACCAAACAAACACACAAATAAACCTGGGATTATAATCTGAGTTAAGTAGTCCTTAACCTCAAGGAGTATGGAATCTCAATGAGAAGGGTTCTAATAATAATTACAGTAAAATATGTGTCCAACAAGGGATTTATTAAATAAATTATAACAAATTATTAAAATTATGTATTATTAAAATACATAGTCTTTAAAAATTATTGTGGGAATTCTATGAATACTAATATTTCCAATGATTATAATACAGTTAAAGGGGAGAAAAGCAAGTTTCCAAATTTTGCACATATTATGATCAAATTTTTATTAACTGCATAATTACATTTGCATAGAAAACTTGTGTGAGTATGCACTAATGTGTTAACGGTGACAAATTTTGATTGACATGAGTATGAGTAATTTCGATTATTTCCACTAGTCTTCTCTGTATTTTTAAAATAATTTTACAATGCATACTGATTACTTGTGTTATTATTTTCTTTATTTTATTTTCAAAATAGGATGAGAACCCACACCAGCTAGAGTGTCAGTTATCAAGAAAGCAAATAACAATAAATGCTGGAAAGGATGTGGAGAAAAAGAGACAATTTTATATTCTTGGTTGAATTATAAATTAGTACAACCAGTAATTTACAGTATGGAGGTTTCCCAAAAGACTAGACATGAAACCACCATATGACCCAGCTAGGGCACTCCTATAGTGATACATGCATAGCCATGTTTATAGCAGCACAGTTCACAATAGCCAAACTGTGGAACCAGCCTGGATGCCCATCAACAGAAGAAGGGATAAAGAAAATGTGGTACATATATACAGTGGTATTTTATTCGGGTTTAAATAAAAATGAAGCTATATCATTTGCAGGAAAATGGATGCAACTAGAGACCATTATGTTAAGCAAAATAAGTCAAACTCAGAAGGTCAAGGGTGGTATGTGGGAAGCTAGAGAAGAAAAAGGAAAAGAAATGTTGGGGGCAAGTATTTCATGAAAATCAAAGGGAGATCAGTAGAGGAAAGGGAGCAAGGGGTGGAAGGTGAGGAGGGAGGGGGGAAAGTGTTGGGGAGTGACATGGGACAGATTATATTGTTATATTGTGTGCATGTACGAATATGTAATAACAAATCCCACCATTATAGACAACTACAATGCACTAAAAAAAGTGTAGAAAAATAAAAATAAAAAACTCAAAAGATAAAAAAAGAAAAGAAAAAAGAATGAAAAATAATTTTTCATTGTTAATAAAAAAAAATTTTAAAGAAAAACAGAATGGCTTAAACATATGGATGAAAGACAAGAGTTGGAAATGGGGAGGAACACAGGGCTCAGATTATAAACTCAAAGATTGATAGAAGAGCATAGGAAAGGTAGCAGAATACAACAGTCACTAGTATGGCATTATGTAAAAATGTGGATGTGTAACCGATGTGATTCTGCAATCTGTATACGGGGTAAAAATGGGAGTTCATAACCCACTTGAATCAAATGTATGAAATTTGATATGTCAAGAGCTTTGTAATGTTTTGAACAACCAATAAAAAAAAAGATTGATATTTGTCCTTTCCTGGGCACACAGGCATTTTTTCCTACATTCCAGGAAATAACATAGCTGTAAAAATGACAGAACCATTTCTCCCAGCAGGCATCAAAAAACCTTGAAAATTAATACTAGACCCAATATCTTAACATTTTTATTCTTAAATAAATGCCTTCAATAATTTTCTTTTGCCTGTGTTGCCTAGGCAACAAAATATAGAATGGCATTTCTTTAAGGTGATTATTATCTGCTCTGTATCCAATATTCTACAATGATTATCCAGATCTCTGGTTCTCCCACTTCTATTCCAAGCCAGCAGTGTTGAGGGCCCAACAACAAGGCCGAGATTTCTGAGGAGGGAGGGGCACAAGGCTGGAAGCCTCCAGGTGGTTCCAATGTCTGCCCCAGACACTGCCATCCGGATCCACACTATTCCGTTGTTAAAAACAAAGAAGGAAAAATGACAAAAACAAAAGTGCACACAAAGTCCCTTGTCATATCCTTTTTCTTGGTTTAGCATTGTCATTAGTTTCCTAAGATTGCTGTAACAAATGACCACAAATTGGGGGCTTACGAAACAAATATTTATTCTCTCACAGGTTGTAGAGGCCAGAAGTCCAAAATTAAGGTGTCAGGAGGGTCAGGCTTCTCTGGCTAGGGGAGAATTTTTCCTCACTTCTTGGAGACTCTGGTGTTCCCCACTTCCTTGACTTGCAGCAGCAGCATTCCAATCTGTGCCTCCATCTTCATGGGGCCACCATCTGTGCCTGACTCCCCTTTCTCTTATAAGGACACCTGTCAATGGATTAGGGCCCAACCAAAATCCAAAATGATCTCATCTCAGTATCCTTAACTTACATTTGAAAAGAAAATATACCTAAGTAAGGTCACATTCATAGGTACTGGGGCTTAGGAGTTGTGCATACACTTTGGAAGGATGCAATTGGACCCACTACAACACTATGCCTACATATGATTTCATTTATAGATAAGAAGCTATTCATAACCATAACTAATATTTATTGTCAACTGAAGGCAACATGATAAGCATTTTTTAAGCTCTGTTTCAATGAAGATACAAAATATCTTTCCTCCACCCCTTTCTTTTCCACTCCCCTTCAACTACCTGAATATCCAGTTTCCATTATTGTGCTTTCTGGGAAAGAGAGTAGCATTTCCAAAGTCCTGCTGATGAACAAAGCAAGAGCTTTCGCAGATGAGGAAGAATTGCTGCTGGTACACAGGTATGACCTGTTTGGCCACTTTCTGCAACTGTACAGCTAGACTTACAGTTGATTGTTATACCAATGTGATCTACAAAACTCAATGCCTGATAACAGTCTCCTTTTAAGAAATGTAATCTTCTGTCTGCTTCCCAATTTATATCAAGTACCTGGGTCAAACTAGACTATCATAATGCATACTGGTTCTTTCCAACATTTCATTATGATTTTTTTCAAACATACAGCAGAATTGAAAAAATTTAACAATTAACATTCCTAGTCCCACTACCTAAATTCTATATTAGCTTTCTACTATTCTTGCTTTACTCTATAATTATTCAGCCATCTCTCCTATCTACCCATGAATCTATCTTTTGTTTTCTCTCCCTGAGAGCTTCAGCATGGATATCATTAAACTAGACCTGAACCCAGGCACTTTGGAGGCAAGCAGATCCCTGGAGAGAGGAAAGAGGGAAGAGGTTAGCTGAGCATGCCCTCTTCCTTCTTCCATTTAATAATTAAACCCAGCACTCCCATCTTCCATGGGGAGAAGTAAGGGGTAGCAAGAGAGGTTAGGGCTGTGACAGGAGGGATTTGTCCCCCACAAGGAAACAGGAAGAGTAGAGAATGTATTCCTAAGGCTATGCTGAATGTAATGGTTGAACATCTTCAATAGCATCCCGATAACAAATACAAGTGGCCTGCCATATTTAGCACTACTGCCAAGCAACAAATGTGTCTTGTTTTGTTTTGAGGTGAGGGTCTCACTGTTGATCAAGCTGATCCCAAACTTCTGGTCTCAAGTATCCTCCTGCCTCAGCCGCCCAAGTAGCTGTGACTGTAGACATGCATCTGTTTTGTGTCTTCATTTTCCACTGTTCTTCAGTGACTGTATTCATCTGTTTCTCTTTGTTGCTTTGTTTTTTCCCATTGCCCTCATTCTCATACTTCAAAAGGACACTCCACATACAAACAGGAATATGGCGACAGACCCAGATTCTATTTGCTCCCTGATCAAAGAAAAATGATTATTTCTAGCCCATGGCCCAAAAATTCCAGGAAAGGACTAAATCAATGGGTCCAGTTTGGATCACACATCTATTTAAAGCCAATCACTGAAGTCAATGTGACAGTGATTGGCTCCATTTGGATCACCCTTGCACTCAATGCGATGAAGGCTAGTATAGCAAGAAGTTAGTGAGCCTCACTGGGCCACAAAGAAAATCCAGTGTTCTAATATAATCACACATATCCCTTTCCCCCCAGGCTCTCTCCACCCAAAAACTTTGATAAAAGTTGAAAATATCTCTAGCAGTCTTTTATATTGTGACACTTTAGGGGCCATGGTTTTTATTTAAGGATTTGTTTAGATGGGTGGAGTGACTGAAAATTAATATGCTCATATATCAAGGAATATGAATAGTTTTTACCGAAATTATAAAAATTTTTGTTCCTAAACTTTGTTGAGTAAAATAAGAATGTGAGGGTAAGTTCAAAATGCTGAAGGCACTTGGTTTGAGGGGCAGAATAAACTGTTTAACCTCTGTTTAACCCTCTGTAGCATGTTTATTTAAACACTCTGCCAATGTTGATATGATCCACCCAAGAATGTAACTCAGGTTATGTACAGTTAGATATAATTTATTTACAAATCTGCAGAACTTTGGCTGCTTCTATAACAAATGTTAAGAAAATAAACTGAATGTGCAAGACTTTAATCAAACAGTGTCAACATATAAAATGTTAAACAAAATTGAGACAATTCCAACCCTGAGCAACAACTTTGTTTTTTCAACTCAAAGATTTGACCAGTAGTCAAATAAAGAGCTATTAGGACAGATAACAGAAGCCCGGTGTCCCTAATATCAAAGTCCCACTCATTTCTCCAATTTTAATTTCAAGAATCAATCCATTCCATCAAAATAAAATCCACCAAAAATCCATTTTCTTTTGGAAAAAAAAAAACAACCCACAATCTTGTGACAGTGTTGGCAACACTAAATTTCTAGGATTCCTTATCTTTCATACCACATGGGTTTTAAAATCTCAAATACTCTGACCTTTTCAAATAACTATTACTCAATCCTATAAGGAGTTGGAACTTGGGAAAAAATACTCTTTAAAATGGAATGAAAGAGGGAAATGAAATATCAAACGGCTCCCCATAAGCTCTCTTCAAGATTTAGTTTAGATTATTGGGAGATGCCAATTCTGGCCTGATCTCATAGTAGATGCTCTGAGAATTGGCTGTGCTGTCTTCTTAGCTCTGTACTTTGACTCTCCCTCTGAACTCCTACTGCCTGTTCTGCTCCTGCTTTACAGACAGCCTTTATTCCCTGGGAAATCTTGCCTACCAGTCCTCAAAGCCTGGCGGGGGAATTTCCCCCACAACCAAGTTAGGCCACTTCTCTGAATCCCCTGGGAGAGAAGATAGTCCAGTCGGACAGTTGAAACATAACAGGAAAGCAGTTCTTCTAGGTTCTTGTACCAGGAAATAGCTCCCAGTGCCAAGAATATAACTTCAGTGCCAAGACCCCAGTCATATGGAGTTTGACATTCTGTGTTTAATTCCACAGCTACCAAAGGAATAGCACTTCACAAAAACCCATGATGTCTAAAGTGCATCCTGTTCGTCGTAGAGCCTTGAGCAAACACAGAGACCTTTGTCCCTGCTTGTATCTATGGTGGACAAAGACTTCTAGTCATGATTCTCTTCCCATTTTGGACACGCAAATCAATCCTTAGAAAAATAGAAAAAAATAAATGCAAGACATTAGAACATTGGATCCCCTGAGCCAAAACAGAGAACAATCCATGCAGCCCAATGCTTTGAGGAATAAAATGGTTGCCTTTCATAGTATAAACCCCAAATGGTAGTGATGGACCTCAAATATCTCTAGCTGGCCTTCATTATAGGCTGTAGGTCTTCACATGCCTCACTCTGTCCTGTAGCACGTTAACCATGAACCAGCCAAAGGAACAGGGCCATGCATGGTTATCACTTAGTGTCCAAGGAGTTCGCTCCTGAATTCCTGCCTTTCTTACTTCCTCCTCTTCAATTCCTTTGGACGTACACATTTCAACCCGTGTTGGGGCCTAGCCTCTTCATTTCAATGCACTGATGACTGCCACATTAGGATTCTAACCCAATGGTCCCTTCCTTGGTTTATAAACTCCTATGTGCCTCTTTGTCACAAACAGCATCTTGGAGGCTACCTACTATATCTGCATCCATACCTCAACCAGGCAGGTCAGGATGGGTAGGGCCAAACTTTCCAGGCCTACTCTGTGATAGGTAAAGCACTGCCCTCATTAATGCCTCCCCCTTTATAATCACTTTCCTGGATTATATCTAACTACTTAGTGCAAAACTATAAGCTCATAGTTTTCAACCTTGGCTGCACACTGAAATCAGGTGGGAAATGTTAAAGACCAATCTAGCCTGCCTCACAACCCCAAAGTCTGGCTTACTGATAGAGTTATCCCTTGGTATCCTTGGTATTCTTGGAGAATTGGTTCCTGGAATTCCCACCCTAGGATGATACCTAAATCCATGGATACTCAAGTCCTTTTATATAAATGATGTATTTGCATATAACTTATACACATCTCTATCTTTTTTAACTGGTTATTTTTTTTCAAATTTATTAATTTATTTGTTATACATGATAGCAGAATGCATTTCAGTTCATAGTACACAAATGGAGCACAATTTTTCATTTCTGTGGTTGTACACAAAGTAGAGTCACACCATTCATGTCTTCATATACATACCTAGGATGTCCATTTCTTTCCATCATCTTTCCTATCCCCATGCCCCCTCTTTTCCCCTCCCTCTCCTTTGCCCTATCCAAAGTTCCTCCATTCCTCCTATGCTCCCCATCCCCACCCCCATTATGGATCAGCATCCACTTATCAGAGAGAACATTCAGCCTTAGGTTTTGGGGGACCGGCTTACTTCACTTAGCATGATATTCTCCAATTCCATCCATTTACCTGCAAATGCCATAATTTTATTCTCTTTTAATGCTGAGTAATATTCCATTGTGTATATATCACAGTTTCTTTATCCATTCATCTATTGAAGTCTTCCCCCACATCCTCACCAACACTTATTGTTGTTTGTATTCTTAGTAACTGCCATTCTGACTGGAGTGAGATGAAATCTTAGAGTAGTTTTGATTTGCATTTCTGTAATTACTAGAATTTTGAACATTTTTTCATATATTTGTTGATCGATCATATATTTTCTTCTGAGAAGTGTCTGTTCAGTTCCTTAGCCCATTTTTTGATTGGGTTATTTATTTTTTTAGTGTTAATTTTTTGAGTTCTTTATATATCCTGGAGATTAGTGCTCTATCTGATGTACATGTGGTAAAAATTGGCTCCCATTCTGTAGGCTCTCTATTCACTTCACTGATTGTTTCTTTTCACATCTGTATCTTTTAAATCATCTCCAGATTACTTACTTATAATACCTAATACAACATAAATGCTGTATAGTTGTTGTATTGTTCAGGTAAGAATGACAAGCAAAAAATCTACATGTCAGTACAGATGCAATTTTTTTCCAAATATTTCCAGGCCCCTGTTGGTTGAACATATGGATGTGGAACCCATGGATATAGAGAGTTGGCTGTGTCAGGTGGAATGAGAATTCTTCAAAAGTTCTAAAGTTGAGAAGCCCTAGATTTGAAATATACATTTCAATTCAAGCCAACTTATCCTGCCTCCATATCTGTCTGTACCACTAAAAAGTTCAAACCTTCTTCATATGGTTTCTTACAGAATCCTCTATCCTCTTAATTATTTCAACTGCTGCTCTCAACTCACTGAATTTTGTGACATTAATTTGGACAGGTGAAATAAACAATTGATTCCATTTGTAGAAGTCAAACAAATGGAAGCGATCATACTGTAAGTTTCTCGAATTATCCATCTTTGAATTTCCACAGTATCCCACCATGGTACTTTGATCAAAGTAGTCACCTAATACTTACTTAGGAGGGAAGCAGGATTACCTATGTATAGGGTCTGCTTTCCATTTTTAAAATATCTATAATATATACAATGTGCTTATGTTTGGAAAGTAGTTTTTTCAACTGATTCACTTTTTTTAAAAAAAGCAGCTTTACTGGGTTATAAACCACATGCCATAAAATCCACCCACTTAAAAATACAACTCAATAGTTTCATTATATCCACAAAGTTGGGCAGCCATCACCACAATCAATTTTATAACATTCACCGTCATAAAAGGAAACCCCGTATTCATTAGTAGTCACTACCCTACCTCCTTGAGACCCCCAAGACCTAGGCAATCGCGAATCTATTTTATGTCTCTATAGATTTCCTATTTTTGACATTCATATAAATGGAATCATGCAATATGGGGTCTTCTGTGTCAAGTTTCTTTCACTTCCCATATACTTTCAAAGTTAATCCGACATTGTATCATGTACCCCCTCTTCATTCATTTTACTGCCAAATAATATTTCATTGTATGGATATAAAGCATTTTATTTATCAGTCATCAGTTCATGGATATGGCTATTATGAATAATGCTGCTGTGAGCATTTATGTGGACATTTATTTTCATAGACACAAGGGTACAATGGTCACATGGCAACTCGATGTTGGACCTTTTAAGGGAGGAACTGCTAAACTGTTTTCCAAACTGGCTGCATCATGTTGCCTAGCCACCACCTCTCCTTCCCTCCCCCTTGCATCCACTCCAGCATCCAGGTCTTTCTATTCCCTTGGCCTCAAGGGCAGGATGCACTGACTGAAAGGAGAGACAAAGGAGTGTTCCTGACTTTCCTGTCCAAAAGCCCATACCCGGAGGGACCAGGGAAAACCCACAAAACAGACAAAGGGGATTAGAGAGAGGCCTTCTCTCGCTCTGCTCCACCCCATCCTCCATACAAAGAGAAGTTTCCTCCAGGGCTGGGAAGAGAACAAGAGACAGAGGGATGAGATAAGAAGACAGCTGTTAGTAGGTCCCAGAGGATGGTGGCTAGACAGGCTGTGGGCTTTAGGAAATTGCTACAGGAGAAACTAGACCCCTGGATCTTGAGAGTATCATAGATGTTTCCTCACCCTAATGCAGCCGGAAGCAGCAAATGGTTGGCAGCACTCCAGGATGATACAGAATCATGTATAGATTTTGTATTGATCAAATCGGGATAATTAGCATATCCATGTGTCAATTAAAAAAAAAAAAAGATGACCCAGATGGGCTGGGTTGGCAGGAATAAGGATCTCAGTGATAATTACAGAGATGAAGGACCTGGGGCCTATCACCTAACCCCCAGGAACCACATAAACCTCTTGGAATTTAGATTTAATTTGAAGGAAGAACTGGTGAAAGAACCCCTAAACTAAATAAGATTAATTTTCCAGCAGTCTAACAAAATATAGTTTCAATTTAAAATTAAGTTGTGTTTTGAAAAAGTGAAGAAAATCCTTTTTTTTTTTTTTTCTTTTCTTTCTGGATACCAGGGATTGAACCAGGGGCACTTAACCACTGAGCCCTCTACGTTGCTCAGGGCCTCACTAAGTTGCTAAGGCTGGCTTTGAACTTGCAATTCTCCTGCCTCAACCTCCAGAGCCAAGCCACTGGGATTATAGGCGTGCACCACAGCTCCCAGCCAAAATCCTATTTTTGAGATATGCCCTGAAATGAGCCATCACCACAAGTTCAGAAAAAAGACTAAAGAAAGCAAATGTCCAATCGATATATCAAAAGACACACTCACTGCTGAAGATATCTTTGTAGAAAGCATGTGGGAAAAAAAAAAAAAGTTCTAAACCCTTGGTAGAATGGTTGGTGGAAGTTACCACTTTGGCCATACTTAACTTCTACAAATGGAATCAATTGTTTATTTCACCTTTGGCCATACTTAGTAGAATTAAACAATTGTGTATCTGATGAACCAATAATTGCCTTCTTAGCTATATGCCCTAGACAACCCTTGCATAGGTGTGCCAAGAAATATATAAAAGAAACTTGTTATAATTTTTTCTTTGTGGGGTAGGGGAGATAACTGTGGATTGCAACCAGGTGCTCCTTACCACTGAGCTACATTTTTTTAATTTTTAATTTTGAAACAGGGTCTTACTAAATTGCAGAGGCTCTCACTAAATTGCTGAAGCTGGTCTAGAACTTGAGATACTCCTGCTTCAAGCCTCCCAAATCACTGAGATTATAGGCATGTGCCACCATACCCAGCTTGCTGTAACATTTATAATGTTACATCATAGTTTTAAAAAAATTAAACTAAAAAGCCCATTAACAGGGGAATGGATAGATGAATTATGCCAGGTACATTCATAGGAATAGCATGCTGTACAGCCTTGCTCCCCAAAATATGATTCCTAACAGGCTTCATTGACTTTGCCTGAGAACTTCAGACCTGTCAAATCAGAATATGTATTTTAACAATATCCCCTAGTGAAGCATATGTCTCACATGATTGATGAAGTACTGTTCTATGCAGTTAAATGAATGAACTGGGGCTACTATGTGCCAGCCTAAACAACTCTTAAGAACATAATTTTCAGAGAGAGAAAAAAAAAATAGTTGCCAAAGATTAGCATAGTGTGATATCATTTACAAGAAATTTGAAAACTTGAACAAAAATGCAATAGTTGTCCCTCAGTATGTATGGCAGATTGGTTCCAGTACTCCCATGCATGCCAAAATCTGCAGATGCTCAAGTCCTTCATAGAAAATTGTGTATGCTGGGTGTGGTAGTAAAGGATGTCATCCTGCTACTCAGGAGGTTGAGGCAGCAGGATCCAACTTTAAGGCCAGCCTTGGCAACTTAGCAAGACCCTGTCTCAAAATAAAAAATGAAAAGAATTAGGAATGTAACTCAGTAATTGAGTTCTCAGGGTTCAATCCTCAGTACCAAAGGGAAAAAAAAGAGCCAGGCATAGAAGTGCAAGCCTGTAATCCCAGTGACTTGGGATGCTGAGGCAGGAGGATCATAAGTTCAAAGCCAGCCTCAGCAACTTAGTGAGGCTCTAAGCAACTTAGAGACACCCTGTCTCAAAAAATAAAAATTTAAAAAAAAAAAGGCCAGAAATGTGTCTCAGTGATTAAGCACCTGTAGGTTCAATCTTTTTTTTAATATCTTTATTTATTTTATTTTTTTATGTGGTGCTAAGGATCAAACCCAGTGCCTCACGCATGCCAGGTGAGCATGCTACCTCTTGAGCCACATCCTGAGCCCCTAGGTTCAATCTTGAGTACCAGAAAAAGAAAAAAGAATGAGAGAATGAAAGAAAGGAAGAAAACTGTGTAGTGTTTGCATTTAATTATGCATATCCTCCTGTATAATTTAAATCATCTTAGATTACTTATAACTCCTATCACTATGTAAATATTATATAAATAGTTGTTATATTTTATTGTTTAGGGAATAATGACAAGAAAAAAACTATATAAAATTAGTACAGAAGCAATTATTTTTCCTTTTTTTTTTTTTTTGGTGGGGGAGGGTACCAAGGATTGAACTCAGGGGCACTTGACCACTGAGCCACATCCGCAGGCCTATTTTGTATTTTATTTAGAGACAGGGTCTCACTGAATTGCTTAGGGCTTTGCTTTTGCTGAGTCTGGCCTTGAACTCATGATCCTTCTGCCTCAGCCTCCCAAGCCACTGGGATTTTTCCAAATATTTTTGATTCAAGTTTTGTTAAATCCACAGATGGGCCACCCACAGGCAGAAGGAGAATGACAGCATACTTTTATGAACACATTCAGGTATACTATGAATATGTAATTGAAATAGCCTCTTGAATGTATACTCTCAAAATTGAGTTCTAATTTTATTTTTGACAAACCAGGCATGTTTTCACTTGAAGCATCAAGCTAATTGTCAGGTTTATTGTTTTCTTGCTATTTACTCCCATCTCCCACATCACTTCTTGACTTAGCACATGGACTGGATTGGCTCAGGAGTTACTAGCATGCAGTGTGGTAGATGGCATGTAGAGATGGAGATGGTTCTTAATCCAGAGCCCAGGTGCTTGTTCTGACTGCCATTCCAGACAATGTGAAACCTGGAAAAACATATTATTTCTCTGAGCCTCTTTCTTCTTTAAAATAGAGATGTAGCTCAGTGGTACAGGGTATGCTTAGAATGCATAAGCCCTGGGTTCAATCTCCAGCACCAAAAATAAAACAAAATGGGGATAATAACTCATACATGGTTTATCTTGCAGCATTCTTATAAAGACAGAGATGGAGTGGGAACAGTGGAAAGGGTGCTGGGCTTTTGGGAAAGTCAAGTTCTTCCTCAAGTGCTGGTCTCCATGCTGTCAGTCACTAACCCTGGACCTTCCCAAAGATGAATGCAGCAATTCCTTCAGAAGAGTATGTTCTATGTCTGGTTGGATGGGTAATCTTTGGCGGCTCACCAACTTTTCCTGGGTTTTCCCCTTTCTGGGCACATGGTAGGACTGCACTTTTCTGCTGGTTTAATCAGCTTTTCACTACTGTGATCAAAAGACCCCCCCCCCCCAAAAAAAAAAAGACCCAACAAGAACAATGTTAGAGGAGGGAAAATTTATTTGGTGCCCATGGCTTCAGAGGTGTCAGTCCACTATTGGCCATCTCCATAGCTCTGGACCCAAAATGAGGTAGGACATCATGGAGGAAGGGCATGGCAGAGGAGAGCACCTCAGGAGAGGGCAATAGGAAGAGGGGAGTGGAGGAGGGAGAGGGAGAGGGAGAGAGCCAGCACCCTCTGCTCACCAGGGAAAAAATACAAACCCCAAAGGCACACCCTCAGTGACACACCTCCTCTAGCCACAACCTACCTGCCTAGGGTTACAGCCCAGTTAATCCCTATCAGAAGAGTAATGCACGGATTAAGTTAAAAGTCTCATAACTCAATCATTTCATCTCTAAACTTTTGTACATTGTCTCACATATGCACTCTTCAGGGACACCTCACATTCCTCACATTCAAACCCTAACACCTGCTTTCTTGAAATTAGGTATGATTTTCGTGATGCTTTATCCAGTAAATGTACAGCCTAAATGATGTATGTTAATTCTAGAAAGAAACTTGAAGAGACAACTGGGAATCACTGTATGTTTCCAACTGCAGGGGAATTGTGGGAACACGGGTAAAAGCACCTCAGAGGAGCAGAGACTCCATACAATGCATGCACTTCTACTATGAAGGAGATATGTTACTGTAAGCACCTGAGTTTGGGAACTGTTTGTAACCACAGGAGAACTAAGAATAGATAGCCTGACCTATACAGTGGGCAAAAATCAGCATAGTAAGTGGATTAGCAACAACGTGTCTTTATCAGAAATAAAAATAACAGGGGAAAACAGATGTGGATTCTCAAGCCCCCTTCTGTTTCTCCCTCTGACTCAGCAGAGACTTATTCAGTCTTGCTCATGGAAGATTAGAGAGAGAGCAGTTTCCAGGCTCTCTTGACCCTTGCAAAGAAGTGCTCCATCTCTTTCAGAAAGGGTGTTACACCCAGGGATGACTAGCCAAGTTAAAGATTGGCGTGATAGCTACTGAAGCTCTTTGCCAAGTAGTTCTGGTTTTCCTCCTTTCAGGAATATAGTGGGATCACACTTCCCACCCCCTTGGGGTTATGCAGAGCCATGGAACTAGTTATGTACAATGAGTTATGACCAATTAATTGCCAGGGCTGGGCCCTCCAGAGCACTTTCTCCTCTGGATTTCTTGTTGTTGGATTTTTTTTTCCCCAGTACTTGGGATTGCACCCAGTGCCCATCATATGCTAGGCAATTGCCCTATCACTAGGATACATCCCCAGCCCATTTCATTTTTTTTATTTTGAAACAGGATCTTGCTAAGTTGCCCAGATAGCCTCAAATTGTGTTCTCCTGCCTCAGCTCCCAAGTAGCTGGGATTTCAGGCATGTACCACCACACCTGGTTCGTCTCTGCTCTTTTGATCCATAGTGTTAGAGATGGATATTGCTCCATCAGCAGGAAATCCTAGATATAATAAATCTATCACTCTTGTCCAACTCAAAATAGATATGTAATGTTAAGGAAAAAAAAGTTATCGTTTGAAGACTTGAGATTGTAGGGTTGCTTGTTAGAACAGCATAAGCTAGCCTCTCCTCACTGATAAGCTGGGAAATCCTGAGATGAATTGACTGCTTCTTTTGAAGTGGTTACATCCATCACAACCTTCACATGAACTTATATGATACCCTCCCTAACCTGGTTAACTTAGAAAAAAAAACTAAACAAAATAAAACCAAAACAAAGCTTTGTTAGTGGAGGTATCACTCTGTTCTTTGGTAAAGAAGCCCTCATGTTTCTCCTATAAGCATTGAGTCTGGCTCTCTGGTACCCTCTGTGGCTTGTCTCCTGGGCAGCTCTGAAGCTGGATACATAGAACTCAAGAAGGATGTTGCTTTTCTTCCTGTTTCCAGCTCAAAGACTTGAGTTCCTTTGCCTGGGTGTGTGTCTTAGTGGTAGAGTGCTTGCCTAGCATACTTCAGGCTATTTTCTATGTTTTAGTCAGCTTTTTTACTGCTGTGAATAAAAGACCCGACAAAAACAATTATAGAGGAGGAAAGGTTTATTTGGGGGCTCACAGTTTCAGAGGTCTCAGTCTGTGGACAGAAGCCTCCATTCCTCAGGGCTCAAGGCAAGGTAGGACATCATGGTAGAAGAGTGTCGCAGAGAGAAGCAGCTCACAAGATGATCAAGAAGTAGAGACAGAGAGATCTCCACTTGACAAATACAAATATATACTCCAAAGCGCCTCTAATGCCCTACCTCCTCCAGCAACACCCTACCTGCCTTCAATTACCACTCAATTAATCCCATCAAGTGGTGAATTCACTGATTGGGTTAAGGCTCTCATACCACAATCATTTCTCCTCTGAATCTACTTGCATTGTCTCATACACAAACTTTTGGGGAATACCACATCCAAACCTTAACATCTGGTATTGCAAAAATAAAAAGAAAACCAAAAAAGTGTAATAGAGAGAAACTGAGTTCTCAACAGTGAAATAACAAATGAATTTTTTTAATATTTATTTTTTAGTTTTAGGTGGACACAATATCTTTATTTTATTTTTGCGTGGTGCTGAGGATCGAACCCAGTGCCTCATGCATGCCAGGCAAGCGCACTACCCCTTGAGCCACATCCCCAGCCCCAACAAATGAATTTTAAGGTCATGGGCTTTTCTAATTTTTTTCATGGTATCTACCACTGGCTCATTTTCCACATCTTTATATTTTCTTGGTCCTGGGTATGGAACCCAGGGGTGTTTCCCCAATGAGCTTTTTCATTTTTTATTTTGAGACAAGGTCTTACTAAGTTGCTGGGGCTGACCTCAAACTTGTTATCCACCAAAGTCCTTGTATTACAGGCATGTGCTACCACGTCTGGCTATATTTTCTTATAAGTGTGAAATGAGAAGGAGAAAACAGCCTAACACAACTGATCACTAATTCAGGTGATCTCTAGCAGGTGATTCACTGTTATAACTTTAACCTTCTAGTCCCCACAGACATTTTCTTTACTTGACCTGTGAAAAGTACTTTATTTCAAGTGCTTGTGAGAAGTACTTTATTTCAAGGGCTTAGATGAATACCTGGAGAGTTACTCATCAGCTAAGGCTTTCCTCTCAGAACCAAGTTCTTTCCCTTCAGTCTGTGAGGCTTTGTTTTTAACACAAACACCGGTCTCTTGACCTCTTGATGACACCTCTGAAACTCTTGATTCATTGCCAAGAATATTTAAACTTTATGTATTCAGTGGACTGATCCATGAGACGAGAAGACTAATTTCATATTTGTTCTCATCTGGTTACAGAGATGCTCAGAAGATAAAGAATGCAAGTCACCAAGGAGTATCATTGGAGAAATTTTTTGAGGTTGATGTTCAGATCTTGATGCTAGAGGTAGAGGTCGATGGCTTACAGATTTTTAGAAACTTAATTTTGAATAGCTATTTGGAGAGAGGAGGAAAGGCGCTTCCTATTGGAAATCTGGGATTGATGTTTCTCTGCCTCCACTGCCTCCTTCAGCCAGGTCACTTGCTGACCTGGTCTAGGCCAAATGCTGCTGCCCCCATGCACTATCCCTGCCCCCACCTGTGTGTGCCCCTCATCCGCTCTCCTACCAAACAGAGTTAACTTTCCTCTTCGCTACCACAGTTATCACTACATAAGCACTTTTTAAATGAATTGCTTAATGGTATCCTCCAGCAAATCATAAGCTCCATGACAGGAGTGATGTTATTTGCATTATTTGCCACTGTAATACAAATAACCTGAAGTGTTCATTCAACAAATATTTATTGAGCACCCATTATGTTCCAGGTACTATGCTGAGGACTTGGGATATACTTCGACCAAAATCAAGATTCCTGTTCTGATGAAATTTACATTTAAGAACAGGAATGTATGGGGCTGGGATTGTGGCTCAGTGGTAGAGCGCTCACCTAGCACATGTGAGACCCTAGGTTCGATCCTCAGCACCACATACAAATAAATAAAAGTATTGTGTCCAACTACAACTAAAAAATAAATTTAATTAATATAAATAAAGTTGTTTTAAAAAATTTTTTTAAAAAAAGAACAGGAATGTAATTGGGCACCTTGGAACATGCCTGTAATCCCAGTGGCTCAGGAGACTGAGGCAGGAGGATTTCAAATTCAAAGCCAGCCTCAGCTAAAGCAAGATGCTAAGCAACTCAATGAGACCCCGTCTCTAAATAAAATACAAAATAGGGCTGGGGATGTGGCTCAGTGGTTGAGTGCCCCTGGGTTCAATCCCTGGTACCACTCCATCCCCGCCACCAAAAAAAGAACAAGAATATAGCTAGTGTCTTTTGCTGGGCAGAGTGACATACACCTGTAATCCCAGTGGCTCAGGAGGCTGAGGCAAGAAGATCGAAAGTTCAAAGCCAGCCTCAGCAACTTAGCGAGGCCCTAAGCAACTCAGAGAGTCCCTGTCTCTAAATAAAATAAAAAAGGGCTAGGGATGTGGCTCAGTGGTTAAGTGCCCCTGGATTCAATCCCTGGTACAAAATAAAAATAAGAATGCAAAAAGTATGTACTAAATATAATAAACTATGTGATTCAACCAAAAAATAGAATGAAATTCTGTCATTTGCAGAAACATGGATAAAACTGGAGGACATTATGTTAAGCAAAATAAGTCAGGCAGAAAAAGACAAAACCCACATGTTCTCACTTATGTATGGGAGCTAGGGGCTTGATCTAAAAAAATAGAGAATAGAATTGTGGTCACCAGAGTCTGAGATGGGTGTGGGGGAGGAGGGGATGGAAAGAGGATGGATCGTGGGTATTGGGTACAGTTACATAAGAGGAATCATTCTGATGTTTCATTAACACAGTGAGGAAACTACAGTTGATGACAATTAGTGGACTAGTTAAGGATAGTTAGTGAAGAGGATTTAGATTGTTCTCAACATAAAGAAATGATGTTTGAGGTCATAGGCTAAATGCCCTGATCTGATCATTAAACACTGTACACCTGTACTGAAATATCATGCTGTACCCCATAAATAGGTACAATTACTATGTGTCCATTCAAATAAAAATATTAAAGAAATTATTTAGTGTGTTGCAAAAGGGAAAACTGCAAAAAGTGCCAAGGCACCAAGGGATAAAGAGAAGGAAGAGCTGGTAAGGAAGAGAAGCTGGCTGCTGCTTAAATGGGACAGTCAGGTTCAGCCTCATTGAGGTGAGATTTAAGCAAAGACTTGAAGGAGGTGAGGAAGTCAGCCAAGCAAATACATGAGTAAGAATGTTCCAGGCTGAGGAGCAGCCGGAGCACATTCCTTAAGGCAGGAGGGTGCCCATTTGTTCTACACACAGCAATGGAGTCAGCGTAGTTTGAGTCAAGTAGAAGAGTGGAAGATAAGACCAGAGATGCTCAATACATATTTGTCCAGTGGGAAAATGAAAAAAAATAAACACTGGTTTTTAAATTTTTCTTTGAAGAATTTTCACATGCCTTGAATGTTTTTCCATAGGTGACAAGAATTTCTAGATTTATCTAGTCCACATACTGTAATCTCATGTTTAAGTGGCAACTCTACAAGACGGAACCAACTTCTATCAACCAGAGGAAGCATCTCCTGTCTGTGTCAAGAGATGGCTGTGTGTCCTCTTAACCATGAGTCACTGGACCCCTCTTCACACAATGGAGTCTGAAGCTCAGGAGATAAAGTCAATTCCATGGCTCCTGTCACAAGCCCACGGTGCTGACAGGTCACTCCACCTTCAAGGCTGACGTGATGGAAACCAAAGAGCAGGCAGAGGAACAAGAAGGCATTCAAAGAGGCTGGGAAGCACTATCTTAATCAGCACATTGAGCGGACGGAGGTGGAAAGGAAAACAAGCTCTTTGCAGACAAATGCCACCACCCACCCCCTCCCTTGAAACCCCCTCTCCGGAAAGGCCTGAAATCTATACACACTGATGGTGTACTTCAATATTTCCAAATACCACTGCAGGATCAATTGTTAGATTGTTAGATGCTGCACCAACACTCTCAGAATATCCTGGAAAGTTTTCTCAAAACTTTCTCATATTCTGGGAACCTGCCTCTGGAAGGCCCAAATCAGTAGATCTGGGAGAACTCAGTAACTTCCCAAGAGATTCTAATAAGCAGCCGGCTTTGGAAACAACTGCTCTGCTGTCCTGATAATGTGTCTGTGACTGACCAGAAAACATTTTGTGCTAATGGCATGGGTTTCTACTAGTGATATTTCAGGCATCAGTGATCAAGTTGTCTTCTCGAATTTCTGAAATCACAGGTCAGAAAGGCTATCTTGCTAACACAAATGCCCTGTGGGAGAATTTGTCCCTCTTCCCAGGTGTCTCCTCACCCCTACCAACAAGTTCTCCCAAGGAGTCACCACTTTGAAAGCAGTTGAAGATTTTTGTGCTTGTTAGATAGGAGAGATAGGATGTTTGAGAATCTTAGATTTGCTACAGATATTCTAATAAGGAGCAGAGAGAAAGATGGGTCCCAATGAGCCCTACCTGCTGATATTCACACCCTTGGATAGTCGGTCCCCCTTCACTGTAGTAGGGTCCATCTGTGTTGGAGTCTGTAAACAAGTCAAAATAACACCTGGCATTTAGCCAGGGGAATGTTAGAGTTCATAAACAAGTCTGGATCGTGCCTGGCAAAATGCCAGAGGGAGTGGTTTGAGAAGTAACAAAAGCGTGTGGAGATTCCTTATTGGTTGACTGATGTATCTAGTTTATGTTAATTAGATAAGCTGTGTGGAATGTATAAATACTGCTCCTGTCCTGCAATAAAGGGCTTCCACTCCTGCTGTATCAACGTACACAAGTTGTTCGTCACCCCCCCCCCCCGCCCCAGTTATTCTGCTGCAGCCGGACTGCAGCACATCTGCATGGTCATAGCACATAGAAGAAGTAATGGAATATGGCATCTACATTTAGGTTATTTAAAAAAAATTTTTTTTAAAAACTGTATTTCTCATCTTGGGCTTTCTTCGCCCATTCCTGGCTCACTTACTCTGAAGGAAGTGGGGTACCACGTTGTAAGGACACTCCTGCAGCCTATGGAAAATACTGTATGGTGAGAGACTGAAGATTCAGCCAACAGCTTACAAGAAGCTGAAGTCTGCCAACAATATAAATGAGCTTGCATGTGGATCCTCCAGCCCCAGCAAGCTTTCAGAGGACTATAGCCCCAGTCCACAGCCTCATGAGAGATCTTGAGCCAGAACCACACAGCTAATCTGCCCCCAAATTCCTGACCCACAGAAACTGTATGAGATAATATTTGTTGTTTCAAGCTGATTTTTTTTTTTTTGCAGTTCTGGGGATTGAACCCAGAGGCCTGCTGCCACTGAGCTATATCACCAGCCCTTTATTTGTTATTTTGAGACAGGGTCTCACTAAGTTGCCCAGGCTCAGAGGATGTGGCTCAGTGGTTAAATGTCCCTGGATTCAATCCCTGATACAAAATAAATCAAGAATGCAAAAAGTATGTGCTAAATATAATAAATTATGTGACTCAAACATAAAATAGAATGAAATTCTGTCATTTGTAGAAACATGGACCTCAAACCTGTGACCCTCCCACCTCAGCCTCTAGAGTCACTGCACCCAGCTAAAGCTGCTAAATTTTGGAATAATCATTATAAAGAAGTAGATAATACAATTGTGAATTCAGCAGCTAATCAGATAATTATTCATACAATTCCAGTCCAGACTTTTCTTTTTAACTATATCATATACCATTTTAATAACTTTTTTCTGGACGTGTACAGGTTATAAGTGAATACATCTTTTAGTATAGCACCCAGATCAGGAAATAAAATATTACCAGGAATTCAGAAGCACCCTCAAGCCCTTTCTAACAACCTCATTGTTAAAGGTAATCACAGTGGCCATAGCCTAGTAGTTGCTCGCTATTGAACTTATATAAATGAATCATGCGGTATATATTCTTTTATGCCTGTCTTCTTGACCTCATCCTGTTGGTAAGATTCATCCATATTGCTTTGTGTACTGAAAGTATCTTTTGAATTGTCTTCTTCATTTTTAGGAGTGGCTTATGTATTCTGGATACTTTTGTCAGATATGTAAAACATACACTTCTCCCATATTATAGTTTTTTTTAATTCTCTTTGTGGGCTCTTTAATGAAGGAAGTGCTTAGTTTTAATGTAGTCCAATTTGTCACTTGTTTTCTTTGTGATTCCTGCTTTCTGAGTCCCATCTGAGAAACAATTTCCTGCACTAAGGTCATGAAGATATCCTTGTTTTGTTTTATAGACTACATATGGAATCGATTTTTATGCATCATGTAGCATAGAAGTTATAATTCTTTTTTTCCTATGTGATTCAGTGGTATTTATAAAGGCCATTCTTCTTCTTGTACTTTGTCATAAACCTAGTGACTGAATATAGTCAATTTCTGGACTGCTGGGTCTGGTCTCTGCTATCCCTAGCACTACCACCTTCTCACTTGTGGTAGCATTAAGTAAGTCTTGATATCTGCTATGCTCTTCAAGATTGTATTTGGTTATCTTGGTCCTTTGAATTTCCACATACATTTTAAATTCCAAACATACACAAAATCTGCTAGAATTTTTTAGGGAATTATATCAAATACAAAGATCATTGGGAAAACTGACATTTTAAAAAATACCAAGTCCATCAATCCAAAAATATGATATATTTCCTCATTTAGTTAGGTCTTAATTGTTTCAGTAATAATGTATAATTTTAGTAAAATTTATGCTAGTATAAAGTTTTTTTCTTTTTGTTTTGAAGAAAGTTTAGATTTACCAAAAAATTCCACAGGAGAGCTGTCACGTGCCCATCACTCAGCTTTGGCTAATATGAAACCTCTTCTGTAACCACAGCACAAAACTAAGAAGATTAACATTGATAACCATTATTAAAGCACAGACTTTATTCAGATTCGACCAGTTAACCTACTAATACCCTTTCTCTATTTCAGAATACAGTTCAGGTTTCCACATAGTTTATAGGCAGCCGACATTTTTTAAGAAAGCAGATTTCCATCTATGGCCAGCGTCTTCTTATCTCCCTGTGACCCCAGTCACCCCTGCCCTATCATCATGGAAATTTCTGCTCTTCTTGTACAAGGTTTCCCTGCATACAGAGAGTCCAGCTGGTGGAGGGGTGCCGGGAGCAGATGAGGAATCACAGCTGAGAATCATCCTGGGGATGGGAACTGTTAACTTGGTAATGGTAGAAACAAGTGAGTGTGAATTACAGGAAAGGCTTTAATTGGGGCTTCAGCCAAAGGGGATAATTGGGGCTTCAGCTGGAGGGACACAACAGTGATGGAGGGACCAGGCTGTTCTCCAAATAAAGGGAGATTGCAGCTTTTATTGATTTTTTTAGGGTGGCAAGGTTTGGTAATGTTCCCTTGGTCAGGAGCACAATTACAAAAGATGTTTCTTCTTCTCCTTTTTTTTTTTTTTAGTTTTGGGGATTGAACCCCGAGGTGCTTAACCACTGAGCCACAACCCCAGCACCCCCTCCCCCTTTTTTTTTTCTAATTTTATTTAGAGACAGGGTCTTGCTGAGTTGCTTAGCACCTCACTTTTGCTGAGGCTGGCTTTGAACTTGCGATCCTCCTGCCTCAGCCTCCCAAGCTGCTGGGATTACAAGCATGCACCACTGCGCCCAGCAAGATGTTTCTTCTTGGGTGAGACTTGGACTATGGGGCAGTCGTGGTCAATTTGTCCCGCTGTGTTACAGCTGGTGGCACCGTTATCCTGTGCAAACCCTGGCCTGGTGACTCAATCTGGGTTCTATCATAGGGATGAAGGACTGTGGGTGTTCGGACAGCCATAGCTACTGGAAAAGCACAAGGGCAGGGTAGAAGAAGACCCATACCATCCCCCGTGGACAACCAACATGTCTATAAGCAGAGTCGAGAAGAATCTGACACAAAAGTTAAGGCAGGAAAGGGGACAGATATGAAGATACAAAGACAGGTTCAATTGCAGTTACTCATCAGACATCTGCGGGCCCAAGTGAAGAGTCAGTGTTCTCAGCAAAAGCAGCCTTGAAGTCCCTGAAGCCTAGGCAACTGTTACCATCATAACCCACACATCTCAGTAGAGCTAGAGGGAAACTAATAATGCATTGCCCAGTGTGTGACCTCCAAAATTAGTGATTTTAAGTTGAATAAGAATAAGTGAAACTTAGAGGGCTTTATGTTTTTCCCAGACAATTTTAGCCTATGTAAACAATCAGCTGCTGTGGTTTTATCAGGGTCTCGTGATGGGTCTGTTGACAAGAGAGAAGGGTAGAGAAGCAACAGGGCCTGCTATAAATGCCAGAGTTTATTGTGCCCGGGGGTTTATTTCATTGTCCCAGCATTTGGTCCAACGAAAGCCATTCCTGACTGTCTCAGGGATACCCCTCAGTGGGGAGAACACGCCTCCTCCAGGAAATTGCATGCCTCATCTATTCCCTCCCTGTGGGTCTCTGTTCTAGTCCTTCCTCAAAGAAGGCTTCCTCTGCCATTCCCTCTAAAGTCACTTTCACTCTCTAATGCCTTGCCCTGCCATTTTCTTTCACAGAACCAGATGCCACCTGTCATGAAACATCATCTGTCTGCATTTGTTTTCTGTCCCTCCATTGGGATGTAAGCTCTCCTGCAGGATGCAGGCAGCGCTCTATCTTCCTCACTGGTGCCTTCTCACTATTTAGAGCTATGCTTGACACCCTGTAGCTGCTCTATGATTTTTTTCAAATTACTGAATGAACGTGCAGCTCTAATCTCATGGAAAATCTTCAAAAAGATTTTGGTGTCAGGATGGGAGCTGATTCCAAGATGAGTTCCAAACAATGCATCTTCCCTGGAACAGGTATGGAAACCCTGGAGGGGAACGGAAAGAACATGGCACATGGAGCCAGACTTCTTTGAACACTGACGCCTACCTACCAGCTTTCAGACTCTGGGCAGATTCCTCTGCACTTAAATATTCTCACCTATAAGATAGGTAGAGGAATATATCTACTTTACAAGTTTCCTCAGAATGGAGGGCATTAATACATGTAAGTTGACGATCACTTGTGTTAAGTATTCAAAAAATTACTGATGAAGCAGTTTGTGTGTGTGGCTGTATTATGATAAGGGCTGGGGAAACACAGATTGAGGTTAAATAGCCACATTCAGGCCAGGGACATAGAAGTTGGCATTCTATATTTGCCAAAGTGTTTTTGTTTTGTTTTGTTTTGTTTTGTTTTGTAAGGATGCCTCAAATTTGTAGTTATGTCCCTTGAGCAGGAATGAAAAGGGAAAGATATTCAAAGACTCAGCGGAAACAGGATGGTAAATACAGCATACTATTGAGGTACTTTGGAATTGAGTGGTGATCTGACATCATTTTGTCATTTAATGGGACTCCACTGGGAGTCTCAGGGTGACTCTGTGGAAGGACTGCAGAAAGAGTCCGTGTGTTCCACTCCCCTCCTAGCCAATCTTCATTCGTTTCAGCCAACATGGTTTCCTTTTAACTCAGTCTCTCTAATTAAGAGCCTGCAGTCCTGATTAAATGTCCACTTTGTATCCACTGCATATTCGGGGAGGAGAAAGCCAAAGTCTTTATCATGAGTGCTCTATTACAAAAAAAAAAAAATTTCTTTTTAAATTCCATGTATTGTAGTTGGGTCTCTTTTGGTTGCAAGTGGCAGGACCCAATCAGACTGATGGAAGAGGAAAAAAACAGCATCTATTGGCTCATGCAACTGAAGAGTCCAGAAATCATAGGCAGAGCTAGAAATAGGAGCTAAAGTGAGGGCGTCAGAAGCCAGTCACCTGTTTCTTAGCTGCTGCTCCTCCTCTGCTGACTCTTCTGCATGGAGTCTCCCCTGCTGACAACAGTGGCTGCCGGCAGCTCCAGGCTGTTTGTATTTCCTGACTCACATGGAAAGGGTAAAAAAAAAAAGTAGGAACCACCTTTTCAAAGAACTGTGTCTTGAATTGGGTCTGACTGTCTTTGATAGGCCTGACTTAAGGTAAATAACTGTGAACCAACATTGGTTGCATTCTCTGATTAGTTTAAATCTAGTTTTCAGGCTCTTCTCTGAATCTATGATAGACCCCAACTAAATAAAGTAGTCTAAGGATCAAGGGGAGGGTTTGTCCTTAGAGGAAGATCAGATGTGTGCCAAAGGGTCAATCAATGTTGAAGAACAAAAATGTCGACTGTGCCTGGTCTTCAGACTCAGTCTATGTTCTTTGTCCACAGGACTTACTTTATAAGGTTGGGATCACTGTCTTTGAGCCTGTCTTTTTGGCTTCCTTTCTGTAAAAGTGATACTTTTGCAGATAAATCCATCCAGGCCCACAGAAAGAATTTTCTCAGCTTTCTTCTATAAGTGCAGAAAAAAAAATCTTTGTGAAGAAGGAAAACTAGTTTCTAAAGAAGAAAACAAAAAATATTAGGG
Source organism: Marmota monax (assembly GCF_021218885.2). Classification (NCBI taxonomy): domain Eukaryota; kingdom Metazoa; phylum Chordata; class Mammalia; order Rodentia; family Sciuridae; genus Marmota; species Marmota monax. The sequence goes on along the minus strand of NW_026691950.1, from coordinate 3,044,127 downwards.
AAAACTTGGGCTGAAAATAGAAGAAAAGGGCATAACTAAGAAAGCATGGCAGAGCAAAGGCCATCGGACATTCTAGCACCTGTTTAAATGTTTTTTCCCCTTGTTTCTTAGGTTGGGTTCCTTGGCTGTAGAATGTTCCCAGGAGAAGAGAGGCAAGGGAAGGAGATCCAGCTATGCAAGAGGCAGACTCACTGACAACAGTCTGATCCCACAGGAAAGCTCTGGAGCACAAAGTGTACCACTGAGTCAATCCCTCCTGGAGGCCAGAGTGAGCCTTTGGTACGTTGTCTATTGCCTGCACTCTAAAAATAACCTGTGTGGCCGCCAGTAAACCCGCTTCCTCATATTTGCATTTTTATGAGTCTCTTCCTCCCTCATGGCTTTGGCTAGTAAATGACAGCAGAAGTGACACTGTGCAGCCTCCAGGGAGAGGCAGCTTCAGCCTTCACTTTGGAACACTCTCACCACCATATAAGAAAATATGGTCCCAACACAAATGATGCACAGCCCTGGAGAGAGAAAGGCCTTGAGACCTCATGGATAATGGACCCAGTCTTCCTGGTGTCCCATCTGAGGCCAGCTCTCAGTCAACCACAGCTGAATGCTGCCACAGGAGTGAGCCCAAGCATCACCAGAAGAGCCACCCAACTAACTTGCAAAATTGTGGGCTATCTAGAATCATCAGTGGTACAAGTCACTGAGTTCGAGCTCTTTAGTTGCACCGTGATTGGTAACTAACATACTTACTTGCTCTGATTCTTCAAATCCATCATCCACAAGCTTCCTGAAGCTCAGGTTTGATCATATCTCTTTCTGCTTAAGAATCTCTGCTCTTCTCAGCTTTGGGTCTCCTCCCTGATGCCTGCCACATGGCAGGGGAAAACCTCTGTGCCACACCCTGGGCACAGACTGCTTTCCAACATAACCTTCACCATGAAGAGGCAGCTTCTCCCCTCTCTCTGGACACGTGTCACCTGCCAGTCCAGCAGTTGGCACTTGGCCAACCCAACTCCGAGGATGGATTCTCCTTTCAGGAAGATCCAGTCATTCTCACCTCTTTGCTTTAATGCCTCCTCACTTCCATGATAGCTCTTGTCACGTTTGGCTTGTGAGTGTCCCATCTGCAGACCAAAAGCTCTTTCACATAAGCCATGTGTTGTTTTCATTTTTTTTTAACCCCTGAACCTCGTGCAAGCTACTTCATGCCCTCGAATGGTGGTTCGCTAATGGGCTTCTTGAGAGCCGGCACTGACGCTTACTCATCCTGTTCTGATTGGTTCTTGTGATAGGTACTCACCAAATATTTTTTTAATTGGATTGAAAGATGGGAAATGAAAATTTTAGAAACGATGGAGCAGAAGGACAGAAAAGAACAAACTAGAAGGTTCCATGAGAGGAGGCAGCTAGGAGACAGTCTTCAAAAAGTCAATGTTAAAAAAAAAAAAAAGAATTACACTTATATGTTTTATTTATTCATAGTGGTATAAACAGTTAAAATTAAAAAGTATATCTCTATTGTTATTCTTCAATGTTTTGCAATAAAGATAGTTTGAAACTGAAAAAAAAATAGTCAATGTCAGTTATAACTTCTGAGGGCAGAAATCTTAACATTCTCTAAGCACTTTAATTTTAGTCAGTTTTCCATTTATCCCTCTCTCTCTCTCTCTTTTCACAAGAAGCAGTAAGCTTTATTAGAGGAGGAAGAGTGCTTGCCCTCTGATGTGGTTTGAGGAAGGATATGGCTGTCTTTTCTCAGACACCTCCCGATAGAGGTCCTGGCAGAGGCTCAGAGGCTCGCTGCCATAGATTGGGTCTGAGAGGCAGTGCCCAGGCCTGCAGGAACCAATCCTTCCAGGTTATTTCCATATGTTTGTCTTATCTGCTGCGATAAGCTGGAGCCATTTCAGATAGAACAGAAGCACACACCTACCTTTATTGTTGGCCCTGGAGCTAGGGAAGAGTGATTTTTCCCAAGATTCCTACACTTGGTTTTATAGTTCAGAGAGCCCAAAATTATTTCCATTTGCAATCATTTGAATTGGGAGTTGAGCTCAAGATTGTACCATGGTTCACAAACTGTATCATTAGTGAGGAGGGAGATTGGACAAGCAGGTATAGATAATTAAGGTTTAGATTAGATCTCAAGTTTATGCTGATATCACCTGAAGGGTTTGTTAAAGCACTGATCGCTGGAGCCCCACCCTGGAGTTTCTGATTCAACTTCCAGCAAGTTCCCAGATAATGTTGCAGTTGCAAACTTGAAGACCACACTTTGAGGACCACTGCCCTAGACCATGAACTTCTGTGGAGAAAAAAGTGAGGCTTTTATTTTGATCTGCTCAGTGCCTAGCATGCAGTAGGTGCTTGATGTATGCTTTTTAATTTTAATGACATTAAAGTTAACCATAATTTCTAAAAAAAGTCATTTTAAAAGGGGTCCATTGTGAGTCAGTAATGACATCTTTTTTATTCTATCAAGAGACAGTTCTTTATTGGACTTAGTTCTCCGCTTTTATCTCCTCCAGGAGACTCTAATGAAGCGCATAACTCAGGTAACACTGTTCCTGGCAAGCAAATAGAATACAGAGATACAAATCATTTGAGTCCATTCCAGAGAGAGAATTTTCCCTGGAGGTGACCATAAATTACTCTTGATATTCTATTTGTTTGGTTTCGAATGATAGAAACACTTCTCTGAACAACTTACATGGAAAACATTATTTATTGGTTTACAGAACTAGCCCAAGGAGAGCTAAAACAAGCAAACGAAACATGACGCTGTGAGCCCGAGGAATGCTAGAACCGGGGTTCCCAAGCCAGCCATTACTCCCTTTGTTTCTCTTCTCAACCTCTGCCCACTTGTCTATTATTTGTCACGATAGATTGGCTTTCTCCATTAATAATAAGTTCAAGGAAGAGACTCAGCTGGGATTAAGGGGTGGTATCATGTAAGAAAATAGCACCCCCACAGAGACCTGTGGACAGCTCCCAGAGGAGTGGGTGTTAGATATAGATGTCAGCCGCTGATGCTTTGAGCCAATGAAAACCCATGTAAGTGCTGGTGATCATCTAGCAACATCCCAACCTCCCTACTAAATGGATGTAACAAAAGTGAAACACAAATACCAAATACCAGTTGCACTGGAGAGCAACTGAAGCCTTCCACCAACAGGGGAGACCCAGCCTGGAATTTGAGCTATACTTGAGAAATGTTCCAATCTGCAGATGGGGTGTTATAGCTCCATGCTTTTTAAAATCATCCCCTCAATTTGAAATGCAAGTGGTCGTTCTCTGAGCACACAGTCAAGCATCCGTATCCACAGATTCCATATCCTTGGATTCAATCAACCTAGGATCAAAAATATTTTTAAAAAATGTCTGTGCTGATTATGTACAGACTTCTGTCATTTCTTAAAGAAATACAGTATAACAAGTATTTACATTGTGCTGTACTACCTCATTGTCCAAGAGACCTGAATATCTGCAGAAGTTGGTACTATCTTCCCGTATCTACAGATATCTTTCGACTTGGTATCCCCCACAGATATCAAGGGAGGACTGAACAGCACCTTGCTCACTAGCAAATGACCTTTCCAAGGACGTGATTGTGGCTTTCCTAGATCTTTGGAAAGGAAGGTTTTCCTGTTCTGTCTCCACACTAACCCAAAGTCAGGAACAAATTATTTTTCCCTGCTTTGACTAACTTAAACTCACGTTTTTCATATAGAAAAATTCTAGTGTGTCAGGCAGAGTTCCAAATAAAATGACAATTTGTGCTAGCCACTATCTTTCAGACATCTGTGAAACTCAGCCCAATTCTTTTTACTCCCAGTTGATTCAGAATATGTTTTGCATTTTAAGTACCACAATGCCACTTTTAGTTTGGATGAAGGCCCCAGGGACATATATTCTTTAGGGAAAAGAAAAAAAAAAACATTAACTGCTTCAAACATTGTGCTGCTGTCAAACAAGTCCATGAAACACAAGTCCCCAAGTCCAGGCTTACTTCGAAAATATGTTTTCTAGGATGCTATCTTGGGCCCTATAGGTCAGAAAGACTAGGAAACAATGGTTCACCTCTGCCCAAACTAGATTCCTACGGAATGGTGATTCCTAAGGACACTAACACTTTCAATCATGATTGTTGTGGAGAGTACAGACATATAGAAACACAAGGATTATTATCTATGCAGCTGTTTATATTCCTTCTATAAATTCAGACTTACACCAGTTTGTTCTTTTTAAAGAAATGGTCTATCCCATTCATTAATTTTACCAACAATTACAATTCTCCAGACCTTGAGACATTTGCTAGAGATACAATAATAAATAAGTTCTCCATCTAGCCAGGAGATAAATACATAAATAAATCATTTTTGAGGTGGGGGTTTCATTATGTTGCCCAGACTGGCCTCAAACTTCTGGGCTTCTGTAATCCTCCTGCCTTAGCCTCCTGAGGAGCCAGGACTACAGGCACATGCCACAACACATGGTTTAAATACATAATTTAAAGAGAGATTATGAACACTTATAACTTGTCCCCTTCATATCTGGAATAATCACTGGATTGCTGAGCCCTACCTGACCACAGCTGCCAAGATTCTAGTGGCCATATGTTCAAAGCCAGCTAAGAGCTATTGTTGGACTTGTCTGCCCATTCATGGTGTCCAGGTCTCCAGACACTCTCATGGTAAAAAAAAAAAAAAAAAAAAAAAAGAGCATGTGGATGCTGGCGAGGCAAAGAGGGAAAGGTTAAGACAACTATGGAAGATTATTTACAATTCCTTACTTGAACAATCAGAGTAACATTGCCTTGTGTAAATAGCTAAGCTATGGAACCAACCCTTCAACAGATAAATGGATGAAGAAAATCTTGTTCACATACACAATGGAATATTACTCAGCCACAAACTAAAATGAAATTATGGTATTTGCCAGTAAATGGATGGGACTGGAGACTATCATGCTACATGAAATAAGCCAGTCCCCAAAAAAAAACCAAAGGCCAATGTTCTCTCTGATATGTAGATGCTAACATACAGTAAGAGTAGGGGAATAGAAGTTCATTGGATTAGACAGAGGGGAATAAAGGGAGAGGGGATGGGAATAAAAAAGACAATAGAATGAATCAGATATAACTCTCCTATGTTCATATATGATACATGACCCGTGAAACTTCACAGCATGTACAACCACAAGAATAGGATACTAATTAGCATAAGTTATACTCCATGTATGTATACTATGTCAAAATACACTCTGCTACCATGTTATATCTAAAAAGGACAAAGGAAATTTTAAAAAATTTAAAAAAAATTTTAATTGCCTTGTGTAAATATAAAGATGACTGAAATAAATGAATTTTAATTTATCCTATCAGACTCATTTTTCCTGGAAAATGAAAAATGCTAGAAAGAATTCATCTATCTTCTTGTGGACTTTCTGCCCCAGAAAGCTCACAGGAGTTTTTGTAGAAGAGCTGACACGAAGAATTGGACTAGAAGAAGATGCTTCTCAAACTTGCGGTTGGCAGCAGCAGCTGGGTGCTTGTTAAATTCACTGAGTACTGCCTTGTCCTTGAGATCCTGATGAGTAGGTCTGGGTGGGACCCTGGGGTCTAGAAACTTAACAGAGAGTCCCAGGTGACTCATAACATATCAAGTTTGGGAAGTAATGTGACGAGCTGGGTTTCTCAAACTTCTCTTGGGATAAAAATTCCCTTGGGGCTCTTAAAAAAAAATTTAGGGGCTGGGGATGTGGCTCAAGCGGTAGCACACTCGCCTGGAGTGCGCAGGGCGCTGGGTTCGATCCTCAGCACCACATACAAACAAAGATGTTGTGTCTGCCGAAAACTAAACAATAAATATTTAAAAATTCTCTCTCTCTCTCTCTCTCTCTCTCTCTCTCTCTCTCTCTCTCTCTCTCTTTAAAAAAAATTAAAAAAAAATTTAGTTGATCTTTCCTCAACTACACTAAAAGCAAAGAGAATTTTACTGTGTTTCTTCATTCTTATAAATATATCTAGACTATCTTTTTCCCATCCTATTATCTCCAAAATAGATAGTTTAGAACATGTTCAATAGTGATTTCTGTTTCATATCATTCCTACTTTTATAATGTGTATATGTGTTGATATTGCTTTAAATTTGAGTATTATATACTATGGCCATTGAACTTAATCTCTTGGTTAGACATTTATATTATAAAATTGTGCTAAGACATTTGGAAAATAAAATGAAACTGTTGTGAAAACTAAGTTCATTTCAAAAATGTTTATTTAGATATTATTTGACTGAAACATTTTCTTTTTAAAAAATACTTTTTTAGTTGTCAATGGATCTTTATTTTATTTATATGCAGTGCTGAGAATTGAACCCAGGGCCTCACACATGCTAGGCAAGCACTCTACCACTGAGCCACAACCCCAGCCCCTGGACTGTTACATTTTCTTTGAAAACTGCAATATGTATTGCTCTGCATTGGAACCCTCTATATACTTGTCCACTATTTTTAATTTTACAACAATTGAATTTTGTTTTTTTTTCAAACAAGGAATGACCTGGGGTTGCACCATTGAGACCAAAGGAATTGGAATTTCTGGCTCAGAGGTCTGGCTGTCTATTTATTTTAAAAGACCTCTGGCCAATTCATATTACCTGAGAAAAGCACTAGGGATCATTGGTTCTCATCTTTGGCTTCCCATTAGAATCATCTGGGAAGTGTGTGTGTGTGTGTGTGTGTGAGAGAGAGAGAGAGAGAGAGAGAGAGAGAGAGAGAGAGACAACACACAAACATAAAATGGCACTACAGACATTTAGTACATTTGCAATGTTGTGCAACCACCCTCGCCATGCAGTTCCAGAATATTGGCATCACTCATCTGGGGGCTTTTAAAAGATCCAGAGACCCAGGCTGTTCCCCCGACCAAATCCATGAGCATCCCTGGGTGGGGACCGGATACCCATCCTCTGTGAAGCATTCCATGAATGCCCACCAAGCTCCAGGGGGGATCCTTAGTCCCAGGGTGATCAGTGAAAGTACAGGACATTCTGCTTCCTGTTCTCCAGCAAGGGGGGGTGGGGGTGAGCAAAGGCAGAAATCATGGGCTCTGTCCTTTTCGGAGCACTATGGACTCTGCCATTAACGTAATAAGGAAATTCACCTCTCCTGCTCCGCTCTGGCTTGCATTACCAGAGAAGCCACCCTGGCTGTCAGTGCCAGCTGGGAAGGGAAATGGCACCAGCTCTCATTAGGTCATTGTGATTCCAAGTCGCTCCCAGTAGAAAAGCCCCCTCCATTAATCGAGGTTACACAGAAAATAAGGGGTCAAATTCCTCTGCTTAAAACCTACCCATGGGGCTGGGGTTGTGGCTCAGTGATGGAGTGCTCACCTAGCATGCTTGAGACACTGAGTTCGATCCTCAGCACCACATAAATGTAAAATAAAGATATTGTGTCCGCTTAAAACTGAAAAATAAATACTTTTAAAAAACCCACCCATGACTCCCCTCTGCCTGAGACAGGATCTTCATTCCTGAGCTTGGGCTTCTCACCCTCATGCTCCATCCCCCGCCTGTCTCTGCAGTGTCCCCTGTATTACCATCCCCTACACCAGCTGTATCCTCCATTCCTGGTTTCTGAGTGAGAAAGAGTCACTTTCTCCTGTGCCTTTATACTGGGCTCTGTCCTGCCTGGCCCATCACCCACTTTCCCTGACAACTTACCTCTCAAGTCCTTCTTCTGTCCCCTGTGAGACTCCACCTGCCCCTTCCCTGTCACCTCCCTACACACAGCTAGAGAGACCTTGCCTCTACCCTCCCAAATCGGCCAGGGCTGGCCAGATACCATAGGAACAAGTGGGTCACATCATGGTTGTGCTTTAGCTTGCCCGTCTCCCTCTGCAGGGGGAGGGATTAGGCTCCATGCCCCCAGGGACTAATATCAGTAGTTCATCAGGCTTTTGTTGGAGAGTAGAAGAACTGAAGGGGTAGGCCACCTGTCATAACGCCAACTACACACTGCCCTCTGATGGCCTGGCTGGGGTGTGTGTGTGTGTGTGTGTGTGTGTGTCTGAGTGAAGAAAGGCAGGAAAAACAGCCAGATGTGAGAGTGACGGTGGCAATTGAAGTACAGGGAAGCTCTCCATTTCCATGTCATTCAATCCTGGACGTTATTCACCTCCTGGATGTTCCCTCTGCTTTCCCCCTCTTTCCTACAGCCTGCTTTCCACCCAGGAGCCACAGTTTAAAACAAAGATCATGGAACTGGGGCTGTAGCTCAGTGGTAGAGCGTTTGCCTAGCATGTGTGAGGCCCTGGGTTCGATCCTCAGCACCACATGAAAAAATAATAAACAAAATAAAGATATTGTGTCCATCTACAACTAAAAAAAAATATTTAAAAAAAGATCCTACACAGAACCCCCTTTGCTTGAAATACCTCAGTGGCTTCTCATGCATCACCTCACACAAAACGCAAAGTTTCTGCAGCAGTCTGCAAGGTCCTGGAGGACTCGCCCCCACCCTATTACCTTGCAACCCCACACTTCATACAGGTTTGAGAATCCCATATCAAAATGTTTGAGATCAGAAGTGTTTGGGATTTCAGAATGTTTTGGGTTTTGGAAATTTTGCGTATACTTAATAAGCTATCTTGGGGATGGAACCCGAGTCCAAACAAAATTTGTTTCATATATGATTTGTATGTACATAGCTTGAAGGTAATTTTATACAATGTTTTTAATAATTTTGTGCATTAAACAAAGTTTCATGGTGGGGAATTTTCCACTTGGGGCATTCTGCTGGCACTCAAAAAGTTTCAGATTTGCAGCATTTCAGGTTTGGGCTCTTCAGATTAGGGATTCTCAATTGCACTACTCTCCCCTTCATGTGCTCCACCCTACAGGCCTCCTGGCACCAGCTCCTCCCCAAATGCATCAGTTTAGCTCAGATGTCATTTCTCTCTCTCTCTCTCTCTCTCTCTCAAATTTATTTATTTATTTATTTTTGGCAGGACTGGGGATTACACCCAGGGGTGCTCTCTACCACTGAGCCACATTTCCAGCCTTTTAAAATTTTTATTCTGAAACAGGGTCTTGCTAAATTGCCCACCTGGCTTGGAACTTGTGATCCTCCTGCCTCAGCCTGAGTAGCTGGAATTACAGGTGTGGGCCACTGTATCTGGCCCCCGATGTCATTTTCTCAATGAGGTCTACCTGGACCACACATTCAACACTCTTTCGTGCTCCTTCCTTCCCTTCTGAGCTTGCTCTGTTGTCTTCATTGTGGTGGCTGTTTTATGCAGTTCGGGAGCCTGAATCCGGGGCCTTGCACATGCCACGCAAGTACTGTATCATTGAGCTACCTCCAGACCCATCACCTTCTGTCAATCACAGCAGTGACTGTACTTATGTGTTATGTTTATGGTTTACTGTCCGTCTTCTGCCCACCCCTCAGCAAAACCTCTTCCATGTAGCACTGTTATCTTCGTTCACCACTGTAATATTAGGATGAGCGACATCTCAGTACCTGAACGCTCACACATATGTTTGCTCATTTCTAAGAAATGAATCAATCAGATGGTACATGTTAAGATTGTTGATACCAGATTGCAAAATTCATGTCTTGTCATGCTTTTTTGAGTGGTATGTACTTGTTGAGAAGCTATGTTATCTTGTATTGGAAATGGTTTATAAACTTAAATTGGTTCTATGGCAATTCTTCTCCTTCAAAGTTATCCAAGAGAAATAAACATAGATGCATACAAACACATGTACATATGAATGTTCAGAAAAGCACTATTCACAATAGGCCCAAACTGGAAACAATCTAGATATCCATCAACTATCGATCTAGATGCATATTCAACAATGATGAATAGATAAATAAGTGTGGTATTTTCATACATTGGAATACTATTCAGCAATGAGAAAGAAGGAACTATTGGTATATGCTACAATACTAATGAACTTGTGATAAGTGAGAAAAGTACCGGGGATTACACCCACGGGTGCTCTTTTTGCACCTGCAAAAGACTACCTTTGTATGATTCCATTTAATGAAATACCTAGAAAAGGCAAATTTATAGAGATTGAAAGCAGATCAGTGGTTGTTGAAGGCTGGAGGTGGGGGTAGGTATTAACTGTAAACAGAACAAGGGAACTAATAAATCATACATTTACAATGAGTAGATTTTATGGTATGAAAAGTATACCTTAATAAAAATTAAGAAAATGAGGAAAATACATAATCATAGGGAAAGATTATGAAAAATAAATATAAGTACATGGTATAATTTTTAAAGTCTGAAAAATAAAGAGAGCAGCATAAAACAAAGATAAAGAACCAGGCATGGTGACATATACCTGTAATCCCAGTGATCTGGAGTCTGGGGCAGGAGGATCTCAAGCTCAAGGCCAGCCTCAGCAACTTAGTGAGACCCTTTCTCAAAAAATAAAAAGGTCCAAGGATGTGGCTCAATATGGTAGAATGTTCCTGGGTTCAATACCTAGTATAGCAATAATAAGTAGAATCTTATTTACATTGAAACTTCCTTTTGTGTTGGCCCCACACCATGGGAAGAAATTCCTATCATAAATCCATGAAATAAGTCAACTTGCACAAGTGACAATAAGCTTACAGTCTCTATACTGACACCAGGTGGCTTTACAAGAAGAGTCGTGGGTCCATGGCATCCCTCAGAAGCAAATACAGAGTTAGATCAGGACGGGTCTCAGAGCCAATTTTATTCTTTATTTCAAAGACAGTTTTATGGTCTTTAAATGTTAGAATAATAATTATCATCAAGCTCTCAAATGTTGATTTCATGTTTTCAAAAGTAATTTTAAAAAAAGAGAATATTCCAGACTGGAATGGTTGTGTTGGTAGCATTTGTGAATGGTTTGGTTGAGGGGATGGGTACAGAAAAAATAGTCCCAGAGAGGAGTAGATGGCAGGTCAGGTCAGACTTGAGAGCCCAGAATAAAACATAAAACACACAAAACATGAAGTATCAGAATCTCATGTGTTGGAAGAACTTTTTCCTCCATTTTATTCACACAGATTGGATTTATGGGTCCTGCAGCAGTGAGTAAAACGTGTAGATCAGATTTCAGTAAATACTTAAGGCTCCACTCCACCTTTCCTGTTTACGTCTCACCAGTCTGGTGCCTCCTGATGAAAAGCATCTGCAGAGGTTATGACGCGTTCCTGAGGCAGACCAGGCTGTGAGATGGACCAGACAACCTGCAAGACCTCAGACATCTCCAGGGAGGATCTAGAATCCGGGGGTGGGGTCAGTTCTGCAATTTCAGCCTATTCTTTGTACTGCCATATTCAGGGAGACAGAGAGGGCAAAGAATGGGAGAAGGATCAATGGATCAATAGGGCTTCTTTCTGGTCCAGCCACAAGGACAGTGGAAAGGACAGCGCATGGGTTAGAGAGGATGAGGGAAATGCCCAGGGCCTCAGTAAACATGTCATATTGCTTCATTAAAGTCTGTGTGAGGTTTATACCCTACATGATAAAAGATCCCAAACACAGAGGCTTGAATCAACACTGGTTTATAAACACATAATTCTGCAGTCAGAAGACCAGCATGGCTGGGTTCTCTGCTCACTCTTATAGGCTGAAATTAGGGAGTTGGCAGGGCTATGTTCCTTTCTAGAGAAGAATCAGCTTCGGGGCTCATGCAGTTTGTTGGTCAAATTCCGTTCCTTGTGGTTAGGGATCTTAGACCCTTGCTCCCTTGCTGACACTCAGTGGGGGGCCCTCAGCTCTAGGAGGCTGCTTGCGTTCCTGTGCCAGAAAGAGCCCAGTCCTTTTTAAGCACTAGGTCAGGCCAACCAAGCATGATCTTTTGCATCTTAATGTCAATTTATGTGGAATCTTCTTTACCCCTTCAAAATCTCTTCGAAGCAGTATCCAGATTAGTGTTGGATTGAATACCTGGGAGAATGTGTCTGTAAAACACGTGATGGAAACCTTGGCCACCATTTTGGAATTCTGTCGATGACAGATCTCTTAGGAATGATTCTCCAGTCTGGCTAAGATGACCTGGGGGTAGTAACACCAATCTCTAAGGGATATTTTGGAAATCTGTGGGCAAATATTTTGCTGTAAGCAATGGAGAGTAGGTTCCACTGACATTCGGTGCTCAGGGCCAGGGTTGTCTGAAGACAGTCTCCCCCAATGAGGAATTCAAGCAGCATCTTACCCAGCTTTCAAATGTCCCTTTAGGCATTCATGTAGGTGGAAAATCTGTGTGTAATTTTCTGAACCTATATGTTGTTTTTTTTTCTTTTGCAAATTCTATAACCCTGATTTGATCATTCCACAATGTACGCCTGTATCAAATTATTATATTATACCCCATAAATATGTACAATTACATGTCAAGACAACATAAATAAAAAATAAAAGCAGAAAAGATTCAGGAATAAAATGAAGAATCTAGTCACCACTGCCATCCTCTTTCTATTCCCATCATTATTTTCCAGAAAAAGCCTGAAAATTCTAGAGAGAATGTAGTCAGATGTGCAAATGGGAGGGACTGGGAGTGGTACAATATATTTTGGGAGGCATAGCCCCTAAAGCATAGAGTATTGAATTTTGCACACTGTAGTATTTTATGAACTCTATCACAGAAGGGTGCCCAAAGCAGTGAAAAGAAAAGCCAGGAACAGTGTGCAGAGAGAGTCCTGCTGCTGTGCCTCTGTGTGCAGTTGGCCTAAGGGTCTCTGCTTGCCCTGACTGTTGACAATAGTCTGAGCACTATCACTTTTGTTAGAGAATGAGAAATAAAAGAAAACCCATTCATTAATCACTTAATAATACTCTGCTCCCTGTTGTGAAAGGAGAGTCAGAGGGAAAGAATGCTCTCAAAAATGATTTCGAGATTAAGAGGGACTTTTCAGGAACACATTTTGTATTCTCAGAACATAGGGAGTTGTGATGTTTGAAAGAAAGGATAAGTCACAAGAAGGATCAGGCTGAGATGAAAAGAAACTGAATTAGATAAAAAGAAAGATGAGAAATAAAAGCAAAAATCTCTCAACCTTGGATGAACTATATAGAGAACATTTTCCAACACCAACTCATCCCTGTATTCTTGAAATCAATCTTTCTTGTCCATCATGTTTTTTTTTTGTTATGCAATATTTTATAATAAAATTGCTGGGGTTTTCTTGTTATTTCTGCAATCAAATTATCTTCATTTGATTAAAAGAAAAAAAGAATTTGGTCACATTCAACCAAGAATGCTTTCAGTTTCTGAATCTAGAATATAAATCCTGCTCCTTCCCAAGTTTGTCTTTTATGAATTCTGATCCTTATTTCATAACCTTTTTTATAAAGCACCCCTTTAGAAGAAATATTGATTATATTTAATAACATCAAAAAAGAGTAATAAAATAAGAATAAAATATTACATTAAATTAAAAAATAAGCTTAGAAAAACTATCAAATTGATGATCCATTCCCATTCCAAATCTTTTTTTTTTTTCAAAACAGATACCTGTGGTATGTAAAACAAAGCCCGTGGTATATAAACCAATTGAAATATGAGGGACTTTATTGAGCTTCAAATCTGCTTAATTTTTTATCCAAAAATGAGGAAATTGAGACAAAAAACAAAAAACCAAAAACAAAACAAAACAAAAAAACAAAAACAAAAACCAAAAAAACAGAAAACTAAACCCAGGGAACTATTTAATGCCACTTAAAAATTTAATGTCGGCTTCTCGGTCCGGGTCCTGCTGAGGGCCGGTCAGGACTCACCCGTTGCTTTGGTTGCCCGGCAAGGGGAACGAAATGCTGCCATTCGCATAGGATACCAACATGGCAGAGATCTGATGTCATCAGAAAGCGGCGGAGGAGAGAACTTCATCAATACCAGCGGCGACAGAAACAGTTGGTCTCCTGGTGGGGGGGTGAGGCACAGACACCCGAGTCTCTCTCGATTTGTCGTCGAGCCAGAGGGGAGGAGCCGGGCCTCTGCCAGCACCCTGAGCAGGCCCAGCGGCTCGCCGGCGTGGTGACCGCGTGACCCCAATTGGAGAGGGGGCGGAGCGGAGCCGCCACCCGCGCCCGCAAGGTGGGCAGACCTGCGACCCAGTGGTACATGGGCGTGGTAGGAAGGGCAGGGCAGAGCCGCCGCCCGCACTTGCAAGGTAAGCAGACCTGTGACAGACTGGCGGGTCAGGCCCAGCGGCCTGCCAGCGTGGTACACACGTCACCCCAACTGGAGTAGGGGCAGAGCAGATCCTTCGCCCACGACCGGATCAGGCCCTGCCGGTGTGGTGGTCACGTGACCCCAATTGGAGTGGGGGCGGGGCGAAACCGCCACCCGTGCCCACAGGGTGAGCAGACCTGTGACCAACCTGCAGACCAGGCACAGCGGTCCGCAGGTGTGGTAGGAGGGGCAGGGCAGAGCCACTGCCCGCGCCTGCAAGGTAGGCAGACCTGCGACAGACCGGCGGATCAGGCCCAGGAGCCTGCCGGCGTGGTAGCAGAGTCGCCGCCCGTGCCAGGAACAGGCCCAGCAACCTGCCGGTGGGGTAGTCACGACACCCCAATTGGAGTAGGGGCACAGCAGAGCCACCACCTGTGCCCGAAAGGTGGGCAGATCTGCGACCGACCAGCGGGACAGGCCCAGTGGCCTGCCGGTACGACAGACACGTCACCCCATTTGGAGTAGGGGCAGAGTAGAGCTGCCGCCCGCGCCTGCAGGGTAGGCAAACCTGCAACCGACCGGCGGATCAGGCCCGGTGGCCTGCCGGCGTGGTACACTCGTCACCCCAATTGGAGTAGGGGCAGAACAGAGCCGCCGCCAGCGCCCAGAACAGGCCCAGTGACCTGCCGGCGTGGTAGTCACGACACCCCAATTGGAATAAGGAGAGAGCAGAGCAGCCGCCCGCGCCTGCAGGAAAGAAACGCAAGCAGTATGAAAAGACAAGGAAAGAAAGGACCACAAGCAATGCAGGTCAACGCAACTTTAGAAGTGGTAACAGCTGCAGCAGATGGAATGTCAGATAAAGAATTCAGGATATATATGCTTCAGATGATCTGGAGTATCAAGGAAGACATTAGACAGCAAAATCAGACAATGAAAGATCACTTCGACAATGAATTACACAAACAAATCCAGGAAGCAAAGGATCAACTTTACAGGGAGATAGAGGTTATAAAAAACAAACAAACAGAAATCCTAGAAATTCAGGAAGCAATAAACCAACTTAAAAACTCAATGGAGAATACTGCCAGCAGAGTAGAACACTTAGAAGATAGAACATCAGACAATGAAGACAAAGTATTTCAACTGGAAAAGAACATAGACAGCTCAGCAAGGCTGTTAAGAAACCATGAGCAGAACATCCAAGAAATATGGGATAACATCAAGAGACCAAACTTAAGAGTCATTGGGATACAGGAAGGTACAGAGCTCCAAACCAAAGGAATGAGCAGTCTATTCAATGAAATAATACGAGAAAACTTCCCAGACTTGAAGAATGAGACAGAATCCCAAATCCTAGAAGCCTACAGGATGCCGAATGTGCAAAATCATAAGAGATCCACACCTAGACACATTATAATGAAGATGCCCAACATACAGAATAAGGAGAGAATTTTAAAAGCTACAAGAGAAAGGAAGCAGATTACATTTAGGGGTAAGCCAATCAGGATAACAGCTGATCTTTCAGCACAGACTCTGAAAGCTAGAAGATCCTGGAATAACATATTTCAAACACTGAAAGAAAATGGGTTCCAACCAAGAATTGTGTATCCAGCGAAATTAAGCTTCAGGATGGAAGATGAAATTAAAACCTTCCACGATAAACAAAAGTTTAAAGAACTCGCAGCTAGAAAACCATCTCTTCAAAACATCCTTGGCAAAACATTACAGGAAGAGGAAATGGAAAGTAACAATGAAAACCAACAGTGGGAGGTAGGACAGTAAAGGGGGGGAAAATAATCAAAGAGGAAAACAAACCATGTTTAGTAACAGAAATAAACAAATATGGCTGGAAGAACAACCCATATCTCAATAATAACCCTAAATGTTAATGGCTTAAACTCACCAATTAAGAGACACAGGCTAGTAGAATGGATCACAAAACAAGACCCAACAATATGCTGCCTACAGGAGACGCATTTGATAGGAAAAGACATACATAGGCTGAAGGTGAAAGGTTGGGAAAAATCATATCACTCATATGGACTTCGGAAACAAGCAGGCGTGTCCATACTCATATCAAATAAAATAGATTTCAAGCCAAAGTTAATCAAAAGGGATAAAGAGGGACACTACATACTGCTTAAGGGAACCATACACCAACAAGACATAACAATCATAAATATTTATGCCCCAAACAATGGTGCAGCTATGTTCATCAAACAAACTCTTCTCAAGTTCAAGAGTCTAACAGACCACCATACAATAATCATGGGAGACTTCAACACACCTCTCTCGCCACTGGACAGATCTTCCAAACAAAAGTTGAATAAGGAAACTATAGAACTCAATAACACAATTAATAACCTAGACTTAATTGACATATATAGAATATACCACCCAACATCAAGCAGTTACACTTTTTTCTCAGCAGCACATGGATCCTTCTCAAAAATAGATCATATATTATGTCACAGGGCAACTCTTAGACAATATAAAGGAGTAGAGATAATACCATGCATCTTATCTGATCATAATGGAATGAAACTGAAAATCAACGATAAAAGAAGGAAGGAAAAAGCATACATCACTTGGAGAATGAACAATAGGTTACTGAATGATCAATGGGTTATAGAAGACATCAAGGAGGAAATTAAAAAATTCTTAGAGATAAATGAAAACACAGATACAACATATCGGAATCTATGGGACACATTGAAAGCAGTTCTAAGAGGAAAATTCATTGCTTGGAGTTCATTCCTTAAAAAAAGAAAAAACCAACAAATAAATGATCTCACACTCCATCTCAAAATCCTTGAAAAAGAAGAGCAAAACAACAGCAAAAGAAATAGAAGGCAAGAAATAATGAAAATCAGAGTTGAAATTAATGAAATCGAAACAAAAGAAACAATTGAAAAAATTGACAAAACTAAAAGTTGGTTCTTTGAAAAAATAAACAAAATCGACAGACCCTTAGCCATGCTAGTGAAGAGAAGAAGAGAGAGAACTCAAATTACTAGCATACGGGATGAAAAAGGCAATATCACAACAGACACTTCAGAAATACAGAAGATAATCAAAAACTATTTTGAATCCTTATACTCCAATAAATTAGAAGATAGTGAAGGCATAGATAAATTTCTTAAGTCATATGATCTGCCCAGATTGAGTCAGGAGGATATAGACAACCTAAACAGACCAATGTCAATTGAGGAAATAGAAGAAACCATCAAAAGACTACCAACTAAGAAAAGCCCAGGACCGGATGGGTATACAGCAGAGTTTTACAAAACCTTTAAAGAAGAACTAATACCAATACTTTTCAAGCTACTTCAGGAAATAGAAAAAGAGGGAGAACTTCCAAATTCATTCTATGAGGCCAACATCACCCTGATACCTAAACCAGACAAAGACACTTCAAAGAAAGAAAACTACAGACCAATATCTCTAATGAACCTAGATGCAAAAATCCTCAATAAAATTCTGGCGAATCGGATACAAAAACATATCAAAAAAATTGTGCACCATGATCAAGTAGGATTCATCCCTGGGATGCAAGGCTGGTTCAATATACGGAAATCAATAAATGTTATTCACCACATCAATAGACTTAAAAATAAGAACCATATGATCATCTCGATAGATGCGGAAAAAGCATTCGACAAAGTACAGCATCCCTTTATGTTCAAAACTCTAGAAAAACTAGGGATAACAGGAACATACCTCAATATTGTAAAAGCAATCTATGCTAAGCCTCAGGCTAGCATCATTCTGAATGGAGAAAAATTGAAGGCATTCCCTCTAAAATCTGGAACAAGACAGGGATGCCCTCTCTCACCACTTCTGTTCAACATAGTTCTCGAAACTCTGGCCAGAGCAATTAGACAGATAAAAGAAATTAAAGGCATAAAAGTAGGAAAAGAAGAACTTAAATGATCACTATTTGCAGGCAACATGATTCTATACCTAGCAGACCCAAAAGGGTCTACAAAGAAACTATTAGAGCTAATAAATGAATTCAGCAAAGTGGCAGGATATAAAATCAACACACATAAATCAAAGGCATTCCTGTATATCAGCGACAAATCCTCTGAAATGGAAATGAGGACAACCACTCCATTCACAATATCTTCAAAAAAAATAAAATACTTGGGAATCAACCTAACAAAAGAGGTGAAAGACTTATACAGTGAAAACTACAGAACCCTAAAGAGAGAAATAGAAGAAGATCTTAGAAGATGGAAAAATATACCCTGTTCATGGATAGGCAGAACTAACATCATCAAAATGGCGATATTACCAAAAGTTCACTATAGGTTTAATGCAATGCCAATCAAAATCCCAACGGCATTTCTTGTAGAAATAGAGAAAGCAATCATGAAATTCATATGGAAAAATAAAAGACCCAGAATAGCAAAAACAATGCTAAGCAGGAAGTGTGAATCAGGCGGTATAGCGATACCAGACTTCAAACTATACTACAGAGCAATAGTAACAAAAACAGCGTGGTACTGGTACCAAAACAGGCGGGTGGACCAATGGTACAGAATAGAGGACACAGAAACCAATCCACAAAACTACAACTATCTTATATTTGATAAAGGGGCTAAAAGCATGCAATGGAGGAAGGATAGCATCTTCAACAAATGGTGCTGGGAAAACTGGAAATCCATATGCAACAAAATGAAACTGAATCCCTTTCTCTCGCCATGCACAAAAGTGAATTCAAAATGGATCAAGGAGCTTGATATCAAATCAGAGACGTGCCGTCTGATAGAAGAAAAAGTTGGCTACGATCTACAGTCGGTGGGGTCGGGCTCCAAATTCCTCAATAGGACACCCATAGCACAAAAGTTAATAACTAGAATCAACAAATGGGACTTACTCAAACTAAAAAGTTTTTTCTCAGCAAAAGAAACAATAAGAGAGGTAAATAGGGAGCCTACACCCTGGGAACAAATCTTTACTCCTCACACTTCAGATAGAGCCCTAATATCCAGAGTATACAAAGAACTCAAAAAATTAGATGATAAGAGAACAAACAACCCAATGAACAAATGGGCCAAGGACCTGAACAGACACTTCTCAGAGGAGGACATACAGTCAATCAACAAGTACATGAAAAAATGCTCACCATCTCTAGCAGTCAGAGAAATGCAAATCAAAACCACCCTAAGATACCATCTCACTCCAGTAAGATTGGCAGCCATTAGGAAGTCAAACAACAACAAGTGCTGGCGAGGATGTGGGGAAAAGGGTACACTTGTACATTGCTGGTGGGACTGCAAATTGGTGCAGCCAATTTGGAAAGCAGTATGGAGATTTCTTGGAAAGCTGGGAATGGAGCCACCATTTGACCCAGCTATTCCCCTTCTTGGTCTATTCCCTAAAGACCTAAAAAGAGCATGCTACAGGGACAGTGCTACATCAATGTTCATAGCAGCACAATTCACAATAGCAAGACTGTGGAACCAACCTAGATGCCCTTCAATAGACGAATGGATAAAAAAAATGTGGCATTTATACACAATGGAGTATTACTCTGCATTAAAAAATGACAAAATCATAGAATTTGCAGGGAAATGGATGGCATTAGACCAGATTATGCTAAGTGAAGCTAGCCAGTCCCTAAAAAACAAATGCCAAATGTCTTCTTTGATATAAGGAGAGTAACTAAGAACAGAGTAGGGACGAAGAGCATGAGAAGATTAACATTTAACAGGGATGAGAGGTGGGAGGGAAAGGGAGAGAGAAGGGAAATTGCTTGGAAATGGAAGGAGACCCTCAGGGTTATACAGTGGAGGGGGTAGAGAGAGAGGAGGGGAGGGGAGGGGAGAGGTGGGGAGGGCGGATGGTGGAGGATGGGAAAGGCAGCGGAGCACAACAGACACTAGTATGGCAATATGTAAATCAATGGATGTGTAACTGATGTGATTCTGCAATCTGTGTATGGGGTGAAGGTGGGAGTTCATAACCCACTTGAATCAAAGTGTGGAATATGATATGTCAAGAAATTTGTAATGTTTTGAACAACCAACAATAAAAAATTAAAAAATAAAAAAAAAAATTTAATGTCAATGTTGGAAACAAACCCAGTTTTCTTAAAGGAAGGATCAAACGAGTTGATATAAAATTACTTGAAAAAGTAAACTTTGGCTTACCTGAAGCTTTGAGGAAAATATTTTCCAAAAGATCTAACAATTTAATATTATCCAGTTAATTCTACCACTTCCTAAAGTTCAGGTAGATTCAAAAGCAAAATTGTAGATGGGGAATTGATTATATAATGGATTGTATGAAACCAATGATATTTGGGATAAGATCTAACTCAACATCAGCAGAGGAATCATAATGAGCTTGTGATGGGAAATTGTTACTGCTTATTTCTACAGATTTTAAATAGAAACAAGATAATAAGATAATACACAGAACCTGGCCAAAATTGTGAACAGAGCAATAATTAATTCCAAACTCACAGGGCAAACTTTGGCCAATATCTATCTGGACAAGGTCATCCAGTCCAAAATGTCAGATGAAAATGAAGGCCCAGGTGCCACCATACTACTCTATCTTGCTTCAAAAGGGCAGAGGCACCCATTGTTGCTGCATTTCTGGGGGATTCTAACTAAATGGTGTCCGGAGGAGATGCTGTAAAAGAAAAAGGATATTAGGCTACAAGACTGCCATACATTTTCCTATGCTGCCACCTACTGGATATTAGGAGTATAGCTTTTACTAGATGGGTCTGCCGTTAGTGTAAAAGGATGTGAATAAGGAGTTCAGGTATAAAAGAGTTTGGATTTAGATATTCAAATACTGAATGCTGAAAGCTTGCTTACTTTAACTAATAGATGCACCTTAATTTCAATCAAATCACATTAATCTATGGTTCTCTGTTTTCAAAACACCTGTACTGCCTCAGAAAGTTATTTTTCAAATTTCAAATGACACGATTCCCTTCTTAAAAACCAGGAGCACCCCTGACTCTCACCATTTGATGTTCTGTACTACCTTGGGACTCTGTCAGCAAGAAGGCCAGATGTGTCCCCTTGAACTTGGACCAGAATCGTATGCCAAAATAAAACCCTTTTCTTTATAACTAGAAAGAAAGAGAAAGGGGGCGGGGCAGGGAATCAGTTTCCTCAAAAGGGCAAATATATTTACACTTGTCCTGTCTTACTGCGAGACAGAAAGTACCCTCAGTGAAAAGAACAGGCATGGATGGACTGGGTGCTGTGGTTTAGGACAACAACTTTTAGGAATACAGATTTTGGAGATGGGGCATTATCCTGGGAAATGAGGTCTGGTTTGGCACTGAGCAGAAGAGGAGAGCACTTTGTACCTTGGAACTAAGGCACGGAAAAGGGAGAGAGGGACACAACAGAGGTGGTGACAAAAATGAAAACAACAGTACTTACTAGATTCCAAACATATCTCCAAGAACTGTACAAGTGTCTCAGCGCTTCTCAGGACAAGCCCAGGAGACACTGACCTCACTCTGTGGATGCCAAGGCAGCCAGCTGCTAGGGGCGGTGCTGATGCATGGCCCGTGCTCTCAGCCAGGGCTCTGCTGCCTGAAGGTGTGTCCTCGGGAGGCCAGAGACAAGCAGAACCGACAGGAGACAAGGCCAAGGCAGCACCTGCGTCCACAGAATTAGTTTTAGTTAAATCACAGTCAAGAGGAGCCCAAGCAGATGTGAAAGCTATGTAACTAAACGGTGTCCCGGAGGGGATGCTGTGAAATAGAGAGGACATTAGGTGAAAAATAAAGAACTATGGATAAAAGGGAGACTTCTGGTAATCGTCATACATAGATTAGTTCATTAATTCTGATACATGTACCACACTCATGTACGATCATAATTTAAAAGAAAAAAACCTATGGAGAACATCTGATTTCTAATAGAGTTAGGAGACAAATTAATATATTAGTTGATTTCCAGTCAGTTTAACAATATTGTGGTGAACATGACCAAGGAAACCAAGTGCCTTGAGTTGTCCAAAGCCAGATATTTTGTACTAGAAGGGAACTTTATCCATACTATTTCCTCTGCTGAAACTTCTCTACATTTCTCTCCCTTTTGTTTATAAAGACATAAACACAGATATGAGTTGGGGTTAGCTGTGTTTCCCAGACTTCTCAAACTTTAGGCTCAAATGATCCTCCCACCTCAGTGTCCCCAAGTAGCTAAGACTACATGTGCCACCGTGCCTGGCTCTCAATCATCTTTTGCCAGTTTTTGTCAAATTGAGACCCTTGAGGCATGCGATGCACTAAACTATGTGTTTTTCTTGTTCAGTCCTAATCCTGTGGGACAGTCCTCATCCCATCCTATAAGGGTATAGGGTAAGTGCTAAGCCAGGACTGACACAGGGCAATCTGACCACACAGGCCATTCACAGTGGCCAGACTGCACCTGTTCCTTAGTGAATGCCAACCCTAGTTGAGAAATCAAACACATAAACACATGGGTGAATTAAAAAGATCACTTCATTTAAGGAGGACAAAGAAGGTAGCTGCCAAATTAGCCTGTCAAGTCATTATTTAACATGGCAGGGTATGCAGGAACCTGAATGAGCTCCAAATAGATGGAGGTTTAAGACAACATAAAAAAATAAATCACTTAAAAGAAAAGACAACATAAACCGGGTGCCGTGGCCCATGCCTGTAATCCCAGTGGCTTGGGAGGCTGAGACAGGAGGATCACGAGTTCAAAGCCAGCCTCACCCACTTTCTGAGGACCTAAGCATTTTAGTGAGACACTGTCTCTAAATAAAATACAAAAGGGGGGGGGGGCTGGGGATGTGGCTCAGTGTTTAAGCACCCCCCCGGGATTAAATAACCAGTACCTCCCCCCACAAAAAAAGACAGCATAAAAATGATTATTTTAAGTGCTAAAGTTGCCCCTATCATGGAGCCTGTTGAAAAAATATATTAGAATATAGATGATCAATAAGTTGAACTGGCTTCAGTTTTAAATTGAAGAAACTTGAAAGTAAGCTAGGCATAATCAGCAGAAGCTGATAGAAAAATTCTCAGTCCCAGGGGGGAAGCTTCAGCTTTTCTTATTATAAAAATAACGACTAATTTTAGAAAGCTTGGAAAGTGAGGATATAGCGTAAACCACCATCATCCCAACACACAAAGGCAGAGCCAAGATTTTTTATTTTTGCAGAACTGGGGATTGAACCCCGGCCCTCACACATGTGAGACAAGTGTCTGCCACTGAGCTGTGACCCCAGCCCAGTCATGTTTTAGGGAATAAAGACACAAAAATATCTTAATGCTGCAAATTTAATAAGGACATAAAAGCCAGAGTGTTGGAAGAGGTCATTGAAATTTGGGGCCATAAAACTTAAATCACATGCTTTAAGATAAATCCATTTCTGCCCAGGAAATTCATTAATCATTGCAGGCTCTTAAAACCAGTCTGCTTGGGTTTGAATCTCAGCAACATCACTTATTAACCAAAGGACATTGGGCAAGTTTGTTAAGCTTTACCATGTCTTCATTTTCTAAATGCGAAATGAAAATAATACCAAATCAAATGGTGACTATGTAAAATGTGTAACACACTTGGAATATAGTTAATTCTTAGCTAATTATAGTCCTGTCTTTTCTAGACAGTATGTATATGCATTTTGCAAAACCATCTCACCAGTTTCCACGTGAACATTTTTCCTTGTTTGTGGGTGTCTGAGTCAGTCAAAGCATTATAACATTTGGGGTATTAGTTTATGTGGAGAGCAGGCATGCCTTGCTCTGAGTTACTCCACAAACACTAGTTTTCAGGCTGTTCCTAAGCCTGAGTTACTTCATTTTATAAAGCAGTAGTTTGCCATGAGTTACTCCATTTTGAGTCCAAGTGCCAAGGTAGAATGACCATACCCCTTGTTTGTACAACTAAACCACCACCACCTCCCCAGCACAACCGTAAGGCACAAATTCATGACTTACTCCTGCCAACTTAAATTCAATCAGAAGCACCTGGACATATGGCCATCCCAAATTATAGCAGAAACACCAGACACAGGAGCTTACCAACCTCACCAGGTGCAACCCCCTAAAACCCATAAAAAGAGAACCCCCCTCAAACACTGGACATGTCACCTAGTTAACTCATAGTAAGTCTCCTCCAAGAAAATTGCCAGAGAGGAACCTCCAGTTCTTTCCCCTAGGCAACAGTTTCCCCTGCTCAGGACAATGATGCACAGCCCACTCTAAACTGATGCCTTGATCTGACACTAAAACTGCCATCCATGGAACCCTCTGCCTTGATAACTCTGCAGAAACCCATGGTTTGCTAAAATCCCCATCTGACCACCTGCAGTGATTCTTTGACTCTGCATTTGTATCTGACCTCTGCTGTGCTCTTGGCACAGAATCCTATAGACCTGTGGCCACCTTTAACCTTAAGTCTTTCTGTGACCTGTATCTATCACTGTGTGAAGCATCATGCATGATTTGAGTATTACAGAGATTAGAAATTAAGATTGGAATGGGAGAACTTGTGATTGCCTGCCGTATGACTATCAAGTGACCCATGAGTATTCAATGACTTACAACCATTGACAGTGGTGTTAGTTTATAAATTTATTATTCAATAAATTCTGACATTGTGGAAAGACACAAACATGCCTGGTCTGTTAATGGCATGGTTTTCTCATGATAGTTGAGAGGGGGAAATGCTTAGCATCAGATGTCTTTGCCTATTAAAAACTCTATGGGGAGGGGGGCAGACACAGTGGTGCATACCTGTAATCCCAGGAATTTGGGAGGCTGCAGCAGGTGGTTCACAAATTCAGGCTAGCCTCAGCAACTTAGTGAGACTGTCTCAAAATGAAAAATAAAAAGGGCTGTGGATGCAGCTCAGTGGTACAGTACCTCTGGGCTCAATCCCCAATATGGGGTTGGGGGAGCTCTACAGAGACCCCTTCATCACCAAACATTAGTAACATCTCAGGGAATAATGGAGTAAGGGAATAAGCCAATTATAAACTGCTCTTTGACAAATCCAAGATGTCAAGTGTGTTTGTTGAAAAAGTCTTGAGCACAGAATCTCAGGAGGATCTGCCTTTACGTGGAATTCAAAGTAGAGGATACCGTATGTAGGGGTGAGAGCTCAGGAAAGATGACGGCAATGTGGAACCTTCTATAAGCCAGGTCCTTCCGAGCTGGCACACACCTGTAATCCTGGCATCTTGGGAGAGTGAAGTGGGAGGATTCCAAGTGTAAGGCCAGACTCAGCGACTCAGACTGTCTCAAAAAATAACAAGGGCTGGGGATGTAGCTCAGTGGTAAAGCGTTCCTGGGTTAAATTCCTGACACCAAAATAATAATCCACAACATGAAATAGTGAAGATGTGGTAGAGGGCAATTGCTTTTCCTAAAGTTACTAAAGCTGAAAGAGGACACAGAGACTTCCAACTAGCATGGGAAGGGCAGTAAACTGCAGTGGAGAAACCTGGCCAGCATGACCTCAGCCAGGTGATGAAGGTCAGTACTAAGAGGGATTAAATCAGCTGACAGTATGAACCCTTTAGGATGAAATGATACTTTACCTCTGTGGTCTCCCACCCCGAAACTATAACCTTAGTCTAATTATCAGAAGAACAGACAAGCTCCAATCAAGGGGCATCCTATACACTACCTGACCAGTCCTCCTCAAATCTAAGTCTGAAACTGGCACAGTCCAAATAACCTAGTGAGATACGACACCTTAACATAATGCACCAGAGATGGGATCCTGGAACAGAAAAAGGATGTTCAGTATAAACCACAGAAATATGAACAAGCTGTAGTCTTGTCAATAACAGAGTAACAGTACTGGGGTTCAAAAATTATAACCAATGTACCATACTAATAAAATATGAATACAGAAAAAAGGACAAGCCATTCATGAGAACTCTAGAATCTAATTTTTCTATGAATCTAAAATTGTCCCTAAAATGGTTCATTTAAGAAATCTCTAGTTTCCAGAGGGATGCATAGGAACATAAATGCATAGGAAAAAGTCTAAACACACTAAACCAGTAGTATTTTTATAGTAATTTTCTTATCTGTGTTGTACAACTTGTATTATAAGATATTCATATATTACTGTCAAAATAATTTGAGAGATATTGGGGGAGGAGGTGAATGAAGTAAAGATAATGAGAACCAACTTAGGTTTATTTCTCATCAGCAGAAAAGTTTTATTTCTTTTAAGGACAAACAATTAAACCACATCCAAGGCCTTAACTTACAGACACAAACCAAAGTTGCCATTGAAAGCATTAAGCTATTAAGGAACAAGACACACAGTGGGGAGACGCTTCGCCTCTGAAGCTCACACCAACTTGGCTCAAGATCTCCGCTAGTGCTTGGGTGTGGTGGAGGGAGGAGCGAGCGTGTGGAAGGAGACAGCTGTGTTTCACAAGGACTGAAGCACTGAAGACTGCTTGGTAGGGAGGTATTTTCACGATGGATGGAGGAGGGGAGAACAGCCAGGTGCCTCCCACGGGGCACTAGGCTGCCTTGCAGAGGGCCACCGCAGAGAAGCGCACTTCTCCCTGCTCGCGCTCGGTGAACTCTCTGCAGACCTTGGCAGCGTCCTGGAGAGGAGGACAGACATTAATACTCCAGCAGAAACAGCCTGAAATGGAAGTCTCAAAAGGTGTACCTGTCAACTTGAAATCCCTCTCTAACCTTGAGAGTCAGGGCTTAAGGCAAGAGGAAAAAAAAAAAAAAAAAAAAAACACCAGGTGCAGGAAAGGCAGCTCTAACCCCTTTATCACTTGCACCAAGTGGCTCTGGGCTTCCCTAGCCTTGTGTCTGGTCTGGGTACAAAACTGATCCCTCAGTCTGGTGTTATGGCTCAGTGGTAGAGCACTTGCCTAGCACAGGAGAGGCACTGGATTCAATCCTCAGCACCACATAAAGATAAATAAATAAAGCTATTGTGTCTGTCTACAACTAAGATAAATTTAAACAAAAATCCTGATCTTTCCTTTCCTTCCTAATGGTGCATTAAGAGAATAGTTGTTCTACCTCGAACTCCTGGAAAAGACATTTCTTTCACGTAAACATTTTATAAAACAGCCTTAAAGTTTACCTGGGGGTAATTCCAGTTACAGATAAAGTGATGAATTCTTAAGAGCTTTCTGGTGCTGTGAAACATGTTCCTATTTCTAATTACAAAGACCAGTAACTGAAAATTGATCCAAATGTAATTATTTGCCAAACTGTAGGGCTTATCTGTACAACTTGTAAAAAGTTTGGTGGAGAGATCATGCCAATAAGCCATTCAGAACCTTTAAGAAGAAAAAGAATCCTCAATGACAGACTATAAATGTAATTTCAGTTTCTGAAGTTTAGAAATCACTAACAAAGATGAGTTTAACCCTAAAAAAGCACCAACTACAACAGAGTACCAGAAATTGAACCCGGAGTGTTCTACCTCTGAGCTACATCCCCAGCCCTTCTATTTTATGTTTAATTTTGTTTCCGAGAGAGGATCTCACCAAGTTGCCAAGGCTGGACTTGAACTTGCCATTCTCCTGCCACAGCCTCCATATTAGCTGGGATTACAGGCGTGCACCACTATGTCAGCTGAGTTTGTATAGTTTCTCACCATTTTAACAATTAATATAGTGTGCAGTTAACGCAATCTAACATATCTGTAACCTTATAGTACTGGCCTTACTTAGGGTGACGACTTTAACAAGATGCTGGTTTATATTCATTTACTATGAGATTCCAATTAATCAGTTTTTATTTATTTCAACAAGGTTTACCTTCCCTATAACTCATGTAAGAGCTATTCCACATAAGATACATTTTTATAGTATTAGTGTAAATCTAGAGGTGAATTAATATGAACCTTAAAAGCCTTATTAGAAGGACTACAGTCTTTCCCCTTTTTGTGTCACAGACCAGAAATTTTGCCTCTCACTCCCACCAAAAGTAAAGTCTGATTCTTATTAAAATCCCACCTGGGGGCTGAGGTTGTGGCTCAGCGGCAGAGCGCTCACCTAGCACAAGGGAGGCCCTGGGTTGATCCTTAGCACCACATAAAAATAAATAAAACAAGAGGTATTGTGTCCAACTACAACTAAAAAATAAATTTTTAAAAAAGATCCCATCAGGCTCTTCTAGATCTATTTCTCTTTCCACATTACCATTCCCATATACCAAGAATTGGCTTTAATTCATCTCAGGGATGTACGTGTATGACAGTCTAAATAAAGTGACCCTTCTCCTTGAGTGGCATAATCTGGTCTACTAGCACCTTGAGGTTATCACTGAGGTTAATACACTGACCTTGGGCATTACTTAATTTCTCTGCTCTTGCTTCCTCATCTGCGAAATGGGAACAATGAGTCCTACCTTGTTGCGTCATTAATGAGACTTTACAAATATATAAATCACTTAGGATAGCATCTAGCCCAGAAGTCAGCAAACTTCAGCTATGACACACATTCATTTAGATACTGTCTATGGGCTTCTCAGGAATTATAACAGCAGAATTGAATACTTGCTACACAGCCATATTCTACACAATGCCTAAAATATTTTTTTAAAAAATATTTTTAGTTGTAGATGGACACAGTACACTTATTTATTTTTATGTGGTGCTGAGAATTGAACCCAGTGTCTCACACATGCTAGGCAAGCGCTCTACCACTGAGCTACAACCCCAGACCAATTCCTAAAATATTTTCTATCTGACTCTGATTACAGAAGTTTGCTGACACCACCCCACCCCACCGTGACGGTGCACATGCCAAGGGCTCAAAGATGATTATTACTACTATAAATAAAGTTCTTATACCTTAATAGTATTATGTATTTTATCATAATTAAGCAATTTTCCTTTAAACAGCAAATTGATTCTATTCCAGAAACTCATTTTTTAGTTGAAAAGGCCTAGTAACTGCCTACTGACTCAAGGTTTCTACAGTCATTTCTACCAGGATTTCACAGGATCTTGGATCTTAAAGTTCTTATGAGTCATTTTTTCAATCTGCTTCTCTCCTTCTGTAACAGTGGAACACATGGGAATAAAAACCATGAATTTACATACCCAGAATCCACAGTGCTCTACCTATAGGAGCAACCAGAACGCAGAAGTCTTAGATTAGTTAGGGCTTATATGAAGGATTCTGTTTAAAACACCTGCTATAAAATGAGGTAGGTACAATTACTGAGATGATCTTTAAACCCTGAAGATTGCTATTAACCAAGCAGCTGGTGCTGGCAGAAGGGGAAGAATGTCAGTACTTTAGACAGCATCAGCACCAGCTAGAGATGTAGCTGTGGTGTAGAGAGGCACTCTGAAGATTACCTGAAGCAGGGAGCCCTCAGAGCTGGTACCATGGTTCACTGGAAATGGCATTCGCCCATCTAGAACAAAGAAGCCAGGCACGTCAGCTTTCCCCACATGCTTTCTTGCAGAAGTGCCAACCTAGCCCAGGGGAAGTTTTGGATTCTTCCAAATACCACTGCCACTCCCGGCAAAGAGAAGCTAGGTCGTGAAGTGAGAAGCTGCAGCTGCAAGGTATCCACCCCAGGCAATTCTAACCTACAATTAGCCCACCAAATCCTAAGTTTTCAATTCTTCAAATATTGCAACAAGACTGACACAGGTACACTAAAGTAGGTTGGAAATCATAATCCAGAATCCATGTATCCTTTATATATTTTTCATATACTTTTTTTCAATGCTATAATCATTCATCTTATCATTTTCCTTAAAAGAATAGAAATCTCAAGACATTTTTTTTCAAAAGTTACCGTAAGTGGTGTATTTAAGTTTTTTATAGGTCTCCCACATCTGGGATGATAGATCTTAATGGGTTAACCTGTTCAGAGATAACACAAACCCAATCCAGCTACCACTACTAGAGGGGAATGTGCCCCCATTGCTTGGAAAAGACCAGAGGTGCAATCTCTGAGGTCCAGGAAAGGGGGAGGCAAGAAGAGCCCTTTGAGATTTGTCTTTCAATGATTGCTAACTGCCTCCAAGTCTCCATTGCCCTTTTTAGTCTATAGTAGTGTTGCCATGTGAGAAAATACACCTGTAAGTCTTTCTCCATTCATAAAAAGGGAATAAGTCTAACAAGATGGAAATTCCTTTTTGTTACCATAAACCATCTAATACAAATGGCTCCAACATATTCATACTACTTTTACATAAACAAGGTCACATTTAGGCATTGATCCTCTTCTAAAAGTATTCCTGGTCTGAAAATGATAATACTAGGGGTCGCCGTCAGGGAGGTGGAGAGTCTGCACACATATGCCTTGGACTGGTGCCGACCTGACCTGTCCTCCTCACTGGTTATAACTGAAGCCTTCCATTGGGTATGCCAGCTTCCTGAGAAGGGTGCTTGGGTTTGATAAAGGATTAAATGCCCCCATGAGAACATCTTTGGCTTCATAAACAACAATACACCAAGAGCCATAAAGTCATACATCAACACTGTTAGAGAAATTAAGTCTGAAAGAATACATGAAACTACAGTGGCTTCTCCAAAATGGACTGACACGTACCAAGTTCATAGAGGTGGCCATCCACGTTGTTGAACAGAATAAAATGAAAATTCACTTTATCATCTACCTGCAGAGAGTCAAGAAATTTTTTTTTTTAAATGAGTGTAAGATGAACTTGTTGAAAATAAATGCTCTTACAATTCAAGTGGAACATATTTGAACCAGCTTGTCGACGTATTTTTAAATCATGAAGCTGGTATTCACATATTTCCTACATAAAAGGCCCTATTCTAAGCCAGTTAAGGTAGAAATATTGGAATTGTTATGAAAGCTCTGAAGGTGCTACTATCACATGCTTTTTACTGAGAAGGAAACTTGGGCTTAAGTAGAGTAAGTATCTCACTCAAAGTCAAATCTAGAAAGTGGCAGAGCAAACAAAACATCAGCAATTGACTTCAATGTTCTGTTCCCATTATGGCAAATTTAGACCTTCTAGAACTAGTCAGGCTTGTTGGTGTACCTTACTCTCCCCAGCAGTCTGAGAAGATGCTTGAGATGCTCAATTACTAGGAGAGGTGTTACTCTGCAAGATTCATTTAAATCTAGACATAATATATACTACTATCATCTGAAGCATACAAGACAATTTCAACTGCCAATTAAATTTCTGAAGAGCCATTTTTGTGAACAGATCCAATCACAGCATTATTTGGGTAGAATTTTCTGCTGAATTGACCTTGGGTGGTGGATAACACTGGTCATTTACTATATTCTCGAAAAAGATTCCTACAAATACTCCCATGGAAACACAGACAGCACCTGGGCAACCTGGCTCGGATTTGTATTTGCATTTACCCGACATTGGCCTTCCTGCGCCACAGCATCATGGGCTGCTTGAATGGCCTGCAGAAGAGAGAAAAGAAATAGCACAAAACTCTCCAGAATTATTTAAAAGCAATGCTTCAGGAAATTTTTTTTGTACCTCATTCTTTTCAAAGCATTTTGCTCTGTCTTCAGGGGACATCTTCTCCGTTTCAGAAAGAAACTGTTTCAGGACTGATCCATCCTCTTTAAAAAAGAAAATGCATGCATTAGCATAGAAAAAATAATGCAAGCGAGTGCATTTATGATAACATTTATTGCCAACATAAGCCTTTACATGGCCAGTCCCATAGAAACGACCTGAATCATCTTCTTTTGGGGGGGTGGGGCACTGGGGATTGAACCCAAAGGCACTCTATCACTGAGCTACACCCCCAGCCCTTTTGTCTGGTCATAGGATGTCACTGAATTCCTAAGGCTGGCTTCAAACTTGCTATCTTTCTGCCTAAGGCTCCTAAGCAGCTGGGATTAGAGGCAAGTGCTACCACACCCATTATCACCTGAGTCTTTAATATGGCCTCTTATCACATTACAGTACTTATTCATTTGGAACATTTGAGAGATTTCAGTGCCATAAATGGGCTGCCTTGTCTACTGCTGTATCTATACACCTAATCTATAATTAACATCTATTACTTATATGACACTATAACAGCACAATCTAATAATTGCCAAACCAAGATTTTTATTTTAGGATAGACAACTCCATCATAATAATTCAATTATCCAGATAGACATTAATATAAAGATCTTAGAGGGCTGGAGACGTAGCTCAGTGGTGGAGTGCTTCCCTTGCATGTGTGAAGCCCTAGGCTCCATCCCCAGCACTGTACATACAAATGATCTTAGAAATCTGAAGACCTCACACAGTCTGGCTTAGAGACAACTGACTAGCAGGCTCTTGGTATACGAACTGTGTTACTGCTCAGTGTGGATAAGCCTAGGAGACTGATCACATAGCTATTGAACTTTCATATCTAAATACAACAAATTTGTTTAATTGAAACCATATCAAAATCTGCAGGGGCTAAGGGTAGATACATATAGCTCAGTAGTGGAGCACTTGCCTATCATGTGCAAGACCCTGGGTTCAATCTCCAGCACTGGAAAAAAAAAAAAAATACTCATCTCTATGAGAAGGGCTATGAGACAAATTAACTCCTGACTTCAGTATCATGTGGTTACAAAAATCACATCTCTTGAGTTCAGGAACACAGGACTCTAAATTTTGGGATATTTTAGAATAAAAGGATCAAGCTACAACTTTTTAAATAAAGTGTAATCAAGTCAACATTTGAAAAGGCACCTTCCAGAAGATCTGGAAAAGCTATCTTAATTTCAGAAGTATATCAAGAGTAGAGTCTTGGCCCACATTTCCTTTATTAAAAATGAATTAAGGGCTAAGGTTGTGGCTCAGTGGTAGAGTGCTTGCTTAGCATGCATGAGGCACTGGGTTTGATCTTCAGCACCACATTAAAAAAAAAAAAAATAAATAAGCAAAATAAAGGTATTGTGTCCATCTACAACTAAAAATATTTTTTTTAAAAAATCAATTAAGCCTGGTATGGTGGCTCATGCCTGTAACCCCAGCTTCTAAGGACATTGAGGCAGGAGGATTCCAAATTTGAGGGCAATCTGGGCAACTCGGACCCTGTCTCAAAATAAAAAACAAAATGGGCTGGGGATGTAGCTCAGTGGTAGAGATTTCCTGGGTTCAATACCCAGAATCACAAATAATAACAATTAAAATATACATATATATGTTGCAGTACTGGGGATCAAATCCAGGGCCTTGTGCATACATAGACAGTGCTCTACCACTGAGCTACACCCCCAGTCCAAATAATTTTTTTAAAGTTATGTTGCCCAGACTGGCCTCAAACTCCTGGGTTCAAATCCTTCTGCCTCAGACTCCTGGTACCTGGGATTACAGGTATGCACTTCCATCCAGCTCTGTATTTGAATTGCAAAAAGCAACAGCATTAACTATTAATTGAAATTACTCAATTCCTAGCTGCTCCTGGCCATTATCTAAATTGAGTCAAACTGTCACCTATTTTTGTAAATGAAATTTTGGAACACAGCCACACCCACTGATTTATATCTAATCTATGTGGCCATCAAAACCTAAACAAATTTATTCTGTCCTAAATCACACAGAATGCCCATGTTATTTTAACTCCCCCACCCCCAATTCCTTGAACTTCTGAGAAACTCAAGGGCTCAGACTCACTTCTATCCTCCATAGCATTCACTGCAGGTGGCTAAAGCCCTTGACCTGACTTTGCTCATACCTGCACCCAAGGTTTTTACCTGCTGCTCCACCTCCCTCAGGAGCATTCCTCCCTGAGGAACCTCACTACTCTGAGCTGGTTTGGTTCTCCAGTTGCTTATGAGACACTGAACCATTCAAGACAGGTCCTACGTGTTGATATTCTTCTCAGCATCATCTAATTCTCTAGAATTGTTGAGAACTGAATAGGAGAAGCATGTGAGAATCACTACACCAATCAGCCCTCAGTGTTTTTTTCCTTTACCTCAGAACCACAAAAATGCTAGCAGACAAACCATCACCTCAGGTGGAGGCAACCTAATTACACTTCCTAGAAAATGAGCTTCCTCCCCTCAAAAGAAACAATAAGAATCCACTCATAGATGGTAGCTGTTTAACTAGCACCCCTGACTAAACAGGTTTTAAGACCATTTTAAGACAGTGATTTTGTTGGATCAGCCCAGGAGAATAAAATGGGTCAGTTAATTGTGCCTTCTGAACTCCATGTTTTGAGTTTAAATAGAGGGTGAGCGGCCACACGTACCAAATTCCAGCTTGTCTTGATTATTAGCCACTGCATGTATCAGTCCGATTGTACCACAGGAGTTCCCGATGGTCTGCTTCATGAAGTACACTTTAGGGCTAACTTCTTGCCCCTTCAATTCTTCAATCTGTTTTTTCCTGAAGTTCTCATGCTGTGAATGGAAGCATTTTTTTACATATTAAAATGCGAACGCAAAAGAACAGATGGCAGCACAGTGAGTTCTGCTACATAAATGGAAACACAAGTGGGATGTGTGAGCAGGAG
Source organism: Marmota monax (assembly GCF_021218885.2). Taxonomy (NCBI): domain Eukaryota; kingdom Metazoa; phylum Chordata; class Mammalia; order Rodentia; family Sciuridae; genus Marmota; species Marmota monax. The sequence continues at coordinate 3,009,523 of NW_026691950.1, read as the reverse complement.
CCTTGGTTCTAGATCTGGCCACGCCCAGACGGTGGCCTGACTGCCTCCCATCCCACACAGGCCAGTGGGGCTCCAGGAGGTTCTCAGACTCCACCCTTATGCTGCAGTGCAGTCACTGTCTTGGATGTTGCCCAAGGCTCTGTCTAGACACTACTGCAACCTTTTAGCTTGAGATGGAGGGTACCATGAAGTCAGAACACAGGGATGTGTTTATTATTTTCTTTCTTTCACACTAACACCAGCTGTATTTCAGAGACATCCTAATTAAGATGATCAATTTAATTCCCAACAATAACACCAGCTAGTTTACATTACACTATTCTTTGACATTCTACTTCTATTCTGTCCAGGTAGATGTTTTCAAACACAAAACCATATACAAGCTTAACTGTTGAAAAGAACAAGTGAAAGAAATGACCTATTTCTTTGCCCCCGTTTTTTAGAAAAGAGACAACTAACTGGACCAAGTGTTGAGCTGTGATTTTATAAAAACTTCTCACCATACAAGAGGAAGAAGTGATAGCAGGTTGTCCTTGCCAGTTTCACAGTTTAATCTGAGGACAGATTATCAATCTGGAGTAGAAGATAGGATCTAGTATATGAACGGGAGCATCTGCTAGCTTTTTGCATAGTAATTCAATAAGACTGTCTAGATCTTTCCCAAATGAGTTCTAAAGACCTTAAAAGTTATGACTTCTGTTAACAGCAGGGTATTAACGCTATGAAACACTAATTTTCCATAACCAGCCAAATTCAGACAGAACACAAGAAACGTTTCCAACTCTATGTCTTGCATTACTGTACATGGAAATGAAGTTTGAGCTTGACCCCAACTAGTAGGAAGTTCTTGCTTTCTAGCTACCAGATCCTTGAACTGTTACTCAGACTGTTTAAGATTTTCACCTCTCTAGACCAATTAGATAAAATTTCAAAATAGGACAGCCATAGCAGCATTAGGGTCATTTAAGCTGTTGTATGAAGATACTTCTGCAAATATTTCACCACCACTTAAAATTAATGTTTTAGAAGAAGTCCATTTAGGATTTCACAATATTACCTTAGTTAAAAGTAGATGCTTTCTGATTTAGCATTGGTTTGTTCATAGACTCAACCCATAAGCCTGACTTTTCGTTAAATTTGCTTCAGTGTTTTTTGCTCAGTGGGAATTCTGTGTAGAATAGGTGATTGGTAAATTTGACAGATTGAAGAACAAAACACAGCCTTTCAAACTAGAATGTTCCTTAAAAAGATCCACTGGAGCCAGCAAAAGGAGACCTGGGAGCTTCAGAAGGCAAGCATGCTGCACCACTGCCTCCCAGAGGCCTTGACCGAGTGCTGCTCAAAACCCCGAGTCATCATGGTTCCTCTAATGGAAAACTCAGATGCTCAAGTAGGAGCTAGATATTATTTTGTATGTGGTCAAGGAAGCCAATTTGAGTAGCAATGATTTGAAATTTTACCCAAGTAAAGACTTCGGCTAGAAAAACATGCCAGTGAGATTATCCTTACAGCCACAATAATTTTTTTTAAAAAATAATATTTAGCCCATGTACTAAGAGGAAGGTCTGGAATTTCCACATGGACTTTTGTTTAGGCCAAGGATGCTTCTAGTTATACCTAGTGTAAGGATGACGCTTCATTTAACTTTACTGTTTGGAATGGTGTCCCAAATGCAGTCATGTGACAGCAATAGGAACTAGACAACATACTAATTACCAGGCTACCCTACATTGCAAGACAACAAATATCCCAATTATGATTTTTTATCTGATGCTCAATCTCTGAGGTACATATATCCTTACTCCACTGTAGGAGACAGACCACTTAAAATAAAAATTACATTTAGCTACAAGGTCAGAGAGACCAGAGGGTAAAGAAAGGGGTAAGAGGGTCCCAGCACAGGAACCACACAAGTGATTCCACTTCAAAAGGTGCACTCAAGAGCGTGTATGCTGTGGGGAGTGAAGGGGTGGGAAGAACCCCCCAAGGCCTCCAGGAACCGAGGCAATCGAGGTGAGTTAAAGAAGCTTTTGTGTCCTTGTGATTTGGACAGGCCCATCCAAATTAGCTCTAGGTGGGAGTCAGAAGCAAATAATGAGCTGACAGGTTACAATCCTTAAAAGGGAAATTACCAACAGTCCCCCAAGTGGAAGACTCAGAAAAGCCTAAATTCAACTCATGCGTAGGATTTCCCTGGATAACTGGGATGGGAGATTGGGGATAATTGGGTTCCTTCTCTTCCCAATTTAAGGCAACTTTAGACACTACTACAAGAGGCGCCCCAGTGAATAGATATTACAGAAAGTGCAGATACTCCCTCCCACCCCCCGGGGAGAGGGTGCGACCTTTATCCCCAACAAAAGGAGCCAGTTAGGTCTGGAAGTCAGGCCAGGTGGGGAGCCCTCAATGCCAAGCTGGGGTTTGGAAGCACCATGCACCGTCGAAGACCTGACCATCCCAGACCCCCCTCCCTACCTGGGCAGTGAGAGGAAACAGCAGCAGCAGCGCGCAGGCAGGTGCTGGCACCGAGCCTAGAGCGTCCTCCTCCAACCCCAGTACGTCAGCGAAACGCCACTGGCCCGCGACCCCCAGCCGGGCCAGCACCTGCAGAGAGGAGATAAAGCGACCAGGCGCTTGGGGACCGACAAATCGCCCGCACCTGCTAGGGGGCGGGGCCAGCACGCGCGAACCTCACACCCACGCCCGAGTCCAGGAGAAGGCCCCGCCCCGCCCCACCCAGCGCCAGTGCAATGACACAGCACAAAGCGCAGCCCACACGTGGCTCGGGCGAAGCCCGGGTACCAGAGTCTGCGAGGCCAGCGCCACGCCCTCATGAGCTCTTCCGAGCTCTTCCCAGCACTTGTTCCCATCTGGGCGCATCCTCCTCCCTCTCCCCCGAAGTGGTTTCGCAGAGTCACCCCACAAATGCAGGGGCAGAAAGCGCCCAGTATGCCCCAGCCCAGCCGCCTCAGGAGCGCGCAGGGCGCGGCTCGGTGGGCGCCTTCGTCTCCACGCTCTCGGGGGAGGGGGGCCAAGAAAGCACGAGACACACTCACTTTGTTCAGCATCTGAAAGGCAAATGCAAAGGAAAAAAAAAATAAGTCAGCGATACCATTCCTTTGCCACCGCTGACCCTAAGCCCTCCGCTCCCCCGGGCAACGGTGCACTCGGCGCTCACCTCAGGGTTAATCTCCATCGGTTTGAGCTGCATCTTCGCTAACAGCGGGAAAAAGCACAACCCAGAGAAGAAAAACAGCGAGCGGAACCGCCCAGGCTGCCTCTATAAAGCGCCGGCCTGACGCACTGTAGATGCCTGCGCAGGGGGAGCAGGGGCAAAACCAAGCGAGGGGGAAACGTCTAGTTGCAGGCAAATGGGAGCATACCCCCCCATGCGCAGCGCAGAGTGGTATAGTCGGGCCCCCAAACCTTGCAGTCTCACTCGCCAGTGAGCTAATCTAGTGGTTGTGAAGATGGATTTTGTTGGTGGGTGTTCCTTGAGTGTATGGAGCAGTCCTTTTAATGGAGTCTTGAAGTTTTGGCGAAATTTTTGGAAACCCATCTTCTCTACCATGCCAATCCCTCAAAAGCTCGGGGTCTCTGAAGCATTGAGAAAAAGCACAAATTCAACAGGTATATATTTAATATGAATATAAATGTATGTCCCCAAATCTCGCAGGAGTTTGCATTTAACCTCAGACAATCCATCCTCCATGTTAAATTTTACCAGTACCGAGGTTCGTTTTAAATTGATTGCCTAGAATTAAAAAAAAAAAAAAAGGTATATAACAGATATTGCATTAGTAATGCTGATGTAATGTGACTCCCAGGGAAAAATTGGTTGATCATGGGGAAGCGGTAGAAACCCGGGGGATGTGGCGGTAATACAAGACACAGAGAAGGCAGGCAGTTGGAGACTTTAAGTAGCAGATCCAAGGAAGAGATAGGTATGCTTTTGAGACAAGAGGCTGCAAAAGGAACTGTTCACTCTTAGGAGAACAGGAGGCTTTGAAAAATAAAATTCTGAGTTCACAATACTCACAATGAGGAAGAAAGGGAATGGCAACTAAAGAAACCACTGTTTTCTAGTGATCTCAGGTGGGTTTTTTCTTTTTAATCAGCAAATGCAAAAGATGGAGGAAAAAAAACAATATGCTCAAGAATGAATAAAAAGAGGGACCCAAATCTGTAAGAATTTTGCCAGAAAACCTATATCGCAGAATGAAGTGGGACTTGCAGAAATACTGGGGAAGCAAGAAGATTGGGTGTTTTAAAAAATATGCTCAGAACAAAATAATGATGATGGTGAAAGAATAGGCCTACCGCTTATGAGGTCCAAGGTTACCATGACAAGGAAGGGAGGGAATCTACAGTTTTTGAGTTATTTCCTCTTCAGTGGATCTTTTACATGTGTCATTTAGTGCTTAGAGGATCCAATGAGGACACTCCGATAGTGCAATTTTACAAATCAGAATCTCTGGGCTTTGATTTGCTTAAGGTTTCAATTGAGAAATAAAGACAGGAAATGTACCCTGGTAAATTCGGCTCTCAGATACCACAACATTCAACCTCTATTTTCTTTCCATTTTTACCATCAGAAAGATGATTTACACACACACAATGAAAGAGAAGAAAAATCAGCAAGAAGTTAATGAGTGAATTTTATATGTAAATTATACCTCAGTTGTTAAGAAAACACAAGACAGGTGAATAGGTAGCACAAGAACACCTGGTTACTTCGAAGGAGTTCTTGCCTGTGACGCAAATTACATTCCCAATTCATTCAATCATTTAACAAATATCGATTTAGCATTTACTGTGTGCTGGGCATGGAACTTATAATTGGAGATACAAAGATGAACACAGAAAATAAATACAGAAACTTTCCTCATGCAGCTTTTATCAGCAATGAATCCCTGTGAAATGGAGCTGAGATCAGGAGTGCCTTACTTAGTGGAAGGTTTCAGAAAGGCTTCCTGAAGGAAGTGACCTTTAAGATAAGGGCTGATGGGGAGGCCAAAGTTAGCAATTGCTAATTTTTGCACTTTGTAAAAACACTCATGAAGACAGTATCAGAAATTTTTGTTGAAGGCATTCATTTATTCATTCAATATTGAGGGCCTATTATGTGACAGGAAACATCAGAGCAGTGAATCAAACAACTCACTCTTTACAAGGAGATGCCAAAGATTGGACACACACAAATCTTATCCTAATCTTAAAAAAAAAAAAAAAAGAATGTAATTTGATCCTGCATCTGCAGACCAGAAGCGTTTATGACAGTCGTTAGCCAAATTCTGGGTCTCATGATTTGTGATTCAAGATAAAATAAGATGCAGGCATATAGAACAAGTCATGCACGCTGGCACTTATCTTTTCTTTGGGGATTACTAGCTGAGTTGACAAGCAGACACTGTCCTTACTGTATTTGTCATGCTTCCAGGGTTGGTGTAGGTTGGCAATGCAGTGAGGGTGGTTTCATAGCTTATTTATTTGATTCTCCTTGGAGGAAAAAATGATGTTTTGCTGAATGGAGTTATCACAACTGATAGCCACCCAACAGGGTTAATATTTTAACTCTATCCTGTGTCATTTTATTAGAGCAGAAAGAGAGAGAGAGAGTACATGCATGCAAGGGAGAATTAGCAATCTAAATGTCAGAATTATGAGATTTAGAAAAATGAGTTAAAAATAAAACGATGGAATTTAATAGAGATCTTGGTGACTATGCTAAAATATTTTTTAAATGGGTTATTGTATCTCAATAAAGTTGTTAAAATTTAATAGGGATATGTGTAGAGCTCTGTCAATTATAGTATGGTTGATCTTTATGTTAACTTTTTCCTTGATTCTATGGTTACTTACGTGTAATATGGACAAGTGTCAAGTAAAAACAAATCACACCATTTTTTTTACTATAATTATTTGAAATTAAATACACAAAGATCAGAAGCAAAATTTTTTTTTGAAAAATCAATTAAACATGTATTAATGAGGCTTAATACATGGCTTGTGAGAGATAGATAAGGAAAAGATTCAAATATTTTGGTGGTGTCATAATGGTAATATAAAGCTAATGCAATGTTTTTTTTCTATCAGAAGTGAGAAATTTGGGCTGGGGATGTAGCTCAGCGGCAGAGTGCTTGCCTAGCATGCATGAGGCACTGGGTTTGATCCTCAGCACCACATAAAAATAAACAAATAAAATAAAAGCATTGTTTCTGTCCGTCTACAATTACAAATAATTTTTTTAAAAAAAAGAAGTGAGAAATTCAATTTAATTTTAATCATTATAGTTTCCTGGAGTGCCATGAGAAGGTTTCTGAGCCCCTCCCCCAAGAGGAAAAAAGAAAAATGCTGTGATTGATTGGTGACGTCTGCCATGAGAAAGAAAAAATGGAAAGGATAATCAGATATTTGCTGTCTTTTGGCTAGTCTCATGTAAATACTCATGATCTAATCAAGGAAGGAAATTCCACCCCTGAATTAACTAGAGTATAGCTGGATTGTGAGGACCAGTATTTGGCATATAATAATCACTTAATACTTTTCAGCTGAAAATTCTAAAGAGTATGCTTCAAAAGAGACCCTGAGAGCTTACAGAGAGGGAAAGCCAAAATAACCAACAAGAATGGTTAATGAAATTAGGAATAAATGATGTGAAGAAGTGAAAGTTTTTGGTTTTTCATTTTTGTTTACAAAGGGAAATCACATGATACGTATACTCAAAAATTCAAAGGTGGAGGGGAATAAGCTTTATGATTGCTTAAGAGTGCAGGACAACAGAAGTCAGAGGAAAATCTTTGTTTATAGAAGAAAGCCCTTATAATTGCAGCAGTTCAACCTTTTTGTGAATTCTCTGTATCAGTGAGCATGCTTTTAGCACTTACTGAGTACTTGTGGAAGCCAAGCCCCAGTTCTATTAACTCTTTTAATCATAACACCCTTCAAAGTAGGTAGTTAATATTTCCTTTTAGAAATGAAGGTCAGAATAGTTAGTTACCTATATCATGAGAACTAAAATTTGACCACAGGCAGTCTGCACTATTGATCCCTATATTATCTTATACTATATCTGCAAAGGGCAAAATTCCCAAATAGAGTGGCTTACAGGGACATTTATGGTTTCACTTAACCAAATAATTGGAAATAGTTGGTGGTTCTAGGGTTGTTTCCAATAATCTTATCTAGGATTTGGGGTCTTTATGTCTTTCTAGTCCACTATCTTCATGGTGTTGAATGGTTATAAAAGGCCTGCAGAAGTTCTAAGAATCACTTCTCTGTCTCTCCCTCTCCTTCCTTCCCTCCCTCCCCCGCCTCTCTCTCTTGTATGATGGGCAAGTTTCTCCACAGCCCCACCCTCCTGAAAATTCTTTTCAGGTACCATAAACCTGAATTTAAGTCCATGACCAAAAGAGAGGCTGAGAAAGCAAATATGTAGTGTTTTCAGACCCTAAATCCTAAACAAGATTATAGTACAAACTCTTGCTAAGCAGCTGAGCATGCATAAGGCTGTAATTTGAGGCTGAGGGATGAATTTTATGCTATTAAACATTTATGGGGTTCCATTTAAAATTATTATCTTTTAAGATAATTTGTAACATTTTTTCACACTTTATTGAGATAAAAGTCAACTTACGAATTGACGTAAAATTGACAAATGTGAGTGTATAATTCAGTGTTCTAGTAGAGTAACATTTTAAAAAAATTTTTATTCTTTTTAGGTATCATGACAGTAAAGTATATTTTGACGTATTTATACAAACATATCTTATTCTAATTAGGATCCCAGTCTTGTGGTTGCACATGATGTGGAGATTCACTGTGGTGTCTTCATATGTGTGCATAGGAAAGTTGTGTCAGATTCATTCCACTGTCTTTCCTATTCCTATTCCTATTCTATCCCCCTCCCTTCTTTTCATTTGCCTTTGTTTTATCTACTGAAATTCTATTCTTCCCCTCCCTACAAGAGTAACACATTTGTATGATCATGTCTCTTTTAAAATATTTCCATTACCCCAGAAAATTAGTTCCCTGTAGTGATCATATTAATTCTTCCTGACCATGAACATGGAATGTCTTCCATTTATTTAGCTCTTTCTTTCACTTTTATTCTTATTTATTTTTAAAATCAAAATGTAAAAATTATAAATATTTACCAGATACTGTGTGATGTTTTGATACAAGTATTCAATGTACAATGTTCAAATCTGGGTAAAAATATCTACTCAAAACATTTATCATTTCTTTTTTGTAAAAACATTTCTTCAGGCGGGTGAGGTGGCACATGCCTGTAACCCCAGCAACTTGGAGGCTGAGGCAGGAGGATCACAAGTTCAAGGCAAGCCCTAAGCAATTTAGTGAGACCTGTCTCTAAAAAATAAATGGGAGGCTGGGGATGTGGCTCAAGTGGTAGTGCGCTCGCCTGGCATGCGTGCGGCCCGGGTTCGATCCTCAGCACCACATACAAACAAAGATGTTGTGTCTGCCGAAAACTAAAAAATAAATATTAAAAAATTCTCTCTTTCTCCTCTCTCTCTCTCTAAAAAATAAATAAATAAATAAATACATACAAACATACATACATACATACATACATACATAAATAGGGCTTGGGGCGTTGCTCAGTGACAGAGTGCCCTTGGGAATCAATCACCAGTACCAAACTCACCCACACCCACACCACATTTTTCTAGCTTAAAAAAATAATATATGTATGTATATATATATATATATATATATATATATATATATATATACACACACACACACATATATATATACACATACATATATATATGTGTGTGTGTGTATACACATATCTATTACATTTATCATTATCTAGAGTCACTCTCCTATGCAGTAGTACACCTGAACTTATTTCTCTTCTCTAATTGTAGCTTACTATCTACTGACCAACCTTTCTCCAACACTGCCTTCTTCCTCCTCTCCTCAATCTCTGTTAACCACTGTTCTGCTCTCAACTTCTATGAAGTCAGATTTATTTTAGATTCCACATATGAGTGAGATCATATGATATTTGTCTTTCTGCACCTGGCTTATTTCACTTAACATAATGTTTTTTGTTCTATCCATGTGTTGCAAATGACAGGATTTCATCTTTTTTTTTAATGAGTGACATTTATTAACCACATTTTCTTTTTCTTATCATCAATTGATAGACACTTCAGTGGTTTCTATTTCTTTGCTATTAAGAATAAACTGAGGCCAGACGTGGTGGTGCAGTCCTATAATTCCAGCAGCTCTGGAGTCTGAGGCAGAAGTATAGAGAGTTCAAAGCCAGCCTCAGCAATGGTGTGGCACTAAGCAACTCAGTGAGACCCTGTCTCTAAATAAAATGCAAAATAGGGCTGGGGATGTGGCTCAGTGGTTGAGTGCCCCTCAGTTCAATCCCCGGTCCCACTAAAAAAAAAAAAAGAATAAACAGTGGGGCTGGGGTTGTGGCTCAGGGGTAGAGTGCTTGCCTGGCATGTGTGAGGCACTTGGTTCACTCATCAGTACCTCATAAAAATAAATAAATAAAGGAATTGTGTCTGTCTACAACTAAAAAAAAAAAAAAAGAATAAACAGAAGCCAGATGCCTGTCATCCCAGCTACTCAGTGGGATGAGGCATGAGGCTCACAAGTTCAAGGCCAATCTGTTAAAGTGAGTGAAACCCTGTCTCAAAATAGAAAGATAAAGGACTGGGGATATAGCTCAGTGGTAGAACATCCCTGGGATCAATCTCTAGTACTAGAAAGAAGAAGAAGAAGAAAAGGAAGAGGAAGAGGTGGAGAGGAGGGAGAGGGTGATGAAATAGAAATAAACATAGAGGTAATTTCATTTCCCTTACATATATGCCCAGTAGTGGGATTGCTGGATCATATGGCAGTTCTGTTTTTAAATTGTTGAGGAGTCTCCATATTGTTTTCCATAATGGCTATCCTGATTTACGTTTGCACCACCAGTTTGTAAAGGCTGCCTTTTCTCTAAATCCTGTCCTTTTGATCATAGTTGTCCTCACTGAAGTGAGATCTTATTGTGGTTTTGAATTGCATTTCCCTGATGATTAGTGATGTTGAACATCTTTTCAAATATGTATCAGGCATTTGTATGTCTTCTCTTGAGAAATATTTATTTAAGTCTGTTTTCCGTTTCTAAATCAATTCATTTGCTATGAAGTTAAATTCTTATATGTTATAGACATTAATACCTTAATGGGTGTGTAGTTTGCAAATATTTTCTCCCATTCTGTAGGACACCTCTTCATACTGTTGATTGTTTCCTTTGCTGGGCGGAAACTTTCTTGTTTCATATAATCCCATTTGTATATTTTTGGTTTTGTTTTATGTGCCTTTGGGGTCTTATCCAGAAGATCCTTGCATATTCCAATGTCCTGAAACATTTCCCTGAAGTTTTCTCTTTGTAGTTTAATAGTTTCAGGTCTTACATCTAAGTCCTTAATTGATTTAGTTGATTTTTCTGTATGGTGAGAGTTAGGGGTCTAATTGCATTCTTCTTTGTGTAGATATCCAATTTCCCAGTGCCATTTGCTCAGGAGACTGACTTTTCCCCAGTGTGCTGTTAGTACCTATGCCAGTCCGCTTTCTGTTATACTAACAAATACCTGAGATAAATCACATGAAAAAGAGGAAAAGTTTATTTTGGTTCACAGTGGACCTTTCAGTCCATGACCAGTTGGCCCTGTGGCTTTGGGCCTATGGCATCATAGTATACCATGGTGGGGGTACATGGCAAAGGAGGCCCATTTTTCTCATGGCCAGGTATGAGACAGACAAGAAAGGACCAATACTCCCTCCAACAGCATGACCCCAATGATTGGAAAATCTCTTATCAGGCCCCACCTCTTAAAGGTTCCACCACCTCCCAATTGCACCTCAGGCTGGGAACCAAGCTTTTAGCAATGGGGCTTTGGGGGATGTTATAATTTGGATATAAAATATTCCCCACAAGCTCCTATTAGTGCAGGAATATTCAGAAGGGAAATGATTGGATCCTGAGAGCTGTAACCTAATCAGTCCATCCTAGTTTGAATGATCAACTGCGTGGTAACTATAGGCATGTGGGGCATGGCTGGAGGAGGTGGGTCAGGTCACTAGGGGTATTCCCTGGATGGGTACATCTTTCCTGTGGCTCCTTTGCTCCTCCTGCTCTTCCTGCTCCTCCTCCCTCCCCCTCTTCCTCTTTCTCTCTCTCTCCCCTTTCTGACCCTGCCATGAACTGAGCAGCTTTCTTCCTCTGCTCTTTTGCCTTGGCACAAACAATAGAGACGGCCATCTGTGGACTGAGACCCCTGAAATTGTGAGCCCCAAATAAACTTTACCTTCTCTAAGTTGTTCTTGTTGGGTGTTTTGATCACAGAGATACAAACACTGTCTAAAACAGGGACACTTATCCAAACCATAACAGTACCTTTGTCAAAAATCACTGGCTATAAATTCATGAGTTTACTTGTACATTTTCTATTCTGTTGCATTAGTCTATAAATCTACTTTTTGCTTTTTGTGTGTGTTTTTTTAAAGAAATACCTTGCTGTTTTGATTATTGTAGATTTGTAGAAGGTTTGTAAGTCAGGTAATATAAAATACCTCCTGATTTAGTCTTTTTTTTTTTTTTAAAGAGAGAGAGAGAGAATTTTTTTTTTAATATTTGTTTTTTTAGTTTTTGGCAGGCACAACATCTTTGTTTCTATGTGGTGCTGAGGATTGAACCCAGGCCGCACACATGCCAGGCGAGCGTGCTACTGCTTGAGCCACATCCCCAGCCCAAACTTCTTTTTTTTTTTGGAGGTGCTGGGGATTGAACCCAGGGCCTTGTGCATGCAAGGCAAGTGCTCTACCAACTGAGCTATATCCCCAGCCCTCTGATTTATTCTTTTTGTTCAAAATTGCTTCAGCTATTCAGGACTTAAGGTTCCATATGAACTTTAGGAATTTTTTTTCTAGTTATGTAAACTGGTATTTGAAAGACACCGCACCACACTACGAATGAAAGACACCACACGACACAAATCACCTGAGAGGTTCCACTTTATTACAAAAGGCTGTGGGCTTATATAGATCTAAGGAGAGGTGGCAGGGCTTAGGTAAATGACAGGTCACCCGTTTATTGGTAAGTTCTTCCAGATGTCAGTTCCGGAGCCCAAGAAGTTAGTTCTTATTGGGGCTAAGGTTTCCTGTCAGCGGGATTTGAATATTGGCACCGGCACCAGTGGGAAAGGGAGAGGCAGGAAGAGAAGCTCCTCAGGTGCCATGTTGGGGTTTTTGGGGTGTGGCTGCCATTATACCTTTTCCCAACAGTATTTTGATATGGATTGCATTAAGTCTGTAGATGACTTTAAGTGGTGTGGACATTTGAACAATATTAATTATTCTAATCCATGAATATGGTATATCTTTCCATTTCTTTGGGTCCTCCTCAATTTTGTTCATCAGAGTTAGCAATATATAGCATATATTTTCCATTATCTTGTTTTAGTCAGCTTTTTTTTTTTCATATCTGTGACTAAAAGACTGACCAGAACAATTTTAAGAGGAAAAGTTTATTTAAGGGCTCATGGTTTCAGAGGTCTCAGTCCATATACTCCATTATGATGGAAGAGTATGACAGAGGGAACCAGCTCACACGGTGATCAGGAAACAGAGAGAGAGAGACTGTACTCACCAGATACAAATATATACTCGATAGCAACACCCCCAATGAACCACTTTCTCCAGCCACAACTCAGCTGCTTCCAGTCACCACTCAGTTAATCCCATCAGGGATTAATTCACTGATTAGATTAAGGCTATATAACCCATTTATTTCTCCTCCAAACCCTCTTGCATTGTCTTACACTGAGAGTTGGGGGGACACCACATCTAAACCATAACAATCTTCTACCTCATTGGTTAAGTTTATTTCTAGGTATTTTTTGTGGTTAACATAAATGGTGTTACTTTTTAAAATTTATTTTTCAGATAATTCACTATTGGTGTATAGCAGTGCTACTGATTTTTTGGATGTTGATTTTGTGTCCTGCAACTTTGCTGAATTGATTTTTGGGTCTAACAGTTTTTGTTCTGAATTTACTGCAATTTTCTACATATAGTATCATGCCTTTTGCAAATAGTGATAATTTGAATTCCTCCTTTCCAACTTGGAAGCTCTTTATTTATTTATTTTTTCTATTGCCTAATTGCTTTGGATTGGACTTCTAGCACTATTTAAATAAAAGTTATAAAAGTAGGCATCCTTGATTTGGTCCAGATCTTAGAAGGCTTCTGCTTTTCCCCTGTTAGGTATGCCATTAACTATGTACTTGTTACATATGGTCTTTATTATGTTAAATAAAGTTCCTTCTATAGTTAATTTGTTCAGAGTTTTTATCATGAAGGAATGTTGAATTTTATCAAAAGATTTTTCTGCATCTGTTATGATGATTATATGGCTTTTGTGTTTCTTTCCGTTGAGGTGGTGTATCACATTTACTGATTTGCATATGTTTAATCATCTGCTCATCCCTGGGATGAATCCTACTTGATTATGATGATTATACCACTTTTTCGTGTGCTCTTGGATTTGGTTTGGTAGTATTCTGTTGAGGATTTTTGCATCTATGTTCATCAGGGATTCTGGCCTGTGTAGCTTTCTTTTTCGTCGTGCCCTTGTATAGTTTTGATATCGAGGTAATGCTGGCTTCATAGAATGAGTTTAGAAAAATTCCCTCCTTTTAAATTTTTTTGGAATGAATTGTGAAGAATTCATTTTGCTTGCCATCTACGGCCATACCACCCTGAACGCGCCTGATCTCATTTTGCTTAAGTGGTATGGTTTGGATATGGTTTAGATGACACCCCACCCCCAAGGGTCCATTGTGCCAAGTAATCATATTAGGATATGGTCCAGCCTTTGGGAAGTGACCCAGTAGAAGGTCCTTGTGTCATTGCGGGTGCAATGTATTTATCCTGTGATCCCTTGGTAGTTCTCCTGTCACCTCCTTTGATGGTTCTTATGAGAAAATGGAACAAGGGGGAAGGCTGGGCTCTCCCATTCTCTCTCCCTGTTCCTGGTTTGAGATATAATCACTTGCTTGCTCCCACACAGGTTCCTGCCATTGTTGTCTGTGACATGAGATGATGCAGAAAAGGGACAGCCCTCACCATAGAACCTGCACTGTGCCATTTGGGACTTTGAACCTCTAAAACTGTGAGCTCAACAAACCTGTTTTTCTTCATAAGTAGCCCATGTCAGGTATTTCATTTTGGTGACACAAAGCTAACTAATACAGAAACCATCTAGTTGCTTTAATGGGAGGCTTTTTATTACTTCTTTAATCTTGTTGTTCATTATTGGTCTGTTCAGGGTTTCTATTGCTTTATGATTCGTTCTTGGCTAAAGTATATGTGTCCAAGAATTTGCTCATTTCTTCTGGTTTATCAAATTTGTTGGCATCTAGTTGTTTATGATCTGTCTCTCATGGATCGGTTATATTTCTGTGGTTTCAGTTGTAACGTTTCCTTTTTCATCTCTGATTTTATTTGAATCTTTGTTTTTCATTATTAGTCTAGTTAAGGGCTTGTCAATTTTGTTTACCTTTTCAAAAAACAAACTCCTTTTTCTTGGTCTTTGTATTTTTTAAGTTACTATTTCATTTATTTCTGCTCTGCTCTGCTCTTTATTATTTCCTTCCTTCTAATTTTTTTTTTTTTTGGTACCAGGGATTGAACCCAGGGGTGGCTTAACCACTGAACCACATCCCCAGACCTTTTTTATATTTTATTTAGAAACAGGGTCTCACTGGGTTGCTGAGGGCATCGCTAAGTTGCTGAGGCTGGCTTTGAAGTCTTGATCCTCCTGCCTCAGCCTCCTGAGCCACTGGGATTATAGGCATGTGCCACTGCACCCGGCTCCTTCCTTCTAATTTTATATTTCGATTGATCTTGGTTTTTTTAGTTCCTTGAAGTACAGAAATGGTTATTTGCGATCCTTCTACTTTTTTTTTCATGTAAGTGTTGATTGCTAAACTTCCTTCTTGAATTGCTTTTCTGTATCCCCCTAAGTTTTGATATGTTGTGTTTCTGTTATCATTTGTTTAAGAAATTCTCTGATTTTCTTAATTTCTTTATTCGTCCATTGATATTTGGGAGTGTTATTTAATTTTCAGGTATTTACATGATTTCCAAAGTTATTCATGTTATCAATTTCTAATTTTAGTGCATTGTGGTTGGAAGGCACCTGATATGATTTCACTTTAAAAATTTCTTGTTGAGACTTGTCTTGTGGTCTACCATATGATCTCTCTTGGGGAATGTTCCACGTGCTGATGAGAAGAATGTGCATTCTGCAGCTGTTGGATGGAATGTTCTGTAACTGTCTGTTAGGGCCATTTGGTCTGGGTTGCAGTTTAACTCAGTTGTGTCTTTGTTGATTTTCTGTCTGAATGGTCTGTCTGTCCATTGCTGAAAGCAGGGTGTTAAGGTACCCTGCTACTATCTTATTGGGGTCCATCTCCTTTCTGATTATTAATACTTGCTGAATTTGAGTATGCTGATATTGGGTGCATATGCAGTCTGTAATTCTTTCTCTTACTGAATCAACCTCTTTATCATTATCTCCCCTTTGATTTAAAGCCTGTTTTATCTGATATATGCACAAGTAGTCCTGCTTTCTTTTGGGTTGCATCTGCATGGATTATCTTTTTCCAACCTTTCACTTTTAGTCTTTGCATGTCTAGAGAGGTGAAGTGAATTTCTTGTAAGCAGCATACAGTTCAGTCTTTTCTTTTTTTAAATACAGTCAGTTACTCTTTTAACTGGAGAGCTTAATCCATTTACATTTAAGGTAATTATCCATAGGTAGTCTTACTACTACCATTCTGTTACTTGTTTCCTCCTCCTTCTTTTTTGGTAGTTCCTTTCTTTCTTTCTTCCTCTCCTATAGCCTTCCTTTGTGGTTGGTAATTTCCTTTCTAGAATGTTCTGATTGCAGCTCTTTATCTTTGGTGAGTCTATTATAAGTTTTGTCTTGTGGTTCCTGTGATGCTTACAAAAAACATCTTTTGATTGTAACTATTTTGAAATGATAACAACTTGACATTGATTGGAAAGATAGGAAAAGAAACAACAAAAGAAAGATTTTAAAAATACTAATAAAAAGCTAGGCCCAGTGGTGCATGCCTGTAATCCCAGTGACTTGGGGAGCTGAGGCAGGAGGATTGCAAGTTTGAGGTCAGCTTGGCAACTTAGTGAGACTCTGTCTCAAATTAAAAAAAAATATAAAGGACTGGGGATATAGCTCAGTGACAAGTGCCCCTGGGTTCAATCCCTAGTAACACACACACACACACACACACACAGCCAATAAAAATCTCTACACCTGTATTCCATTCTTCCCACTTTTTGAATGTTTGATGCCCTATTTACATAATTTTATATTGCCTATCTCTTAAGTTGTTAATGTAGCTGATTTTTTTACTATTTATTTTTTAGTTATAAGTGGACACAATATCTTTATTTTATTTTTATATGGTGCTGAGGATCAAACCCAGTGCCTCACACATGCAAGGCAAGCACTCTCCATCTGAGCCCCAATCCCACCCCCTTATTACTGATTTTAATTGTTTTGTTTTTTAATAAAAATAAGAATTGTTTACCAGGATTAGGATACTAGAGCATTCTGAATTCCTCTGTATAGTTACTGTTACCAGAGTGACTTATACCCTGTGGTGTTTTATCCTTATTCATTTGTGTGTTAGCTTTTGTCACTGTGAACAAAATGCCCTATAAGAACAACTTAGAGGAGGAGAAGTTCATTTTGGCTTCTGGTTTCAGGAGCTTAGTGCATGGTGGGCTGGCTGCTTTGCTCTGAGCAGGAGGGAAGGTAGAACATCATGGTGGGAGGGCATGATGGAGGAGCACTGCTCCATTCATGGTGGCCAGAAAGCAGAGGAAAAGGGGAAGGGACCACAAGAATGATGAATCCTTCCAGAGCACGACCCCAGTGACCCACCTCCTCCAGCCATGCCCCACCTACCTATAGTTTCACTTCTGAACATTTCTGCATTAACACAGGAGTTGGGGTGATTCTTGGTATCCAAATCATAACAAAGTCGCTTTCATCTGAAGTACTCCCTTTAGTGTAGTTGTTGTTGGTTTGTTTTGGGATTTGTTTTTGTTTGTTTGTTTTGCAGTGCTGAGGATTGAACCAGGGCCTCACATGCTCCAGGCAAGTGATCTACCAATGAGATAAACTCCAAAACCTCCGGGAACATTTTTTTGTAGGACAGGTCTGATGATGTTGAATTCTCTTAGCTTCTGTTTGCCTGGGAATGTCTTATTTCTCTTTCCTTGTTCAAAATTAGCTTTTTTAGATACAGTGTTCTTAGCAGGTTTGTTGTTGTTTCCCTCAATGCTGTGAATTCTGATACCATTCTCTCTTGACCTGAAATGTTTCAGCTCAGAAGTCTGCTGTCAAGTGAATTGCAGCACCTTTATGTGTTGTTTTTTTTCTTTTCTCTTGCTGAATTGAGAACCCTCTCTTTGTCTTTAACCTTTGAGAGCTTGAGAATAATAAGTTTTACGGAAACTTGGTTGAGTAGAATCTGACTGCTTTTGACTTTACCATATTTGGATATTTGTAGCCTTCCCTAGGTTGAGGAAGCTTTATGTTATTGTACCTTTGAAAAATCTGTCTACCCCTTTGGACTTCTCAAGTCTCTGTTGAACCCCAATAATCTGAATATTTGCTCTTTTAATGTTACTCTAAAGTTTCCACAAGGTTTCTTCATTCCACTTTGTTCTTTTTTCTCTTCCATTTGTGTTCTTCAGGTGGCCTGTTTTTGAGCTCCTTGATCTGTTTTAGCTCACCATGGAAGCCCCAGGCTCCAAAGCAATTCCTGTGTCTACATTCCTTTACCTCCCCAGTGGACTATTGTCTGTGGCCTGGGGTTGGAGGAGAGATAGGTTGGGCAGTCCTGTGACCACCAATGCCACAGTGCTGGATCACATCCAAGCCCACAGCCTGCAAGACCAGCCATACGAGGGCAGGACTGAGGTCCACGTCACTATGGCCCATCTGCTCCTTTGGTGCACTAATGTCCCAAGACCACTGCAGACTGCTGCAGGTGATGCTGGCCAGAATAAAAGTCTTTCCTACCAGGGTCCTAGGGCTCCATCTGGCCCTGGGGTGGGTCAGAGGTTCCATCTGCAGGGACTGACCTGGGGACCAGGGTTGCTGGGATCTTCCTGTCACTGGGTTTTATTGGCTTGGCATTGACTTTCAAGGCTGAGTCCTTTGCTCATATCCTGTTCCCAGTGGATGGAACCTCCCTCTGCACTGTGCTGTCTGGTGGATACCATTCCTTGGCCACCAAGCTAAGGCAAACCCAGAAACTCTGTCTACAGGTACTGTCCTGGTGGAGGGGCTATGTGGTTCTGCCTAGTGTGGGTTTCACTGTGGAGAGCCTAAGACTTCTCTTAATTCGCTCTCCCTGTCCCAAGCCGAGCAGACTCTCTCCATGTGTACTGCTTGGAGCTGGGGAAGGGGTGACAAAGGCAATGCCTCACTGCCTACCTTCTTCATATGTCTTTTCTTATTATTATGCTAAAACCAGGTACTGTGATATCTCAACTGGTTTCCTTAATTCTTGTGAAGGTAGTTTCGTTAAACTGATGTTTCACTGGAGGGCCGAACTCCCTGCTGTCTTGCTCTCTATGTAGAGCTTTTAAAAATTTTTTTTCAGTTATAATTTGTAGTTTTCTGTTCCTTCTTTCTTTCTTTTTTTTTTTGGAGGGGTGGGTACTGGTGATTGAACTCAGAGCACTTGACAACTGAGCCACATCCCAAGCCCTATTTTATTTAGACACAGGATCTCCCTGAGTTGCTTAGCAAGGCTTGCTTTTGCTGAAGCTGGCTTTGAACTTGTGATTTTTGTTTTGATGTTTTGGTATTTTAGTGATGCTAGGGATTGAACCCAGGGTTTCTCAGTTGTTAAGCACATACTTTACCACTGAGCTGTGTCTCCAGGTCCCCCCTTAACCCCTTTTATTTATTTTTCTTTGTTGCCTGGCTTCCTAAAGATCACCCTATGTTTCATAGCATAGTGATCAGCCAATATTACTCAGAGATATGCTCAAATACCTAGAGCCCATAAAATTTCCAGTGGATTTGTGTTTGGTTTAAGGAGTGTATTCCAACTTAGGGAAGTTTTCAAGTTTTCCTTGTTTTTTTCCCCCTTATTATTATTTTTTTAATATTATTCTTTAGTTTTCGATGGACACAACATCCTTAGTTTATTTGTATGTGGTGCTGAGGATCAAACCCAGAGCCCCACGCATGCCAAGCAAGCGCGCTACTGCTTGAGCCACATCCCCAGTCCCTCCCCATTTTTATTATTATTATTATTATTATTATTTAGGCCTTCTTATTAGGTCTCCACTCCATGTATACAAATGACAAGACACTTAAGTATGAGAGTTTATTTAAGCCTTCAATGCTAATCTTATTTCTAGTAGCTTTAGAAATTTTTTTTAGGAAGTCTGCTGATCTCCCCAACTGAGGCTGTAGCCTCAGAGCAGAGAGCCAAAGGCTTTTCCTGGTCATTGAGCATAGAATTCCTGCCCTCCACTCCAGATCAAGTCATCTACCTTGTCTGCTGCTGGTTTTCAAGGTCAGCTCCATCCTGGTCAAACTATTGTGCTGACCAGCCATGGGTAGATGTTGAGAGCTCACCTGAAAATGAATACAGAAAAATGCTACAGACACACTGGTCTACCTAGAGCCCAGTGTGTGTGTGTGTATGTGTGTGTGTGTGCACGTGCGCACGCACTCCATACTTGTGTTTTGCCTTTAGTTGAATTTTAGAAGCCTAAAATGACATGTTTTTTTGGTAATTTCGTCCAGTATTTATTTATTTATTGAGAGAAGATGTGCTGATTTCCTTATTCTGCCATTGCTGGAAGGAAGTCCCGCAACACTGACTGCACACTTGCCTGCATTCTAGGTGCTGGTAATTCCCAGAACAACCCTGTGAGGAGGGTAATGTCACCTTCTCCAATTCACAGATGAGAAACAGGCTTAGCAAGATGAAATACTGTGCATTCCATAATTCAGATGCCAGGAGGCTGACAGCAAAGCTGGTTTACCCACCAGCAGGTCACATCCCCTTCAGTCCAATTTGTGGTCTGCTGTGGGTGATTAACTCCCTTCTCTAGCATTTGGTCTTCTCCTAGACCATTCAGGTTGACTTCCCTGCACTTTTGGTCACTCAAGAAAAAATACTAGTCCTTGTTTTTTGCTGAAATGGATATATGAGTTTCAATTCTTTGTCACTTAAACAAGTGGCAGTTTATAATGTTAGTTAAGAGTTTGAAATGTAGCATTGATGGTTGGTTAAGTCTCCCATGTGTCCAGTGGACTAGACCAATCTCCATATTTCAGGGTATAGCTGGAGCAGGAATCAGAGATAGTTGTTCCAGTACTTAGTGCCTGAGGATCTAGACTCAGGACTGGTGAGATCTTGTCTTTCAAGACTGAATTATTTGTATGGCTCACTTTTCTGTGGGACTTTATATGGGATTGTCACTCAGAACGCCCACTGCCCCTCCTCCTTAAAGGTGTGCACACCCAGAGTGGCATTGAAGATAATAGGAGTCTCTCCAATCACTAGCAACTGAGACAGGAATAATGAAGCTTATCAAAACTGAGCATGTACATTGTTAAAAAAAACAAAAACAAAAAGCTATTGGTTAATTTCTGCTCACACGAGTCTCAAATTCAATGAAAAATTGAATAAAGAATGCTAAGATAAAAAGACAACAAAGACTACCCCAGTTCAACATGGCCAGTGAAGCCCTGAGATGGTGCTGGTTGGAGAGAGAGAGGTTAGGGAAACATCGGGACTCTGTCATGTGTCTTTTGTTGCATGCTGCAGTGGCTGAACAAGGTGTATTCCCTGTGTTCTGTAGTGGATGCCTCAAACCATTTCAACTCAGATGCTTTTCCAGTGTGCATTCTCATATTTCAGAGGCTGGAGAGCTAAAAACCACATTCCTCAGACTTCCTTTCAGCTAAGCTTCCTGATCTAAAACAGTTTCCCCCACTGTATACAATTATACAAGAATTGTATAATTGTATACAGTGGGGGATAGGGCATGAGATAGGGCAGTTGGGGAATAGCTATCTTCCTGCCATTTTGAAAGATGAGCTGCTGGTAAGCAAGGTCACAAAGTTCCAGGGTTTCTCCAGAGCAACATTTCCCCATGTCTGTTCCTCAACATCCTGGATGTGAAGAGGGGATTGTTGCGGAGTTGGGGGGTGGATGTTACACTGGACCCATTTACAAGCTTTTCTGATTTGGGGAACAGTTGTGATGGTGACAATAGCAATGGCAAATTCTTTAGATGGCAGCTACAGCATATTCAGTAGCTCCTGGGGTGATCTCACATTGGGGTTTCTTTTAACAGATCCGTTCTGCAGTGTTATGGGAGTCAATCTCAAAGACCCAGGTTTAATCTCCTGGTACTTCCAGTGGCTGTGTAAATGTAAATACCTAATTACATGCATTTCTGCTTAAAATACTGTTGGGAGCCGCTCTTTGTGTGCACACCTTTAAGTACTGAGCAAAGAAGTACTGAACAATTATTGTACCTCACAGTGCTTTGGACTTTACCTCTGCTGGGATAATGAGGTGTAGCTCATTAGGAGTAGGCGTCATCCAGTGGGGTTGAGTTATACCTGTTCCTTTGTAATCCTACCCCTTGCCCTTCGGTTAGAAGGTTCTAAGAAACAGTGTCCCCCAATAAAAGCCAGCTCAGAATGTGAGCTCCCCCCCACCTTTCTCTGTTAGCCTCTAGTGTCTTTCTCTTGCCCCCGTTGGGGGAGTCTGAGGCCAGGAGCTGGGACTCCACCCTGAAGCTCACAAGAAAAGGTATTCCATGTCTGCGTGGTCTTTTTCTGTCACTCCAAATTCACACAAGTGTCTTTGGTTTAGTAGCCGGCACTGGATGGGGAGCTGCAAAATACCTAGACTAGTTTTGGATTCCTATATTGACATGCTACATACATACTAGGATGCTATACAAGATGATTTTAGGTAAATCACAAACAGGTCATAGTATAATAATAATTGAATACATATCACAAAAGTTGTATGTTCATATACGTGTATACAGATGATTAAGTTTGTGATTTCATAGATATTTCATAGCTGGCTATAATATACTAAGTAATATTATTGGTCTTTATGGATATGGCAAAAATCACAGGAGGCACTCACAAATCCTGAATATAGGATAACTGCTATAAAGACAAAGGGCTCTGGGGCTGGGGATGTGGCTGAAGTGGTAGCATGCTCGCCTAGCATGTGTGAGGCACTGGGTTCGATTCTCAGCACCACATAAATGTAAAATAAAGACATTGTGTCCGCCTAAAAAAACTAAAAAAATACATATATATTAAAAAAAAAAGACAAAGTGCTCTGGCTTTAACTGGTTGAAGGGGTAGAATATGCAGTGTATTTATAAGGACACAATATAAAGCAAAGCTCCCCCAATATTTAGAGGAGGGAGTACTTTTGGCTGAAGTCGGAAATGACTCTAGGACAGAGATGAAGAAGGAAAAAGCACCCTGTCTTTCAGTTATGCAGAGATGTTGCACATATTATTCCACTGGATCCTCATACCAATCTCTGATATCCATATTTCTATCTTGATTTTTCAGATAAGTAAGCTCAGGCCTCACAGAGGCTGTTTAACTTGCTTAAAGTCACATAGCTACTAAGGGACTAAGTCAGGGTTTAAACCAGCTTCATCTGATTTCAAAGCCTGTGTCCATTCAACTCTTCTGCTGGTCTCCTTTCTGAACTTTGTCTAGTCTTGATCATCGCTGTTAGAAATATGGGTTAAGCTCTGTTACAGAGAAAAAAGTACTTAAATGGTTTCTGCAATGTCAGTGGTCACCGCAGGTCACCGCACTCTGATAAGCATGACTCACCTTGAGATTTAAGAGTCTCCTTAGAATTTATAATTAGCCTGACAATAATCATTGTCAGAGTACTTCCTCAGTATTTTTAAACTGACTTGGCAATTCCTCAGTCAATAATGTTTCCCCAGAAGTAAGGTTCTGACATCCAGATATTTTAGGCTTAAAAATAGCCCAATAAAAATTATATATAATGCAAAGAAATTACTGCACTTAGTTCCCATGGTAAAGTCAATTTTTCCTCCTGTTTCCTAAAAGCAGTTCATTGCCCGGGGGTAGTCACAAATATATTTAGAAGAAAAAGATAAATGCGAGAGAAGAGAGTGAATGTTCCAGTTGAATTTCGCTTTACTTCATATTTTCATCATTTATCCAACATGTATTTTTTGAGCATCTACTATGTACCAGACATTATGCTAGGCTGGCTTGGAAGTGGGGATGGCAGATGGTAGACCTAAGACATAGACCATGTTTCCTAGATTTAAAAAAGTTTGATTTTAAATTATTATAAGTTATTTATTTAAGAGCTGCTTTTGATGGGGGAGGAGGTGGGTACATTAAATGTACATTTCTCTTTTTTTAATTTTTTTTTTTAGTGATGAACACAACATCTGTATTTATTTTTTATGTGGTGCTGAGGATCAACCTAGTGCCTCACACCTGCTAGGCAAGCTCTCCACCACTGAGCCACACACCATCCCCTACATTTCTCTTTTTTAAAAGCGTGAAAAATAGGTGCATTTTACAAAAGGGGAAACACTAGATCTTTTTTTTAAAATCATGCTCTTCCTAATTGATTTTGTGCAGGAGAGTGCTCAGGCCATGAAAATGTGCTGAGTACATGAAAGAAAAATGTCTCATGTTCTGCGTTAGCTTTCTTTTGCTAACAAGACACTGGAGAAAATCAGCTTAAAGGAAGCATGATTTATTTTGGCTTATGGCTTCAAAGGTTTCAGTACATGGTCATTTGGCCCTGTTGTTCTGGGCCTTTGGTGAAGCAGGACATCATGGTGGGGACCATGGGGACGTGTGGTAGAGCACAGCTGTTTGCCTCTTGGAGGCCAGGAAGCAGAGTGCATTAGTGAGGATTCTGCAGAGGAATGGAATCAACAGGAAGTATAATTATAAAAGGGGGATTTATCAGGTTGGCTTAGGTGTCAAGAAGCTGGGTAGTCGGCAATGGCTGTCTGCAAGTTGGAGAGCTGGAAGAACCAGTACCTGCACAGTGCAAGAGGCTGAAGGCCCAGTATAAAAGAGATCAATGGCACTACCCTAGTCCAAGACCAAAAGCTTCTGGGGAATCACTGGCAGAGTCCGCTTTGGAAGAGTGAAGAAGCCAGAGTCTGGAGGGTCCGGGAGTCCCATATCCTTAAAGGATCCCAGCAGCAATTGAGAACCTGTTCAAGAGGAATCAAGCTTGCATCTGCTGCTGCTGCTGCTGCTATCTTGTTATTCCAACTTTTATTCCTTCTAGGCTATCATCCTATTGGACGGTGCTACCCATGCTCAGGGAGGGTCTCCATTTCAGTTTGCTGTTCCACATGCCAATCATTCCTAGACACACCCTCACTGACACACCCAGAAGCCGCTTTATCATCAGCATCTCTTAATCCAATCAAGTTGACAATTTAAATAAACCACTACACAGAGAGATTGAGAGAGAAAACAGGAAGAGTTGGGGACAAGACCTACCCTTCAAGGACATGCACTAGTGACCTACTTCCTCCAAGGGTCTCAACTCCTGAAGTTCCCACCATCTCCCAATAGCACCACCAGCTGGGTACCGAGCTTTCACACAAGAGCCTGTAGGGGACATTCCAAACCAAACTATCACGTGAGCTCAAGGTATAGAGAAAGGGCTGAGGCAGTAGAGGAACAGGACAGCTCTGGTACTAGGTAGTGAGAGGTGCGCCTAGTTCAAGTGGCATCTAGATCCTGCCTGGTGGGCGCTTCTTTATTCCTGTGGAGTTGTAAAGCTGGAGACAAGAGGGCTTTGGTGGGCTCTGTCAGCCACCAGTGGTGTGAACAGAGGCAGGTCAATTAACTTCTTCACACCTCAATTTTGTCAAGAGTGAAATGAGGACTAGATGAATTCCTTTTTTAAAAAAATATTATTTTAGTTGTAGATGGACACAATACCTTTATTTTATTTATTTTCATATGGTGCTGAGGATTGAACCCAGTGCCTCATACTTACAAGGCAAGTGTTGTGCCACTGAGCCACAATCCCAGCCCAAGACTAGATGAATTCTGAGGTCCCTACCAATTCCAAAATACCAAGGCCTCAAGCAGAAGCAAACAAGAGCTATCTAGAACCATTTATATACAGGTGTGGGTTGAGTCTGTGGTTCTCCCCTTATCCATGTTTCTTTCTGACGTTTTGGTCAACTACTGTCGGTATAGTATGATAAGATATTTTGAACATTTATTATGAGTATGTTGTTGATATTTCACCATTAATTTTTTTCTTGGGAGTTGGGGACAAGACCTACCCTTGTCATTTACAGGATTCAGTTCCCTTATAGGCTAGCTACCTACCTATACCACTGAGCCACATCCCAGATCCCTTTTTAAACACTTTTATTTTTATTTTGAAACAGTTGCTTAGAGCCTCACTAAGTTACTGAGGCTAGCCTCAAACTTGCAATCCTTCTGTCTCAACCTCCTGAATCACCGGGATTACAGGCATGCACCACTGTTCCAGGCTCATCGTTAATATTTGGTGTTAATTTATATATATATATATATATATATATATATATATATATATATATATATATATATATATATATATAAAAATATAAAATAAAGGTATTGTGTCCATCTATAACTAAAAAATTTTTTTAAAGGAATAATTAATTTTAATTATTGCATAAAAGTAGTCCTCTTTTATCTGTTTTTTTCTATACATACATACTAAGAGAAAGTTTATAAAATAACACATTAAGAAATTAACAGCATTCTGTTATATATTATATATTAACAGCATTCTGTTATATATATATATTATATATATCAGCAGAACGCTGTTGATTTCTTAATGTGCTATTTTATAAACTTTCTCTTAGTATGTATGTACAGAAAAAAACAGATAAAAGAGGACTACTTTTATTGTAATAATTAAAATTAATTATTCCTTTAAAATTTTTTTTTAGTTATAGATGGACACAATACCTTTATTTTTTAAATTTATTTTTATGTGGTGCTGAGGATCGAACCCAGTGCCTCACACCTTGCCAGGCAAGCGCTCTACCACTGAGCCATAATCCCAGCCCCCCATTAGATCCTTTTAAAAAAAAAAAACAAAAACGATTTTTATATAGATTTTTAGTTGTTGATGGACCTTTATCTAATTCATTTATTTATATGCAGTGCTGATAATCAAACCCAGTGCCTCACACATGCTACAACCCCAGCCCCCATTAGACCCTTTTTTAATGTCACTAAGATATAAAAAACAAGATTCATCAGTTAACATTGGTTTTTGAAAATTGCTTCAGAATTGTTTGTTACATGTTTTTTTTAACAAGGTTAGTATCAGCAGAATATGCAACCAAGGATTTTTTAACATCTATTAATATACCAAGGAGATTTTTTAAAAGTATACTACTGAGTTTTAAAGGCCTAACAAAGCACTTTTCAGAATCTTCAGAGTGGAAAAAAAAATCAATATATGGATGTCTAGGGTCTTAGCCTTATCTGGATATTTGCCTTCAGTAGCCTAAGAATATGAAACAATTAAAACAACAAGAGGGCAGGCACTGTGGTGCACACCTGTAATCTAGCAACTTTGGAGGCTGAGGCAGGAGGATTCAGGTTTGAGGCCAGCCTTGGCAAATTATCAAGGCTCTAAGCAACTTAGTGAGACCCTGTCTCAAATTAAAAAATAAAAAGGGCCAGTGATGTGGCTCAGTGGTAAAGTACATATGGGTTCAATCCACAGTAATAAAACAACAGCAGCAGCAACAACAATAACACACACACACACACACTTGCACACACACGATAGAATGGGCAGAAAACCCCCACTCAATCCATAAATCAACCACCCCAAGAAGCTGACAGGTTCATTTCTTCCCATATTCCTTCTAGTATAGAAAATTCTCACTGGCTCAGCCATCATTCAGAAGCAGATGTCCAGGTCTTTTGGTTTTGTTTTGCTGTTTATTAGCCAAACTTTTGCCAGAAGCCCCGGATGTTTAAAAATTGCCCTTCTATCTAGCTGGCCAGGACTGAGCTTCATGCTTGTGTCAATACAGGGAAGCCAATCACTTGAGGAGAACGGGAAGCACACTGTACCTCAAGAAGGGAAAAGAAAAGGAACTCCACCTTACATCTCAAAAAGTACAAATTAAAAATGAAAACAAAAATCAACCACTATCTCAAAAGTGAAAAAGGAATGAATCTATGTTTAGAGACAAGCAGCGAAACTGCAGAGTAACATGAGCCAAGATTCTGGAATCAGCCATAAAGATAGTATAAATGAAAATGACATCAGTCTCCTCACCACAACCAGGAAGCCAGAAGCCAGTGAGATGACATCTCCAAAATGCTGAGGGAAAATAATTTCCATTCCTGAATTTCATATCAACAAATGTATCTTACAAAACAAGAATGATTTTTTTTTTGTACTAGAGCTTGAACCCAGGGTGCTTTACCACTAAGCTACATCTCCAGTCCTTTTATATTTTTTGTTTTGAGACAGGGCCTCACTAAGTTGCTAAGGGTCTTGGTACATTACTGATGCTGTCCTTTAACTTATGATCCTTCCTGCCTCAGCCTCCCAAGTAGCTGGGGTTATAGGTGTGCACCACGTAAGGTGTTTTTACATGTAAACAGGAACTGAGTTTACTACCAAGAGACCTGAACAAAAGAAAGTTCTAAACCTATTTTTTCTTCAATTAACTACAGTTGAATCAACTATAATTAAAGAAGAAAATGATCCAGTAGATGGATGAAGGGAAAAAATTAAAACAATATTCCATGGAAGCATATGTGTAAGTCCACATAAATATTATTTGTGGATGAGATTAATAAAAAATAAAACTAAAGTACTATTTTGCACAGCAACATAGCAGGTTGAAAGTCAAACTATTCAGAGGTCCTTTTCCTGTCAAAGGTTAAGAACTTGTTTAACTTTAGACTTGGTTATGTAAAATAGTCATAGTAGTATTTCAATAAAAATTAATAAAGAAAAATATATGTATAATTTGAACATTTAGAGATAACTAGAATAAGAAAAAATATAATCAAATCAGGAAAGAAGCACTGAAAATCTAGGACAAATAGGAATAAAAAGGTAAAATAGTAGAAAAAGCACAAATAAAAAAATACTAAATGTAAATGGACTAAATTTAGGTGTTTTATCAAATTAAAAATCTAGATTTTTAAAAATTTGTTTTAATTAGTTATACATCACAATGGAATGCACTTTGATACGTCATATATAATGGAGTATAATTTCTCATCTTCTGGTTGTACATGATGTAGAATCACACTGGTCATATTGTTATATATGTACATAGGGTAACAATTTCCAATTCATTCCACTATCCTTACTACCCACCACCTCCCAATCCAAAGTAACTTTGTTCTTCCCTACCTCCCCTGCTCCATTGTGAATTAGCATTTGCATATCAGAGAAAACATTCAGCTTTTGGCTTTTTAGGGAGGATTGGCTTATTTCACTTAGCATGATATTTTTATGTGGTGCTGAGGCTCAAACCCTGTGCCTCACACGTGCTAAGTGAGCACTCTACCACTGAGTCACAACCCCAGCCCCTAGATATGTTCTATTTTTGAGACATGCCTCAAGCATAAGGGTATGGAAAGATTGAAAGTAAACAAAAAATTTTTTTCCATATTAACCAGAAGAAACCTGGTATAGTTGTTTTTTAAAAAAGCATGATCCAAGTAAGAGGGCATCATTATGGATATATTTTTAAATTCACCAAGATGATATAACAGTTCTAAAATTGTGTGCTCTTAATTAAGTAGACTAAAATATATAAAACAACAACAAAAAAAAAAACATTAAGACCACGGGGAAAATGGATCAATCCACTCTCTCACTGCAGCTTCTCAGGGGAGTTGTAATCAAGGACTCAGGCTCCCCAGCCAGTTTTGTTCTCTGCATATTTGCATTTTGAGCCCTGGTACCTTCTTTCTTAGGCCTCTTATCTAAGTCCTTGGGCAGAGGTCCTCTTTAGGACTGAGAGGACCTCTCTTAGTCCTCCTTATGTGGGGAGAAGAGGAAAACCTTGAACACATTTGTACCTACTCTCATTACTTTCCCAGCTCTAGCCATCCTCCCTTGCCCTCTCCCCAACCCCAGGGGCATAAAATTGCTGGAATCTTTTGTTGGGGGCTCCGTCAAGAGCAAGAGGATCCTTGCATTTGTACTGTTCCTCCTGACCCTCCACTGGTGACCTGTTCTGTGGAGAAAATGGAGCAGGGGGAGTTGGTGCTTTCTCCAGGTTAGCTCCGAACGTGGATCATCAAATAAGTTGAGTCTTTAATTACTTCCTGTGATGATCCACGTTTGGAGCTAACCTGGAGAAAGCACCAACTCCCCCTGCTCCATTTTCTCCACAGAACAGGTGTGCGTGCTGAGCACTCAGGTGTGCATGCTCTCTCTCTCTCTCTCTCTCCCCCCCCTCCCTCCCTCCCTCTCCAAGCCCAATTGAACTCTTGACATATAAAAGATTTTTTTTAAATGTTTGAATTGAATACCACAATTAACAGTCTTACTCTAATGGACATCTATAAAGCTTTGTACCCAACAATGTGAAAATGTGTATTCTTCTCCAGCATATATAGAGCATTTACACACATTGATTACATGCCTGATCATTAGGCATGACTCAACTCATTTTAAGGAATCAATGTTATGTAGACTGTGTTTCTAATTGCACTACAATTAATTTAAATACCCAAAATAAGAAGATAAGAGACTTAGAAAATTAACTTTGGGAATTAAAATGCCCACCTTTTAGTAAATCATGGATCAAAGTATAAGTTATAATTGAATGTGCGTGTGATCACACTCATGGCCTATGCATACTAGGGAAGCATTCTGCCACTGAGCTATACCCCCACCCCATCACTGAAATTAGAAAAAAAAATTATTGTGATCTCATGTTCCTTTCTTCTAGATTTTTGAAATGTATAGGATATTATCATTATCTGTAGTCATTTTATTGTGGAATAGCGTACAGAGCTTCTTCCTCCCGTCTAACTTAGTACCCATTGATTAACCTCTCCCAGTCCCTCTCTCCTCCTTGCCCTCCCCAGCCTCTGATAACCACTATTCTATTCTCAACCTCTATGAGATCAACTTTTTTAGGTTCCATATATGATTGAGATCATGCGTTATTTGCCTTTCTGTGCTTGGCTTATTTCACTTAATATTTCCATGTGTTGTCACAATGGCAGGATTGTATTCTTTTTTTTTATGAATTAAAAAGAATTTATTTCCAAGATCTTCAAAGATTATCACAAACACAAAGTATCCTTCTAAAAGTATCCCAAATTAAATCAAAGGCACATCATCAAAGTCAAACACTTGTGACATAAAGAATTCTTTTAGGTCATAATATTTTCACATTACTTTGTTTTTAATCATTTGCAATGTTCTGTATGTAGGTCCTACTTTAAACATTTTTTTAAAGGCATGAAATAATGTAGTATCTTTTTAAAAGTGCAACCACAACTATAAAGTAAAGGAACTTAAAAAGAGATCAAATCTGCTTCATACATAAAATGGGACAACCTAATATATATCATAACATGAATCTTTCTAAACAAGTTTACTAAACAACACCTCTTGTGTTAAATAAAACAATCTTCTTATTTAGAAAAAATCAAGGCATCATTTGATTAGTAAAGTCTATTCTTCCCCCACAATTTTATACTTTCTTGTCTTCATTTAGTAATTGTAAATTTATGATAGAACAAATTTTATTATAGTATAAAAATCTTAGGAACAACAAATTACAAATACTCCATTTTTTTTAATAAACAAAAGTGTTTTCCTTCCTAAAATGTAAACATCCAGTTAATAAAACATACATGATATCCTAGGTATAGCAACACCAGTAACTCACTTATTACAGAGGTGTATTTTGGTATATTTGGTGGTAAGGTTTTTATCTTAATACAAAGCACTTCTTCAGGAGAACCAAGCCATTATTACTTAAAACAATTCTATTTCTTCACTCAGTTTCCTTATTTGAGTAGAAAATCATGGATTTCTGTAGAATTTTGGCTGTGAGATCAGGACACTGGAAAGGTCTGAAATATCTCAGTCATTTGGCTAAAGAAAAGTGTTTTCTTGAGACTTGGAGTCAGTCATTCATTACTTTGTGCTCGAAGGCATTTCTCAACAAACTTCTTCCAAGTCTTCAGAGTAAAATGCAGGATCTGGGCTCTCGGAAGGGGTTGCTTCGGGCTGGAACTCCGACCCGCAGAGCATCCTTACAGGCATTCTGCATGCAGTACTGCTGAAGCTCTGCTGCAGCCTCTCCACGCTGGCCTCCAGCCTGAGCTGCTCCACCAGGCGCTGCAGGGCGCTCACGCTGGCTCTGGAAGACATGGCAGCGGCGGCGCTGGCTCCGAGGGCGGCTGAGCCAGGCTGGGCTGAGCCGCCGGCCCCGTATTCTTTTTTTAATTAATTTTTTTTTTTTTAGTTGTCAGTGGACCTTTGTTTTATTTATTTATATGTGGTGCTGAGAATCAAACCCAGGGCCTCACACATGGTAGACAAGCGCTCTACCATTGAGCCACAACCCCAGCCCAGGATTTTATTCTTTTTATGGCCAAATAGTATGCCATTGTGTAAATGCACATTTTCATTATCCATTCATCAGTTGTTGGACATATAGGGTTTTCCCCCATCTCTTAGCTATTGTGAACAGTGCTGCAATAAATGTGGGCATGCACATATCTCTTGATATACAGAATTCATTTCCTTTGGATATGTACTCAGTGGTGGGATTGCTGAATCATATAGTAATTCTATTTTTTAATTTTTTTGAGAGATTTGAAAATCTTCAGAATTAGTAATAAAAGTTTAAATATTAATATTTATAAATAGCAAATAATATTTGAATGAAATGCATGATATGGATAATTAATATTAACATTAATTCATCATATTAATTTTCATGATATTAATTGCCCATATTAGAAAAGAAGAAGTATGGAAAATTAGTGAGCTAAGCATTCTACTAATAAGTTAGTAAAAGAACAACAAAATAAACTAAAGGTAAGTAGAGGAAAGTAGAAAATAAGGAGCAGAAATAGATGATCTAGTAAAGTATAATAGAGGTGATCAACAAATAAAGGTTGACTTTTTTTAAAGTTTAGTATATATAATCATCTGGCCGAATTTATTAAAAAAAAAACGAAATCATACACAAATAGTAAATATTAGGAATGTCAAGTGGAAACATAGTAACATTTACCCTGAAATTAAAAAAAAAAATGTTTTAAGTAATTTTATGCCAATAAATTAGAATTTATAGAAAATTTTCAAAGAGCTAAAAAAAAAAAAATAGAAAGCCTCCATAGAGAAAGAAAATAATATAGTAATTAAAGATGTTTCCGTGAAGAAACACTGGGACTTAGATGCTTTTATGGCAATCTTTCCAAACATTCCAACAGCAGATCATTCCATTTTTTACACAAAGTATTCCCTAGATGAAACAGAGAATGCTGGGTGACATTAAGGAAATGGCAGACTAAGGATCTCCCAGATTTGTTTCTTTATAAGACAGCTAAACTCCTGGCTTTGTGCAAGACCTCCTGAAAGACTTGTCTTTATTTGAACTGACCCACAGATCACTGAGTGATCTCACACTGGGGTGGGGAGTGAGTATTTATCCAAAATATTAATGGGACAAGTGTTTAAAATTGTGCCTACCTATCTGGGTTTGTTGCTCAATGGTAGAATACGTGCTGAGCATGTGAAAGGCCCCTGATTCCATCCCCAGCACCAAAATAATAAAGTTGTGACTGACCGGGACAATGGATATCAGTTGGAGCAACTGATAGACTAGCCAAGAAGATTAAAAAGAAAAGCTAAACTGGGTATGGTGGCACATACTTGTAATCCCAGCAGCTGTTGAGGCTGAGGCAAGAGGATTGCAAGTTCAAAACTAGCCTCAGTAACTTAGTGAGAGCCTGTCTCTAAATAAAATATAAAAAAGGGCTAGGGATATGGCTCAGCGGTTAAGTGCCCCAGGGTTCAGTCCCCAGTACCAAAAAAAGAAAGGAAAGAAAAAAAGAAAGGCTGAGAAATGAGATATCCATAGGGGCTTTTTAAAGGTCTGACATATTCCTGGGAATCTAGAGGCCGTGTGCGTGTCTGTGGCTGTATACATGCCCAGGAAAGCATGAGAAGGCTCTCAGAAGCTGGAGCTGATCTTGAGTTCTACATAGGGAAGGTCAAGACAAAGTGTTGTTGTTGTACCTCAACATACACTCGGTGACCCTTGGCAAAGCCTGGGGAATTATTGGTTCCAGGCCATTAAGAAAATCTTTGTCCAGTTACTCATGGACCACTCAGCTAAGCAAGTAGAGACTTCAGGGTCACACGCAACAGAGTATAGTTAGAAGTAGTCCAGAAATGTCATTTGGATATCTAACGCCTAGCTTGTTCTCAAAACTCATTTCCTCATCACCTCCTCCCAATGTGCCCTTTACGCAGCCTTTCTTTCTCAGAAATGTCAGCTTCATCAAACGTCTAATTGCTCAGGCCAAAAATTGCAGCGTCATCCCTGAGTCCTCTTTCTCTCACGCCCAAAATTCAATCTGTCATTACATTCTGGCAACGCTGACTTCAAAATATGTCTAGAATTCTTATCCCTGAAACAGGTAGGAAGGAGTCAATGAAAAATAACATGCAGACATTTTATGATGAGCCATGGAGTGGAAACGCAGCGCGTAAGTCATGTGCAACAACGTAAAATATGGCTCTAATAAAGATCTGAAAGAAGGTCACAGGAATAATATCCTAAATAAGCTGCAGAAGTATTTTCATATTGTTCCATAGTTGTCTTTGAAAAGATTTATGAAGCTACAAAAACCTCCTAAAGAAGTTTTAATTTTATGATCCTCATGGATGTTGGTGAAGTAAAGTATCATATTAAACAGTCCTGGGACATAAATGGGGCAGGAGAGAGAAACCTTTATTTCTAGAAGCCTAGTTGTGTCAGATTCTGTGTAATTATTTTACATATACTATGTCATTTAATTTATTTCTTCTTTTTTTAAAGGTCTGATTGACATACAATTAATGTTTAAAGTGTTTAATGTATACCTTGATGAATCCTGAAATATGTATATACCTGTGAAACCATCACCAAATTAGGGTCACAGACATAGCCACCACCTCAGAGGTTTGCTCTCTCCCCTTTGTAATTCTTTCCTCCCTCCCTTCCTGCTTCCTAGGCCCTCAAACAACTAATGATCTGCCTCTGTCACTATAGTTTAGTTCATGTTTTCTAGAGTTTTATGTAAATGGATTTGTACATTATGCATCTTTTGGGGGCCTGGCTTCTTCCAAACAACCTTTTGATGTCTTATTCACATCTTACAGTTGAAGAAATCGGTTCATGAAAGTTATGTAACTGCCCTAATATCATAAAGTAATAAGAGACAGTTCTGAGATTCCAACCCAGTTCTGCTGGTCACTGTGTGTTAAAAGTGGAGTCCTGAGTGGTTAAATGAATTGTCAAAAGTTTTAATGCCATGAGTGGCCAAAGTAGGACAAAACCCACTATGACATATACCTTTTGGTTATTTATGTGGCTGTTGAAAAGAGCATATGAATCATTTTAGATTTCATTAAGCCTGCATTTTCAGAAGTCCAGCCATGAACTTCACCTTGATAATGGCTTCAGATAGAAGATCCAGTGTGGTATGTTTCGGTAGAAGCCGTCTTCAACACAGCTGGTTTTGACTTTTCCAAATAGAGAAATCTACTTTTTTAGAAACTGCTTTTGATTTCCCTGCATTATTGTCCTCTTTAGAAGGTCACCTGACTGAGGTTAAAAGAAACTATCGGTTGGGTAGGTTTTTCCGTTCCTTCTCCTCCTCTCTCTTCTTTCTTCCCTCTCTTCCTTCTTTGTTTATATTTTTTATATTTTTCTTTTAGCTTTTATTTTTCTCTTTTCAGTTCTTTCTTTCAGTTTTTCTTACTTCCACTGAATCCTCATCACCACTTTCATTCCACTACTGTGTGTTCTAGGTGACCAAGATTGCCAGGGTAGTGCAGGGAATTGCAGCACAAATATTTGGTTTGTGATTCTGTTAACTGCCACATTGTTACAGCTTGATTTCTAATATATATATTTTTATATATTAGAATATATTATAAATATATCTAATACATATTTTTTTAATTTTTTTTTTTTTTTTTTTAGTTTTAGGTGGACACATTTTCTTTATTTTATTTTTATGTGGTGCTGAGGATCGAACCCAGGACCTCATGCATGCTAGGCGAGTGCACTACCACTTGAGCCACATCCCCAGCCCTCTAATATATTTTTAATTGCTTTTATTTTTTAAATACATGACAGCAGAATGCATCACAATTCTTACTACACATATAAAACATAATTTTTCATATCTATGTTTGTATATAAAGTATGTTGACACCAATTCATGTCTTCATACATGTGCTTTGGATAATGACGTCCATCACATTCCACCATCATTGCTAACCCCCTGCCCCCTCCCTTCCCCTCCCACCCCTCTACCCTATCTAGAGTTCATCTATTCCTCCCATGCTCCCTCTCCCTACCCTATTTTGAGTCAGTCACCTTATATCAGAGAAAACATTCGCCATTTGTTTTTTGGGGGGATTGGCTAACTTCACTTAACATTATCTTCTCCAACTGCATTCATTTACCTGAAAATATCTAATATATTTATTAGGCTTATAAGATGCCTTGGTACCTAAGAGATCATAGAAGTTTTGCCTTAAATACATGTCTACTACATGCAACATTTAACTGGTGAATTAGAAGTTGTTTATATATAAAAAAAAAAACCCACCAAGTTTAAAAGAGAAAACAATTTGTATTGTCAGCAGTAAAATGATTACCTGATAAAAGTACTGAAATTGTTGAGTGTTTGTCAGAAAGGCAGGGAAAAGACCTTCGCCATGTTTTTACATAATAGAGTTTTAAAAAAGATTTTAATTGTGTGCAACTATTGTGCTCTGTGCATGTTAAGTTAAATGTCAGAAACCATATGCTTCAACAAGGTTTCTAAGGATTTTGGATAGCTAACCTGTGAATAGTAATGTTCTGTATCCACTGGAGTAAACTATGGAGATGCAGGCAACCGTGAGAGTTCCGTCTCACAAAATGCAAGTGAGAATACTCTGGGGAAATATGTCAATATGAGTATTAATTGATATAAGAGCCAGATATTATAAAAATGTACACCAGAAAGGAATAGAAATCATCTTTAGAGTCTGGCTATATAAGCCTCATATTTCCAGATTTATGCCCAGAAACCCTGCCAAGTAGGAGGAAAGTACTAAGCAATTTTTTAAATGATAATATTGATGAGAGGGAGATAAGATATCATTTTTTAAATGATAATATTGATGAGAGCTTTATTTCTTCTCCTGACAAGTTCTGGGTTATAGATTTTGAGCTTGTATTTATGAGATCCTGAGATAGCATTTAAATCTTTTTTTAAAGCCAAACTATATACATGGACCATAGTAAATGTATCCTTTACAAAGAGATTCTTTATGACTTCTATACTTATGAAACCTGTTTGTTCTCATCTTTGATATTTTTGATATCTCAGATATTATCTTTTATTTGTCAATTGGTCAATTGGTTGGTTTTTATGTAGCATGCCAAGCCAAAGAGGTTACACATGGGGCAAAATATATATAAAAGTGATAAGAGAGAAATACACATAGCACGGTAAAAGAAAGAAGTTAAAGTTTACTATTTAAAATATCCATTTGAGCCAGGTGCAGTGGCGCACGCCTGTAATCCCATTATCTCAGGAGGCTGAAGCAGGAGGATCATGAGTTCAAAGCCAGTCTCAGCAAAAGTGAGGCAGGCACTAAGCAACTCAGTGAGACCCTGTCTCTACATAAAATACAAAATAGGGCTGGAGATGTGGCTCAGTTATCAACTGCCCCTGAGTTCAATCCCCAGTACCAAAAATAAAATATCCCATTGAAAACCATGCAATTAGGAGAACAGAAGTATAGCATGAACACTAGGGTAAGAGGTGGGAAGTGAAATGTCCTAATTCAGAAAGGATTTCAGCTCTTTCTGACTTCAGTGACATTTTATCCCAAGTGTCTGGATCTCTCTATTTTTGTATGTGCTACATTCTGTGAGCACAAAATGAAGAAGACACAGACTGGAGAAAAAGATGAAGATAACTGCTTATTTTCCAAATACCTTAGCAAAGTCACTCCACCCCTCTGGATCTCACTTTTCCCCTATGTAAAAATATGCTCACCTCCCAGAGTGCTGTGGGATTCTTGGCACTTGTGCTCATCTAATGTTTAGCAAATAGGAAGCCCTGGAGCATGAAAGTTATTAGAAGGAGAAAGACTAGAACACATTATAGGTTGGTTGCATGGAACCATGAAGATCCAGGTCTGCTCCATGTCCACTCTGCCTCTTGCTTGCACTCTGGAATGGAGCCTATTTCCTTGTCTTGTTCAAAGCAGCCATCACCAACTCTGCTTATGCCCACTCAGCTTCCCACTGAAGTAAGGACCCCTTCGAGCAGAAGCTTGAACTCTGCAAGAGATCCTGTGTTTCTTCTAAAACATTTTGCCCATTTTGTACTCTGCCTCATAGTAGATATGCATTTTTTTCTAATGTAAAATATTTCTCCTAAATTTTCTGGCATATCTGTTGCTCCAGGAGCATATGGCTTCAACCCCTAGAATATGGTGATATAGGGGCTGGGATTGTGACTCAGTGGTAGAGCTCTTGTCTAGCACATGCGAGGTCCTGGGTTCAATCCTCAGCACCACATAAAAATAAATAAACAAAATAAAGGTATTGTATCCAATTACTTCTAAAAATAAATTTTAAAAATATGGTGATATAGTCCCACCCTGTTTCAGAAACAGACTGATTCCCAGCTCTTAGAAACTGTCGGATGGGAAGAATCAGTAAAGGCTGATCCTTTGTCCCCAGCAGGAATTCAGCCTCTCTGAGGATCTTTAGCCAGCATGGTTTGTGGATGATCCTCCTCTCAGGAGCATTTTCTTCTTGTTGATTGTCTTAGGTCGGGTTCTAAAGAAGTGCAGAGTTGGGTGTAGTGGTGCACACCTGTAATCCCAGCGACTCGGGAAGCTGAGGCAGGAAGCTGGCAAGTTCAAAGCCAATCCCAGCAACTTAGTGAGACCCTGTCTAAAAATAAATACATAAAAAGGGCTGGGGATGTGGCTCAGTGGTAAAGCACCCCTGGGTTCAATCCCCAGTATCAAAAGAAGAAGAAGAAGGATAAGGATAAAGATAAAAAGGAAGAGGAGGAGGAGGAAAGGAGGAGAGGAAGAAGGAGAAGGAGAAAGAGAAGGAGGAGAAGAAGAAAAGAAGAGGAAGATGGTGGAATGAGATGGACATTATTACCATCACATATGGGTATGATTGCACGAATGGTATGACTACATCATGTACAAGCAAAGAAATGAAAAGTTGTGCTCCGTTTGTGTAAAAATTAAAATAATTAAATTTAAAAAAGAAAAGAAAAGAAGAGGTGCTTGCGATCCCAGTAATGTCTGACCTTGGCCAGGCCTTCAGGGGAAGTGCTCTGGAGCATGAAGTGCAGCAGAACTGGCCTTCCTTTGAGGTGGGAAGTCAGTAGGATTTTGTGTCTGGGGCTTTGGTGGACTATTTGAATGGCCCCATAGACTGGGAGCTTTAGGCTGCTGTGGTTTGGCATAGTCTGTGAATCCCCTGGTCTTGATCTCACTCCCACTTCTCCTTTGCTGGGAAGTGGGTGTCCTGGTCTGCTGTATATTAAGAGAGATCCTGGGCCAAGAGCAACCCAAACAACTGCAAGTCTGCAAGTAATTGTGCCAGATGAAGCCCCAAAGTCCAGACAGGCCAATCCAGACCAAGAAACACGTACCTGTTTCAATAACATCTCTGATCTGGATTATTGGATTAAATTAAATTTTTGCCTGTTTATGTCCCCTGCAGTCTAGACCCAATATAACAGCAAGAGTGAGCCTTTTCAAATAAGTTGGATCATGTCATGCTCTCCCATGGTTTTCCATTTTATGTGTGTGGGGTGGGGGGTGGAGGAGTGCTAATCTCCATGACCTTGCCTCTCTCCACTTGACCTCTGATCTTGTCTCTTCCTGCTGTCTTCCCTCACTACCTCCACTCAGCCACCTGGGCTTCCTCAATCATATTCCTGTGTCAGGGCTTTGTACCTGTTTCCTTTGCTCAGAACATTCTTCTCAAGGTAGCTTCATGACCACACCCTTACCTGCTCCTCCAAATAAAGACAAGAGCAAAAACATGCTCCAACTTAATGTGATGCATCTACTTTTTAAATAACTGAAAACACAAAGTGCCTCATTAGTCATATTGGAGTTATGTCCATTCCTCTTCCCAGCAAGTGAGATGAGCCACTCTTTGATGCTCTGTAACTAAAATCCTGGAATTTAAGGTCAATGATTATTATGTTAATAGAAAAAAAAAGGCATGAGCTGGTTAATCTACACAAACATATGCCTATTAAAGTAAGGAAGACATAATTATTGCTACTATAGTTCTCATTTCTGCAACCGATCAGGATCATTGTATCGATGACTTTACTGTTTCCCATTGGCTGTTGGCATGGGCGGAGAGAAGAACCATTAGAACAAGAATAAAAGCCATGGGGATCTGAGTCACTTGCTCCCAGGACTTTGTGTCTTCAGGCCCCACTAGACATCCCACAGAATGATGGAGTGCTGCTGTGTATATCTAACTCTGGCTTGATTGGTCAGCCAACAGCAGGAGCATGGATGAGCACCTCAGTTTGAATAGTTCTGTCTCTACCAGGGCTCTGTGGCAAACCAGAACTGTCTCAAAAGGAGTTACCTTCAGGGAATGGCATAGCTCTACTCCAAAATCCTGGGGGTCCGAACTGAGGAGGTAGCAACGGTTCCATGCAGCCATTCCTATCTGTCAAAGGCACTTTGATCAGCAGGGGATGCACTTGGATTTTGCTAGGCTGCCCAAATGGCAGAACCTCTTTTATAGCAGCCTGAACCTGTCACAGAGTCCTTTCTCTTTCAGTATGGGCCAATCACAAATAGTTGTGTTGCCTCCTACATATTCTAATACCATGAGGAGTTCTCTTTTTTCCTCATTAATAAAAAGGGGCCATATGCTATGCAAACCATCCTTACCCTTGGAATCCATCCTTACCCAAAGAGCATCGTGACATAGCCCCAACCCTCTGGCTCCTAGAAAATTCCATGTAATGGTAGGCTCTCAAATTTTTATATTTGGCATGCTACCCTCTTGCCCTCAAGTGTCTTCCCCAAGTGTCTAGGATAGAAGCTGCCTATTTCCTGCTCACCCACACGTCCAGTCAGCATGAAATCGTATTCACACTTTCCCATGGCAGATTGGTAAAACTCCAGACTTTCCTCACTTTTTCCACCCTCTGCCACCTAAACCCTATATTCTAGAAACTCTGAACTTTTTATCACTGTCTGAAGAAGCAGTGTCTTTGTGGGTCTCCAGACAGCTCCCTCAACATTTTTATCTACATCATTGAATGGGCTATTCCTTATCTCCTTCTAGTACATTTCTACTCTTCTTTCAAGATAGAGACAAAATATCTCCTCTGTGAAGGATGTCCTTCATTCCCACCACAGTGCTCCCGTAACCCTCTTTTATTCCTTGATTGTGCATGTATTCTCTGAATTAGAATTACTGTATCCATGAGAGGTCTCAATCGCAGAATCTGCTTTATCTTTCCTTAGCATAATCCTGACATAACATAGTGTATCCAATGGTGCTCAATAAATGTCCTGCAAATCAATCTAGCTTCCCTCTTAGCCAATTGTCTGTTGAGTAGCTGTGGTCTGTGGAGAGTGGTGTGAGTGGTTTTTAACTCACCCTTATTTTGACTAATTAATATGGCTCAATTTTCTTCTGTGTTCCTATCATAATTATACATATTTTATAGATAATACACAAGAATGAGATCCTCACCATCCTTACTCCTACAAAGATTTAGAAATAAAAATTTACATTAAAATTAAACAAGACAAGTCCACATAAAATGAATGTAACTCATGTTGGAAAGAAGCCAAGATATTGTCTCAAATATGTGCCTGAGGAATGGAGATGCCTAGAAGTTCAGTTTAGATGACCTGCAGTTCAAATTAGACAGGGTTGGTATTTAATTATGATAAAAATGCTCTTAGTATTCTTATTTAGTGGTTCTGAGAAACTGTAGCCTCACAAAGATTAGGAAGCCCCAAGAGTGGAAATTTATATTCATTAATGGGTAGAAATTTTGGTTCCTTTTTGTTCTTTATCTTATACTTCCATTTCATTTCTCACAGAAGATTTTATCCTAATAAAATGTACTTTTATGCCTGAGAGTCTTTTATTGATCATCCTAGTATAATTTGCTGCACTAAAACATACATATACATACAAACAGAAATTAAAATTAAAATTTATTTTTGTTTTCTGTGACCTAACACTTTAACTATCTTAAAATATCTTCTAGTTTGAGTCAATATTATTACCAGTACAAATTAATCAAAATATCATAAGTGTTACAAATTTTATAGATAATTATTAAACATAAAAAAATAAAATAAAATTTTATAGGAAGTACATCTCTTAATAATATGAATGAGGCAACATCTTTAAAAAATTAGTTTATCTGTGGATGAATTAAGCCATTACTATTGTTAGATGGTTTACTATTATCACTACTGAGAAAGGGTTTAACATCAATTCTGTTGCTATTTTCAGCATTATAAATAGAATAGGGGAAACTTTGTTCACATAAAAAATAACAGATGGGAATGAAAGGAATTTTCTTGTAGAACTGTTACTCCATTTTTTGTATTCCTTCTGAATTATATGCCAAAAATCATATAAAAATTCTATTTGGTTATCTGTCATCTGACAACTGAATTCTTTTCTACCTTCAATTTTGTTTACAGCAGAGAATTGGAAATCACTGGGTTTATAAAACAATCCAGTCTTTGCAGTCTTCAGCTACTTAGCACCTCAGCACCTGGTGGAATTGCAGTTCACGCAGGCTGTCTTTTTCCTCAATGAGAAGGGAGGGTGCATGTGAAAGGGAGGTCGTGGGAGCAGGTCCACCTGACCCCCAAGATCCCAGGAGGACCTTTAGGAGAGAGTGTATGAAAGGTGATGCTCTGAAAATCCATTCTCTTTAAATTATCCATGTCACTGTAGCTGATGGAAAACCTTATCTGCTTCTCTGCGAGTTCAGGGGTCCATGTCCCCCAGTTTGAAGAACTCTGGTTCTGACTGCATGCTTTCCATGAAGAGAGCCCTCCTTGGAGTCACTGGGACTTCTACCGCTTGTGGTTAGTTGTGTTGTTACCTGTTTATTTTCTTGACATGATCATCTTTGCTTAATGGCTTCACTCCTACCCCCTCCCTGTGTTGAAGTCCTCTTGTGGATTGGGGAGTGGAAGACCACTCTGCTCACTCTCCTTAGCTACTTTGACCTGCAAACTGGGTTAAAAAACATACCCATTTTGATTTAACCATTGGTTAAATTTTCCTAATTTTTACCTGGGTTTTCTCCAGTCTGAGATAGTTGGACATATCTGTACTTATTATCAGCTAGTGAGACTTTAAGTTGCTGGAGGGTATAGAAGCTGTTTTCTACAATTTTTTTACAAATGTAATTATCCCACATTCAATTTTAGAGGGCATCTGGTTGGTTCATGCAGGGAATGTCTTTTTCTCAGCCTCAGGACTCACCAGGGCCAGCCAGCACCATGCTGTTTGGAATTTCAGCCTCCAAAACTGTGGGCTAAATAAACCTTTTTTTCTCAGCCTCAGGTATTTCTTTACCTTAGCCTCAGGTTTTTTCATCATAGTAATGAAAGATGGACTAATACAATTATGTTTCCAGCATGGCTTACTTTTTAAGCTTTAAATTTTTTAAATGGTAAAATACACATGACAAAATTTACCATCTTAACTGTTTTTAAATGTACAGTTTGTCACATTAAGCACATTTATGTTGTCCAACCATCACCAGCATTTATCCATACCTTTTTTAATTCTGCCAAACTGAAATTCTGGACCCATAAAAAAGCAACTCTGTATTCCCCCTTCCTTCAAGCCCTGTCAACAGCATTTATTATATTTTAAATATAGATTACTGTATGAGGCTAATTGCAGTGGGAGACAGCACTCCAATACTTGAGACATTTATTGTGCCTTTTGTTACAGCAAATCACGTTTCAGGAATCCATTTATAAGATTTGCTGCTCATTCTACCTATTGTTACAAAATCAATAGTGAAATAAAAAGGAGATAAAGTAATTCTTTGAATCCAAGGAGGATATTTTTAGTGTCATCAATGTGCCACCACAGAAAAAGGTGATAACATTTTGCAAGATTTTTTTTAGACTTCACTTAATTT
Source organism: Marmota monax (assembly GCF_021218885.2). Taxonomy (NCBI): domain Eukaryota; kingdom Metazoa; phylum Chordata; class Mammalia; order Rodentia; family Sciuridae; genus Marmota; species Marmota monax. Next base: position 2,965,890 of record NW_026691950.1, on the reverse strand, counting down.
TTGTCTTTGATCCTTCTGACAACCTCTAAAGTTAAGGAATATTAGTTTATGTGAAGAAACATTTTTTTTCCTGCATAGTTCTCTTCTATTTTATACAGGTATGTGGAATGGATAGGTATATTAACTTCTTAGTACTTCTGTAACAAAGCATGTAAACTGTGTGACCCAAAACTATAGAAATGTATTCCTTTTAGTTCTGAGCACTAGAAGTTCAAAATCAAGGTGTCAGCAGGGTTGGTTCCTTTCAAGGGATCTGAGGGAAAATCTGCCGTGGGCCTCTCTCTTAGCTTCTGTTGACAGCTGGCAATCTTTGCTGTTCCTTGGCTCTAGTCTCTTTCTCCATCTTCACAGGTGCTCTCCCTGCGTCTCCACATGACTCCTTTCATAAGTTACCAGTCATGTTGGACTAGGGACCTATCGTACTCCATTATCGTACTCCATCCTCATCTTAACTAATTAAATTCATATGACCCTATTTCAAATATAGTCACATTGTGAGGTGCCAGGTTACAACTTTAACATATTATTTGGAGGTGGGAGGCTATAACAATGGCCGGAGATGAGCCTATAATGGCTTGTGTCTTTTATAATACTCCTAGAGTTTGGCTTTTTTGGAATGGAAGGTCAGACAGCACAATGGTCAGCTCATTGCCTAGGATGTAGTGGATGCTCAACTGTGTTTATTAAGTGGATGATGCTGCCAAGGAGCTTAGGATGGAAAGAAGAATTTGAACCATTAGCTTGGTGGATGGGTCAGACCATGATTGCTTGCCTAGTAGGTGGGCTTTTAGCAGTTCTGAGAGAGGAAACCCCTTCCCTTCCCTGGTAATGAAGTAAGTAATCCTATTGGGAGAATGAGAGTTTGGGAAGTAAGAATTATTTCCATGTTACAGCAAAGCTTCAGAAAAAGATTTCCCTTTTTAGTTTCATTTCAAATAAAATTTTGCTTTACACTTATGGATGGCCTTTAGGTCAAGGAAATTGACAGGAAAACAATTTTGTATATCTTTGGACAGAAAGACAAAAAAAGGAAGAACAGCAAAACACTGGAGACTGGTGATGTGTGTGTGTGTGTGTGTGTACATATGCGTACACATATACATACATACATATACATATGCTGTTATCAGGCTTCAACGTGTTCCATAACTGATCAATCCCGTGAGTCAATCATTTGCATTGCATTTTACTTCATACATTTGCTCTTGAAAGCACACTCTTCATTTTCTGGATCTCTTCTGTTTAAACCTTGTTTTTCTTTGTATCTTGATTGCTTGTATTATTTCTCATTTTTTCCTTGCTTCCTTCTTGCCTGTTTTCTATCTCTTTAAACTACATCTATATTATCCTCATACCTTAGCAAAATTTGTGGTATTCTTATATGCTCTAAATTTCTGCACTGAATATAAAGGAGCCATGGACAAAAGAACTGTTGCTTAGTAATGTGATTAGTATTAAAGGTGATCTTTAGGAACTGCTCAGCTTTGTTTCACTGCATATGCCTATGACATCCATCATTTTTCACATGTAGCTGCTTTAAAAAAAAAAACAAAACTCTGAAAGCAGAAAACAACATGTTTGCTTTCTGATGACCATAATCTAATAGTAACATTACCATTCTAACATACTGGATGTTTAGGGTTGGTTTTCTTTAAGTTCTGCCAACATTTGGTGGCTTATGGTGTAGTGGGGACAAATAAGGCAAGGCACCGAAGATAGCAGGAAACAGTTTTATTTGGCTGCAGCCAGGTTCAGAGGGTACAGCCTTTGCTGTAATCAATCAATCCCCTGAACCCTGAGTTCAGGGAGTTTCAGAGTTTTATACCCAGTGTATAAGGGGAGGGGCTCAGAAGTTCACAGTCTGCAGAAGTTCACATAAAAGCAGCTTTTTCTTTCACTGTTCTGGGCAAGTTAACTCTTCAAGGACAACACCTGAGAAGGGGAGAGCTTCATCTCCCCTTTCTTTCCTCCCTCTACCAGCTGTTACCACGGGCCCGTTTGTAACTTATCTTAAAAATGTAGACATCCCTGTGAAGCCCAGCTCAAGGGCAGAGGCCTTGTTTGCACATTTCTTCAAAGTACTATACTGGACACGTTTGTGAAAAACTAGTAAGGGGGTGTCCAGCACCTGGAGTGCTGGTATCTTCTCGGCCAGTGGCCAAGTAAGCAGGGTGACATGAAAATAGGAAGTTTATCTACAATGGACTCTTTTGCTGACAGTCCTAAAATTAGCCATGGTGAAGAGGGCTTTTCTGTGGAGAAAGGGGGTGCCACTTCAATGGTTCAAGTTAACTGACATGGTACTGAAGAGACTCCTAGGCTAAGGAGTTTTCCTTAAGACTTACAACAGCCTGAGCTCCAGGGATGCTACAAAACAGTTCATAACCTGCTAGCTGTAGGTAGCTTTGGAAATATCTTATGAACTAGTAATAAAAATACACTGAAATTTCATTTCAACAGTCAGAATGGCAGTCATCAAGAATACAAATAATAATAAATGATGAAGAGGATGTGGAGGAAAAAAGAAACACAATGTTGTTTTTATAGCTAAGGTTTTTTTTAGATGTCACAGTTCTTTAAAAGAAAAGAAAAAGAGGGCTGGGGTTGTGGCTCAGTGGTAGAACACTCACCTAGCACGTGCAAGGCCCTGGTTTCAATCCTCAGAACCACATAAAAATAAATAAATAAAATAAAGGTACTGGTTCAACTACAACTAAAAAATAAATATTTTTTTAAAAAATTAAAAAAACCATTTGAAACCATACAAATAAGGTAGGATGAGTTCTTCTGGGATAACAAACAACTCCCAAATCTCAGTGGCCTCAAACAGCTGCTCATGCTACAAAGGACACCAATGAGAGGCTTTGCTCACTGTTGTCTCTTGGGCCCAAGCTGATGGAAATGTCACCTTGACATGAGCAGAAGGCATATTAGCTCTTAAAGTTTCCACTTGGCATGGCTATATTTTATTTGTTTCTGCCCATATTTTATTGAACAAAGCAGGCCATATGGCCATGCTTGACTTAAAAGGGATAGGAACTGCAGTTCTGCCATAGACCCAAAAAAGGAGACTTGTGGGCTGGTCTGCCATAAAGTGTTAGGCAGATGTGTATCTAAAAGCATAAACATTTCACTCTTTTTCCCCCTTAAACTTTATTTATTTATTTATTTCTCTTTCCACATTTTAAATTGTGCATTATAGTTGTACATAATGGTGGGATTTGTTGTTATATATTTGTACATACACACAATATAACAGTATGATTTGCCCAATATTATTCCCTAGCACTTACCCCCTCCCTCCCAGCTTTCCACCCCAAGGTCCCTTTCTTCTACTAATCTTCCTTTGATTTTCATGAGATACACACCCCCCCCCCCACCTTTCTGTTCTGTTTTCTTTTCTAGCTTCCCACATATGGGAGAAAACATATGACTCTTAACCTTCTGAGTTTGGCTTATTTTGCTTAACATTGATGGTCTCTAGTTTCATCCATTTTCCTGCAAATCAAATAATTTTATTTTTCATATGGCTGAATAAAACTCCACTGTGTATATATACCACATTTTCTTTATCTATTCATCCATCGATGGACTCCTAGGCTGGTTCCATAGTTTGGCATTGTGAATTGTACTGCTATAAACATGGGTATGAGTATATCACCATAGTAAGATGACTTTAATTCTTCAGGATAAATACCGAGGAGTGGTATAGCAGGATCATATGGTGGTTCCATACCTAGTCTCCAAACTGATTTCCATAGTGGTTGTACTAATTTAAAATCCCACCAACAGTGTAAAAATGTTCCTTTTTTCCATATCCTCTCCAGTGTTTATTATTATTTGTATTCTTGATGACTGCCATTCTGACTGACATGAGATGAAATTTCAGTGATTTTTGATTACATTTCCCTAATTGCTAATGATGTGAACATTTTTTCATATAGTTGTTGGCCATTTGTATTTCTTCTTTTGAAAAATTTCTGCTTAATTTATTTACCCATTTATTAGGTAATTTAATTTTTCTTTTGGTGTTGTTTTATTTTTGAGTTCTTTATATATTCCAAATATTCATCCTCTGTTAGAAGAGCAGCTGGCAAAGATTTTCTCCCATTCTGTAGATTCTCTCTTCACATTCCTTTGCTGTGCAAAAGTAAAAGCATACACATTTCTGGCTATTGGAAGTAGACCAACTTAGAATCATAGAAAAGGGACTCCAATATCAGTTGGTTAAACATTGGAGATATGTGGTAAGTTTTCATTAAATGACTTTTTCCTTCCTCACAATTTTTTTTTTGCCAGATTATCTGTTATCTGATATTTTATATAGACTTTTCCTAGGAGGACTATGAAGGAGTTCTCTGAACCTCTTCTTGTTCTGAGGACTGCCCAATTTGTGAGTCATTCTTAGATCAAATACAATCTGTTGAGTTAAGAGAGTTGCCAGACATGGTGGTGTGTGTCTGTAATCCTGGTGGCTCAAGATGCTGAAACAGGAGGATTACAAATTCAAGGATAGCCTCAGCAACTTAGTGAGGCCCTAAGAAACTTAGTGAGATCCTATATCTAAATAAAAAATAAAAAGGGCTGGGGATGTGGCTCAGTGGTTAAGTGCCCCTGGGTTCAATCCCTGGTACCACAAGAGAAAAAAGCAGGGGCAGACAGAGAGAGTTGTGGAACGAGTGCTATAAGGTGATTTGTATGGCCGAGCACTCTTAAATGTATTTTATTTCATATTCTTTTTAAATTACTTCTGAAAATTTACATTTGTCAGTAAGATATATTCTACCTTGACTTATTATCTCTCTTCATCCACATTTGGGACTTTTTAAAAAAATAATTTCTTGCCAAAGAATTGGGCTGGGGTTGTGGCTCAGCGGTAGAGCGCTCGCCTAGCATGCGTGAGGCCCTGGGTTTGATCCTCAACACCACATAAAAATAAATAAACAAAATATAAAGATATTGTGTCTAATCAAAAAATAAATATTGAAAAAAGAGAATCATATTAGAACCCAGTTCTGCTACTTCTTCTACATTTGGACAGATTACTTAACCTTCATCTGTAAGGCTCAATTGTCTTACCTATGAAATCAGATAGCAATTGTTTTTATCTACTAGGGGTGTCTTGAGTATTAAATGAGATAATTTTTGTAAATATTACCTGTGTTAGTCAGTTTTTTTTTTATCTCTGTGAACAAAGTACCTGAAAAAAATCACTTAGAGAAGGAAAGTTTATTTGGGCTCACAGTTTCAGAGATTCGGTCCAGGGTCATCTGATTCCACTGTTCTGGGCATGAGGTGAAGCAGAACTTCATGGTGGAAGGGCATGGCAGAGGCAAGTTGCTTAGCTCGTGACAGAGAGGAAGCAGAGAAAGCAAGTGAGGTGCCAGGGACAAAATATAAACCCCAAAGGTATATCCTCAGTAACCTACTTCCTCCAACCACATTCTATCTGTCTGCAGTTACTACCCAGATACTGCATTCAATGAATAATCCATTGATTGGGGTACAGTTCTCATAATCTAATCATTTCACCCATGAACATTCCTGCAATAGCACAGGAGCTTTTGGTGGACACCTCATATCCAAGCCATGACATTGCACCCCCCAAAGCCCATGTACATCTCACAATGCAAAATGCACTTAGTCCATCTCCAAGAATCCCCATCATATTAACAGTTCAGTATTGCCCAAAAGTCCAAGTCCAAAATCCCATCTGAGATTCAGGACAAACTCTTAGCTGTGAGTCCCTGTAAAAATCAAAAGTAAGTTATGTACATCCTAATATATAATGGAACACAGTAAACATTTCCATTCCAAGGGGAGAAACAGGGACATAAAAGGAAGAGATTGGACTAAACCAAGATTGTACCCAAGATGGTCAAACAAGTCCTGTAGCTCCACATCCAGTTTCTGGGGCATATGGACAGTGAGATATGATTTCCAAAGGGCTGGAGCAGCCTTACTCCTTATGATTTTCCTGGATGCAACCTATCTGGCCTCTTTCGTAGGTTGGCTCTGTCTACAGACAGCACCTTTTCCCAGCAGATATTACACATTACTGGCATTTCTTAATCCTGTGGGTTTCCACTGCTGCTTTGGTTTTATTTTCACAGCTTTATGTCTGATCCTTTTAGGGGCTGCCTGTAGGGATTCTGACCCTGACACATACTAGCTGGCTTCCCAAGTCTTCCTTTGAGATATTGGTGGAAACTTCTATGACCCTCTCACTGAAGTAGTACCTGTATTCCTGTAGAACCAGTATCATGTGGATGATACCAGGGTCTGCAACCAGCTCAAGTAGTAGCCAGGATTCCTTGGACTATGGCTGCAATATCTTCTGAGTGTCTGGGCAGCTAAGCATGGTGAAAAAAATTCTCAGGAAACAACTTCCTAGGCACCTTTGTTTGAGCAGGATGCTCCTCTAATCTCTTCAAAGAGTTTTCACTTTTACCCCCTTGAGCCTGTGATGGGTGTGGTCTTGCTGATTCCCTGAGATGCCTTCAAGGTGTCTTTCTTATTGGCTATGCACAAAGTACTTAGCCTGGCTTTAGTGGTGGCAATCTCTTCAATAACCTCACTAACCTTGGCCTCAATTTTACATGTACTTCTTCTCTGGCCAATCAGAAAGTTTTAAAAATCTTTCTTCTCTGTTTTCAGCTCCCAATTCTCATAGTAAACCTGGTGCAAACCTGTCATCAATATCCATGCCACTACCTGAATGCTGTGCTCCCTTGAAATTTCCTCTAACAGATTAATTGGTCCAAATATTTAAATTCAACCTTACAGAAAGTCTCAGGACATAGGAAGAATGTCAACTACTTCTTTGCCAGAATGAAACATGAATGGCCTCTAGTCCAATTCCCAACAGAGTCCTTTTTTAACTCCAGCATTCTGGTCTCTGACATCCCACCAGAATCACCCATGAAGCTGTGTTTACAACATTCTAAGACTTCTACAGCCTACATCTCCAGTGTTTTCCAAACTCCTCCTGCAAACCAGTCCCAGAGGCTTCTGAACCACATGATCAGCTTCTGAACCACAGAGCAATGACCCCACTTCTTGGTAACAATTTCTTGTTAATCAGCTTGGTGTCACTGTGTGCAAAGTAACTGACAAGAACAACTTAGAGGAGGAAAATTTTTCTTTGGGCTCACAGTTTCATAAGTTCAGTCCATAGTCAACTGATTCTATCTGTTATGGTTTACAAGTGAGGTGTCCCCCAAAAGCTCATGTTTGAAGCAATGCAGGAGATTTTAGAGATGAAATGATTGGGTTATAAGAATTTTAACCTAATTAATGCATTAATCTCCTGATAGGGATTCACTTGTTGGTAACTGTAGGTAGGAAGGGTATATCTTCAGGAGGTAGATCATTGGGGGCCTGCCTTTGGGATTTTATATTTTGTCCTTGTTGAGAAGAGCCCTTTGGTTCCTGGTGCTGTGTTCCCCACTGCTCTCCTCTGCCACACACTTCTGCCATGAAGTTCTGCCTCATGCAAAGACCAGGCTTTCAACTACTGTGCCTCTAAAGTGCTTGGATATGGTAAGTGCTCAAACATTTTACTTATTTTCATTTTATTAATATTATTGTCTCTGAAATGAAGTCTTATAGGTCCTGCATTGAAAATGTTAAAACCTGTTCTTTCCAAAAAAACACAACTGCCTGCTTTTGATAAAAATGCATCAATTTAAAAATAATATTTACACAGAAGTGAAAAATAAACCCTAAAGACACTGCATCTCTGTCTTTGACTTCTATGTTGATCAATTTTCTGTTACTATAACAAATACTAAGATAAATCAACATAGAGAGAAAAGGATTATTTTGGTTCATGATTTCAGAAGTTTCAATCCTTAATCAATTGGCCCATTGTTTTGGAGTCTGTAGGTAGACAGAATATCATGGCAGGTGCGTGTGACATAGCAAAAGCCATTCACCGCATGGCTAGGATGCAAAAGAGAAAGAGGAAGATAACAGGTTCTCACCACCCCTTTGATGGCACACCCCTGGTGACCTAAGACCTCCCACTAAAAGGTTCTTTCTACTTCCCAGTAGTGCCACAGGATGGGGACCAAGCCTTTAACACATGGGTCTTCGGGGGATATGCCAGATCTGAATTGTAGTGGTCTCTTTCTCTCTGCACTCCCCCTCTTTCCTTGAATCAGTTGCTCTGGGGGAATCCAGTTGACATGTCATGAAGCACTCAGGCTGCTTATGTGGGAAGGAACTGAGGTCTCTGGCCAACACTCAGAAATTAAGGACTGCTAACCGTCATGTGAATCTGAAAGCAGATTGTCCCTCAGCCTTCAGACAACTGTAGTTCCAGCTAACAGCTTGAGTGCAGTCTCATGGAACACCATGGGGGACCCAGCTAGCACACTTCCAAATGCCTGATCCATGGAAGTGGTGAGGGAATAAATGTTTGTGGTTTTCAGCTTCGAGGAGTAATTTGTTCTACTTCAATGCATAACTAAAACAGATATTGGTACCTGGAAATAGGTGTTGTCATATAAAAGCCTAAAACATGAAAGTGGCTTTTTTAAAAAAATATTTTTTTGATTGTAGATGGACACAATATCTTTATTTCATTAATTTATTTTTTTATGTGATGCTGAAGATTGAACCCAGTGCCTTACACATGTGAGACAGGTACTTTTCCACTGAGCCACAACCCTGGCCCCAAAGTGGCTTTTTTAGAAGTTATTTTGAGCCCTTTGCCTTTCTATATAAATCCTAGAATTAGCTTATCAATTCATTTAAATAAGTATGCTAGGATTTTGGTTGACATTGCATTGGATTAATAGAATAACATAGGAACTACTAACATCTTACCAATGTAAAACATTCCAATTCACGATTATGGTATGTCCCTTTATTTAATTAGATTAAAAAACACATTCAGCAAAATTTTCTTTCTTACACATCTCTCATTAATTTTATTCCTAACATTTTATGCTATCATGAATATTTTAAAATCTTCCAGTGTTTACTTATGAATAGAAATACAGTGAATTTTTTTGGGGGGTGGGTATTGGGGATCGGGGGACAGGGGCACTTAACTACTGAGCCACATCCTCAGCTCTTTTTTATTTTTTATTTAGAGATAGGGTCTCACTAAGTTGCTTAGGACCTCACTAAGTTGCTGAGGCTGGCTTTGAACTTGCAATCCTCCTGCCTCAGTCTCCTTAGCTACTGGGTTACAAGCATGCACCACCATGTCCAGCAACAGTGAATTAAAAAAAAAAAAATATATATATATATATATATATATATATATATATATATATATATATGCCGCAGCCTAGCTGGCTGGGCAAAATAGCCGGGGGGTGATGAGCAACTTGTATAGATTGATACAGCAGGAGTGGGAGCCATTTATTGTAGGACAGGAGGGGTATATATACATTCCACACAGCTTATCTTAATTAACATAAGCTAGATACAGCAGTCAACCAATAAGAAATCTCCATACTTAATGGCTCGATGGCATTACTTCACAAACCACTCCCTCTGGCAAAATGCCAGGCGCCATCTTGTTTACAGACCCTAATATATATATATATATAAAATAAAGATAGAATAACTCTGGTGCCCAAACACTAAAAGAAAAGAGAATATATATATATATATATATATATATATATATATATATATATATATATATATTTATATTTCAGTTGTTGATGGACCTTTATTTTATTCATTTATTTATATGCCGTGTTGAGAATTGAACCCAGTGCCTCACACATGCTGGGCAAGCACTCTAACACTGAGCTACAACCCCAACCCAACAACGAATTTTTTTATATTATCATAATTCAAAAACTTTCAGCTGTTAATTTCTCATTATAGAAATACCATGTGTTTTGGGCTGTGGCTATGGCTCAGAGGCAGAGCATGCGCCTAGCATGCGTGAGGCACTGGGTTGGATCCTTAGCACCACATAAAGTAAAATAAAGATGTTGTGTCCACCTATAACTAAAGAAATAAAAAAAAAAGAAATACCATGTATTTTTTTCCCATATTGGCTTTATGTGCCCTGTGACCTTTTAAAATTTACTTTTGGTTCTAGTGGCTTTATGATAGATTCTATTGGATTGTGTTCATGCACCATCATGTCTTCTGCAAATAAAAACTATTTTACACCTTCTTTTTTTAAATATTTATTTCTTTTAGTTGTACCTTTGTTTTTATTTATTTATTCTAATGTGGTACTGAGGATCAAACCCAGGGCCTCGCACACACTGGGTGAGCACTCTACTGCTGAGCCACAACCCCAGAGCCTACATCTTCTTTTCTAATTGATATTCCTCTTTTATGTTTAATGTACACATACACACACACAGATTCGTGTAAGAGTGTGTGTGTTTGTGTGTGTGTGTGTGTGTAGTTGGGCTCAGTTAAAATTTTAAGTCTTACAATTCTTTCATAGAAAAAGTTAAAGCCTTTTCTTTAAAAAAAACTTTTTTTGCTAAAAAATGCATCAATATTTAAAAATAATATTTACAGGAATGAGAAGCCCTGAAAGAGAAGTTTCCAGTAGGATTGGTTTCATCAGAAGCCTCTCTCCGAGGTTTGAACATGTCCATGATCTCTGTGTCCTGGCTGGCCTTTCTCTGTGCACATGCTTCTTCTTAGCACCTACATTCTCGGTGATTCTCTTTTCTTTTAGTGTTTGGGCACCAGAGTTATTCTATCCTTATAAAATGAATTAGGAAGTTTTTCTTCCTTTTCTAGTTTGTGAGTGAGTTATGTAGAAGTTTATTGTTTTGTTATTTAAAGTTTCATAGAAAGTACCAGTGGGCTTGAGGTTTTCAATTCTTTTTATGTATATGGAGTTACATAAGTTTTTATTTTCTTCTTGGGTCAGTTTTGGTAATTTTTGTCTTTAAAGAAATTATCTATTTCATTCAGAATGTTGAAATTATTATCAAAAGTTGTTCACGATATTCCCTTATTAACCAAGTATTGGAAATTTATGAAATCTCTTTTTATTTTTATTTGATCAGTCTAACTAGGGGCTTATCAATTTATTGATTTCTTTCAAGGAACTGGCATCTAGTTTCATCAGTTTTCTCTATTTTTTTTTTCAATTTCTGTTTCATTTTTGCTCTTTATTATTTATTTTACTTTCTTTGCAGTTAATTTGCCCTTCTTATGTTTTTGTTCAATATGGAATCTTAGATTATTATTATTATTTTTTAAAGAGAGAGAGAGTGGGGAGAGAGAGAGAGAGAAATTTTTTAATATTTATTTTTCAGTTCTCGGTGGACACAACATCTCTTTATTTGAATGTGGTGCTAAGGATTGAACCCAGCCCCCTGTGCATGCCAGGCGAGCGCATTACCACTTGAGCCACATCCCCAGCCCTGGAATCTTAGATTATTAATTTTTCCTTTTTAAGAATATAAATAAATATTACATGTATAAATATTCCAGTAAAGAGTTAGTGGCATTTTGGTATTTAGCAATTTCATTTTTATTTCACTCAAACTATTTTCTAATTTTCTCTGAGCCTTTTCCCTTTAATGCTCTTATTTGTAAGTTCATTGTTTAATTTTCAGATATTTAGAGATTTTCCAGATGTCATTCTGCTATTGATTTTTAGTTTAATTCTGTTATAATCAAAGAAAAATCTTTGTCTGATTTCAGTTTTTTCATGTGCACTTGAAAGAATTGTGTGTTTTTCTGTTGTTGGCCAGAATGTTCTATAAATGTGAATCAGGTCAAGTTGTCTGAGGGAATTATTCAGATCTTGTGTACCTTTATTAATTTTGTTTTCAACTTGTTCTATTCACCATAGGGAAACGACTACTGAGGAATTCATATAAAACTGTGGATTTGTCTATTTCTTTTTTTACTTCTATCACTTTTGCCTTATGTATTTTAGATACTTAATTCTTTTTTAAAAAAATTTTGCTCTTTTTAGATATACATGACAGTAGAGTGTATTTTGACATATCATACATCATGCAATATAACTTCTTGTGGTTGTACATGATATGGATTTACACTGGTTGTGTATTCTTATATAAGGAGAGGAAAGTTATGTCCAATTCATTCTACTTAGATCCTTAATTCTAATGTGCATACACATTAAGATTATTATGTATTCTTGGAAAATTGACCCATTTCTCATTATATAGTATCTCTCTTTATTCCTGGCATTTTTTTTTGTTCTGAAATCTACTTAGTCTGATATTAATATAGCAAATCTAGGTTTCTTTTGTTTTTATGGACAGAATTAGGTCTCCCCTTCTCCAAATTAATCTCTTGTAGACCTTATCCCTAGAGCTTCAGAATGCGACCGTATTTGGAGATAGGGTTTCTAAAGAGGTGATTAAGGTTTCTTATGGTCACGAATGGTGCCTTTCTAAGAAGAAGAGATACCAGAGAGGCATGCATACAGGGGAAAGACCATGTGAGGCCTCAAAGAACACGGACATCTGCAAACCAAGAAGAGAGGGCTCAGAGGAAATCACTCTTATTGGCACCTCAGCGTTGAATTTTGCCTCCAGTACTGTGTGAAAATAAATTTATATTGTTTAATCCAATCTATGGTATTCCATTATGGTAGCCCTAGTAGACCAACACTTGATTAGTGCTTTCATTGTTTGTGCTTTAACTTCTTATTGTAATCTATCTGAAACATTATATTTAAAATGACTTTTTTGTATTTAGCATTTAATTGGCCTTTTATTTTTATAGCCAATCTAAGAATCTCTTTTAATTAGAATGTTTAGAACATTTGCATTTAATGTAATCATTAATATGGTGATATTTATGCCCACATTTTTATTGTTTTCTATTTTTCTTATGTTTTTGTTTTCTTCCTCTTCTTTTCCTGTATTCTTTTAGATTACATAAGTATTTTCAGTATTCTTTTTCACTCTATGTCATGTCTGTGTGTGAGTGTGTGTGTGCGCGCGCACACACACACATACATGTGGCTATTTCTTTTTTTTTTTTAGTGGTTGCTCTATGGTTTATTAAGTGTAAATGATTTAAGCAAACCAGTTTTTAAAAAGAGTTTTCTTTTTCTTTGTGACTTCACTTGCAAACCTGAGCACATTTATGAGGCACTGTAAGCTTAAACTCCTTAAAATTGAGACTAATATTCCAATCCACAGATTTATATAAACAACAGTCACTTTGTTAAAGGTATTGTTCTTAAAAACTAACTATGTCATCTCATGACTTTTTCCAAGGTCAAATCCGATAAAAATAAAGTGAGGGCAAATGGTCTGCTGTTGAGGATTTTTATGCCATTCAAAGAAGTAGTAGCAGATTTAAGGAGCTCAGGTTCTTTCACTAGTACTGTTTTCAAACTTATGAAGTTATGTGGGCTTTCATGAATGTACAGTCTAGTAGATGTAGAGAATATTTGTTAAAATAAAGACTTGAAGAAATAGAAATATGATACCTTTGTGTATGGATGATTCAATACAGTAAAAATGTCAGTTCTCTAATAAATCTATATTAAATGTAATATCAATAAAAATTCTACACATTTTCCATCAAAATGGACATAAAAATAAAAAAGTTTTGATAAATTTTATAGGAAGAGATATTTCAAAAGAAAAACAAAGGTATGTTTGATAAAGCAGGACAAAGAAGAGAGATCTACCCTACAGTGATTATATAAATAAAAAGTATTCTATTTATATAATATATTTTTTAAAAATATATAAATAAAAAATATCAAGAGCCTAGGACACAGACCAATGAGAACTGGGTATATAAAATGTGGAGAACTAGGTATACAAATGGGAAACAGAAGGCTTGTTGGATTTGTTGTATTAGAATAGTTGACTTTATACTTGTAAAATTATATCCCCATCTCATGATGTATTAGAAAACAAATAAGATTTAAATGTAAAACAAAGTGAAATATACAAAACTTGAAATATATGAGGATAGGGAAAAATGTCTTTATAACCTAGTGTAGAAAAAAGTTTTCCTAATCAAGAAATTTTTTCCAGTCATGTTTTCACTCATGGATAAACAACTTATAAGATATAGGAACTATTTTGTAAATCAATATAAGGAGAAAGAGATTTATTCCCTATTTCACTAGTGTTCTCTCTTCATAAAAATAAAAAATATCAAGAGCCTAGGACAAAGTGGTATTCTCAGAAAATTCAAAGACGTCAGGGAAAAATTTAAATTTTTTTTAAAATTAGCTCTTCTTTGACAATAAGTGACATGTTTGTGACATTGTACTGTTATCTGAGTCAATAAATCTCTGATATATTTTCAAAATAAATAAATGTTATTCTACTGATAATTTTCTAGATAGGATATGAACCTAGAACAAAAATGTAAAAACTGGTAGGCTACAGCAGCTTGCTGTGCTTTTCCTGTTTTTGTACTATACCCTCTTTCTTCTCTTCTTGGGAATATTATTCTGTAACTAGTGCAAGATGAAAGGAAATAGATTGTGATTTATCATGTTTACTAATACTGCAACTTTGATTTGAAGTTTTTATAGTCTAAATAAGAGTTAGAATTATTACTTGCCAAGTCATTGGCTGAGAAACTATTTCCATGAGAAATCATATCTCATTTGATTAAAATAAAGACAGAAAATTCAACCTCAAGGAAAACTCATTTGTCTTCTAAGAATAGCATTTCAGAGAGTCAGAGAAATTAGAGGTGGAAAAATCAATTAGAGCTAATCTACCAGCTTGTCAGAGAGGATTGCTTTCTACAAAATATATTCTAGTTCTTTGTCCAGGTTAATTTTAAATGTCTCAGGGGAGGGAGCACTGGTTACATCCCTTTGAAGTTTTTTCTTTTATCTAAATGAACTTACCAAGAATCTTTTTTCTAACATCTATCCTTCATGTTAGTATTAATTCTGTACTATTGCTCTTAGTCATACTCCATTTCCAATACTAATGCCTCTTTCTTCCCAAATTCAGTTTCTATTCTCTCAGTTATTTGTGAGAAGTTAGTTTTCATTTAATCTAGTGACAAATTGTTTACTTATTATAAACATTTGATCCCTTAAAACCCCTTGAGATCTGTAGGTCTTTCTCTTCATCTTCTTTTTTTGCAAACTTTGTAATAAGGCACTTTAAAGTAGAAGTTATCTGTTAGGAACAAATAGAGAAAGGAGACTATAAATTCCTATTTGATCAAGGAGACTATCAATTTCTTTTGGCAAATTAACAATATATTTCTTATCTATCTCTGGTATGAGCAAAGCATATTCTCTTGTAAATCATTTTCAGTTCTTTATAAATGTCTTCTGTCTCTGTGTTTCCCATTTCTTCCTTCTTATATAATTATGTTTGTGTGAATTTAAAACTATTTTCCTAGATCAGATACTGTTATTTATATTGTATCCTTCGAATATGAAGGTGATGGTTTTCCTCCATTCACAAGATTTAAATTCTTGCTCTTATCTGTGCAGAGGATTAATTGTGATACACCATGCATATTGGTACTCTGGACTCAAATTTCTACTCTCTGATGATAAGCAAAGAGCCAGGGATGGAGATTGCCTGGAGCATAACAACATAAAATTCTTTGTAGCTAAAGTCAATTCAATAAAATACCAGTGTCTATAGTAACCTCTCCTGGTAGCCTAGGGGAAAGGCCAAGAGTAAGATGAATTTCATTGTGTGCTTCTGTGCTCATTTAATTGAGGTTCTATGAATTCTTATATTGAGCCATTCATTATCATTGTTCAGGAACCACAGCATTAGTGTTTATGGAATTTACTGAATGCACACACACACACTCAGACACACACAGAGAAGGGATTATACTCATAGGTGCTTTACCACTGAATTATATCCCCAGCTCTTTTTTTCTTTTTTAGTACCAGGGATTGAACATAGGGGCACTCAACCAGTGAGCCACATCCTTAGCCCTATTTTGTATTTTATTTAGAGAAAGGGTCTCACCAAGATGCTTAGTGCCTCACTTTTGCTGAGGCTGGCTTTGAACTCAAATCTTCCTGCCTCAGCCTCCCGAGCTGCTGGAATTACAGGAATGCACCACTGCGCCTACACCTGGTTTAGTTTTCATTTTAAGACGGTGTCTCACTAAGTTGCTTCCGGCCTTGAACTTGCAATCCTCCTGCCTCAGCCTCCCAAGCTGCTAGTATTACAGGAATGCACCACCAAATCTAGCTAAATATATTTTTAATAGTAAAAATTTATAGAAACACTTACTTAGATTCTTCTTAATGCCAAGAGGCTGTCATGGTTTAATCAAAACAAAACATCTCCATGGTGGATGAAAAGGGGCTGTGCAGTATATTTTGGAGACATATGTTTCATTGAGTAAGAGCTTATACTCTGGAGTAAGAGTGCCTTGTTCAAATTTTCCCTTTGTCCTTTAATAGCTATGTGAACCTTGGAAAATAACTCTTCTGGCCTCAGTTTCTTCTGGAATAAAATGGTGACACACAGCCTTTTTGAGGAAAAATTGTGTTATAAATTGAGACCAAATTGGGTTAGTGTTTGTAAATTACTTAGTATAGACCCTGAAAATCTAATTTTCTTTTTTTCTTTCCATGACTCATTAAACAGATTCTTATTAAGTATCTTCTACATGATGAGACTGGAAATAATTCACAGCATAGCAACAAAGACGGATCCGTCTAATTGGATGTGTGAAGTACTCCAGGAGCTCTGGAATTAAGCAGTGAGCGATGAACCAGCATGGCGCATTCAAGGAGGAATCTTGGCCTCTGAAGAAAGACTTTGAAAAGTGACAAGATGAAGGAGGTAGGAATGGGCAATGTGTAGAGCAGGGAACATCTTCCAGGCACAGGGAATACCATCAGCAAAGGCACCAAAGCTTGGAAGTACCTGCTGCTTGCCAGTGAGTGATCATCGTGGGGTGAGTGAGTGGGAGAGGGGAGAAGACCCTCTTCCTTTCTTGGTGAACCTCCCTTTTGTGGTTTGGGAGCTGGAATCTGCAGGGAGGCCAACATTCCTGCTCTGTCTTCTGGCTGCTAGGGCATGGGCACATAACCTTGGCTCAGCCACTCAAGTACTTGTGCCTGTGACCTTGATTAGGGCAGGGATGAGGCTAAGCTGCAGAGGTTCAGTGGCCAAAGAAAGTGGCCAGTGTCGTACCATTGCTGGCATATTGTGCTGGCATGGTCTTTTCTGTGTGATTTGCTGCCAGCCTTCCATGGATCCTGATCCCGTTCCCAACCTGATTCTCCATCTTTGTGTTAATGCAGTGAGCTACCTGACAACCATCCCATATTTTTTATTTTGTTCAGTTTTCTGTTTACCTTAATGAGAGTTCCTTCTGCTTGTAACCAAGAGCTGTCTCAAACAATAGACAATTTAATTGTTTTGGTTCACTATGTGTATTTCCTAAATTTTGTTCCATGAATATGAAGTACTTGTGTGATAAAACACTTTTTATTTAATGTAAAATCAAGTTTAATTGTGAATAGAATTTTTTTTTTGAGAGAGAGAGAGAGAGAGAGAGTTAGAGTTTTTTAATATATTTATTTTTTTAAGTTTTCGGTAGACACAACATCTTTATTTTATTTTTATGTGGTGCTGAGGATCGAACCCAGCGCCACACGCATGCCAGGCAAGCGTGCTACTGCTTGAGCCACATCCCCAACCTGAAAATTTTTAAAAATTAAAATTTACCTAAAATGTTAAAAGAGGGTCCATATAGAGCTCTAGTGGTCATCATTTTAAGGTTATACATATTATGTGCTCACCTTTGAGCCAGGCACATTGTCATGTGTAGTATTTCACATACTCTGGCAAAAACATTAACATGTTCATGCTTTGATTGTCATTATTTCAGAGGAGAAAACTGAGGTGGGAGAGGTTAAGTCACTTGCTCAGAACTACCCTCCCAGGTGGAGAGTGGTGCAGCCGGGATTTAAACCTGGATATCCAGAACTCGGCATCCACGTCATCACAGAGGAGCTGGTGACCACCTTTCCCTGAGGAGTTGAAGGAGCTTTTGAGAAAGAGGTAATAGCTGAACTAGACTTTCAAGAGTAAGTCGGATTTCTCCAGATAAAGAAGATGTAATCACGTTAGTTCAGTTGAAGAAGGGTATGTGCAAGGGTAGGGACAGAAAAGGCCATTCTGTGTCCCACATAGGCTCACAGCATGGGCTTCTGGGACATAGGGTGTTGGGGGGCATACCAAGAGGTATGGTTTTGGGAAGGGGTGCCTGAAAGAGGGGTTGGTAGCAACAGTCCAAATGTGGGCTTGAAATGGAGTGATAGTTGGTTGTGTGAGTCCTTAGATTGAACAGATGAGATTTTGTCTTTAGGCAGCTGGGAGTTGTGGGGCCGGAGCTGAGGGAGAAAAATGATGTCAGGGGCATTTCTTTTATAAGGATCACTGTGGCAGCAGTATGGGGGTAGGGCTTGGAGTGGGAGTGATGAGTATCACCAAGGTCAGTTAGCAGTATCCTGAAATAGTGTATGAAAGCCCATGAGGCCAGTGGAATGGGGACAGAGAGGGGCACCAGATTTGAGAGGCATTGTTGAGGTGGGAGCAAAGTGCTGGATGACTAATCTGAGGCGGGTGGCTGAGGAGGAAGGGAGAATGGAGGATGACTGAGATTTCTAGTTTAGAAACCTGAGTAATTGTTGATGTCATTAACTGAAATAGGAATGGGAGGAAGGAAAGCATCCTACACAGGGCCTGCCAGAAACTTACATATTATTTCATTTAGTCCTAAACAAACCCACAACATAAAGACTCATAACATGCCCATTTTACAGATAAAAAAGGTTCGGTTTCTTGCCCAAGTCTTTCCTACATGGGTTATGTAACTTAATCCTCACAATTACCTTGTGAGGGAGCTACTCTGATATCCTTATTTTGCCCACAGGCAAAGTAAGGCCAGGGGAATGTGAAGTAACTAAAGGAAGATACAGCATATTTGGTGGCATAACTGGGATTTGAACCCAGGCAGTTGGCCTGGAGGCTGTGTTCTTTAACACTCTACACAGAAAAACACAAATGTGGAGACACTGATTATGATTTCTGTCTCATAAGAAAGTGGAGTGTTGTAACTTAAACTAAGGTCTTAACTCCAAAGCTTCTATTCTTTCCATGATAATATTCTATATTCTGATAATAATTTCAACTTAGAAAAATAGGACCAAAGCTCAGGGAGATACAGACCATGGAAAGATGGCATTTTGCATGGGATACTGTAGCATAAGAAGAGGGTAAAACTTTTATAAAGGACCAGAGCGGCATGGTCCAAAAAAAGCTTCTGGCATACTGGAAGTGTTTTGTATTTGTCCTGTCCAATACAGCAGTCATCAGCCTATGGGGCTATTGAGCACTTGAAATGTGACTATTGTGACTGAGGAACTGAAATGTTAATCCTGAGCTATTTTAATGAATTTCAATGTATATATAAGCATGTGTGGCTGGTGACTATTATATCCCACAGTTTGGGACTAGAGAAAACAACCAGGCCCAGAGCAGTCACTGAAGGAGAAACCTGACGGGTACTCCTGAAAAATCACTAGATATTTGATTGTCTTCTTTATTTGTGGTGGTTAGGCTGGTCCTAAGTTTGGGGATGATGTTATCTTTCTGTCACTGTGACAAAATACCTGAGGTAAACAAGTTAAAAGGAGGAAAAAAATATTTTGGCTCATGGTTTCCAAAGTTTCAGTTTGTCCACTCGGAAGCACAAGGTGGAGGAAAGCTGCTCACTTTATAATACCAGGAAGCAAAGAGAAGAGAGGTCTGAGGTCGCAATACATTCTTCAAGGACACGCCCCTAATGACCTACTTGCTCCAACTAAGTCCCACCTCCTGAAGTTTCTTCCGCCTCCCATAGTACCACCAGTCAGGGACTTTGAACACATGAGCTTTTGGGGGACACTTAAGATCCAAACCATAACAGGGGTCTTAACTCATTAGTTAGCAGGGCTTCTTTCCTAATGTAGACCACAAACATTTTTATCAAATTTTTTGGTTTAGAAAAAGGGGAAGGAAGTTACAACACTCCACTTTCTTATATGAGACAGAAATCATAATCAGTCTCTCCACATTTGTGTTTTTCTGTGTAGTGTTAAAGAACACAGCCTCCAGGCCAACTGCCTGGGTTCAAATCCCAGTTATGCCACCAAATATGTTGTACCTTCCTTTAGTTACTTCACATTCCCCTGGCCTTACTTTGCCTGTGGGCAAAATAAGGATAACAGAGTACCTCCCTCACAAGGTAATTGTGAGGATTAAGTTACATAACCCATATAAAACGCTTAGCCAGTCTCTGGCACATGCTAAACACTTAGGAAAAGTTAGGTATTCTATAATCAGTACCTTGTGATGAGCTTGTACATCGCACCCTTGTGTTTTGACATTCACTCAACTCTATTTTTGCTGTAGCAGGTATTCTCCCAGATCTCTAAATGTCAGAACATTCCAAAAAGAAATACACATTCAAGATAAAAAGGTAGACTTCTGAAGTTACTATTTAGATATTATCTTATTGCAGCTATTGAGTTGTGAAGCTATCTTTGTATTTCCTTTTGATTTCTTTTTTTTTTTTTAAATTTGCAAGCATTAAATTTTTTTTTAGCTGTTGACAGAACTTTTATTCATTTATTTATATGCGGTGCTGAGACTCGAACCCAGTGTCTCATGCATACTAGGCAAGCGCTCTACCACTGAGCTCCAACCGCAGCCCTCCTTTTGATTTCTATATTGTGAAAAGTATTTTAAATTGTAACAAAAGCAAACCATGACCCTAATGTTTTGTTGTGATCATTAAAACTCCCTTGAATTAACTAACCTCAAATAGTTCACATACTCCACAAGCAAATAAAAATACTAGAGGTTCTAAATGTTGGCACAAAAGATTTCTTGATGTCTTATAGTTCACACCACTTTGAGATACTAATTGCCTAGTTTGGCATTATGAGACGTAGTTGGATAGGTTGTTGATCAAGGACTATTTAAAGACTAATGACTTAACAAGGAGGGACAAGTAATAGGATCCCCTTTGTGGCTACCAATTTTGTACTTTTTAACAAAATTAAAAATAGATCGAAAAATAGCATTATAACATATGCTCTTGAATATATGTTATATATTGGGGCAGAGTCCCTGCACCCCAGAATGGGCCTAACTAGTTTGTGATCCACGGACCATTCGAATTTTGAGAACTCTGGGTTCTGACTTAAGTGAGGGAAAAGGCATTCATATCACTGGGCAACAGAGAGGCAAACATCGCCTGTAAAATCTCTGAGATGATCTGGACTTGATTCTAAGAAGAGTCACTTAAGTCTCCTTCCCAGTAAAATTCCTTGCCTGTCTCCCCACCCCCTACCCCAGGAGGTTGAGGAGGACCTTTGGCCTTCAGGGACTTCAGACATGATTTTTGTGTGCTATTTGCAGCGTTTGCTTTCATACCTTATAAAACATGCTCTTAGCATATTCTTGGAATATTTCATTTCCTTAGAAAACAATTCATGGGGTGAGTCAGCACTCAGGGAAAAACCCACTCACAATAGCGATCCAAATTGCAAGAGATGGAGAAACGGGAAATGATTTTCTTTGTGGAGTTAAAGGACGAGGTACAGAGACACCGATTACTTATTTATACAATGGAGCCAGGCAGGCTAAGGGACTGTTGCATATTTAGCAGGGCAGAGAGGTACATCAGGGCGTCCTTCCCATCCTGCCTTCGGACAGCTGTTACCATAAACTCTCCTTCCAGGGAGAAAGAAAATAGGTGTGGGAAGCGGACGAAGGAAGGAAGCAAAGGAAGGTTAAAAGTCGGCCCTGCAGCCCCCGCCCGTCCTTTCTGGAAATCATTAAGGGAATTTCCTTCTGCAGCCGCAGAACCCTCGGTGGCCGTCTCGACGTCACTCTCCAGGGCATCTAGGCATTTTGCTGGTCCAGGAGGCGACTTCCCGACCTCGCCGGCAGATCCCCTGGGGTATGCAGAACGTCGCCCTCTGCCCGGGACCAAGCCGGGCGTGGAGCGTAGCGGCGGGAGCAGGGCGCGGAAGCGTTTCCTGCAGGAGCGCGGCGGCAGTGCCCGTTTCCGGAAGGCTGATTGCATCAGGTGTGGAGCAGGGCGCCTCCTCGGCCCAACCTGGCGGCCATTGCGCCTGCGCGCATGGCCCCGCCCCATGCCGGGGACTCCACCGCGGGTTTTCCTCTGGGTCCAGAGGAGACCGATCCTAGAGGGGCGGTCGATTTTCCGTGCCCCGGGACCCCTGAGAGAAGCGGGTGGCAGGGCGGGGCTCCGGGAATCTGTGGTGTCTGGGGTAATAAGTGCGGGTAGAAGGGGGCTCGCCTGGAAGCCCGCCGATCTCTGCTACTGACTCTTGGCGAGGTCGGGCTAATTTCCTCTCTGGGCCTGAAGAACGCAGACTAGAACCACGAGGCTTTCCGAGTAGTCACTTTTTCCCAAGTGGCTAAGTGAACTATGGCTCTCGGTGGTCCATGGATCACAGACTCGTTAGACCCATTCTGGGATGCAGGGACTCTGCCCCAAGAATGAGCACTTTCATGGATTTTGGGGGCTTTTTCTGTGCCTATACTATTTTGTTGTTGTTGTAGAAGGAGCAACATGATTGTTGGCTTCCAGCTGCTTCTGAGGGAAGTAATTGTTCATAGAAGTTCAGGATGCAAAACCCCCTCTTTCACAAGGCAGCCCCTTCATTCCAAACAACCCCGCTGGAGACTGCATCAGGGCCCCATTTTACACTGTTAGCATCGTGTGCATTTCCCTTTTAGTAAGCTCCTTGTTTGAGGGGACATTTTACAGTGATGATTTGATGGGTGTGGATCACCCTGCTGGACTGTAAACACCATGAAAACAGGGGTTCTGGCTTTTTAATTCACTTTTATCCCTAGACCTAATAGAAGTCCCTGTGGCCCCTCAATAAATTTATGATGGACTGAAATAATGCCCCTCTTCATTGTATAGTGCCTGCATATGAATAAGGAAGAATGGGGTATGAGTTTGTTACTCCAGGAAAACTGCATTATGTAGGTTTGGGGAAGAGGATGGGAAGGAGCCTGTACTTTATAGTTACAATTAGTTTACTTTTTTGGGGGGAGGGGGGATGGGAGGTGCCAGGGATTGAACTCAGGGGCACTAGACCACTGAGCCACATCTACAGTCCTATTTTATATTTTATTTAGAGACACGGTCTCACCGCGTTGCTTTGGACTCTGGATCCTACTGCTGGGATTACAGGTGTGCGCCCATGCGCCGGGTTTACAATTAATTTACCTTTAGGATTTTTCTCTTTAAGGAAATGGTAGGTTGAGTTCTCTGTGTATATATAGAGTTCTCAAGGTGTAGCCTCAGACTAGCAGCACCTGCATCACCTGGGAACTTGTTAGATGCACAGATGCTTGCTATCAACCGCAGACGGATCCAGCAATCTATTTCAGAAGCCTTCCTGGGACAGAGCACAGTTTCCCACTTAACTGGGTATCTACCTTGTCAGGGCCTTGCCTCCTGACTTCCACAGCAGTTGTAGTTAATTCACTGAGAGTGGAAGTAAAATTATGCCTTTCCTTCCTGCAGGTGTTTCTCTCCCCTGGCCTCATCTTGCTGTGATTTTTGATTTTCGGATGGAGGAATGATATGTGTGTCTGTGTGTGTAAGTCTCTATGTGTGTGAGTGTGTGTGTGTGTGTGTGTGAGAGAGAGAGAGAGGTGTGTGTGTGTGTGTGAGAGAGAGAGAGGTGTGTGTGTGAGAGAGAGAGAGAGAGAGAGAGAGAGAGAGAGAGAGAGAGGAGGGGGGGGAGGATATGCCTGGAGGTAGAGATGAGGAGCAGAAGGAAGGAGAAGGTCTCGCCTACTAACTTTTGGCTAGCCTGGGTGGGTGTGGGCTGCTCTCATCTGGGGACATTTTCCCATTGTAAGGCGATGCAGACATGTGGGAGAAAAGCCAGGGATAAGGTTACCCAACTGCCTTCTGGTGCAGACAGACGCCAGGCCACAGGGAGAGGATACCCGGGCTGCACCGCAACCCCAGCCTTACCCTGGCACCCACTGCCTCCCTGCGGTCTTCTTGGCGATTGGGGAAGCTTGCGAGCAGGAGGCCCCGCAGCCTCCACCTGCAGGGGTCGCCCTGGGAGCGCCACCCGCCCACTACCGTCACCGCCCCCAGCCCCGCCTTTCTCGGTTCGGGCCCCAGCTCCGCCAGGCCCCTCCAATCCTCTCCTCGCGCAGCCGCCTCCAAAGCCTGGAGAAGTGGAATCTCGCCGGCGCCGCTCCCTGCGCGGGACTCGCGGAGCGGCACTGGGCATGCTCAGTCGCCCGAGTCTGTGCTGGTCTCAAGTAGGAAGCTCGTGCGCTGCGCCCGCAGCTGATCCCGGCGCTCCGGGGAGGGCGAGACTGAAGCAGAGCCGCCGGGCGCCCCAGCCGAGCACCGCGCGCACAGCTGGTGATCCCGCTTTCCTCTTTGCCTTTGCTCCGGACTTGGGGGCAGGGTGGGTGGTGGCGGGAGTGCTGGGGAGAGACCCGGGCAGCGGCGGGCGTCTAGTGGCTGCACGTACCCCCTGCGGCTGCTCCTCTCCTCCTGGCCCCTGGGCTACGCGGTCACTGCCACCCGCCCAGCCGCAGCCACAGCTGCAGCAGCTGCCGCCGCATCTGCAGCGGACACCCGCTGCGGAGTCCTGTGCGCCCTGCGCCCGCGCTGCAGGGCGGGTGGCAGGGCGACTGCGGGCTCACTCCTTGACTTCCATCCCTCCTTCCACCGGCGCCCCCTTTCCCTCATCAGCTTAGGCTTGTCAGGGCCTGGGGCAGGGGAGATGGGGTTCGATCGGGTTCGCCCGGGTGGGGACTGCGGAGGGGAAAAGTGAGGGTGGGCGCGGGCGGCGAAGAGCGCACACCCCCTTGCCCTAGCACCCGCCTCCGCTGTGCGGCTGGGCTCTTCGCCCTGGCGCCAGTGCGCTCCTGCCGGGAGTTGGAGACAGGGCTGGCTTCTCTGGGGTTCAGAAACCAGACGCGGAGAGAGGAAAAGGGGGAAAAGTTCATTTCCCCCCTCGAAGGCGGAGAGAGCCTATTAACTAGAAAATGGCTGTGCGAAGGGGGCCGAATCAGGGAAGCTGGCCACAAGGGTCCTGAGAAAGCCCCTGCTGCCCGCCGGGCGGAATGGAGGGTTGAAAGCCAGAAATGACATCTATGCTACGAAAATCTTCGAGCTGGAAGGAGGGAGGGATGCGGGGTCCGGTAGAAACAATAAGAAGTGGTTTCACCTGGGTAAAGAGGTCTAGAACCCAGGGGTCCGAGGGAGCGTGGGAGTTGAATTTTAAAAGAGAAATTGTCTGGACATATCAGACTGAGAATTGAGACCGTTTTGTAGTCAAGTTCTGCGCAGTTTTTGAGCCACGAACTGTCAGAGATGTTTTTGGATGGATTGAGTAGTTGGAGAGGGCCGAAATTGAGAGAATTAGGTCAGTGTCAGAAGCTAGGATGGGACTGGGCTCTTCTAAGGGATAGTTTTAAGAAGTCCTTCAGTCATTGGCTTCACATTGTGCCTGATGATTTAAGTGAAATAACTAAAGGATCATCATAAATTGATATCAGCAGTGTGCGTGAATTCCAAGAAATGAGGAAACTGTGAGACCAGCATTGTTTTGTCATTTGCTTTCTTTTCTCACTGATTTAAGAACAAACAGCAGCATCTGATGTGTTTCTGGGTTTTACTCTCTTCAGTCTTTGCTTTTTAAAAAAATTCCTTGTCATGGATTTATATTTCAGATCTTGTCCTTATCATGGATTTATATTTCAAATTTTATCCTTAGTTGGCCATATTAATTAGAGCATCTGATTTTGTGTGGCCGGCCTTTCAGGAGCAGACAGAACCCTGGAAGGGGGCTTTCTTTATGAACTTAGGTAGCAGGCTTTGCCCTTTTCAATTTGTAACTTGAAAGCAGTATTTGTTCAACAGTTGTTTTCAGAACTTGCAGAATCCTAGAAATGGCATCATCTTGAAAGGATGGTGCTTGTCATGAGGGACTCTCCAGGCTGGGGGCAATGCTGAGAGAACAGAGGCAGTCCTGCTCAGTGGGCGCATTCCAGGAGGTGAGAGGGACACACCACAGGTGCAAGATTTCTGTCAAGATCCTTTCCTTTTGTTATTGATGTGCCAGGTGACTCTTCATAAACTGAGAATGCAATTATGGCCCAAGATATTTGTATAGAGCCTTCGAGAAGGGATCTTTAGGTTGAGACCTTTTTCCAGGGAAGGTGCTTATGTGTTATACTTTTACTCCGTTTTCAGATGGATCCCTTTAACTAAATAATTCACCTCTAAGGAGCCAGCAGGATTCCGCTTTCTGAAACTTTAATGAAGTGGTAGTTGAAAAGCTTGATGAGCTAAAATGTAACAGTAGCATTTTACACTTGCTGGAGTAATGTGAATGTTGACTGCAACATTATTTGAGAAAAGACTATTGAATATTACCAAAATCTACATATGCGAGCATGCAGTATTTAAAAACTGTTACTTTTTATGTCATGTTTCAACTTTTTTTTATGACTCTTCTTTTCCTGCCAACAGAGAAACAAGGGGAAACAAACATTGAACTCTTTTTCTGTTACAGCAGGAATTAATACTTGAAAGCCTTGCAGTGCTATCAGTGTTATGTTGATTATCCTGGTTACTGGATAATCTAAATTTACCTTTTAAGAAAAATGGAAGATTATCTCTCTCTACTTTTTTCAGTTACACTTTTAAAATAGTACCCTTATAATATAACACCTTAAGTTTTTTAGAGGTGTAGGACAAACTTTTAGGAAAATATTGTAATAAGTTATTACTAATTATGTGGATAATGCTTATTTTCCTACGCTGGGGGAAAGTAATTTGTTCTCAGCTTAATATCAGTCTTGATACATAATAGCATTTGACATATACTGTCATCTTTTATAAGCATCTTTGCATAATAGTCAGCTGCCCAAGCGAATCCCTTCTAAGGGTGGATACTCTTGATACCACAGCAATCTAACTTTCATATTTTATCTCATACAGTATTTTCAATGGATTCCATTATTATTCGCTAAGCATTCTCTGCAAAACATCTTTGATTTGTTTTTTAGGATGAGATTTGATTAGAACAGCATGTCTTCAGAACGATTAGAATGTTTTCAGATGCCTCCATCCATATATTAAAACTGTTTTGTGTTCATTTACTTTCAGCAGTGTTGTACTACTAACAAATGAAATTAAATGTAGGGAAGATAAACCCAAATGCCCCATTTTAATTTTAATGTGTTATTAGTGCATATTCTGCATATTGATACATGTCGAGGACATGTCTTTCGGCTGAAGTGGCTTGTCAGAGAGGCAGAGCGATAGACTCTATATTTAAGGGTCTAGGGGAATTTGATAGAAAGACCACCAACCAGGGACTCTGAAGACTTATCTCCTGGGTTCTGCTCCTCGGTTACTTTAATTCACTGTGTGACCTTGGAAAAATCAGTTTACTTCTCTGGGTCTCACTTTTCCCATCTGTTGAATGAGAGCGTGTAGTAGGTCAGTGCAGAGGTTTGTGGTGCAGACCTTTGGTGATGGAGGATTTAATTTAGTGCCTTAGGTGAAGCTCATTTTGTGTTTCCGTGAGCCTGGCCTGTTGCTCCTTTGTCCATTACCCTTTCTTTTTGGGCCAATTCCTATCTCCCTTTTACTTTTCATTTAGTATGTACAATGGTTGTCATAAAATTAAGTGTGTGGCCCTGCCATTCTAGATAGGAGATAAGGTAATGATTAGATTTGGGTAAAGTGCATTTAGACATTGGAGACTTTTATTGCACTTTCTGAGGGAGACTTCCGGCTTTAGGGCTTCTAGATACTGAGAAGGGAGCTGCTTGGGCTATAGAGCAGGGCATACTGTACCTTGGTTGCTGGGCCCACCTGAGTCCATTTTTAGTAATCCTTTCCCATGTCCCTTTGTCTTCTACCCTTGATTAGCAGTGCAGTCCTTGGTCTCTGGAATAAGTTCTCATTGTCATTTAATGTTAGCACAGTGGCTGAAGTGGACAGTTACCTGTACTTGGCTACAGTAGCAGGAGTGATGGTTGGTGGATTATGTCTGCCTAGTGTCATTAGCTGGATCATGAGCTTTCCCCCTCCTTCTCTGGCTAGCTCTGATGATGGGGTAGAGAGCAAAGGAAATGAATCCCATTTGGTGTTTTTAGTGCACTTTGCTTTTTGGGTGCTCACAAAAGCTCAGCCTCATTAACATTTAAGCGAGGCAGGTAAGGAGTTAGCCATTTAAATAATCAACAGTGGATAGACAGTGACTCAAGTATCTCTGATCATAACCAGACGCCAGGGTTCCTGGACCCCTGTTAGTAGCTCCAAACACTAGTGGGAGCTATACGAGAGGAAGGTAGGGATAGACAAGTCATCACTGCTTGGTGTGAACCATGAAGCCTGGATCAATTGAAAGGCTTTGGACATCTTTGGGTGTAGAGTTAAGGGAGACGCCTCCTTTCTATGTTAACTGTTTCCATAATGTTTGAACCTTACCTAGATTTCTCTAATGGACATGCATTACTTTTATAGTCAGGAAAAAAAATCTCACTATATAATTTATTGGTGTATAAAATGTACAGATTCATAGGAATACAGATGGGAAGAGGACTTGGGAAAATACGAATGGTATGGAAATGTGGATTACAATTTTTTATTGTTTGTTTTTTATTGACTTGACAGTTGTTGTAAATCAAGTTAACCATTCTGTCCTTTTCCTCTTATGGAAATGTTGCAAAATTGTTTCTGCTAGACAATACCTAAGTATAGCTCTTTTTGAAGAGTAGCTTGACTGGCAGCTATGCTTCAGGAGTGCTTGGGGTGGGAGAAAGGATGGTTTTATTTAGTTATTATTTTTTTTTAAGTTAACTAAAAAAAAAAAAGAAAAAAAAATCATAGTTTTGGAACCGAGCTGTGAAGAGAAATGTGCACTCCAGAGGATGAGATTGGAGGGAATTTACAGAGATCCAGAGCATAAAAGGAAATTCTGTTGTAGAAGAAAGCTTGGTGTTGTCTGTGGTATTGAATGTGGCATTTCCAGAATCATGGTCCTACACACCAGATCTTAATTTCCACACAATGTTAAAGTAACTGTGTGTCTAGTGTATGCAAAGCAGAGTGCTAAGCCTCAGGGCCATTGTCTGTTGGTGAAGGTTTCAATTGTCCTTGTCATATGATAATGATAATGATTGCAGTGAATATTTTATTAGAGTTGAAATGAGAAGATGTGTCCTTTTCTCTGAGATTATACTCTTCCGGTTTTGGGGTAAGATTCTTTTATGAAGCGATGGGAATATTTTCATTTGGCAGCTTAATGGTCCATGAAATTGGTAAGTCTGGGAATCTGGCTTGAGATGCAGAGAGGCTGCCCTCAGGACTGAGTTGAGTAGTGGAGGCCAGGCCAAAGTGTGGAGCTTGTGGGTGGGCCGCCGGGGCCCCTGGGCCTTCCAGGAATGTAGAGTCCCAGAGTTGCAAAGGAGCTAATTTCAAAAGTGCCCTGGGAACCAGTGAGTATTTTTGAATTATAGCCCAAGAATGACAAGGAAAGTGCCAAGATGAAAGATGAGGGTCTGAGAGAGCAGAAAGGGCACATGGTTGAATTGTGAATTTCGGCAGGCAGGCCTGGAGATGTGTCTTGGCATTTGTTTCTTTGCATGCAAGCCTCTTTCTGCCAAAGCAACTTAGCAATTCAGAGTTGGTGATTCTAGGAAATTCTGTAGGAGTCAAGGCTGTAGAATCGAGGATTATGTAATAACCTGCTTGGTCTGGGCCTCTCCAATATCATGCCCTCCAGGGTGAGTTTGAGTGGCCAGAGGAAGCTTAAGAATAGTTTGCCCATGAGATGGTTATTTTTCACCTTTAGTTACTGTTGGATGGCAAAAAAAGAGAGGAAACAAAGCAAAATGCATTATTTCTGAGTTTCAAATGGTAGCTAAAAAGTAAATAAGACTTGAAGAATCTGTGTGTAGTCATTATCACATCTCACTGATCATAATAATATAAATATGATTGTAGAGCTTTTACTTTGGCCAAGAGCTTTATAGCTATTTTGCTCTTAATGCTACAAAACACTGGGGTCTCTTCGTATTTTAGAGAGAAGACGACTGAGGTCCTTTTTACTAAAAGACTGCATAGTGAACAACAGTGTTTGCCCTGGAACTATAATTAATACAGAAGAGTCCACGGGTTGCCAAGGAGTGGAGGCCAGGCCCAATTGTGGAGCTTGTGGTTGCACTGCTGGGGCCCCTGGGTCTTCCAGGAATAGAGTCCCAGGAGCCGCAACGGAGCTAATTTTGAAAGTGCCCTGGGATGAAGAGCTAACATTTAATAAGGGCCAACTGTACAGGAAACATTTCTCTCTTATTTCCTTACCTCTTTCTTGACTCCTGTTTTACAGGTGAGGAAAACATGCTGTAGCTCAGAAAAGGACCTGGGGGACTTGTCCTGGCCCTAAACCCAGCCTGTGCTCTTGTTCTTTTCTCCCCACCATGAATCTTCCTAAATTCAGCATTGGGGGTACACAAAGGACATTGAACTTGAATCTGTCCATTCAGTGGTCGAGCCGTTTCCTCTGTGTTGTGGCCCTGGTATGTGTTTTTCATCTGAATACAAAACAAGGAATAGGATCCAAATATAATTCCCAAATCTGCCTAAAACCAAGGGTTTTGCTGTTGATCTCTGGGCAGACTCCAGTCTAGAATATTTCTGCTATAACATGGATGAATATGGTTATCATCTACCAATCATGAGGCACTGTTAGGAGACAGAGGTTTCTGATGAGGATTTCGGGGCCTCCCCAGCAACCCTGTGACTATCTTGAGACTTCGGGCTGCTGAAGTGTTGGTCTGGAGAGAGGACCCCACATGCACGAGGAGGGTGCCTCTCCCTGGGAGCATCCTGCTTGCTCTTGGATGCTGGCTTTATTCTTGTCCTCATTTGATTTCTTTTTTTGCAGTGCTTGGGATTGAACCCAGGGTCTTGTGCATGTGAGGCAGCAAGCACTCTACCACCAGAGCTATATCCCCAGCCCCCTCATTCGATTTCTTAAGGAGACTTGGGTCCTGGGCAAGAGTAAGTTGACCTATGACATTGAGTATACCGATTTGTTGGGCAGTACTGTTTGTGGGTAGAAGTGAGTTAGGTGTCTTGAGTGGATTCATGCCTGGGTGCACTAAACCAGTTAAATTATGGACATAGCTGTGGTGTGATCAGAACTCTCAGGGGACTTGGGGACCCATAGGCACCATCGGAAGTACCATTTCAGCCTCAGATTCTTCAGTTTATCTGAGCAGAACCTTTTACTCTCTCCAAGAACCAAGTTTTATTTGTGCCTCTTCTCGTGAAGAGACCGTTCTGGTAACACCCAGAAACCTCAGTTTGTTTCTTCATTCCTTTGTGCAGAATGTTTATTGAGCACCTAGTTTGTGCCAGGCCCTGTGCCGAGTTCAGGAGGGTAGAGAGGAGTGTGCCAGAGCATTGATGATAAGGAATGGCAAACCTAGCACAGGAGAGAGGCAGGAAGCTGGCCTCGCTTTGCAAGAGTGGGAAGACCTCGGGGAACAAGAGCTGTGGCAGGTGACTCCTAATGTATAATCTCCATGTACAGAAACCCTTCAGCCATCTCCTTTCCTATCCTTCCTTGACTCATTGGAACTCTTGGAACCTGTTTCTTCAACCCAGCACCTAGGATTTGCCATTCCCCTAAGAGACGCAGGAATTCAGCCTTTCAGATCTCCATCGCTTGAGTTCTCAGAGAGCTCAATGTTGCCTTTCAGGGCATGTTTGGTGCTGTCTGGAGACATCCTGTCATGCCAGGAACTACTGGTATCTGCAGGTAGAGGCCGAGGAGGCTGCTGAACATCCTCTAGTGCACATACGGGATAGCCCTACAGGTAGGGAGGTGTAGGGTTTGTTGGTGATTAAGAGCCAGACATTTAATAGCCCCACCACCATGGACTACAGAATTTGCTTGGGCAGCAGAATTACGGGGTGTCTCAGTTTCCTCATCTGCCGATAGGAATACTAATGGTGTCTGTCTAATACGGTGATTGTGAAGATTTCATGAATTTGTGAACATGGCTTGGCATGAAGGAAGACCTTAACCTTGAGTATTGTTCTTAGTTTTAAAGAACAATATTACCTTTTGGTCTAAAGAGCATGAATTTGGAGGATCCAGGGCAGCAGAGTTACAGTTCCACCTCCAAGAATGTTCTGGTGTAAGAATTGGCCATTGTTCAATGTGACAAATGTCCTTAAAGATTTACATGCTCAGATAGAAGCCATGTCCTCAGCAACTTTGTCATGGAAACAATATCTTAGCTCCTAGTTCTTGGTACTTCCTGGTGGAAAACATTGTTAGTCTTTGTCTTTGCCATCATACTCATTGGCATATTCCTGTGCTATGGCATTTATTGCTGCATCAATATGGTTCCAGTACTAATGAATTCTTGTTTCTCTCATAGACCATCCATCACTCAAATGGCCCTCCAGCCTATTACTTCTCAATCGGACTTTTATCATGGACCACTCGATAGACCCGATTTTTAAAGGGGGACTCCAAACTGCTTGCCCCACACCATCCCTTTTCAGCCTGAAGAAGCCAGAAAGATCTTCTTCACCCCCCTTCCTTACAGCAGTAAGGAGTTCCCAAATTAGAGGGGGGAATGAAGCCAGATTTGAAGTTAGGTAGTCAGTGTAGTTAGGTAAATCGGGTCTAATGCCGAGTGAAATCTAAAATGGAGGCCATGCTGAGAATGATTCCAGGAAACGCAGGACAACTCATGGAATATTAATGAAGTCCTGAAAAGGCCCTAGGCCAAAGTCCACCTCAAAGAAATGTTAATGAACAGCCCCCAGCAAAAAGGTGCTGACTCAGAAGTCCTTCCTGACCAGATTACTTCTTTGGCCCACCTGTGTCCCACCCCTCGGGCCTTCCCACCTACATTCCATCACTGAAAGAACTATAAAAAGGGGAGACAACATCCCTTCCACGGATTCCACCTCTTGGGACCCCTTCTTCCTCCGGGAGAAGTCTTTTCTGCTGTCCTTTAATAAACTTCTAATTTCTACTCTGAAAAAAAAAAAAAAAAAAAAAAAGAATTGGCCATTGTTTTGAGGGTCTTGGTTTCCCTTTGTGCCATGGGTTTTGTTTCCCACTGTTCCCACCTCTTGATTCTGGGGCTTTCAGTAGCTTTGCCTTGCATCCTTTTCCCAGGGACCCAGATTTATGCCCTTCTCCTCGAGGGCTGAGAATTATATTTATGATTTTCCTTCGCTCTGTCTATTTTGGGAATGGTGAGAAGACGGGAAGCAGGTCAGAGGAGATGTTCTCTTACTTCCTGGTTGTCACAGCTCCCTCCTCTAGAATCCGGAGGATGGAGAGGCAGGTGGCAGTGGCTGCTGTAACTCTTCCCTCTGCGCCCACCAGCTCCTCCCCCGGGTTAGGTGCCTGCTACTTCCAAAATACCTTGTAATTGGGTCACAACATTATCTGCCTGCCAGGAATCATTTGTAAAAATCAAAGCAAAGATGCAGACTATTTCAGCAGGGTTTGAGATGTCTCTGTTGTATACTTGGAGGCGTCGTAGAGTTATTCCAAAAACAAAAGAGAATAAACTTGGCATCTCAGTTAGGTGGCTGTCTCTCTGTGGCCTAGAACTGTGTCTTATTTCACTGTGAAAGTGCTCAAATCGTGGTCCTTTCTGGACTTTCCACGGGGAGATGGGCTTTCATGGATTCCATTCAACTGATCAAACTCACTCTTGAATTTTCACAATATAATTGACTTGGAAAGAGTTTTATTCCGTGTTTTGAATGGTTTCAAGAGGCTACAGGGCAATGAAGATCAGTTGCTTTACTTGTCTAATTCCTTCCCCACGACATGGTCCTCTCTCCCCTGAATTAGAGCAGTGGCCTCCCAGTGGCCTCTCGGCCTTTCCAGCTCCATTCATGCAGTTTGGCTTCCCAGTAGTGGCTGGGCGCCGTTCCAAATGCCGCACATGGAAACTGACCAGGATGACCACTGTCTCGCTTGCTCAGAGCCCTGGTCTGTAGAGAAGCTGACGGCTAAAGGGCAGATTACTGTACAGCACAGCTGGTGTTGCCAGCAGAAGTACTGAGTGCTTCCCAGACCGGCACCTCCCCCGGTTGGGTGTGGGTGGGTCCTGCAAGGCTTGGTGGCTGGGAGGATGCTTGTCTATCCCCCAGGACACCAGGCAGCTGCATCTCTGCAGTTACTTAAGGCACCAGGACTCTCTGGCTCCTGCATGGGGCCCTGCCATTTCCAGCAGCCTCCACTTCCCTCCCCACCGCTGTTGACTCACAACTCCAAGCCGCAGTGCGGTTCTCCACCGCCTCTTGCTGTTTCTTCTCTGCACTACATCCAGGGTGATCCGAAGTCTTCTGCAGGTCTGGGCATGCCCATCCCACCCCTTCGGGGGACCCTGCTGCCCTCAGGATAGGTCTCAGTTTCTTGGTGCTGCACCAGCACCCTTCATGATCTGCCCCGAGCTTGCCCCTCACTGCTCTTACAGCGGGCCGGGTTTCTCTGGCTTTGGGCTTTTATTCTCTGCTCCTCTTGTCTGCATCCAACCTGCTGTCTACTTTGTATCTGACTTTAGTCCTCCTTTATGAAGTCGTGTTATGGTTGTCCACCTCAGTGTGCGTCCTTACTGGCCCCAGCCCCACAGTGTCTCATTCGTGGGTCTGGGGTGTGGCCTCATGAAAATCTGCATTTCTTTCAATTTTGTAGGCATTGCTGATGCTGCTGGTTTGGGGGCCACACTTGGAGAATCTCTGGTGTACAAGACCACCCAGGACAGGGCGCCTGGTCCTTCTCCCTGTTCCCGATGTGAATTCCTCCTGCCC
This sequence comes from Marmota monax, assembly GCF_021218885.2. NCBI lineage: Eukaryota > Metazoa > Chordata > Mammalia > Rodentia > Sciuridae > Marmota > Marmota monax. The sequence continues at coordinate 2,931,039 of NW_026691950.1, read as the reverse complement.
CACTTCCAGCACTTTTTGCCTTCTACTGTTTATCGCCCTGCTTTCTCTTCCAGTCTGCTCCCCCTTCAGGGTTGGCCTCGAGCTGCTTCATCTTTGTGTTCCTGCTGTTTGGAAATCTTTGGTGCGCAATATACATTTGTCAAAGAATAAAACATAGGAGCGAAAAAGAATTTCATTGTTGGAGGGTTAATAAATATAACCCAGAACATTTTCAGCATCTGTTTTTTTCCCCTCAGACTTTATCCCCAGTTATGGTAGTATAGGCTCACAGATTGATGTTAATGAGGTCAATATGAATTACATACAAGTCAGTTAACCTTGCGACTTTGGTTCCAAATTCTACAAAGTTCTTTAGGAAAACTCAGTTTATTTATTTATTTGTTTTTGTGGTGTTGGAAATTGAGTGCAGGGCCTCACACATGATAGGAAATACCCTACCACTGAGCTATAATCCCAGCCTCAAGAGAACTCACTTTAAACCCGTTATTGTTTATGGACTGACTCAAAAATATGTAGTTTTCTTGTAATGGGTCAGCATCATCCAGGCTGTGTAGGAAGAAACTGTGTCCAAAGGAAGTGCAAATGTCATTTAATTTAGCAGTTGCAACATGAGCATGGTCTCTTTATTGAAAATGACATCACAGTGAACTGAAGTCAAATTAAACTGAGTTTATGTAACAGATGTTTAATCATTTCTCTAGGCTGGGGAGGGAGGGCTACTAGAATCTTTCCTTCACTTATTCATTCTGCAAATATTTATTGAGCACCTATTGTGTTGGCAGTAGGCCCTAAGGATGCGGAAAATACTCTGCTCTCTTGGCAGGAGATATCATGAAACAAAGGGTGATGTGATGTAAAGTGCTGGTGGCGCCTTCAGATCAAGTGGTGGGAATGGGTGAGAGCGGGAGACTTTATGTTGTATCCTGAAGGACAGTTGGTGATGGTCATGTTAAATTCACAAGATGGAGAGGAGCAATTTCAGGCCAAGGGAATGGTTCATAAGGGCCCCTCCCTAGAGCATCTTCAAGGAGCCCCACTGCTCCTAGTCCTGAAGGTGATTGATGCCACCGTAAGGCTTGCTGCTGTCTAGGCCTCAGCTCCGAGCTTGCTTCCATAACCTCTGAAACAGCACTTTCCACAGTGTGGTCAGTGGAACCTGGGTTTTGCAGACATATTAGGATTAAAGAGTTCTGCCATCAAGTTCAGAAAACTGTATCCTCTGTTGCCATTAAAATATTTAAGAAGTCTGTAGAAAAGAAGCTTGTTTAACTTGCTTCAAGGCAGCCTTTGGCCATGAGTTTGTTTTGCATCGTATCCTTTGAGCTGGTGCTTCCTGATGGACAGCTTGTCTTGGATGGCCAGCTCCAGAGGCTTGGCTTTGTGCACACTTAAGAGAGTGTTTTCCGTGATGCTTATCTCCTCTCTCTACCTCCCATTCACCCATCAGTGGCTTTCCGATGCCTCTCTCGTTGGTTTTCCTCAGGCCTGTGCTAGTTGGTCAGTGCCTGTCATTTGAGTCTGAAGATAATAGTGTTCAGAGGTCAAGAACTCTGCTCACATGCTGTGTGCAGGTCGGTCTTACGTTGTTTCTGCACTTGAGACTTAGAATTTAACTTAGTGGTTTTTGGCTTGAATGGTTCAAATTGTAACTTAATTCTGTCTTCTTTTGGGTCTACGGACATGGCTTTGGATGTCAGCTGAATCTAAGTGGGAGTAGGGAGAGAAAAGTGACCTACTTGTTGGAGTCACTAAGGGTGAGCACCAAAAGTGAACTGTGGTTAGGATTGGTTGACACTACGCTGGGGTTTTTGTTGATGTTTTGGAATCTTAATCACCGCTTGAAAATTTTGGCTTTGCTTTTGGTTGAGATGTGTTTCGTTTAGGTCCCTCATGAAGTCACTACAGGTAGACTAGACGAGACCATTTGGCTCAGAGGCTAGGGAAGTGAGGGGCTTGATGATCCTGTGCTGCTGTCTCTTGGGCTTGGGGCTCTACTGAGAAGAGGATGGAGGGATCTGGAGGGAGACAGAACAACCCAAGGAATAGTCCACACAGGTGGGAGAGGCCTGGAGTGCTGGGGAGAGGCCCAGGACTTTGAATCCTTGGAGGCTCCTCTCATTCTTGTAATGTTGACTTTGAGTATGGAGCTGTCTGGTCTTGCGTCCCCCTATTGAGGTACTCTGTTATCTTGGTGTTCTCCCTAAAGAAACAGGAAATCTAGCATGAACAGTGAACACATGGGATACCATCACTATGGACAGGGTCTCCATGTCCCAAAATTTCGAGGGAAAAACCTCCTGTCTTCAAATTCAGGATATTTCAGTCATTTGAGCAGAAAATATATGAGCAGCGGCACAACAGAATTAACACCCACAGCTCATATCTCTGCAACTTAGCGATTGGGTCAGTGTCATTTTCTAAAAATGTCTTTTTTTTTCCCCAGGGCTTGAGGTTATTTCAACTAAAATAAATAAAGGAAGTTTTGCATTCCATCGACTTATGTATCATTGTCTCCTGATCAAAGTCATCTCCTGCTGGCTTGAATTTTATTTCAGTTTGAATCATTTTCCTTTACTAGCTCTAGACCCTGCTGTTATTTTATGAGCTGCAAGTAGAAATAAGAAACAAAAATAAAATGTGGAGTTTTATTGAATTTTTCTCCTTTTTCTCCTCTTGGTATTGAGATGTGGATTGCAAGAAAAACCAGTTTTTTAAAAAAAAGACTAATTAGAATGTTAATTTGTGGCATTATTTTTACTTCAGTAAAGAAAACAGGATTTTCATTAGATGCTAAGCAATAATGTGAGATCCTGTCTCTAAATAAAAGACAAAATAGGACTGGGAATGTGGCTCAGTGGTCCAGTGCCCCTGAGTTCAACCCCTGGTACTCCCTCCCCCCAAAAAGAATGTGATATGATGTTAACAGGTGAACGTTATAATGTTATATATTTGTGAACTGTTTATTTGCATAAAGCCAAAGATTAGGAGAGACTGGATAGATATGAAAATAGCCATGGTTCCTTGGTGGGATTATAGATGATTTTATCGACTTTCTCTTCTTCCTTCCTAAGTTTCCTTTGTGCTTTTATATCCTTTGAGCAATGAGTAAAAAGGGAAAAAGGTCAGTCTGTTCATTCATTTTCATTTCATCTAAAGGATGTACACTTAGGATTGTATTTCTTCAAGGAGGCTAATTGGGAATAAGAGAGAGCTGGCATTATGCTAAATGAAATAAGCCAGTCACAGGGGTACAGATGCAGTATGACTCCCTTACATGGAGTAGCTAAGATTAGTCAGATTCGTAGAGACCAAGTAGAGTGCAGTTCTTGGGGATGATGGTGAGTGGCAGGTGAATAGGCACAGGTTTTCATTTCATTTGGGGAAGGCAAAACCAGGAGGTAGATGGTTGTGACATTTGTACAGCAGTGTGGATGTACTAAGTACCATTGAATTGTATGCTTACAAATTGGGTAAGACAGTTATACTTCCAAGGAAGACTTAGTATGCCCTGGACAGAGGCCCTTGGAGTATGTTCTAGCTCCAGGGCAATCTGCTGCTGGCCTGTAGCTCCCTTTGGGGAGGACACAGAGCCCAGGAACTGGGGAAGGGATAGGTGCCATTCATGGATGTGACACCAAGTTCCTGTCTTTTCAGAACCTTTCTTTTGCACAAAGCTCACATTCATCCAAACTATTTTGGAATTGTGAATTGGGTGTGACCTCCGTTGGGGCATGTTGTGGCTGTGCATGCTGCTCACTTCTACTATGGGGAAGAATTAGTTTGGTGAAAACAAATCTTCATTGGGATGTCCTCAAACACTGTGACACCTTTCCCCTTTATGCTGTGGATTGTATCCTCAAAGCCGAGTGACTTGGTGGCCTAACCCTTTGTCCATGTTGTTTTGAATCTGTTCCTCTGGGACAGGCGAATGTTGGTGACTGTCCCATGGCTTTCTTCCTGAGTCATAGTTTCTCCACCTGTAAAACATCTTTAGGGATCCTAGGATGCCACTGGGAGGGTGCAATGTGGCAGTAGGAAAGTGCTCACCAGAGAGTAGCGATCAAGATGTTTAGTTCCTGTCTTTATTTCCTATTGTGGGAGTGGTCATTCGGCTGAGCAAGCCTTCCCAATTAGTTAATCTGTAATTGTGCTACAGAGAGCGGTCGTCCTTTATCAAAAACTTGGATATTATTTAGAATTTAAGTATTTAAAAAGGTAGCCGTTTAAAAAAGGGCTGTTGGAGAGAGGTTTGTAATATGCTTTGTATTCAACTGTGTGGTTTTAGTTCTGATTGTTACCCTCTTATTATCTTCAGAGGATGTGGATGACAATTGCTCTGTGTGTTTTGCTACCGCACGTTATAGTTTGATAGGGTTTGGTTTGATACCGAGTCACATTTGATCAGCACAATCCCTAAACAAGTTCTTTTTCTCACCTGTAACAGGATCTGGTAGGAAGCATGAAACTTAATGTTAGCTGAGTACTTACCATGATAAGCTGTCACTGTGACGCATACCCTGCATGGATTGTTCAATTGGCCCAGTCCCACTATGAGGTAGATGCAATCTAATTCTCAAATGCAGATGGAGAAGTAGAGGCTCACCAGGGTTGCCCATGGGCTTGTGTCTGGAGTACATGGTGATGCTGGGCTGGAGGAAGGTTATGGGGAAGCACTCAGTGTGAGGTGCGCACACACACGCACACACAGAGGATGTTTTCCTAAGACACAAAAGCTACTAGACTGCAGAATCAGGAATCCCCCATCACGGCAGAGTGTGTGAGGGTCAATCATTGTGAGAAAGATCATGTTGGGAGCGCTAACTGTATTTGGTTGTAATTGTTGCTGCTTTGCATTTTTTTTTTTTCTGGTTGCTTTTTTAAACAGAATCTCTATGCTCTCCTGTAGGGCGAAGTCCTTTTAAAGAGTGTAACTAGTGTTGTGATGTTTTCTTTTGGAACAAATCGGGTGTTTCTGTAATCACTGAGTATTCTGTCCTGAGACTGTGCTCAGTACTATTATACAGGCTACTCTCTAGCAGCCAGGGGAGAACAAGTGGCAGACTCAAAATGTCCTGTAAAGATATTAGTCTGAAAATTGTGTTTTATTGTAGAATACTGATAAAATAGAATTTTACTTGCTCAATTGCTCCATGTTAACTGTGGACTTTTTCTAGAGGTAAGTTTATTAAAAAAAAAAAAAAGTCCTTTCGTTTCTTCCAAAATGATTGAATTGTGCTTTGGAATAACCTTTAGTCCTTAGGTTTCTGTTTGAGTTAGGATAATTAATGAAATACAAGAAAGGAGATCAAATTTCAGGCCAGGAATTTGATTTTAGGAAATATCACTAATCCACAATGTCAGCTTTGTCCAGCTTGTCCTGTAGTGTGCCTGGACTTCAGTGCTATGCTTTCATCTGGAATGTGAGTTCAGGAGCTTGGGCCGTGCTCCTCAGCATCATGGTGGTGCTGGTGTCCTGGATTCACTCAGTTGCAGGCCCACAAGGTCATTGCAAAGATATCTTTTTGTTTTTTCTTTTTTTAGTAACATGGATTGAACCCAGGAGCCTTAACCACTGAGTCACATCCCCAGCCCTTTAAAATATTTCATTTAGAGATAGGGTTTCGCTAAATTGCTTAGGGCCTTGGTAAGTAAGTTGCTGAGGCTGGCTTTGAACTCATGATCCTCCTGCCTCAGCCTCCTGAGCCCTTAGGATTACAGGTATGTGCCTCTGTACCCGGTGCAAAGATACTTTTTGACTGGTGGGTTGGTTAACAGTTATTCATGCCAAAGAATTTCCCCCAATCTGTTTGAAGGGCCAAAGTATGATTTAGCCTGTTGTAGGATTTCTGGATGCCTCCCTGGCGTAGAGAGAACTGTCTGCCAGTCCATGGTAAATGTGATTCACAGATGGACAAAGTGTGGCTAATACACAGAAATGTACAGCTTGGACCTCTGCAAGCACAGAGAATCTGCCATTAGGAGACATTTAAATCACACCCATTTATTTGAATAATTAAGTACTTCATTTATCTTTTCCCTTGAAGGATAATGTTTGTCAGGTTAACAGAAACGTGACAGCTGTTACTCCTTCCATACGGCCATGGTGTTGTACATCACTGTCCTGGCTGACCTCAAGAGCATCCATAGTGAGAAGGGGGCAATGACAGGTCCTCATGGGCAGTGTCTTGATGAAGTGGAGGCAATAAAATGGGTGAATAAGAAATCGCTGATGGTCGCAGAGCTGGAAAGGTTGGTGGGAACCTCACAGGCAGGTTCAACAGGTGTGGAGCGATCAGCCCCAGATTTGAGATGCAACTCAAAGAGCTAGAAAAATGGCAGAACAGTCCTACCCTGTCAGTTTGGTTTCATTGTACTGAACACTGCAGCAGCATCATGGACCACAAAAAAGCAAGATGAAAACACACAGGGTTCTTTTCCAGGGATGCAGTACCTACAGATAAGAAGCCTCGATGAAAAAACTAGACAAAAATTTAAAGGTTACATGTCATCTTCAACTGTTAGCTTAGATCATCAGCTTTCAAAAGAAATGGGCACTTTTAGTAAGAGTTCTAAAAATTAAATATCAATGATTATAGGTTCCTGTTATAGAATATTATTTAGTTATTGTTCATCAGTTAAAATTCAGAGGTGTTGCCTTAGTGGAAGAGATGGCAGCACAGGATAAATCAGCAGCATAAGTTTGTAAGCAGATTGCACGTATTTCACTTTGAATTTTTTGGTATATCGACTGGCTTCCTCTTTTGGTATTTATTAAATATGGAGAAATTAAGCATGAATCAGATCTTTTCCACATCCAATGTATAGAAGAATCAACAGAGGTTTATTTATTTATACTTTAGTGAAATGTCATATGAGCAAAAAAAAAAATACAAAAGATACTTAGCAGTGACTACAGTGGTACAAGGGAACAGGTCTTGGGTTTAAATCCTGCCACTTACTGCTGTGTGACTTTCAGTTACTCTCTTGATCTCTCTCTACCTCAGCATTTTCATCCTTTAAGTAGGGATAATAGGCTTTCAAGTTAGACTAAACTAACTTGAAGTGTGTAGATGAGTACTTGGCCAAAGTAACTGCTCAAAAAAATATTGACTTTAATTAATGTTATTCCTCTTGTATTTACTGTTAGAAGACAGGGGTTCGGAGCCCCACCCAGTTTTCTTGGTCCATGGTTCTTAAGGTCTTGGATAAGTGCGGCACCCTCAGTTTTTCCACTCTTTCACTGTTTGAATGTTGGTAATAGGAGGTGGGGAAAACAACAACACAGTGCACATTGTTTAAATAGAGGGAAGAAGTATTAAAATGGGCCCAGCATTGGCACCAAGCTGTGTACAGATTGCTGATTAGGCAAAATAAAAAAAATAAGCCAGCATGTTGCGCCAACATGCTGTTGTTTTTAAATCTGGCGAACCACCTGTAATTCTAAGTGATCAATTAAAGATGGCTTTGGTTTGTTGTTAATCATCTCCACATTATCCAGTGTCATCAGTCTATGTTCTGAACTCATGTAATTAAGAATTAAAGTCATGCCTGGTGCCACCGGGCCAGCTGTGTTCAGAGGGGCAGGGAGGTGTGTGGCCTCAGGATTTCTCAGGGCCATGCATTTCAGTGTTGATTGCAAATGCTGATTTCAGCCACAGTTCCACCTCTTTTTGTTTTTGAAGGGAAGGGGGTGACTTACTATTTTTTTTTTTTTTTTTGGTTATGAAAGGAAAATATTTTCCTGATGACAAGATTCAGAGCACCTCCCCGCCCCCCAAATAAACAAAACAAAAAAAAAAAAACCAAAGCAAGCATTACTAGAAATTTCAACATTTGAAGAAAATACTTGTTAACACTTGGACTAGAGCTTCTGGGTCTTCTCAAACTTGCAGAAAGGAAAAAGAAAAAGTTCTTTCTTAATTGCAGGGCAGCTCCAGCCAGCATGAGGCTTTTGGGGACGTGCTTAATTAGAAATTGTTCTGGGAAGTTCAGTGCAGGGACAACATAATGATGATCATGAATTACTTTTGTTTTTGTTTTCTTCCTAGTGTTGGGGATCGAACCGAGGGCCTCACACGAACCGAGGGCCTCACACGTGCTAGGCAAGTGCTCTACAACTGAGCCACATTGACCCCATGGTTGTTTTTTTTTTTTTTTTTTCAGTGAGTTGGTGATCAGAAGTGGCTGGACAGAGGTTATCCACTTATCCATCCAGCATTTATTTCCTGAGGGCCACGTAGGTGCCAACAGTCAAGATCTGAGTTTTTGTACAGTTTGCATGATTGATAGTATGAAGTACCATGTATGGAGTGCTGTGCAGAGAAATGGGGTGGGATTGGTGGGGCAGGTGGACTGGGAAGAGAGGACCTATTTTAAATGGGGAAGGGGTTGGAGCAGGCTTCACTGAGAAGGCGGTGTTTGAGCCAGGAGTTGTAGGAGGTGAGGGAGGACCCCTCTGGGGTTCCAGGGCCGGTGCTTCAGGCAGAGGTAGTGGAGGAGCTGGAGGATCTCATTCCATGGGGTGAGAGAGGGAAAGAGGAGTAAGTAGATGGAGCCTGCTCAAAAAGGTAGAAGGGCCGGGGAAGGTGGCCACACAGCGGGCAGGGCTGGTGAGGCCACTGAGACGCTTTGGCTTGGACCTAAATTAAGATGAGAAGCCATCAGAGGGTTCCATCCAAGGGTGACAGATTTACATTTTACAAGGGTCACTTGGCTGCTATGGTGAGAAGAGGGTGCCGGCAGCAGGGAAGCCATTGAAGACTTGAGAGATGAGGGGATGTGTGCAAGGGTGGTAGCCATGGGTGTGGGAGGATGGGATGGGTGCAGAGTATATTTTCAGAGTGGAGCCCAGGAGATTTGTTGATGGATGTGGAGTGTGGTGGGGAAGAGCCAAGGAGGATCCCGAGGATTTTAGTCAAACAGGTGAAGTGGGAGGCTGCTGAGTTGAGATGGATCAAGGGGGAGTTCGGCCTTAGACCTCAGCACTCGAGATGCTGACCATCTGGTTGGTCTGTGGGTCTGGAGCTCAGTAGAGAGGGACTGAGTCAGGGCTCTCGGTTCAGGAGCAGGGTGCTCTCCATAGGAGGAAGAAGGTGGAGACCCCACCCAAGAGCCCTGCTGGGGTTGATGGGGGAGATGAAGAAGAGCCAGTGAAGGAGACTTGAGCCACTGTGGCCACTGGGGTGGGTGCATAATGTCTTCGAAACCAAGCGAAGATGTATTTCAAGACAAAGATGTGGTCAGCTGGGTCAGATCTACAAGTAAATCGTATCTTTTCATTAAACTGTAGTAATTACCACTGAAAACTTATGAGAATATCTTAGGTTTTCTATTATTTATTTCTCAATATATAGAATTGTTTTTGCATTCAGTACGAAGGCCCCCTTCTCTCTTCCTGCTCCTTAGGGATCTCATGGTTAACAGTCAGCTGTTTGGATAACCTTTCAGATGTGTTTATTTATATGTCTGTGGCGGGATCTGTCCATCTACGTATTTCTCTCAGCAAAATATTTCAAATATACAAATATCCCCAAAGTAGGAACTAACGTGCTAGACACGTATCTGATGTCCATCAGAAAAGAAATGTGTACAGTGCTCTGATGTTGTGGCTTTCTTTCCCTTTGCTCCCCTTAGAGTAGTTAGTTCTCCTGTTTTTATTTGTGTCACTCTGTCACTCATCACACACAGATACCTGCACCTTCATGTGCACGCCTGGGTCGTGCTCTCTCTGGCTCCCTCCCTCCTCATATTCCTGCACCCTGCCTCAGGCTGGGCTGTATTTTTGGTAGTTGCAGCAGCAGTCCTACAACCAGCCAGGTCCTAGGAGACCAGCAGAAGTAATGATGCAGAGACCAGCAGGAGCCGGTGAAGCTGGCTGGTGGAAATAGCCCTGGGAGAGTCTGGGGTTTACATCTGGAGAGCTTATGGTCCACTGAGGTGTTGGTGCTCTGCAGTCCTCGCTGCAAATCCTAGCCCTGCTGTTAACTGTGACCAGGGACGGGCCACCTAATCTTCGTGCACCTCAGTTGGCTTCATCTACAGACAGGAGACAGTAATTCTGACCTTAAAGGGTTGCTGTGAGCCTTGTGGGAGAAGACCTGGGACAGCCTGAGAGGGCCTGTCGTGCAGTGTGTAGTGACTCCTGTTTCTTCTTCTCCCCAAGTCTTTGTCATCGTTTCCTTAAATATGTTAAGATAGTTGGTGGACAAAAAAAAAAAAAAGATTATTTAAATGATATGCTCTGGCTATCCAGAAAAGAATATTGATGTTAAACGGCTTTAGTTTATAATGTAGTTAGACTTGAGACTAGAGCTCAAGTAGGTTTTTGTTGTTGTTGTTTTTGTTTGTTTTTTTAAGTTTAAGCCTAGTTCCTTAGCCAGTAACCTGTTTAGTCTTCTGGAGGCAAAATGCCAAAGCCTGGGTGACATAGTCACTGGGTGGTAACACTTGCTTCTCAAGATTGTGGCAGACTGTGACCCTGGTTTCTAGTTCATGGATGGCCATCTTCCATCTTCTTGCTATGTCTTCATGTGGCAAAAGTGCTCTCAGAATTTTTTTGGGGGAAGTGGGTACCGGGGATTGAACTCAGGGTACTTGACCACTGAGCCACATCCCCAGCCCTGCTTTGTATTTTATTCAGAGACAGGGTCTCACTGAGTTGCTTAGCTCCTCACTTTTGCTGAGACTGGCTTTGAACCCTTGATCCTCCTGCATCAGCCTCCCGAGCCACTGGGATTACAGGTGTGTGCCACTGCACCTGGATCGGATATTTTTTTATAAAGACACTAATCCTATTCATGAGGGCTTCACTCTCATGACCTCATCACCCCCACAGCCCCACCCCCTATTACTGTTGCATTGAGGGTTCATATTTCAACGTAAATTGGGGGGAATACAAACATTCTGGAGACCTTCAGCTCTTTAAGATTCTTTTCTTTGACTTTACCTGGATAGATTGTAACAGGAATGGCCAATCTTCTGAAATGGGTCTAGAATCTGTTTTCTCTTTTTTCCTTCCCCAGATGTCTTTTTATTTTTTCTCCCTCAACTTTAATGATGACGAAGCTTGCTAATTGGCTGTAATTGGTTTTTCTGTCTCTAGATTTTCTAGAAATTTCTACAAGTGAGCCTCTGAATATTCCCCTAAAATATAAAGCTATGTACTTAAAAGCTCCTATCCTAATTTACTAAAGACACTTTAATATAAATTGAATGGGACTCTAATTTAAAACTGGCTGTAATGTAAAGTCTAAACTCCTTTGCATGAATATATATTGGAAGGAATTAAAGAGTAATGGCTTTTACTCTGTGGGGGATATCATTTAGAAATGTACACATATACAAACATGAAGATCCATTTGTACTCTGCCTTTGCTATAGGATTTGGATATAAAAGAAGCGAAGATGCAAACAGATGATTTCATGTCATAAAAATGAATGAGAGTATTATCTACTTAAGGATCTTTCTGTTTAGATTTAAGAAATATTGATTGTTAATAATCTCTTAACTCTTGCAGTTTATGAATGTGTACGGGAATGTATAAATGCATATGTTTTTCTGTTGATTCCTACAGTGACCATGTTAAATAGGTACTATTACAGTATTCTCTTTTTGCAAGTGAGGAGATGGGGATCTCTGAGGGACTGAATAACTTGTTCAGAGTGACATGGATGGTACCTGGTGGCTTGGCTCATACTGAGAGCAGGAGCCTGAGACGTGATAGGCAGCTGGTGCGGGACCTCAATAAGGGGCAGATTCTGTGCACCTGTGATCAGTAACTTCATTGGCGCTTGAAGGCATGTGCCTGAGCCTGTCCCTGAAGAGAAGTGACACATGATGAATCATGTGACCAGCATATGATCAACCATGTGATCAGAGTGTGAATAGCATATGGTCAATATCCTGATTGGGTGGTGGTGGGGTGCATAATCACCGAGTGTTTCTCTCTGATTGGATACAGAAACCCCCTTCCCTGAAAGTCACCAGCCAGCAACATCATACAAACCCCAGACAGTAGCTTTTAAGTGGTAACTCTTGTAGGACCCCTGTCTCTTGTGGGAGCTCCACTCTTACCCTCTGTTTTCTGTGGGTCTCATTCTTTGGATGTGAGAGATATAAAACCTATTTTGACCTCTAGTGTATGGTTGTTAAACTCAGTTATATTCTATCTGTGTATGATTTAAAGTATGTAGGCTCTGAACTTTGATGAGTCGTTTGGATATATATTTTGTAGGTAATAATAGCCTATTTGTACAATTGCATGTTCCTCTTATTTGTTTCTCTCAAAAGATCCATGTTATCTTTTTTCATGTTATTAGAATGGTATGGGTTTTAGTAGAAAGCACAACAATATGTAACAGTATGAAAAAGTAATTTTAGAAAATCACCTCAAATCCCGCCATTTTGATAGGTGTTACATTTGTAGATTTGGAAAGTGATGAACTGATGCTCGTTATTACCTGAGATTTGTTTTGTATTATCACGTCTGCACTTCACCAGGAAAAGATTCTAGTTGAAGCACATCTCTGACCTGATTTCATTTCTATGCTGTGGCTATTTGGATGCTAATACTTGAAATAATCTTTAGCGAAAAGGCAAAATATAAAACAGTGCTCTCACATTGATGATACCTGTGATTCTCTGGCATGTGCAGAGGCTGTGAGTTTTCGTGGTAAAATGGGCTTCTTCATTTCTGTGTACTTGAAGCATTTGTTTACATTTGTAAGTCTCAAAGAACTACAGGATGCCATCACATGCATGGGATTTGGAGTCCAGTTCTGGCCACAGTGCTATCTCCATCATCCCCTCAATGGAAGTATGCATGTTTCTCAGTCAGTACCTACCTGATGGGGTTCTGTGACCCAGGGAGATCATGTCAGCACTAAGGCAATTCTGGTTAATAATAATAGTAAGATGGTGATTTATTTAGGGTCTGCAGTAATTCATTTCCAAATGAAGTGGAGATCTGAATTTCAACAGTGATAATAATGGGGGTCTCTTTAGAATTACTGAAGTCTTCATTGTTGGTGTCACGGAAGGGTTAACACATTCTACTTGGGAACTTCTTGGAGTTTGCTTAATGGCAAACTGGTATCAGAGAACTGAAGCACGTGGGTGCAGAGTGAGCATGCACACACAGCCCTGCAAAGTTAGATGCATACCAGGCGAGTGAATAACATACTAATTATTATCCTGCCTCTGAGAAAGTCTGGGAGAATTGTAGCTTCGGGCAGTAGGTAAGACCAAGCTTTTTACTCTGGCAAAATAACAATTACTATTTTTAGTTCAATTTCTGCTCTTGGAAAAAAAAAATGTTGTATACTCCTTGCCATTCCTGGATGGCTTTATGCATTTTAATTAATGTTATCTTATTGCATTTGTGCCCGGAGGCTGATTTAGTGAAAGATGTAACTTCAGAAGCCTGATGAAATGAGATAGGTCCGCCTGGGAAGACTCTGTGATTCATATTTATGGTTATAAAACATTTTGGGTACATCTATGTAAGACATTCCTGTCCTGTAAACACATAGGCCGTGTTCTGAATCCATTTGTCTTAGAGTATTTGTAGAGTGGTTACAGATCAGTAAGGCAAAAATAGTTCCAGTTTGGGGATGATTCTGTTGTTGTTTTTGGTGTCAAACATGACTTTACATTTTTCTCTTAGAGATGAAAGTGATTCTAGAAACCCAACATACACAACCCCCCAGCCTCAGCATTGTTGCTTTAGAGCTGGATGTCACACATTCTTGATTGGATTGGTGTGAGGTACTGTGACCACATAGGGATCTGTTTCATTTGGATCTAAATATGTAGCCAACTATATGGCATGGAAATATATATTTTAAATCACTTCCCAGTGCTGAATGCAAAGTGTTCTGGTGTTCTCCCTACCTGTGGGCCTATGTCCAGATCTCCCCATTTATCAGGAAATTAGTCAGACTGGGTTAGGATCCACCCAAATGATACATCTTAACTAATTACATCTGTAAAACCCCATTTCTGAATAAGGTCATATTCTGAGGGGTTAAGACTTCACTATATGAGTTTTGGGGGGATTCAGTTCAACCCACAGCAAGTAGGAAACGTGTGTGTGTGTGTGTGTGTGTGTGTGTGAACTTTTTATTAAGACAATACTTGTACATCCTCATCAGTACATTTTGATAATTCATAAACATCTACAGTGTGTAATAACAAAATAAGGATAATAAGCATTTCCATCTCTTTAGCCATTAATCGTTTTTATGAATTGGGAATTTCGTACTCCTCCTGTCTGGTCATCTTGAAGTGTATCATAGGCTGTTTTAACTGACAGTTATCCTGTTGGGCTAAGGACAAACTGGAAGTGATTCCTCCGTTGTGTTTTGGTGCCCCTTACTGAACTTCACCCCATCCCTCACCCCCTGCCCTTCCCCGTCTCTAGTGACCACGGTTCCATTCTGTTTTACTACGGGATTGATGTACTGTCCCCACAGATGAGTGAGAGCCTTGATATTGCCTTCCTGTATCTGTCTTCTCTCACTTAACATAGTGATCTCCAGTTCCATCCATGTTACCGCAAAAGGCAGGATTTCGTTCTTTTTTCTGGCTGAATAATGTTCCATTGTGTGAATATACCACGTTTTCTTTGTGCATTCATCCCTTGAAGGGCATCTGGGTGGATTTTGTATTTAGCTAGGCTGAATAGTGCCGCAGTAAACATGGGAGGGCAAGAATCTTTTTGGTATAATGATTTCATCTCCTTTGAATATGTATCCAGTAGTGGGGTTGCAGGGTCATCTGGTAGTTCTATATTTAGTTTTTGGCGCCATCTCTTGTTTTCATTGACATTCCCACCCACAGTGTGTAAGAGGCCCCCTTTCTCTGCGTCCTCACTGGCCTTTGTTGTTTTTTGTCTTTTGGGGCGAGATGATCTCTCCTTGTGGTTTTGACTTGCGTTTCTTTGGTAATTGGTGAAAGTTTTCATTTTTTTTTTCATGTGCTTGTTGACCACTGATGTGTCTTCTTTTGAAATTTGTCTGTTCTTTAGCCTGTTTTTTAAGATTAGGAATTTTTATTTTATTTTATTTTATTTGTTTGTGTATAGCTTTTCAAGTTCCTTATGTATTTTGGATATCAGCCCCATGTTGGATGATAGTTTGCAAATATATTCTTCCATTGTCTCTTAATTCGGTTATTTCATTTGCTGTGCAGGAACTTCTTAGTCTGATGAAATCCCATTTGTCTGTTTTCACTATTGTTGCCTGCTCCTTAGGGGTCCCATCTGAGAAATCATCGCCTGCACCAATGTCTTGAAGTGTTTCCCCTGCAGTAATTTCAGTTTCAGGTTTCACATTGAGATCTCTGACCCATTTTGTGTTGATTTTTGTATACAGTGAGAGGACAGGATCTAGTTTCATTCTTCTGCATATGAATATCCAGTATTGCCAGCACCCTTTATTGAAGACACTGTCTTTTCTCCATTGTATGTTGTTAGTGTCTTTATCAAAAATCTACTTGAATGTATGGTCGTGGATTAATTTCTGGCTTCCCTATTCTGGTCCGCTAGTCAAAGTGTATGTTTTTATGCCAGTGTCATGCTGTTTTAGTTATTCTAGCTTTGTATGTTTTGAAGTGAGGGATTGTAATGCCACCAGTATTTTTCTTCATGCTCAGGACTGCTTAGGCTATATTGGATCTTTTGTAGTTCCATATGAATCTTAGGATTTTTTTTTTTTTTTTTGCTATTTTTGTGAAGAAAATCCTTGATATTTTGATGGCAATTGAATTGAATCCATAGATTGCTTTGGGTAGTATAGTCATTCCTTTTGTTTTGTTTTGTTTGTTTCTTTCTTTTGGTACTAGGGAATGAAACCAGGGCCTTGCACATGCTATGCAAACATTTTATCACTGAGCCAAATCCCCAGCTCTTTTTAAATTTTTATTTTGAGACAAGGTCTCATTAAGTTGCCCAGGCTACCCTGGAACTTTGAATCCTCCTGTCACAGCCTCTCAAATAGCTGGAATGACAGGTGTGCACCACCGTGGCCAGCTAGTATGGTCATTTTAACAATACTGATTCTTCTGATTGACATGAGATATCTTTCCTTTTTGTGGGTGTCTGTGTCCCCTGTATAATTAATCAGTGTTGAGAACTGAGCTCAATGGCATGACTTAGTCTAGAGGTTGGGGAAGATAAGAGGGAATCTCCAAGGTCCTTAGGAAGACCTGAGAAGGGGGAGTCACTGAGGTAGAAAGAAAACTCAAAGGGGGGTTCTTCTAAAGCCTGCAGTGAATGTATTTTAAGCCAAAGATCACAAAAGGCACTTGGAAGTATGTCCAGTATGGTGAGGATTCAGGTTGACTGTTGATGTTGGAAAAATGGGGGTCACTGTTGACCTTAACAGCCAGTCTTGATAGGATGGTGGTAGTGGAAGCCTAATTGGCCTGAACTTGGAGTTCATAGTGATAGCTCTGGATGTTGATGCTCTTCCACTCTGCTGAGGATCGGATCCCATGTTCATCCCAGAGATGCAGGTTGCTAGGAATGGAAGAAACTTTGGGAAACTTTTCCACAACCTTCTTAGGATGAAGCTCAGGTACTTCTCACCTCCCCTTTTCAGTTTCAGGGTTGTTGGACTTTTACTTTGCCCAGTAACGTTAACTTCCTGCTGAAGTATGTTATGCCGACCCCTCCAAAGCAAGTTTTAGCTCTTTTCCTCCTAACAGGATGATATACTGAATTCTTTAGGAATGAGTAAGAGAACATTAGGGTTATAGGGGATTAGTCACGGAGTCATAAGGGAAGAAATATTTGACCTAAAAGGAAATGTATCTAGTATTTACTTACATGAATAAAGAAAATGAGGTTACAAACACATGTACACACATATATACACACACACACACACACACACACACTGCAGATAATTTACATCTAGAAACAATTTTAGCCATGTTTCAATGTCCTCCTTTGTGTATCTTAAAACCAGGAGTTACAGTAAAGTATAATCTACAGACTCAAGTTTCATCTTGTCTCATCATCCCAGTCTTCCAAGGCAAGGGAGCCGAAGATCACAAAAGGCACTTGGAAGAGTGGAGTGCAACAAAAGGACCCTGGAATTTTAGTTTTCCTAGACTCCTCTCCGGGTCTCTGTGAAAACCTTTAGAAAAAAGCTCCTTGTGCCTGCCCACGCTGACTAATGTGGATATCTGCGCAGTGTCACAATCAAAGGAGGTGTTAGGTATGCTGTTTCTATAAAACCTTATTAAATCTAGGGGCTGGGGCTCAGGACTTTGGCTCAGGGGCAGGATGCTTGCCTACTATGCATGAGGCACTGGGTTCGATCCTCAGCAGCACATAAAAATAAACAAATGAAATAAAGGCATTCTGTTCATCTACAACTACAAACAATGAATCAATCAATAAAATAAAAAAGATCTTAATAAATCTGAAAAAAATTAATGTAAATGGTAGAATTAAATTTGAACACTGATGTCCTCCTCTTCTGATGAGGATGCCTATTGAAGAGCACATCTCTTCTATTAACTCAGAATTCACCTGACCAAATGTGATTGTTTCTTGTGAGATGAAAGGCACTTTTTCTTTTAACAATCCTAATTGGCTTCATTTTTAATTTTAAAATCAGGTAACAGTTCATTCCATAAAACAGAATCAGTTTTCCTATGAGCCAAGCACTCATCAAAAATAATTTGATGAGTTAACTTCAGATTATTTATTTTGTTTACACAAAATAAGGACAAGGGAACTTCACTATTTCGCCAGTTGAGAATGGCTGTTCTCCTTCCAATCCACATTTCTCTTGGAGGACCAGATGTGTCAGCTTGGTTTGACTGACTCCATGTTGTTGTTGTTTTTTTTTTTTTTCCCTGGAATATTATCTCTGTTGAAAAACTGGCTTCACAAAGAAGGTGGCAGCAGGAAAATTTCAGAATCCAAAGCTTAAAAATAAGTGTTGGGCAGTGTGGGGTTATTTTCTGTCTCTGGGAGGGATCATCCCTCCCATGTCTGAGGCCTGGGGACAGAGGCAAAGTCCCCAGCCGCCCATCCAGAAGATGTCACTCTCAGTAGCGTCTGGTGTCCTGACCTGTGCTCGCCCAGGATGACGGAAGGGGAGGAAGTGACACCCAGGGGAAGGCCGGGAAGTGAGGCCACCATCACATTCAAGTTCAGGGTGCCACAGCTCAGTCTGCCCCCCAACAGGCCCCATACTCAGCTCCCCTTCATGGGCCACGTCCCTTCTGAGAGTCACACCCTGCCCTTTATAGGCACAAGGACCCAGAAGTTCCAGGGATACATCCATGTTTAGGCCCTCGGATCCGGAAGTGCCTCAAGCGTCCATGTTTAGGCCCCCGGATCCAAAAGTTCCTCAGACATCCATGTTTAGGCCTCTGGATCTGGAAGTTCCTCAGGCGCACATCCATGTTTAGGCCGTAGCATCTGGAAGTGCCTCAGGTGCACTTTCATGTTTAGGCTCTAGGATCCGGAAATTCCTCAGGTGCACGTCCATGTTTAGGCCCCCGAATCCGGAAGTTCCTCAGGTACACGTCAATGTTTAGGCCCCCAGATCTGGTCGTTCCTCAGATGCACGTCTATCTTTGAGCCCTCTGATCTGGAAGTGCCTCAGGCGTCCATGTTTAGGCCGCAGCATCCGGAAGTTCCTCAGGAGCATGACCGTGTTTAAGCCCCTGGATCTGGAAGCGCTTCAGGTGTCCATGTTTAGACCCCTGGATCCAGAAGTTCCTCAGGTGCACGTCCATGTTTAGGCCCCCGGATCCGGAAGTTCCTCAGGCATCCATGTTTAGTCTCAAGGACCTGGAAGTGCCTCAGGTGTCCATGTTTAGGCCCCAGGATCCGGAATGCCTCAGGCATCCATGTTTAGGCCCCCGGATCCGGAAGTTCCTCAGGTGCACGGCCATTTTTAGGCCCCAGATCTGGAAGTTCCTCAGGTGCACGTCCATCTTTGGGCTCTCAGATCCGGAAGTTCCTCAGTCCTCCATGTTTAGGCCATAGCATCTGGAAGTTCCTTAGGCGCACGTCCATGTTTAGGCCCCCGGATCCAGTCCCTTAGTTGCACGTCCATGTTTAGGCTCTAGGTTCCGAAAGTTCCTTTGGTGCGCGTCCATGTTGAGACTCTAGGTCCATGTTTAGGCCCCTGGATCTGGAAGTTCCTCAGGTGCACGTCCATGTTTAGGCTGTAGCATCTGGAAGTTTGTTTAGGCTCCCGGATCCAGAAGTTCCTCAGGTGCATGTCCATCTTTGGGCCCTTTGATCTGTAAGTGCCTCAGGCATCCATGTTTAGGCCGCAGCATCCGGAAGTTTCTCAGGCGCATGTCCATGTTTAAGCCCCTGGATCCGGAAGTGTATCAGGCATCCATGTTTAGGCCCCTGGATCCAGAAGTTCCTCCAGTGCACGTCCATGTTTAGGCCCCCCCCCCCCCCCCACACACACACACACACACCAATCTGGAAGTTCCTCAGGCATCCATGTTTAGGCTCTAGGACCTGGAAGTGCCTCAAGTGTCCGTGTTTAGGCCCCAGGATCCGGAATGCCTCAGGCATCCATGTTTAGGCCCCCAGAGGCACTTTTTCTTTCAAGGATTTCTTCCCCTCCACTTGAGTTCACAGAGGTGGGTAACAAGAAGTGGAATTAAGCTGCTCAGAGAGGAAGCTTCAGATTCCATTCATGGGGAGCTTTGCCTGGGAGGCATCTGGGGATGGCCTTGGCTTCTCTGCAGGACTCACAGGTCACTCTCTTGTAAAACGATCAAGGTGGAGTGATCGGGAGACCTTGGGCAGGTATATCTGGGCTACTGGAAGTTGGGTCTGTCTGGTCATTTCGGGAAGTTTAACTCTCCCCTAAAGACCCCATTGCGTGGTACCTTGGCTTATTCCAGGACCACAGGATCCGCAGTGTATAAAAGCAGCTGTGATCCTGAAGCGCAGCATGAGGGGGGAAACCCATGGCTGCTGTGTACTGATGGAAATTCCTCACCCTACAGATGATTTCCCAGGTTCTGTCAGTTCCAAGAGAAATTTTGTTCTCACAACTTCCCTTTTTGTCCTATATGAGATTGGCCTCAGACGGTCAGCATTGGGATTTAGGGGTGAAACAGGACTAGGTAGGTATTGTTTCAATTAAATTATGTAACGAGTTAACCTGTTGTCCAATACTGTTTTGTATACTTTCCCTGAGGCTTTAAAAGATTGTCATTTCCAATCTTCCATTTCTGAAAGGGTCCCAGGCAGCTGTCTTCCTTAACTTGTGAATTCTCTAATGTGATCTAGCATTCTTAACCCTTTCTAGTTCTTTTTCATGCTATGACGTGTCTGTTAGACGAAATTGTAAATAAAGTCAGCTGTGTTAAATATTCACAGAATCGATTTTCACTTGTTTAAAGTCTCAGTGATTTATCTTCAGGGAGCGTTAATATGGCAGTTATTCTGCATTAGGTTTCTCTCACCAACATTTAATTGATGCACATATTTCATGAGGATTATTGCAGGTTTATGGCTGATGTATTTGGAGTTTGTGCTGATAATTCAGAGGCATGAGGTCTCCAAATCTCTTGTTTCCATTTTAATTGTGTGTCCTTTAAGCTAACAAGTTTGAGAAGGACTGTTAAGTTTAATAGACCTGATGCATATCTAGGGATAATTTATCTGTGGATGTTATTATATGAATTTATTTTTTAATGATGGCACAAATATTGAGTATATTCTTTTAAAAATTGATATATAAATTTATATGATTTACATTATTGTGGTGGTATTAGTGCTTGCTTTATTTCTCTACTGAGGTACTTGGAACATCTGAAGTTGTGTGAATGGCAGCAGTCTTATTGCTTTTTAAAGGAGGTTAATTGAGATTGTTATTCTTTTCTAGATGCTTCAGACCACTGGGTACAGTGTCCTAACTGTTCAGTTTCCATTGAAATCTCACACATTATGGCACTGTTATTAGTCTATAAAGAAAAATCTGAGGTTGGGTAATTTTATAAAGAAGAAAAATTAATTTAGCTCCGTTCTGAATGTTCAAGGGTATGGTGCCAGCTTTGGCTTTGCTCTGGTCCTCACCTCATGTCAGATCACAATGGCAGTAGCATGTGTGAGGGAGAGGTCCCCTGGCACAGCAGAAAGCCAAGCCAGAATCAAGGGTTGGGAGGGAGGGAGGAGTGGAGATTCACCAGATTGGACAGGGAGGAATGGAAGGTAAAGGAAGGGGGGTGGGAATGGGAAAGACAGCAGAATGAATTGGACATAGCTTTCTGATTCATTTGTATATGTATATTGTATTGATTTGTATATGTTCATATACAAATACACAGTGTAACTCCACATCATGCACAACCACAAGAGTGGGAAATTATACTCCATGTATGTACAATAGGTCAAAATACATTCTACCATCATGTATAACTAAAAATTTTAAAAAATTAAAAAGAAGAAAAAAATTTAACTTGTTCTTGTTCAACTCAGGGTCCCATGAAATCCACCTTAATTCCCTTCTGAGGGCAGCATCCCTGATGCCCTAACAGCCTCCCATCAGATCCCACCTCTTAAAGGTCCATGCCACGTCCCAGCATTGCCTGAGAACCAAGCTTCCGACATGTGACCCCTTTAGAGATAACCACATCCAAATCATACGTGGTACTTAGCAGGTATTGACATTTGTACTGAAATGACAAATGTCCACCCAACAGAAGTCTTTTTGTTGAGTGACTAAATGACTGTCCCTACAGTGGGAGTGGCACATACACAAACTAGTGGTGGACCTTGAAGGAGCGGGGAGGATTTGCTGAGTAGTCACAGTCCCTAATAAGTATTTGTTTAATGAATGAAAAGTGGGAAAAGAGATATGTGGATAGAAAAGGAAAGTAAAAACCGTAGAAGCTAGAAAATAGAAGGCAAGGCTGAGGCCCTAGGGTATTGGAGTTGACACAGACAACAGGATATTCTGGAAGGAGCCCCAGACTGGAAGTTAACACACTTGGTTCTTTGTCACTTCCTGAGAATGTGACCTGGGTGACTCAGTGAACTTGAGGGCTTTGGTTTTCTCATCTTCTGTGCTGTCCCCAAAGAGTCATTATGAGGCTCACATGAGAAAATTTGTGCAAAGAGTTTTGCAAACTGAAGTGTTACAGATATTCAGTGGTTTGAGCCTTGATGGAAGATGAGAAGATGGAAGATTCAGTCATCCCACTGACACTGGGGCATCTGCAGTGACACATGCACTCTGACACCTGGTGGCACTTGGATGGTGGGTAAAACACAGATCTGGGTTTCTTCTCATGGGAGAGAAAGATATTAATCAAATCATCTCTCAAATTTAGAATTACAAACTGTTCTAAGCACTGCAAAATACAGGTTACAAGAAGCCCACTTTAGTCTGGGTGGGGATGGAACTCAGTTGTTGGGTTTGAAGCTTATCCAGCAGACTGTGTAGTCTTTAAAGGTTCTTGGTAGGAAATGACTTAAAGTCAGTATTGCTTTAGGAAGATTAATCTACTAGAATAGACTGATGAAGGTTTGGAGTCTGGGAAAATAGTTAAACGAAGTTACTGTGATATAAAACACTTGGAATTACCTTACTGTTCTACAGGTTGATTATCTCTTATCTGAAATGCTTAGGATTAGAAGTATTTCATATTTTGAAGTTTTTTTTTTTTTATTTTGGAATATTTGCATAGACTTTATCAGTTGACCATGCCTAATCCAAAAATCCAACATCTGAACGGCACCAAATTCAATACTTTTTTGAATATCATGGTTAAATCTGTACTCTTCAGTTTAGGAAGGGATGTTCAACCTGTAATATTTTAACTACTTAATGTTGGTACTGCTATGTGAGGTTTTTTGGAGGTCTTATCTTTATGACTTCATTTGGTATATTATTAAACATCTATCTTTAGTTAATCATGAAGTTGTTTAGCAACTTCTTACCTAGGTCCCTCTGTGTGCCAGGGACATTGTTCTTGGTGCTTTGTACATATTAACCCTCCACAAACACATGAGGGTTAAAACCATCTTCTACTAATTTTACAGATGAGGAAACGGAACTTGCCAGGGCAGACAGCTGGTAAGTGGGACCTGGCCCCAGGCTACAGCTCCAGTGAGTGTTCTTCATCACTGCCTTGTCAAGTGTTCATTCAGAGACAAAGAATGTAACATTTTGTACGCAAAGATGAAGGTGCCAGTAAAACAATCTTCAAATAACCACTGTGAACCCCTTGGTCTCAGTTTAGATCAGTCTTCCTGTTTTTAAAAATAAGTTTTTATTAATTAAAAACTTAGGGTAAAAAACTATTTTAAGGTAAAATATTATTAAACATTGTATTGAATTTTGCAGTTAGGAGTTGTAAAATTTTGGTGTCCTTGACCCTGCTTTCTAGCCTGCATGACCCCCCGCCTTTTTTTCTTTGTTTCATAACCAAAATAAGTATCAGCAGAGTCAGTGAGGGTCTAAATCTGTTCACAGGATTAGATCTCATGTGTGCATCCCACCTTTCACTGCCTGGGAACACATCAGTTCTATATTAGCCGTGAGTTTTAATGTAGGGCAGGAGAATCTTTGGGCACATAGCACCTGTGGTGTATACCTAAACTGACTTCTTAAGTTCTCCAGTGGGGATGCAAATGAAGGCAAGTCACTTCTATAGGACCCTGGTGCTAATTATTGGCAAAGCCAGAACCACCACCCAGTGTTCCTCTACTGCCTAGTTGGGCTTTTCATAGTTACTCTTTGTGTGTGTTAGCTACTGGGGATTGAACCCAGGACGTCATGCATGCTAGGAAGTGCTTTACTGCTGTGATACATCTTTAGCCCTTATATATGTGTGTGTGTATTGTACTGCATGTTATTTCCATTCTGTTGCATTTGTGCAGTATGACAGTGAAATTTTATATTAATTCAACTAAGTTCCAATGCTCTCAAGTGACAGTTACAAATAAGTCTTTGTTCAGATTGTTTCAATGAACTGCTAATAACATTCTTAAAACATTTTTTTCCTATGATTTTAGTTTTTGTCAACCCAGAATGCTTTGTGAAATGAATCTTCGTGTGTTAATTTCCCTCATCTCACCATTATATTTTTCATTTGTTGGCTTATTTTTTTTTAACACTAAATTAAAACTTTAATCCTAAATAATGGGCTAATGTGGATAAGCTACAGAAAGTCTTAAATTCAGAATTAAACTAAATCCTTTGCTTTGGATTAGTTTGGTTTATGGCTTAACATCAACAATATTTTTTGTTGTAATAGAAAATGTCTTGCAGTATCTTATAAGGGACTTTTTATATATTACTTTGAGATTCTGCTTTTTGTTTTTTAACCTTTGGGCTCTGCCAGGAAAAATGGTGCATTCTGTCTATTGTAGCTGAGCTTACCCCCGAGGGCTTTGTTGTAATTTGGTTAATGCTGTTAACTGCTAAAAAATACATTCTCTGCAGGAGTCAGCAGTGAATATAATGTTACTAAGAAAGAGACATAAGCTTGCAATTTACCAAATTGTTTATTTTCTTTATTTGGTTAGAATCTTTTTCTGGACTCCTTATTCTTTTTGTGGTTGGAGTGAATCTCACCATGCATTGTATTTCCCTGTTTTATCACCTACCATTTATATATCAGTAACAGAGCCAGAAGGCCAGAGTCTCTTGAATAATCTGTAGGGAATTTTATGTTTACATTACGAGCTATCTTATCTGGGATCCTCAACCACTGTCTGGTTGGTTATTTAAGGTGGGGAAATGTTAAAAAAAAAAAGTTTTATATTCATATCTGAAACATTTTGTTTTAAATTCAAAACATGTACTTGCTGATTTCTGATATAGGTGACGAGTAATTTCTGATACAGGGCCAAAGCCTAATCTACACCTGGGTGCATGGTCTGCAAGATTTCAGATTGGGTTGCTCTAAAGTGCTATATCTTTAATATACTTGCGAAATATCTCGTTTGCAGAATGCTTCTAGATTTCCATGATTTGCATTCCAGTCCCTTGTCATTTCTGCTGTACTCTGAAAATAATAACAGTTAATTTAGTGCATCAATTTTGTTAGATTTTCCCAAATCATTCAAGTATTCAACTTCATTTACATAGAAACATTCATTTTTCTGAACTCACATTTTACATGTTTATGTAAAATTTACTGTGTTTATGTACAATTAATGTACAAGAACAACTGACATAGGGCTGGGGATATAGCTCAGTTGGTAACGTGCTTGCCTTGCATGCACAAGGCCCTGGGTTCAATCCCTAGTACCTATACCAAAAAATAAAAAAAAAAAAAAGAACAACTGACATAAACTCATTAGGAATAAACACACCTGACCTAGGGAAGGACACACCTTGATTGGTGGGAGCACATCCTTGGTTCTCCACCTGTATGTTGTAAAGGTCGAGTCTTTCCTATTTCCATTCTGTCACTGACCTGTACTTTTATAAATGAAAATAAATAAGACAAAAATGCAACCTTAGTTTTTAAGCTTAGTTTCAGATACAACAGAAATAAAATTATATTTTAGTAAGTATAGTTAGAACCAATAAAAGAAAACAGTGTTTTAAAATCTGTATATGTTCTTTGAAAGCATGCATATGGAGGCAGTTTACAGAAAAATCTCTTATTACTCTACCTAGTTTTTCCAATTATAATTAAAAAAAATTATAAGTGAAATGCTAATTCTCCACATTTAATACCTCTGTGTATACTTTGAACAAACTTCATAAATATCAATATTTAAGGTTTCTGATGTCACAAATTAATTTACTTCTTCCATGTTAACCTGTCTGCTGTAGGCTGGGTTAGTGACAGTTGGTTTGGGGCCCAACTACAATATATTTTAAACTGTTAATGGTTTTGTTGTATTTATTTTTTTACTTTTTGTAACTGGGATTGAACCCAGGGACATTTATCCACTTAGCTATATCCCCAGCCCTGTTTGTTTTATTTTGAGACTGGGTCTTGCTGAGATGCTTAGGGCCTCACTGAGTTCCTGAAGCTGGATTTGTACTTGCAATCCTCCTGCCTCACCCTCCTGAGCTGCCACCACGCCTGGCCTGGTTTTGTTTTAATAACACTCAAGGTAGAAGAACTGATCTTACAATGGATGTTGATGTCAGGGGGAAAAAAGACATTTTTAAAGAAAGCAGTTTGAGAAATCTCAGGATATTCATTTAAAAAAATTTTTTTTTATTGTAGTTGGACACAGTACCTTTATTTTATTTATTTATTTTTTTATGTGGTGCTAAGGATCGACCCCAGTGCCTCGCACGTGGTAGGCGAGAGCTCCACCAATGAGCCCCAGCCCAGGATATTCATTTTTAATTTTTCTCCAGAATGATGCAAGTGATGCTGTAGCATCAGAATTCATTTTTGATTCTTCCTGTCAGTTCCAGTAATGTCTAAATTTATGGTTAAATTTAAATCATCTCTCAGTGTAAGAAATGGTTTTCAGTTTTAACACTTTAAATTACACTGACAGATGACCCTCTTAAATTATCCCTTATGGTCATGTGGTTCTTGACGAGGAGATACCTGTGCCACATTCTGGTTACCTTACAAGGTCAGTGACTGGATTGGTCACTGATGCAAGTCTGCTGTATATGCATGTGGATGTCACAGCCATGTCCAGTTGCTCTATGTGCTTTCAAATGCCCATTCTCCATTTCTGGATTTCCTTCAACTGGCAACTTCAATTAGCAACTCCTAGTTTGCGGACTGGCACCCATCTGCAGACTGAAGTTGGGGTAGCTCAGGTGGAGTCTTCTACTGGTTGTGAGCTGCTGTTGTGCTCAAACATCGGTTGCTGTGTTCAATACAGGGTGTAGGATGTGCTGGTTAATCTGGCAGAGTGGTTAAACATAGATCAGTTAAGAAATTCTCTTTTATGTACTCACCCTAAGACAGTTCATAGCCTTCATGAGATTCCTTGACTTGGAACCACAGTACCAGATTTTGTATTATTTTATATGCAATGCTTGTATTATGCGTCAGTTTTCTTGTTCTTTTGTTGCAGTGCTGGGGATGAAAACCCGAGTCTCACCCATGCTAGAGAGCACTCTACCATGCAGCTACATCCCCGCCCCTTTTTTTATTATGAGACAGGGTCTCACTATATTGAACCAGGATGGCCTTGAACTTGGTGATCTTTCTGCTTCAACCTGAGTAGCTGGGATTATAGATGTGTACCTACTGTGTTATGTATCTCTTGATCTTCTATTGTGAAGATAAGGAGCGGGTGTTCTCCCATCTTCAAATTACCCATTGGGCTTTGCATGTAGCTGCTTCTATTGCTGATATAATGAATATACCTGGAATGGAGCCATTTCATTGGAGACATTTTCTAGAGCCAGGTTCTCCAACATGTAGTTTCCTGCTTAAGGAACCAACATACTCTTGAATTCTCAAGGTGAGGAATCTGTAGTTATCTCTTAAGACATCTCAGCCCTTGGTTCCTCTTCCTTTGCTTGGGTCCAGAAGAATTTATTTTCACTGCCAATGAACCATACCCAGGAAAGAAAGATCAAATTGGTATTTTAGCCTCCTATTTTTTTACTTTCAATGTTTAAAAAATATTTTAAAGTTATCTTTTAATTAAAAATTTAAACATCCTTATGAGAACAAGGACTACTTGGGATAGCTGTGATTTCTCTTGCTTTTATTAGTTCGTAGTTCATAGAAGCAAATTTTTCACGTAAGCAAATGAAATTTTAGCTACAATTGAAACTGATTTTCATGAAAGTTATTAGTAGAATCTTTGATATTTGAAAAAGGGATGGAATGTCCTTATATTGGTAATAACTACAGTCAGTATCATTGAAAAAATGACAGCGTGGCATCTTTTGCTGGACTGACTTCCCCCACCCCACATTAGGTGAAAGAAAAGCAGTAGTAAATTTCAAGCCCCTTTGAAAGGAAGCCATTTGGACACAACCATAGCAGCTCTTGCTGAGTGCTTACAACCTTTAGCTTGACGTCCTTCATTTCCAACTAACGATGTGGGCAGACCATGCTCTCCCGCTGTATGAAGTGCAGAGTCCTTTACTAGGCATTGGGTTGTGGTCTGCTAACCATACTTAGTCCCTCCTCTTGGCATGTTCCATTCTAACAGGGGAGACCAAGTGCCTTACAAATTTTGAATTAGAAGCTATGGTAGGTTCCATGAAGATAAATTATAGGGTGCCAAGAGAATGTAAAACAGGAACTCATCTAGTCCCCCAGGTAGCAGATGGAGTGATACTTAAGATGAAACCTAAATAAATATTGAACAGTAGAAGTTAGACTGAAGTGTCTGTGTAGGGGCCAGTGGGTGAGGGTGGGAAGACAGGACAGAGGGCACAGTTTGCATTAAGTCACTGAAATGATGAACAAGGGGTAGTGATGCTGGAGAGTGTGTCGGAACAGCAGTTAGGAAGGAGCCAGGTGTCCAGGCCATGACCATGATGTTGACTTTTATTTAAATGCAATTGGAAACTGCTGAAGGGTTAGACATGGAGGAAAGACGTGGGTATATGTAAGTTTTATTAAGCTGCTTTGGGTCGCTGTGGCTACAGGTCCTAATGCGGTCTTCCAAAATGGTACTCACTTCAGACTATCGGCTAAACCTTTTATTGAGTTGTGCATAGTGTGGTCCTTTGTTCTTCTCATCATTCTGTTTATTTCACACGGCTCAGAGTTTGCCATTATACCTTTTTCTGCTTTCTAAGGAGACTGTACATTGATTAAGTTTTTTTGGGATTACTGTTTTATTTTATTTATTTTTTTGATGATGTCTTCTATTATCTTTGCAAGAAGCCATGGAAGAAAACAATACATGGTTGTTCCAGTCTTGCCAAATGGTCTTTAGCAAGGGCAAATTAATTTACTTCTTCCATTGAACCCAGGACCTCCACAGTCCAGGGTCTGGCTCTCAGCCCTGATAGCCTGGAAAAGCCAGTACTTCTCTTCCCATGTCTGTTAAGTGACTGGACACTGGGACTTAGGTTCTTGTTAATCCACATCACGAGGGACTCGTGTGAACTAAAAGGCCAGCTAATGTTAAAGTGAAGATTAGAGCTGAGAAGGGCACCGACCTGAGTTCTCGAGGCAAACCTACCCAGGAAGCCAGAAGGGAATCTGACCTGAGGAGCTGGTGAAGTCTTCACATGGGCCAGCTCTGCAGACCTGCCGAGGGGACCGGATGGTCAGTTGGCTGGACCTTGTTACACACTCTAAGTGGGCTTCATATTTCTTGGCCCACACATCTCCCTTGTCTTTAAATTTTTTTTTTAAAAATTATTTTTGACTTCTTAGTTTGAAATGATTTTAGGTTTTCAAGAAAAGAAAAGAAAAAAAAAAGTACAAGGAATTCTTCTGTATTTTTCACCCAAATTTTCTAAATGTTAACATCTTTCATAATCATTGAACAGGAATTAAACGTTGATATAATAGTAACATCTGTAGACTGTCTTTAAATTGTGCCAGGTGATGTACCAGTAATGTTCTTTTTCTGGTCTAGGATCCCATCCAGGACTTTTCTTTGCCTTTTCTTGGTTCCCTGATCTCCCTTCAGGGAAAATGATGCCTCCTCCTTCCTCTCTTGTAGTCTGGGGCTCCTGAATTGTGCAGCAATTTTTTTTTTTTTTTTTTTTTTTAGTCGTAGATGGACACAATACCTTTACTTTATTTATTTATTTTTATGTGCTGCTGAGGATTGAACCCAGAGCCTCACACGTGCTAGGCAAGTGCTCCACCACTGAGCCACAACCCCAGCCCTGGGCCAATTGTTTTGTAGAAAGCCCCTCATTATGAACTCTCTTGTAGTTTCCTCATGAGTGAGCGAAGATGTTCCATGTTTATTATGAATATTGTAGAAGTGATACCTCGTGCTTCTCAGAGCAGATCAGTCCTTCTGTCTTTAAACATAGTTTACTCATTCTTCCTTCCCAGTGGGTAGAAGACAGTTACCTGGGCTCAAATTCCTCATACCTGAGGTCATATTGACCTCTGAGACTCAGTCTGGGGCCACCAGAGCTTGAGGGAGATGAAAGCAAGAGTGGCCCTTATTTTAAGCAGTCCCTGTGCCAGTATACTTGTAAATGGAAAGACAGGAGTTGAGGCCACACAGCCATGCAAGATTGGCATCTGAATGGTAGAGGATAATGCTTCTTTTATTATGTATTCATTGTCAAAATTCTCATAAAGATGGGACCAGAGAAAGTTTCTACATTGCAGACAGACCCTAGGAAAAAGTGTCCCTGGGCCCCAGCGAAAGTCTTTTCAAGACTTTGCCCATCACACTGATGTGAGGTGGTACCATCTTACTGGGAGATTTGGAAGTTCCCTGACCTTGAACTGATAACATAGGGTTGGCATTTCTCCCCATGACTTATCCCACCTATTATGAGTGGAATTTTCATTCAAAGCAAACTCATTTTGTCTCAGGACTGTCTTAGATTACTAAAACATATAAAACCTATCAACATTTTTTTCTTAACAAAGTTCATTCTTCATTCTTTCCTCACTCTGCCTATTTCTTGTTCTTATCTTTTTTTTCGACCTACATTAATATTTTCTTTTTGGAATACACCCTAGTAAAACAGTATGAAAATAAATCAGCCAAATTCTAGCATAAATACAGTGAAAGGCAGTAGTTGAAATGATCACAGTTTGGAGAGTGTTCGGCGAAGGCCTTTTGGAGAAAGCTCTGTGCACACAAAGCTGCTGCTTTGAAATAACTCATGTTTCTTTCCCACCTCTGAATCGTCATTTTTCCAGTTCTCCTTTTTGGAAGCTTGATTATGCAGAGCTTTGACAACAACTTAGGAAAATGAAATCACTACCCACCGGGTGACATTTGCTTGAAGATAATTCGTTTGTCTCAAACGTGGCCATTTCTGAGATGGGTGGCAGGAGGAGGTGTGTGCCTGGGTTTAAAGCAAGGAGTCCTCGGCCATTTGATTGTGGGGCTGCGGGAAGCCTCCACCGGATGAGACATCTTTGAGTGGATTTTGTTTCTTCTGTTTCACGCGGAGTTACGTGTGGATTTCTCTGTACCTTGGCCTGAGCTGTACCTGACCTCTATCTTTGTCCTTTCCTTCCCCTTATTTTGGCCTCATATTCATTTCCTCTATCAGAGAAATAAGTTTTGATTCTAAGTGTCAACTCCAGCAGCCTTAAATAACAAGGGGGATCTCCTGGCTCACCACACTAGACAGTAGAAATTAGGAGTTCAGTTTAGGTTTGATCAGGGTGTGGGTTCAGTTTCTCACCAGAGTTTTAGGCTGGTGCTGCATAAGCTGAGGGAAGGAGCTTTCTTTTTTTCTCAATTTCTAAACCAATGCAGATCCGTACTTTTATAAACTATAATAGAAATGAAGTACTAGCAAAACAAAATTTAAAAAGACAGACACAATAGTTATATCTGCTTTGAAATAACTCATGTTTCTTTCCCACCTCTGAATCGTCATTTTTCAGTTCTCCTTTTTGGAAGCTTGATTATGCAGAGCTTTGACAACAACTTAGGAAAATGAAATCACTAACTGCAGTTTTATTTCCAAGATGTGAAAATATTAATTGGAAAATTACAGAAACAAACAATGCATACGTTTACAATTTTATATTGTTATGAGTGGTGAGAAAAAATCTTGGGCAGTTGCCTTTGGTCCTGCCCAGGATGTGAATCATCTCTTTATCTAGTGCCTCCACACTGTATATGCTAGTCACTCGTTAGTCACTTGGTAGCCTTTTTGTTATCACATCGACTGATGTTGCCATATGGCACTGCTTTTGTTCAAATAATCCTATTTTACTTAAAAAATGGCCCCAATGTATGAGAGGAATGATGCAATTCAGATATGCTAAGGAGAACCTATAAAGTGGTTCCTTTAAGTGAAAAGGTGAAACTTTATCACGGGTATGTATATTATAGGAAAAAAATAATATATAAATAATATATAGAGTTCAGTACTTTTGGGCATCCCCTGGGGGTTTGGAAGATACCCACCCCCTTGTGTTCCCTGTGGATAAGAGGGGCAGTACTATATAAGCCCAGTATATATTTCTTTTCTTTTGGGTACTGGGATTGAACCCAGGGGTGCTTTACCACTGAGCTACATCCCAGCCCTTTTGATTTTTTAATTTGAAACAGCCTTACCAAGTGGCTGAAGGCCTCATTAAATTGTTGAGACTGGCCTTGAAATTGTCATCCTCTGTCGCTGGGATTACAGGTGTACGCCACTTAGCCTATCTAGACAGGCTTTTCTCAATTCTGTCCTAACCTTATCGCAGACTCTTGAGAAGCACTGCTTTGGCACTGGGCTCTCCTGCCAGTGTTTATTCACTGTGCTCCTCCATGTGGCAAAATGGTTGCCATCACCATTTAGATGATGGGTGCCTTCATTCCCATCTAGGGA
Organism: Marmota monax; assembly: GCF_021218885.2. Lineage (NCBI taxonomy): Eukaryota > Metazoa > Chordata > Mammalia > Rodentia > Sciuridae > Marmota > Marmota monax. The sequence continues at coordinate 2,898,651 of NW_026691950.1, read as the reverse complement.
AAGAGTTTTTTTTTTTAGCTATTGTTCCAAAGGTCGAGCCTTATACTCTTTGGATGAACTTGGAGCTGGTCAGGGAGATGAAGAGGAATGGCTTTGTCTCTTATTTAGATTGTGTTCCATTTCTTGGATCTCTATTAGATGGAACTTGGTCCTGGGGTTGAGGGTGGGGGTCGGGCAGCCTCACTTTCACTGCCTTGTGATGCTGGGGAGGCACCTTCATTACTAACAGCTGCCATTACATTCAGTCTGTGGTATAACAAAAAGTAAACGTTTGGTCTTTGCCTAAGGTTCCTAGCATGGAGCTGCTGAAATCCTCAGAATTTCCTGAGTGGCAGGACCTCAGGAGAGGAAAGGAGTCTGATGATCTAATTAGTCATGCCTACATGATGGGACTTCCATATACTGCCTCTGGACCACGGGGTCTGGAGGGCTCGTGGGTTAGTAGGGCCTGGAAGCTCTGTTCACACCCCTCCTGCTATACGTCTTTCTGTTCCTAGTTGTATCTTAGGACAAAGCAATGGACCAAGTAAAGTGGTTTCCTGGGTTCTGTGAGCCATTCTAGTGAATTACTGAGCCTGGAGGGATAATATGTAGGAACCCCAATTTGCTGCCACATCAGACAGAAGGGAATATAATTTAGGGACTGGCATCTGAAAGAGGGCAGTCTCGTGGAACTGAGTGCCTGTAGCCTATGACTCTCGCTGTGGGTGGCTGGTGTCAGAATGGGATTGGGTTGTGGAACACACAGGTTCTGTTGGAGAACTGCCGAAGCAAAGATAGGCCTTGCAACATCCCTGACAGTCCTTATAACATGCTAGTGTGCTAAAACAGATGAGTGATTTGCCCAATTTAACACAGCTAAAAATAGCACACAGGGGGTACTTTTGATCCTGAATCTCTCAACTGTCTTCTTTACAGGAGTGTCTTGTAGACATCTTAAACAAGTAAAAAAAAAATTTAAATTTATTTATTTATTTATTTTTCATTAGGCAAGTTTTAGAGATTCAGGGCCTTAGGGAAGTGGTTTATTATAATGATGGTGAAACCTTCTGAAAATATATCCACAAAAGGGAAAATATATCCACAAAAGCCTTTGTAAAATAGAAGTGAAAGAGGAAATTTAAGGACTAGATTTAATCCTAGAAGATAGGCATTATGTTCGCCTTGATAGGTACATGAGTGTTTGGATTTCATCTAGCCCTTTAAAGAAGTCACGTTTTAAGGGATTGCTTGGAATATTCCTAAGTTAAAAGAATCCGCTTCTAAGTTGTAACCTTCTGCTGGTTCTAAAAACATGTGGAATTTACTCTTTGTGCATCTGTTAAAGCTAGTGTGATAGAGAATTTGAAATGCAGAGGATAAAATAGCTGTTTTGGTTACTTAAAAGTTAACATTTAGGGGAAGTGATATTATCTCACTTTTTCAGGCACCTAAACTGTAGGGTTTCTGTTCGCTTTAGTTTTTCAGGGGACTTAGCACAGAAAGTATCTGTTAAACACTTTAATTGGATTTGTGCTGTGCGGAGGCAGACTACTGTGGTCTCCTAATTAGATAAAAGGAGATTACGTGTCTTGCTATCTTCTCCAAAGGAGGCTTCTTTCATGCCCTGTGTCAGTCAGTCAGTGTCTTGGAAATTTATAGCCTTAAGCTCCTGACCACGGTGTGTGTGCACACTCAAAATTGGGGTTAAATTAGAGATAGAAATTGTGATGAAAACCCTTCTGACATTTCATTCAGATATGAATCTGGAAGACTTACCTTTTCTTTGCAGTTGAGTTTGAAATACTAGGGAATGTTTATATTTGATGTGGATTTCATACAAAGCCATGCAAGTGTGATACTTGAGGTCTTGGAGGATAGTGGGGGTAGCAGTGGTCTCCTATTTTTTAAATCTTGAATTTCTTTTATGTTTTTGAAATAGAATTAAAGTGGAAAATATACTTTTTTTTTTTCTTTTTCTTTTGGCTGAGCTGAGGATTGAACCCACATCCCTACATACATTTTCTACCTGGAAAATATATTTTGGTCTTAAACTCATAACAGTAGTATAGAAGGCCTCAAGAAAATCAAAATAAGATTTAGACTGTATTTTAAAAAGTGTATTGTTCTGATGCTCTCTAAGATCTGCCATATTTAGCTGACAGTGAAAATTATCATCTGATGATTTCATCTTCCAAAAATGTGTGTTTATCTTTTGAGGTACTCTCTTAGTTCACTTTGTATTGTTATACTGGAATACCAGAGACTGGATAATTTATAACAAGCAGAAATTTATTTGACTCACAATTCTGAAGGCTGGGAAGTCCCAAGAACACGGTGCTGGCCTCCGATGAGGACCTCTGAGCCATGTCAGCCAATGGCAGCAGGAGGAAAGGCAAGTGAGATGAGACTAAGTGAGCCAGATTCACTTTTATAACGAGCCCACTTTCACGATAACTGTGCCCTCCTGAGACAGTGATGTTAATTCACTGAAGAGGTCAGGCCCTCATGACCTAATTACTGCTATTAGGCCCCATCTCCCAACACTGTTTTATTGGGGTCATTTTGCAACCCGTGAGCTTTGAGGACACAGTGAAGCCATAGGAGGTACTGTGGGATACTTTGACCTAATCTTCAAGAAAAATCATCTCTTACAGCTAAAAATCAGCTTTCAGTATCTTTTACTCTTCCTGCCTTCTGATTCCAGGTACTCAGTTGACAAAGCAACTCGTCTCCTTCTCCCTTTGGTCATTCCCATTGGCCTAGTTCAGGACCCCATCAACTTGATTATCCAAATCCAAACTGGCTTCCCCACCTCTAATACATTTCCAGGGTTTCTTTATTTTTTTTTAATTTAAATTTCTTATATATGACAGCAGAATCATTACAATTCATATTTTACATATAGAGCACAATTTTTAACATCTCTGGTTGGACACAAAATAAAGTCACATCCTTCCTGTCTTCATACATGCACTTAGGGTAATGATGTCCATCTCATTCCTACCCCCATACCCACTCCCCTCCTCTCCCCTACCTCCTTTTTGCCCTATCTAGAGTTCTTCTGTGTCCCCTGCCCCAAACCCCATAATGAATCAGCATCCTTAAATCAGAGAAAACATTTAGCATTTGGTTTTTGGGCATTTCCGGGGTTTCTACTGACTCTCTGGAATACAGATCTCTTCTTCTTCCCCTCATCATACAATGCTTGATGGTTCTCAAATCCCTCAGCAGAGATTCAGCCTTTTCTTACTGTACTTTTTTCCCCACAAAATCTTTTATTCCCTGGTGCTGCTGTCAGTTGTTAAATGTGCCAGAAATGTTCCTGTGTTCCCACCTTGTTAACATTGCCAAGCTGTCCTCTATGTCACACTGCATTCGCTCCATGTGGGTAAAGACCATCCTTTTCTAAGTCTAACTTAGGTGCCCCTTGGTGTTTCTTATCTATAGATCGTTTTCTTTCATCTTGGCATCCTATGAATCTTGCCTTTATTGGTGCTCAGAAGATGTCCATTGAATTGAATTTATTGCTTCTTTTTTAAAAAAATATTTTTTAATTGTGGATGGACACAGTACCTTTATTTATTTTTCTTTATGTGGTGCTGAGGATTGAACCCAGTGCCTCACCCATGCTAGGCAAGTGCTCTACCACTGAGCCACAACCCCAGCCCCTATTACTTAGTTTTTTAAGGGTGTGTATGCGCATATGAGAGATAAACAGACAGACAGACACAGCAAGAAAGAGTACAAGCCTAAGCACAGTTCCTTTCTGCAAGGTACAATGCAGAGAGCATTGTGGGAAGATAAAAATAAAGCTCAGCAGTATCCAGACTGTGGAAGATCCTGTAGGCCATTGACCTGATTTTGTCAATGAATAAATTGACAAGAGAGCATCAGATGGAAAAGGGAACCTAGAGATTAAAAACAATTTAAGAAGAATATTAACCAGTTGTGATGTATAGACTTTATATGGATACTGATTCAGCAAACGGTAAAAAAAAAAAAAAAAAAAAAAAGAGGAAGAAATTTGAGTAGAGATAATTCATGTTTTAAAATTATTGCTCATTTTTATAGGTAGAATACTTTTGTGATTATGCTTTAAAATATCCTTATTAAAAATAACCTCTGTTTAAGAACTCACTATAGTTTGGATCTTTATTTTTTGCAATGTTGCTATATTGCCCAGGCTGGTCTTGAACTCCTTCTCAACGCAGTATCCTGAGTAGCTGGGACTGCAGGCCTATGCCACTGCTCCAGCTCAGTTTGGATCCTGAGTGTCCCCAAAGGCCCATATGTTAATGGCTTGGTCCCCAAAGATGGGGATAGGATATTGAAATGTGGTGGAAACTTGAAGAAGCTGGACTTATGGGGGATCTTAATTCATTGGGTGTATGCCCTTCAAAGAAATTGTGAGACTTCCCAAGCCGCCTCCTTGTTTTCTTTGGTTTTTGGCGACAAGGGAGTAGTTTTGTTCCTCCGTGTGCTCCTGCCAAAATGTGCCAGCTTGGCACAGGTCCAAAAACAACGGGGCCACCCAGGCATGGACTGAAACATCCAAAACTGTGAGCCCAAATAAACCTTTTCTCTGTGTTGACTTTCGTAGATATTTTGTTACAGTGATAGAGAGCTGTCTAACGCAGAGCTATATATGGAAGTAGTTGTGGCTGATGGGATGTAATATCCAGGATTCACTTCAGCCTGATGGGAGTGGGGGCAGAGAGAGCAGGTGGGTGTGGAGATGAGACAAGTTGATAGTTGATGAAGCTGGATGATGGGTGAATGGGGACGCATTCATTTTTCAGTACTTCTGCCTGTGTTTGGAAATTTCTGTAATAAAATGTAAAACATGAAATAAGGGATGGAACATGGATCTTGTTTTAAAAAAATATGAAAACTTGACACTGGAATTGGGGAGGCCCAGGTCCTATCCTTGGTGCTGTCTGCTTACATGTATGACTTGGAGGCCCTCCTTCAACATTTCTGGGCCTCCCTGACTCTCCTGAGTAAATGAGGAGATGGTTGGGTGGGGTCTGCACTGTAGATGGACTTCTGAGAAAGACTTGGGGTGTGGGCTCAGGGAGAGAGATTTCAGAATCAGGAAGCCATGTCTGTGAAGCATGGTTTCATTCAAGCTGTGTGTTTATTGGATCAGAGGAGTTATAAGCCCCTGGGAAACTGGCATCATTCTGTAGAACATATCAGCTGGAGTTGGTATCATTTCAGTCAAAAGCAAGGAAGCATCATGTTGTAATTAGTTGGGGGTCTTGTCTCCATAGTTACCATTTCACATATAGTGAGTGATTCCACGCTCAGACTCTGGAGATCAGGTGCAGATCCCAGCTTGACCACAGGCTGTGCTATTTGGTTTACTTCCTTCACCTACCTTCTCCTTTTCAGGTTGCTTCAGACAGTATCTGGCACATAGTAGTAGCTCAGTAAATGCTAGGTATAATTATTCATTGACTCTTAGTTTAATTATATTTTGGGTTTCTGGTTCTTGTGAAGCTTGTCAAGGTTTAAGTGCATATATCATCTTCAGTTCCTCCCTTCCTTTTGCTCTCTGACTGGAGTGCGTGCATGTGGGAGGGCTCCCACAGTCCATGGGTTATGAGAATAGGACAGGGGTGAACAGGGAAGAGTGGCAGTTACCACAGGATAGTGTTTAGAGGCCATCTCTTTGGCCTTCTCTTGAATTGGCGAGGGATTTGCCCAGCCAAGGCATTAGGGGTGGAGCCACATCTGGAGTTCAGGTCTCCTGAGTGCAGGTCATTTCAGCTTCCTAAAGTCTTCTTGGCATCCTAATTGCTGCCTAGGGTGCAGTCAGTGGAGGAAAATTCTCTGTCTGATCTGTCCAATATTCACAGAGTCGTCCCTTCCATTAAGAAGGAATGCCTGGCAATGCTCTTGCATCTGCAGGGAGGGGAAATGGGAACATGCCTGGTGTTCCTCAGCGCTCTGACTAATCCCTTAATAGGCGCAGAGGCCGCTGTCATTTCCTCTCTAGGACCTGGTGATCCCAGGCCCTTGAGCTCCTCGTCCAGGCCGGCAGCACCTGTGAGCCCCCACCTGCTCCTTGCAATCAGCGCACTTGACCTGGGTCATTGTTTTAGTCTTTCTGATTCACCTCGCTGGCCTTGTTTTCCATTCGTGAAGCTTCACAATTGTATTATTTCCCAGCACCCGCAAAGCTGCATCCTGTGATTTTTGTTCCTTTCTCTCTGTCCTTAAGCCTATTGCTTTCCTCCTTAATTTTATGTCTTGATTGCCTTCATCTTCCTGGGATGATTCTGTTTATTTTCTATTCATCAATCTGAAAATAAGTTTATAAGCTTCTCTTATTTGTTCTAGGGATCAGACTCCAGTTCATAAGGTATCCTCATCCCTTTTTTTCTGCAGCATTGAGACACTTTACAGCTCATGAAAATTTTCTAATAAGAGGGAAAGTAATCTCTCCGGGAGACTCTATAGGTTAAATACCGAGGCTTCGGAGTTGAGAAGGCTAGATTGAATCCTGTATTTCCATTTGCAAATGGTAGGTCAAGTTAGTTAGTTTTACCATTTACAAGTTAGTTTTACCGTTTTTTGACTTCAGTTTTTCTCATCTGAAAAATGGGAAGGATAATACCCATCTCTAAGGGTTTGGGAGATGATGTGTTTGATGTATTCTTGGCACTAATGAAGTTGAGTAAATCTTGGGTAATATGAATGTGTGTGGTGTAATTTATTTGAGCTTCATAGGAAAGTATCTTTTTGAGGTAGATTCTCTATTTTTACCTGTTTCTATGAGTTTATCTATTTCTTTCTCTTATTTTGTTGGGGGGCAAGAGGGGGGGGAGAGAGAGAAATTGATTTAAGACTCATGTAGTACTGTTGAAGAGATGTAGCATTAAGATTTGGTGAGTGAGATTTACCCAAAAATTCTCTCTTGGAGGAGGTAGGGAGGGGAGTGGAGATCTCCTTCTGGCACCTTTAACTTAAGCTTTGTCCATGGTCTAGCACCCGAGAGGGTCTGGGGAGTGGGGGAGTGTGTGGTTCATTGTCCTTGCTCTGGAGCTCGTCCAGGGAGTGCGCAGTGGGCAGACACAGCCGGATGGAGCTGTGGCTCTGCTGGGGAGTCTCCCTGCTCCTCAGCTTCTTCTTTTGTACAGGAATTGGGCCTAGGGGTGGCTGTGGGGACCAGGACAGATATGAAGGTCTGTCATGTTGAGGATGCTCCGACAGTGCTAGTTCCTTTTCTGGTTTATAATGTAGCTGTGGTTTATGCTGTAGAAAGCTTCTGCCAAGGGAATTTCAAGGGGTGTTGAGGGCCACAGCTGAGTCAGGATGATGCATGGCATTTTTGCCAGAATGGAGTGGTTGAGAGGTGACGCCAGCAAGCCATTGAGATGATGATGATGGTTATGTTAAGCTGTGTATTCAATTGTATATTAGACACCTGCTGTCCGCCTAGGTCTGCTACTTTGGAGTTCTGGGGGGGGGGGCGTTCCTGGGGAGGTCGTTGGTTGGGGAAGTGCCGGAGGAGGGATTTCATGAAGAGGGATTTCCGGTTGGGGCGTGGCCTTTGCAGGAGTGCGGAGAATAAAGGAGTTCCTGTTTTGAACCTACAAGGCTGTGAAACGGCTCGGTTATTTTGTGCCCAGCCAGACTGCGGCATTTGGTGGACTGTATGGGGCCAGACAGGCATTTTTTGGGTGGGCAGTGAGACCCTTTAAATGCCTGTCAATGATCCCCATCCTTCTAGAAATGCTCATCTTATGGAGATGGGACTTGATTTCAGTTTTTCTCCTTTAGATGGGCATTAGAGTGACACCACTGTGTCAAAATGCACATTCTGGCTTGCGAACTAGAACCTGCTGCTTAGACATGGACCTAAGGAGAATCTCCCCAGATGTCTGATGCCACTCTGGTTTAGGGACACTGCTTTCAACAACCTGAATGACTTCTTAATGCATGGACAGTATTTGATAGAACTTTGTTAGAATTTTGATTTGGGTGTAGCCACTTAAGGATACTGGAGTCCCTTTCTGAGCAGTAGAGAGTATGCTCTTGCTACCTGTGTCTCATTAATAAGAAGTGATATAATGCTTATTAGTATTGGTAATAACTAATTCAAATGCTTTTACATATGCTAACTCTTTCAGTTCTCAAAACAGCCCTAATGGTTAAGTGGTATCATAATGCCCTTCCTGTAGGATGTGTCCAAGGTCACAGTTAGGATAGGATGGAGCCAGGCTTTGAACCCAGGCAGAGTGGCTCCAGAGTTGATGCTCTTGTTCCACCTGTTTTAACGACAGGGAGGACAACCTTGGAAATGGGTTTTGAAGTCTGTTGCTCTTATTTAAGGGCCTTGGGAATCTGGTAGAAACTGGCAGTTTCCTTCTGCACTGACTCTGCATTGTTTCTGGGCATACCTTAGCCCAATCCAGATTTTAGGATGCTTGCCCCCAGGGCAGTTGTGTGCACGGTGGGTCATGGGGATGGCGGGCCAGTTTACAGCCCTACCTCTCCTGTTAGCCATTCACTCTCCCCCTGTGGGTAAACTGAGATTCGCTTGCTCTAGGGTGAAGATTGGGGGTAATTTCTTCGGCTTTTTTTGCTATAGCTCCAGGATAGATCAAATGTACTTCCCTTTTGGAAAGGCCAAGGAGAAGGGTTCTCATTTCATCTCGGGAGAGAACAGGACACAGAATCCCACAAGCCTGGGGCTGCAGCAAGCCTGGCAGCAGATAGCTGGGGGAAGGCTCTCATATGGAGCATCCTGTAGCCTGGAACAGAGTGGGACATAGTCAAGGAAAGGTTGCTCTAGACATTCCCATCCTCACCAGAAAATGATGCTGCCCTCATGTAAATGCAGCAGATGTGAAAACTACGAGGGGCCATTTGTTCCGTGCTGGTCACTGTGTTAGTGCTTTTATTTTCTCATTTCTTTTCTTCCCTCTCTCCTTCCTTCCTACCTTTCTTGTGGTACTGGGGATTGAATTTAGAGGCACTTTACCACTGAGTTATACCCCCAACCCTTTTTATTTTTTATTTTGAGTCCAGGTCTCACTAAATTGCTGAGGCTGCTCTTGAACTTTTGATCCTCCTGCCTCAGCCTCCCGAGTTGCTGGATCACAGGGGTGCACCACGGCACTTGACTCGTTAAATGCTTTATAATACTTTCTTTCTAATCCCTACTGCACTGGAAGGTGGACATGATGGTTCCTGTGTTCTAGAGGAGGAAGCCCATTCAGAAAGTTAACTGATGAAAGAGCACATGGATAATGAGCGATTTGAACTTATTTCCTTCACATCCAAAGCCCATGAACTTTCGACAGTGCCTTCCTCCCTGTCTGTGACAGAAAATCGTGTACTTTGCAGATGTAAGTTTACAAATAGAAGTTTTTTCCGTAAGGTAGCATGAAGATTTTCTTTTGACTAAATTAAAGCGCTGCTAAATGTCTCAAAATGAAAGAAGTAAAGAAAAAAGGAGTGAATGAATGAAGCTGGACTGGGGTGGAAACATCCTCCTCCCCACTGTACTCAGGAGGTCTCCTAGTTCCCTTTTGAAGAATTTTCCTTTTGGGAGTTTTTTTCTTTTATATTAATAGTATCCGAACCATCAAGTAACAGTCTATATTTTTAGCTATGTTTGGGTCCTGACTTTCTTTACTTTAGATTTTTTTTTTCAACGAATTGTACCTCCTATGCCTCCCTCTGTTTTTTTCCCTCCCTGTCTGTACTAGTAGAAGGTTTTTCTTACAAACATGACTTGGTTTAAAATGGATAATGTATATAATTTTCCAAAATTAAGTTTTCTTTGAAAAAGTGTGAGAACTAAAGCCATCTCCATCAATTTAGGAACTACGAAAATATAAGATGAGCTTTCCAATAAAAGTTATAATTATAACACTCAGGGTTCCATTTCCAACTCAGCTGTTCTAAATGCCTTGAGGAAACCTGCAGAGGGGAAATAGGATGCTCGGTATTGATTGTGATTTGCTGCTGTGGTTGAATGGTTTTCCAGCTGGGGCAGGAATCGCTTCCTAATTAAACAGATACTTTTTGACACTGTCCTGGTCTGTGACTTGATTTCCACTTGTTCATGGGGTGATAGTTCCATTTATGCTTTGAGTTGGTTTTAAAAAGTCTCAGCAGCAGCTCTCAGCATAATTTATTAGGCCAGAGTCTAGGAATGCTCTTCCATTGAAGCCACTTTTCCACATGCTTGAAGGGTAACGCCATGTCTGTCTGTCTGGGTAGTGTGGCTTTTGGATTTTCTCTTACTCTTTTTTTTTTTTTTTTTTTAAACTTTCTTGACTAGGTAGAAAGAGCATAAAAATTATTTTCATTTTTAAAAACATGAAGTAGACCAGTGTTTCCCATCAAGTAGCCTTTGGACTGTCAGCACTGTAGTCACTTGTGCTTGTTAAAGATGTGTACTCTTGTGTCCTGCCTCCAATATGGATTCAATAATTACTGAAGGAGTTGGGGTTGTGGCTCAGTGGTAGCACGCTCGCCTACCATGCGTGAGACACTGGGTTCCATCCTCAGCATCATATAAAAATAAAGATATTGTGTTCACCTACAATTGAAAAGTAAATACTAAAAAAAAAGAATTACTGAAATAAGAGTTACCTGAGGTTACTAGCTTATTTTTAAATTATCAGTAGAATATTCTGTTTTTCTTTTTGAATCAGAAGTTAGTCTTACCCTCCCACCCCACTTGTAGTTAATATACTCTGATTTAAAAAAAAAAAAAAAAACAATAAACTTCCATTTAAGTATCTTAGAATTAAGTTTTAGAATTTGAGAAACTTTCATGAATTTTTTTATTGAAATGTTATTTGGTGATTCATAAGCGAGAGATGTTCTGATTATTATTAGCAAAATGTCAAGTTACATGACTAGATTTATTTTTTTAAATGAAGTTTAGTGATGACTGAACTCATTAATTTCTAGTCTTGCTCAAAACTTGTGATTTAAAATGGCTCACCAAGTTGGATGGGCTGCCAAGACCTGGCAGAAGTGGGTACTGTTCCTGCCATCATCTGTGTGACCCCAAGCTCCAGTGTGCCCCCTCTGTCTGGTAAGGGACTGTCTGGATGCTCTGTGACCTCCCTCCTGGTTCTGATTGAGTTGAGACCCTGTGGGAGGAGAAACACACAGGAAAGTACATTGGAGAGAGGAGGTTCTATCTTGGCAACAAGACTTATAACATGAGTTATCTGGAAGTTGAAGGCCCATAAAGAATAAGAAAATCGAGGTCAGAATGAGACACCCTGCCATATGCCTGTAATTCCAGCTACTCAGGATGGTAAGGTAGGAAGATCACAAGTTTGAGACCAGCCGGGGCAATTTAGTGAGATCCCATCTCCAAAAAAAAAAAAAAAAAAGTTAAAAAGAAATGATTGGCAGTTCTTGTACTCATTCAGTAAAAAACAATGCTACCTTCCTCCAAATTCCTGGTTATTGAATCCAGCCAGGAAATGGACTTCCTTAAGGCAAGGACTATCCTTTGTTTGACACGTTAGTTGTACTGTTGCCAGGTACATTTGTGTCACTTACCAATTCTAATGTAAGTGGGTGATGGTAGGAGCTTATTAGAAACCACCTCCATTAGAGAAAAGGAACAAAGTGTGCTGCTTCTAAGGACTAAGCAGTGAGGACCCAATTCCAGCAGCTGGAGAAGGGGAGAAATGGGAGCTTAGCCAGGGACTTCTTGCTTCTGCTATTGTGTTCCATTTCTCTCTTCATTTGTGGAGAGAATGACAGATGCATCAAAGGTGGCAAAGTATATGAAGACCAGCGTTCCTTAAATCTCAGTAATTTATGGACCTCTTTATTTAAAGGAAAACATGTCTTGCAGATCCTCCGTAATAAATATTTTTATTGTGAAGTAGCTTAAATATGCCTCAACATAAAACTAGGTATAAACTCCTTATGCTTCTAGCTCTTGCATAACTATAAAACAATGACAAATTTATAGAGTAAATTCAAACAAGACTACAAAACCAATAAAATTCAGTTAACACTAATTTATTATGACAGATGATTTTCTTTGACTCAAATTAAACCTCTCTTGGAAAATGTGATTATGTTTCTGACAGCCAAAATGCCAGCTCCTCTGAGATCCCCTGTAACTCAACTGTCCTTCCATGTCCCCGTGGTCTAAGCTTCCTTCATGTGAAGCATCTTCATTGAGCAGAATGCCTGATTCAGGCTTTAGATCTGCTTCTTTTATTTTTATTTGACCTTGATGATTAAAATTATACTAGCAGTGTCAGGATTGGAAGCATCAATACAAATCCATTTTTGATCAAGCAACACCTTAGGACCTAGTGCCTCGTTGCACATGCAGTAGTGGAAGCAAGAGGAGGGGGGTCATTGGAACCAACAATTTTGGGTTGAAGATTTGGGCAAGAGTAAATGGTGCTCTGTAGCAAACTATGCAACAAAGGAGGAAAAGTAGGTTTTGGGGGAAATGATAATTAGTTCAAGACTAGTATTGCTTATGTTTCTAGCAGGATGGTGGACTAGACACTATCACACGCTTCCCAACTATATTCTGGGTAAAACCTTTTTAATGTACCTCTGGGATTAAAGGAACTAAGACAGTTCCAGAGTCTCCCACTTCATTCAGATCAGCCAACCCTCACAGGGAAAGGTAAGATTGAAGCTGGTGCTTTAGGTAGAAATAAACACAAAAGACAAGTTGCCTCAAGAGCAAATGCTGCTGTCACTGCTAGGCTTGGAGACTAAGCCATGGGTGCAGGTAGCAGAGCTGCGTTCCACTAGGAACTGTAAAAAGAACCAGAGTGGCTCCAAGGAGATGGTGTTCTTTGGCTTCTGGGCAGAAGCAAATGCTCAACCTTTTTGAAAGAACGTGTCTTACTCAGTTTAACCAAATATGAGTTCAGAATCAAAGATCTTCAATCCTTCTAGAAAACAAGAAACCAGAAATGAGTAAGAAAAACAATAAATTTAGAATCCAGAGGACTTTAGATGTTAGAATTATCTGATACTATATTTGAAGTATTTTAATAAATCAAATAAGTGCCACTAGCATGGGATATAAAAATTGATGAGGCATGAACTGGGGGTGTGGCTCAGTGGTAGAGCCTGGGCTCAGAGTGTGTGGGGCCCTGGGTTTAATCCCCAGCACCAGACCAGACCAACATACATACAAAACACTCAACTGTTTGTAACAACGGAAACTAAAAACTAAATAAATTAGAGCAGGAATTCAACTGAAGAGGGAATTAATGAACTGGAAAAAAGGCTTGAAGAAATTAATAGAACATAGCATAGAAGGGAGGAAAAAAACAAAACAAAACATGCAAGTGTAGTTGGAGGATGTAAGGGCCACAGTGAGGTCTCTTCAGGGTCCCAGAAGATAATAAGAGCAAATGGAGGGCAGTAATATTTAAAGATTTAATCTATGAATAATTTCCAGAGAGTTTATGAAGGATGTAAATGACCAGCATTTCTTAAATTCAAGTAACTTATGGGCAGAACAGAGAAGCACTGCAGCCTGGGGTTGTAGTTCAGGGGTAGAGTGCTTGCTGAGCATGCATGAAGTCCTCAGTACAATCACCAGCTGCAGAAGACAAAACAAAATAACAACAACAACAAAAACCAAACAACAACAAGAAAACTAAAAGAAAATACAAATTATATGCCAGCAGAACTGTCATTCAAGAAAAAGCTAAAATATGCTTTCGGAAAAAATTTCAACTTTTTACCACATTGGAAATTAGCTAGGAAACTTAAACGATGTATTTCAGGAAGAAGAAAGTCATGTCAGAGACAGGGCTCAGATGCAGAGAGGACAGTGAACAAAGAAGCTAGTACATATGTAGGTACATTTCATTCATTAAAATTAAAGTCGAAACCTTAGTTCCTCTGCCATACTAGGCACTTTCCAAGGCACACGTGGCTAGTGGCTGCTGTATGGTACAGCACAGGTATGGAGCATTCTCATCATGGAAGAGGGTTCTGTTGGCAGCGCTGTTGCAGGGCAATGGAAGGGGACACACACTGAGATAACCTCTGCTGCATGCTGACTCTTGAGATGCTGTCATTCGAAAGGACCACTTTCTACTTTAGTATTTTTAAGAAAAACATTGCCAATTTTCTTAAGATAGCACTTTTTATAAGACATCTCAATATTACCCGTGTGAAAATGGGAAGAAGTGGGCCTGTAGGGACAGATGCTACATGGGTTAGAGCATGAGGGGCACAGGAGCCCGGGAGCTGTGGTGCAGGCAATACATAGAGGGGGCAACAGAAGTCCGGCCTGGAGACAGGATGCTGCTTTGGGATCTTTTTGGGATATTTCAATAGATGTTTGATGAGAGAGTGGGTGCTGTGCCAACGGGTAGATGGGAGCCATCAGAATACACTTGATAACAGAGTCCAGCGATGTGGTTGAAGTCACTTACAAAAGGTGTGTTTGAGGCATGAAGAGGGTTGGCATGAAGCTTTTCAAACACCTTGATGATCTAGTGGTCAGAGAAAGGAACCCAAGATGGAGTCTGGAAAGAGCTTTCTGAGAGGAGGAGGAGAATCAGAGCTCAGACCTCCAGGTAGTGAGGAGGTGAGACGTTGCAGAGACTGCCTAAGATCAGGCATGTGTGTTGCTGCAGTAAACAGCTTGCTTTCCTTGTAAGAAGTCCTGAAAATCACAGAGCCTTCAAGAATTATTTCTGCAAGACATTTGGGGTGATTTCATGAAGCAGGTAAAAATTGGGGTGGGCCTTGAAGCTATAATTGATATATCAGAGTAGTCATGGTGGTAGTAGGACAGTCTAGACAGAGGAGTCACACTCCCAGCATGGGGTTGTGAAAAGGTGTTGGCCTTGGCAATAATTTCCAATAATCTGGCTTCACCGTGTCCAGCTTCCTTCTAGGTAAACATCTAGAGTTGATAAAGCAGCTCTATTTATATTCTGATAGCAGTAGTATACCTTTTATGGATCTTAAGTTGATTCTCTCTCTTGTTCTTTTTATTCTCACCCTGCCCTCAGTGCTGGGGATCAAACCCAGAGCCCTCTTCATGCCAGGGCTCTCCCCTCCTGAAGTACACAGAAGAACTGCAGACCTGACCAAGTACTTCCCCAATGCTCTAAATAGATTATGTTTAATATAGGATTTCACAACATCTTTATAAGTTATAAAACACTACTGAATTTGGAGATTTATATTCTGTATTTAAAACCTTAATGTGTGTCATATGTTAAGATGAGTAGTCATGTGACATCCTTAGAATACAGTAGAAAAGACATGATAGCTTCCTAAAGTTCACCAGATCAGAGTGTTAAGAAAATATGGGGCAGCTAAGACCTGGATTAAAATCCAGGCCCTTGGGCTGGGGTTGTGGCTCAGTGGTTGAGCGCTTGCCTGGCATGTGTGGGGCACTGGGTTTGATCCTTAGCACCACATAAAAAAAATAAAATAAAGATATTGTGTCCATCTACAACTAAGAAAACATTAAAAAAAAAAAAATCCAGGCCCTTGGGCTGCGGTTGTGGCTCTGTGGCAGAGCCCTTGCCTAGCATGTGTGAGGCACCAGGTTCAATTCTCGACACCAAGTATCAATAAATAAAATAAACACTAAAACATTGACAACTAAAAAATTTTTTTTAAAAATTCAGGCACTTAATTTTTTATTTTTTAAATATAAAATAAAATAAAATTTTTTTTCTATTTCCATTTTTTTTATTGGTGCATTATGGTTGTATATAATGGTGAGTTTCGTTGTCACGTATTGGCATCAGGTCTTTAATTTAAAGGCCATGTAACACCAATCAGATTATTGAACTTCTCTACGCTTCAGATTTCTCCTTGAAAACAAGCATAGAAATATCAGTTTCTGCCTCAGGATGAATGTGAAGATTAATGGAAAACACTTAGCCAAATAGTTGTCTGTTATTAAAAATATTCCAGTCCTCTTCAGTAAGTAAATACAGTAAAGCAGTGGTTCCCATGGCTGTGCATCAGCATCATTTGGGAACAATTAAAATAATAATTAAAAAAAATTCCCAGATGCTACCCCAGGCCTGCTATGTCAGAGAACTTGGCTTTGTATTTTTTTTTTTTTTTTTGTAGGAAAAATCAGTTTCAGAACCCTTGCTCTGGACTCAAGTAGCATTTGGTGTCACTTTTACTTGGGTATTGACTGTCTTCCTTGCTATGCATTTGGAACACCGGCTCTGAGTATCTGTTGTGTGTTTAAGTTATTAGTCCCAGAGATTAATATGTGGCTCTCAGTCCCATACCTTTCTTTCTCTTGCTCACCCTTCACCAGCCCCTTTCCTTCCATCCCATATTGAATTTTGGGACAGCAGGGTGGATTATGTCCTGGACAGCCTGGTTCTCAGGACTTCTTAAAATTAAATAAAGCTTTTTTTTTTTTAAATAGAAACTTTGCTGAGACAGACATTTGGCATGTTAAAATTGAACTTGAGCTTAGTTTCTAAAATAAATATTTCAGACTTTTTTTTTTTAACTCTTTGGAAAAATGCAGGAAATGCTTCTAAAATAACTGATAGTCCCCTTGTTAAAGCTGGGGTTGTTATTGGCCAGATTCCAGCATGTGTTCTTTTTCCTTGTGGGGGGGGGAGTGTGGGGAGCGCGCTGCTCCATGCCAAGACACACACAGGCTCTAATCCCTCAAATCTACAAGTGCCTTTCATACAGGGGCAGTTATTTGGTACATTGTAAAATGTGGCCTGGAGATTAAAATAAGAAGTAAAATGTTTACTGCATTTTCCTTGAAGGTTTGTGTATGGAGACTTTGATTAAAAAAAAAATTACACTATTATATTGCCACAGAAGCAGCATGGCTGCTTGTGTGTATTTAGTACATCTATTTTACATTTCATGTGGATGAAGAATGACTGAAATATCAGCTACATTAGGCAAAAGCTTTGTGCAGCACCAAATCTCCAGCTTCTAGAATGGTACCTGGCACATAGTGATTGTTCCATAAAAACCTACTAAATGAATGACCTAACAGTTAAATAACTGAAATGAACAATCAAATCTATTTTTTTTTCAGTGATGACTTTTCTTTTTTTAAAAAATATATATTTTTTAGATATTGATGGACCTTTATTTATTTTTATGTGGTGCTGAGAATCGAACCCAGTGCCTCACACCTGCTGGGCAAGTGCTCCACCACCGAGCCACAATCCCAGGTACAGTGATGACCCATCTTATGGACTTGTTGCAACGGTGACGCTGGTGTTTGTCTGGTGGTCTGATAAGTTGTTGCCTGCTGTTCCCAGGTCTGTGCCTCTGCACAGATCCAGCCTCGCTCAGTGCAGGTCTGCCCGGAGGAACCTGTGTCTCCTTCATTCACGGAACCATTGCAGGCAGCATGGTACTTTCTTAGTTAATATTTGTTGGATGGATGCATGGTGGGCTGTAGTTTTATGATCGTTCCTAGTTGGTTTCCACGAGGTTGACTGATGATGCCTTCCCAGTTTGACATTCAATGGGACAAAGATAAAAGAGGCTAAGTGAGCTACCTCAGAAAGCCTTGGGTCGAAGGTAGCAGAGCTGGAACCACCATCTCTGAATCTGTTGCTTTCTTCCTCCCTTGTTCTAGAAGGGCCTTTAGAATATTAATGAACATTAGTTTTTCCCCTCTGAACAGTTGAGACCCTCTTTACTTGAGAGTGTTACAGGAAAATGTCCTATGTGCAGGTTTTCCCAAACTGCTGTCCTCATCTTCAGCCACAAACTTTATTAGGTGCTGGTTTGGGTCATTCACAGTGGTCCTTTTTCAGTTACTTGTGATGAGAGCCTGACAGATTTTTAGGGGGAAAAAATGTTTTTAAAACTAGCTCTCATTCTTTTAAGCAATTTATATTCTTCTTTCTTCTAAATGCTTGAAGATGTAAATTTGTCAATAGTATAATCTAAGTTATTAAAATAAATTTCATAGCTGTGAGAGAAGTATTCTCTAATATATTTTTTCTTTCTTGTTTGCCTAGTCATCTATCTATCTATCTATTGGCTGGGGATTGAACCCAGGCTCTTGCTCATGCGGCGTAAGTGCTCTACCACTGAGCTACATCCCCAGCCCTTGCCTGGTCATTTTGATGTAAAAATTCCAGCAGAGTTGAATCGATCCAATGGATATTTCTGGAATGGGCTCAGGAAGCAGAAACCTTCTCTGTGATAATAGAAAATGTTGGCCAAAGCCACGATCTGGAGCCAAGGTTCTGAGTAATGAAGGATTTCAAAATCTATGAAACTAATTCTCATTCCTATTTACCCTTTTATTGAGAAAGATAATTTGGTGGTTTCAGCAAGATTTCGTCCAGTGTGGGGTTGGTAGGTCAGAGTTTTTCTATCAGACTGCTCAATTTGAACTTACAGTCATTATCTTATGGATGACTTTAAAGAGTTGGCTGAACAATGCTCACAATGCTCTGATTTTGTTGTGAAGTCTCAATAAGAATTGAATTCCTTTTGCCCCCTGTGGACAGTCGCCTGTAGTGTTGGAACTGAGCCACATGAGGGGTTGTACCACAGCTTGTATTGTGGGCCCTCCAGGGTCTAGGCATGGAAATATATGGCGGGGACTTTAAGAGCGGTTTGGGATGGAAAGAAAGCCTTTTCTCTTTGCAGCCGGTGCCTGCCTCCTCAGCCAGGGCTGGACAGAGCCATTGTGAGTATGCAGGCTGTTACAAAGCTGGATCCCATCATCCCTGATGCGGCTGTACCCGCCTTTGTTGTCCTGGTGCACAGTGGGGAGAGGCGGGTTTGAATTTGCCATTGCCATCTGTCCTCTGCTTCCCTTGCTGTTCAGGCTTAGTCACATTTTATGATTTAGGTTTCTGATTCGTGTGACCTGGGCACTGTAAGAAAGAACTGGAGGTGAGCACTGTTTCAGAGAAAAAAATTATGAAGGAAAAAAAAAAAACCAAACTCTGCTCATTTTCTAAGATTGTATAAAGCGTAAGATGTGAAGCATCAGGATTATTTTCACCCTTTAGTGACTTGTTTTCTGAATTTTCAAAACTGCTGACATCCTCCCCTTGGGTCACCTTTGTAGAAGTAAGAGGCCAGGACTTGATGCTGTAGGTCAGGTGACTCTCATGGATTAGCGTGAGCCTTTCCTGTCTCTCGCAGGTGCCTTGGCACAGGTATAGTTTTATCCTGTTGAAAACCTTTTGTCCCACTCTGAGCAGGGGGACATAGCTGCTATCAACAGGACCAGTAGCAGGACTTTCCATGTGATAGGCAGTTTCTGTTGAGGACACCTGCTACCAGGCACAGTGCAGCCATTGTTTCTTTTGTTGAATGCATTCTGGGCAGGGCCATGTCTATTAGCCTGGGGTGGGGTTTTCACTGTTTTTCCTGTCTGCATTTCAGTTTTGGTAGAACAGATTTCTGTCTGTTCTGCAGGTTTTGCTGATGTGAATTTAATGTGTGTGTATGTGAGTGATTCATACAAATGCTATCTCCGAGGGTGCATGTTGAGGAGTTGGGGTGGAAGGAGAGCTTATCAGAGAGGAGGCAGGTGATCTGGACTCGCACTTCTGCTTCCTGGCTGTGTGACTGAGGGAAAAAGCATTTTACTTCTCTGGGCATGGTCTTCTTGGAGTGATAGATTGCCATGGTCCCCACTACCCTATGCTTTGTGTATTTTGGGATGCTAAGAGGATCAGAAGGGAGGCAGGTGTGGCCAAGGGCCCTGCTCCTGCGGAACCAGTAAGTAACCCCAGGGGGAGCTCTTTTAGTTAGGTGACAGTTGTATGGCCTTGCCAGGGATAGGTTTCAATGTGATCTCTGTGGCAAGTTTGCAAAACTAAAGAAAAAGATTTTTTTTCACAATTCTAGGCAAAGTGTCCACTTTCAATCCTGAGTTATTAAAATAAATTTAATAACTGGACACTGGAGTCTGAACTTCTAAATTAAGAACTATATTTTGAGTGTCACTTTGCAGAGTGTCCAAAGTGTTTTAGAATTTTTTTTTTTTTTTGGATTAAAAAAAAATACCTTCATGAACAGCCATGCTGGGGAAAGCACCCAAGTCTAAATGCAGGATTTGTCTGTTTCCTTATACACATACCCTGAAGATGATTTTACATAATATTTTAAATATTTTTGTGCATGAAACAAAGTTTCATAGTATAGAATTTCCTACTTGTGTGTCTTGTTGGCACTCAAAGTTTCAGATTTTGTAGCATTTTGGATTTGGGAATTTTTGAATTGATGATGCTTACCCTGGACTGACTTAAGTTAAACCATGCTTCTTCATTTATTAGCTCTTATTATTCAGACAAGAGGCAACCTACAGATGAGGCTAATATGGCATAGATAGCCTGTTTTTGTTTTGTATTCCCATACTCTTAAAAAAAAAAAGCCCTTATTTAAAAATCTCAGTTGTACAAGCAATATATATTAATTGTAGAAAATTTGGAAAGAACCCAAAAGGAAATACATGTGGCTTCCAGACGTGTAATTTTGCACACTTTGGTGTCCTTAGTTTATACATACCCAGTTTGTAGAATGAAACTGGCCCTACTATATAATATAAAACTTGATATCTTTCCTTTTTTCTGAATGTGTTCCTTTCATGAGGGTTTTTGAAACGGAGGTTTCAAACAAAGGCAGAGATTAATGAAATATTATGTTTGGCGTGCTTATTACAGGGACTGTTTTGACTTACAGAATTAGAATTGTGGACCAGTATCTGAAAATAACATTTGTCCTGTTCCCTCTTGAACAGGCTTTCAATATTTGGCATGTGTAAACATCATAACCATTACTATAATTGACAAACGAAGATTTCTTAATCCATCAGCTCTTGCAATCTATTCCTTTCTCTCATTTGTGTTTCTGTGTCAGCATTGCTGGCTGCAGCACCAGTAAGCATGTCATTTTAACAGTGTACTCCTGGATGCCCCGATTCCTCCAGCTGAAGCTATCCAGTGTGGGCAAGGCCACACGTTTGGCAGCAGGGTGGTGAAGAGATTCCTTTTCCCAGATATATTGTACATCTGATAATATTTACGATTTAACTTGTTGAGTATTGGTTTAGAAATGAAAGATCATTAGTTTCCCCTTTGGATTATTTAGCCTGTAAAATTTTCTGTTACAACGTCCACACTGCATTGTAAATATATTCTAAATCCTGGACCACATTAGAATTTTTTTTTTTTTTTTTTTAATGGTCTCCACCACTGTGTCTTTTGGTGGTGTCCTTTGAAGTCCTGAAATGTTTTCATGTTTGATTGACATTAAATCTGGGTTTCATTTTACTTTTTGAAACATATTGAGCAAGTTAATTTTCTGTTTGAGTTCCTAAGGGGAATGACTCCAGGCCTCTGTGTCCCAAGAATTCCGACTGAGCCTTGCCAGAACATTCCTGTGGTTTTCCATGGGGCAGATCAGTGTGTTCATGAAATTTTAGTTGTAGCTGGTGTTCTCCGTGGTTAATTAAAACATCTGGCTTTTAAATTTTCCACCAACAGAGCATAACTGTGTGGCCAAACCTTCTCAATAATGACTGAATAGTCCAATCCTCCCCTCAGAGGGGCCCGCACGTGTCTTTAGGATACCCTACGCTGTTGTCTCTGTCTGTTAATGATTTTAAACATTTGGAAGGTGTTTGAGGCTGTCCTGCCAACTATGTACCCTTGAGAGAGAGGGGCAGTTTGTGAATAAGAGTCCTCATGATGGCTTCTGGCTTCTGCCCCTCCAGGTTGGAGCTGCTGTGGGTGAGTTGCCGCGATTGCCGGCCAAGCATGCTGTGGTCGGATCTGCCCAGCCGAGGAGCAGAAACATTGGCCGGATGGAAAATCCATAAAAGAAAGCTCTTCTGAAAAGCTGAGACAGACAAGAACTTCCGCAGACTCAGGTTGGTATGCGATAAGAGAAGCTGGATAAAGTACATTGGGTTGATAGGGAAGACTGTTTTGCTCCTTCCATAAGCATTTTTGAGACAAGCCCAAATAATGATCCCTAGGACGTTCCCACCATCGGGTCAGTGGCGCACGGGACAGCTTTCTCTGCCGAGTGTGGTGTTGTCTTCCTTTGTTTCTCTTCCTGTTCTCTCTTCTGTCCCATCTTCTCTTCCATCCTCCCCTTGTCTCCCAGAGAAGAGAAGAAAGAGCCTCCGTCCAAATATGGAAAAAGCCACAAGCAGGGGTCACCCACCACGGCCTCAGTGATCTTGGCTTTGTTTTGGAGAGAAAGCCACATCCTCACTCACGGGTTTGCACTGGTATGTTCAGAAATGTGCGCTCAGTTGTGTTTTCACACTCAGAAAAGTGGGTCATTTCTGTTGGGGTGCTTCTGTCTGTGCCCGACTTGTGTGGCAAGATTTTATACTCTTCTTTCCCCCAAACAAAAGTGACCGACACATTTGTTTTCAGCAGTGTGTGCATTTGACATTAAGATAGTCACAGAGGACAAGAGAAGAGAAATTTCCTGAATGTAATGGGCATTTAAATAAATGCAGAATAGCCTCACTGTGGGCCAGGACAGCCAGATAGCATCGATAGCCCTTATGTGGCACTAAGGTGGAAGAGAATTCATTTTAGGAAGTGTATTGTGCAGGCCAGACACTACAGACACCAGGTAACTTGCATAGCACATAATAAGCAGTGAACATGTACCTGCTAGGAAGAAGGGAATCAGTGGTCAATGAGAACCATAAAATGGTGAACATCTACTGCCTTCTCTTACTAAGTCACCCAGATTTTCTCTGGGCAGTTACCCTGGTCTCATTTTCAACCTGTGTAGTTAGAGGAGGTAACCCCTCTGACTTTCTCTTAGGCATAGGCATGTGACATAAATTTGGCCAGCCGCAGTCACAATGGTCAGTTTTCTTATTTTGTTTTTCGGTACTAGGGATTGAACCCAGGTATGCTTAAACTCTGAGCCACATCACCAGCCCTTTTTTATATTTTATTTAGAGACAGGTTTTTTACTGAGTTGCTTTAGGGCCTTGCTAACTTCCTGAGGCTGGCTTTGAACTCATGATCCGCCTGCCTCAGCCTCCTGAGCCACTGGGATTACAGGTGTGTGCCACTACACCTGGCAGTGGTCAGTTTTTTAAACTGACCAGTACTCTCATCCCAGTAATCTATTGGAAAGAAGTTTTTCCTTCCAGTAAGTTTGTTGAGTGGCAGCTGCTAGTGGTAATTTTTGTGTATGTGGGTACAACAGTCAACTTTTTGTCACTGTTACCAAAATACCTGAAAAAAACAACTTAGAGGAGGAAAAGTTTATTTTGGCTCATGGTTTCAGAGCTGTTGACTGGCTGCGTTGCCCTGGGCCTGAGGCGAGGCAGAACATGATGGCAGAAGAGCTTGACTTCTCTGCTCCTCTCCTGGTGGCCCTGAAGCAGATTAGGAGGACCCAGGGAGGCAAGATATGATCCCCAAGGACACACCCCCACTGATCTTCCTCCTCCATACTCATCCCACCTGCCTATAGTTACCACCCAATTTGTCCTTTCAAATTACTAATTCATCAAATAATTAATACACTAATTAGGTTATGGCTCTCACAATCTGATCATTTTGCCTGCTCATGCAGGAGATTTTGGGGGGACACCTCATATTCAAACCATAACACTGGGGAAAGACTTTCTGAGAATTAAGTCACCATAGAAAAAATCAGAATAGGGTGTTAGAAGAAAGCAGCTGAGAGGGAGGAACATGTATGCATATACACATAAACATAGAGACACGTACATACATATTTACACATATGCACACAAACACATACACATTTATATACATGCATGCACATGCATACACACATACATGCATGCATGCGCACACACATGTACAAACTTTGGTCACCAGTTTAGCCTAAAATCAGCATCTCTCATTACTTGCTGGCCTGGGAGGTAACATACATCCAAAGCCTCCTGATTGGCAGTTGTTTCTAGGTTTTGGCCTTCCTTCAGAGGTACAGGGTGTGAGGTGCAGGCCAGGAGGTAGCTCACACACCATAGGAGGGTATGTTACTAGAGCCGGAACATAGTTCTGTGGGAGCTGGGGTGGAATTCTGAGTTCTGCTGCATGGTGGAGAGAGTAGCAGAGAGGGCTGTTTACAAAGCAGAAGTGAGATTTAGACTTTAGGAACATTTAAAAAAAAAAATCCCTTTAATTCAGTTATTTGCTTTTGAATCTAAAAGAAAGGAGGGCTCTCCAGAACCTATAGTTAAAGCAAATTACAGATAAGGAAGATAATTTCAGAGCATCACTAGTAATAGAATCTTGTTGTTTACTGTAAATACAATTGTTTCAGGAGCAGCCAAATGAGAGCTTGTCAGAAAGCTGCCCAGAGTTTAACACCACAGGGTAATAGCAGCCGCCTCACCGAAACCTCAGTTGGATTTCTGTTCCAAGCAGGTTCCAAGTGCATCAGTGAATTTTCAAGATTTATTTTTCTCTTCTGAATGTTAGATTTTTATTATTATTGAAATTGGAAATTAACATTATTGGCTTATTTAAAAATTCATAGACTTTGTTGTGGGGGAATAGGTTATAGGAAAATTGAGCAGAAAGTATAGAGAGTTTCCGTGTTATCTCCTTTGCATGGTTCCCCTATTTTTAATATCTGCATTAGTGTGGCACATTTGTTATAATCAATGAGCTGATATTGATATGTTGTAATTAACTAAAGATTATAATTTATTTTAGGTCCTTTCCTTGTGTTGTATATTCTGTGGGCTTTGCAAAATATCATAGCATGAATCCATCATTATAATATCATACAAAAAATAGTTTTATTTTATTTATTTATTTATTTATTTATTTATTTATTTTTAGTTCTCAGCGGACACAACATCTTTGTTGGTATGTGGTGCTGAGTATCGAACCCCGGGCCGCACGCATGCCAGGCGAGCGCGCCACCGCTTGAGCCACATCCCCAGCCCCAAAAAATAGTTTTAATAACTTAGAATGGAACCACCATTTAATCCAGTTATCCCACTACTCAACATACACCCAAAAGACTTAAAATCAGCATACTATAGTGATGTGGCCACATCAATGTGTATAGCAGCTCAATTCCCAATAGCTAAGCTATGGAACCAACCTAGTTTCCTTTCAACAGTTGAATGGATACAGAAAATGTGGTACATATGCGTAGTGGAATATTACTCAGCTATAAAGAAGAACGAAATTGTGGCATTTGCTGGTAAATGGATAGAACTGGAGACTATCATGCTAAAAGAAATAAGCCAATCCCCCAAAACCAAAGGCCATATGTTCTCTCTGATATGCAGATGCTCACATACAATAGGGAGTAGACAAGGTGGAATGAAGGGAAGGGAGGGGAATGGGAATAGGAAAGAGGGTAGAATACATCAGATATAACTTTCCTTTGGTCATGTATGAACACACTACCAGGGAAACTCCATATCATGTACAATCACAAGAATGGTATCCTAATTAGAATAAGTTATATTCCATGTATGTAGAATATGACAACGTACACTCTACTGTCATATATATCTAGGAAGAATAAAAATTTTTTAAAAAATTAAAAAAAAAATAAGTAAAAAGAAATAGTTTTACTGCCATGAAAATCTCCAGTGTTCAGGGGCTGGGGTTTTGGCTCAGAGGTAGAGCGCTCGCCTAGCATGTGCGAGGCCCTGGGTTCAATCCTCAGCACCACATAAAACTAAACAAATAAAACAAAGGTATTGTGTCCAACTACAACTAAAAAATAAATATTAAGAAAAAAATCTCCAGTGTTCTACCCATTCATCCCTCTCCACCTTCCCCTGAATCCCTGATCTTTTTTACCATCTCCAGTTTCCTTTTCCCAGAATGTCATACAGTTGGAATCATACAGTAAGTGGCATTTTCAGATTTGTTTTTCTCACTTAGTGATATTTATTTTAGTTATTTATATGATGGCTTTTATTAATTGGGTTTTGAATGTTGAACCATCCTTTTGATAGGGATTGCACTGAATCCCTATATGTAGAGTTCTGATTTATGAATATGGGATGCTTTTCCATTTTTTAGATGGTCTTTAATTTTTTTCAACACTTGTGTGCTTTCCAGTGAGTTTATGTCTATGTTAAATTTATTCCTAAGTGTTTTTTTGTTTTTGATGTTTTACAAATGGAGTTGTTTTTCTAACTTCATTTCAGATTATTTATTGCTAATGTATTATTTAGAAGTACAGTTGATTTTTGTATAATGATTTTGTTTTCTGTAGCCAAGTTGAACTAGTTTATAAGTACTGATAGTTTTTAAAAAAATTGTTTTTATGTATATTTTCTTTTTTAAAAATTGATCTCTTTTGTGTGTGTGTGGGGTTACTAGGGATCTAACCCAGAGGTGCTTTACCATTGAGCTACATCCCCAGACCTCTTACATTTTTAATTTTGAAACAGGGTCTTATTGAGTTGGTTACGACCTTATTGAGTTGCTAAGGCTGGACTCGAACTTACCATCTTCCTGCCTCAGCACCCCCTAGCTGCTGAGAATAGGCAAGCATCATTGTGCCCAGTGTTAATTGATTTTATAATTGATGTATTGTAGTTATACATAAAAGTGGAATTAGTATTTTCTGTATTATAAGTGTCATCTGCAAATAGGGCTATTTTTATTTCTTTGTGAAACACAAAGATAGTTTGAAATTTCTAATAAAATCACTCTTATGTTAACTTTTAATAAGGACAAAAAATGGTAATCATGAAGTTGATTTCTTCATTATCTACTTAGTCAGTGAGCTTCTTAGCCACTGCTGTACCTACGTGGGGGAAATGCCTATTCAAATATTTTGTCCATTTTATATTGGGTCATCTCATGTAGTCTGGATGTAGGTCCTTTATTGGATGTGCTATTTGTATGTCCTTCCTCAGTCTCTCTCCTGGTCTTTTCACTTTCTTAATGGTGTTATTTTTTTTCCCTGCCACAATGAAATAATGTAAATTTTAACTAATGTGTTGTATCAGTGTAGGAAACCATGTGTGTAAACTCTTTTTCCTTAGGAATACCCTATGTAGATTAAAAGTTTTTAACTGTAATGAGCCTCAATTTATCAGTTTTTATCTTTTCAAACTCATGATTTCTTAATAAAAGCATACAAAGATTTTTCTCCAGTATTTCTTCCTAGAACTTTCGTTTTAGATCTTATATTTTGATCTTTGGGGCATTTGAGGTTAACTTTTATGTATGGTGAGAAGTTTGGGTCTAAGCTCATTTTATTTTGGTCTATTTTGAGCATATACCATCCTAGCACCATTTGCTGAAAAAACTATACTTTATCCTTCCATTGTCTCTGTACCTAGGTAGAAAATCAGTTGGTCCAAATGTAAGGGTTCATTTCTAGACAGTCAGTTCTGTTCCTTCGGTTTATATGTCTTTCCTTGTGCCTCCACCACACTGCACTTGGCTTTTGCAAAGCAATTTTTAGATGAAAAGGGTTTGTTCAAGAAATAGACTTGAGTTGCAATTTCTCTTCCTTTAAAAAATTCTTATTATTATTCCCTCTCCTTTTCTGTTTTGCACCACTGTTAAAAGTCCTGGTCACTGGTAATTTCTCTTTGGAATAGTGATGAATTTAAAATGGTAGAAGACAATGCAGAATCAATATAGATGCATTTTTCAGGTTACTATATATAGTACTTTATCTTGTTTCTTAAGCTACACACCCAGCCCTCTATTACCTTGAATAGTGCTTTGTTCTTCTTAAAGGTGGTAAGCATTTTCATGCCTGTTGTCCATTTGAATAAAACAAGTTAAATTTTTCATCACCTCCATCCTAATCATTGCCAAAATTCCTGACTGAGGGATATACAAGTCTGGTAGGTTATTTCAGGATTTTTCATTAATGATGATATGGATTGGAGGTCATACAGGGAAGGATAGGTGTCATAAAACTCTTATTTTACTAAATAGAAAAATCTGTTAATTAAAGTGTTCATGTTTGATGGCATACTGTCATTCCATGTGGTTTTTGAACATTTTTCATGTTATAATTAGAATTTATCTGTATTTTAAATTCACCTACTGTATTTTATCTTTGTATGAGTACAGTTCTCACTAGACTACTGTTAAAACATTAGCATGATTATATTAGAAATTTGAACACAGCAAATTTATATCTGATCTTCAGCTACAATAGTGTAGAAATTGTACGTGCCTAAAGATTGAAAAAGGAAGGGTTAAAAAGTTATTGCTTTTGCAATGCTTGTATTCTAGTTGACTATTTTCTAGTACAGTGGTTATTTTGTTCGGGGCATGGCTTTTATTTTTAATTTGAAAAAAAAAATATCTTAATTTAGCCTTGATGGCATTCAGAGACGTTTCCCTTCTGTGGCCTGTAGCTATCACGGATTCTTCCATTGGACTTCGGTTGAAAAATCTGCCCTGTCAGGTTTGGAGCCTGTTTTCAGCAGTTCCATTAGTTCAATCTGTGTCTTCCCAACTGCTCCCTTCTCCAGGGTGGCTTCTCGGCTTCCTGCTTTTTTTGTAATCTTCCCTTTCAACCTGTAGATCAGCTTGATGGGTAGACGTGTTTGTTACCTGGCCCCTTTACTTTCCTGGGCAGTTATTTGGCTGAAAATATCGCTTCATAAAAATGCATCTGTAGAGTAGATGGAATTGTTTTTTAGCACTCATTTAAAAGAAAAATTCAAGGGTAAGCCTTCATTTCTATCTCTAGAACCCCAGATGTGGGGGTCATGAGTCTATAGTCACTCCTTGAATTTTCTTTTCTTTCTCTCGGGGAGAAGAACATCTTTGCAGCCTCTTCACAGAAGGGCCCTCTGAGGGGCCTAGTGTAATATTTCAGGAAGATGGAGTCTTGATTTTCTTTGGAGCGTGACCTCCTAATTGCTCTTAACTTTGAAGACAGCCTTTTGCTGACTGAAGTTAGGGGTCCAGGCAGACCGAATCTCTGAAGTTTAAGTTGTGGTACAGTTATATTTGAGAAGCCTCTAGCCAATAATTTTTTGATTATGAATTGATTAAAATCAGGTCAACTGGGCTGGGGATATAGCTCAGTTGGTAGAGTGCTTGCCTCTCGTGCACAAGGCCCTGGGTTTGATCTTCAGCACCCATCCTCCCCCCCGCCAAAAAAAAATAATCAGGTCAACTTACATTTTGCTGAATCAATATAAGAATAAACAGAATATCTGGAACTTGGTATCATTAGTAGAAACCACATTTCTATGTCAATGTGTAATGAAGATGCTTACCATAAGTATATTAATAGAGTTTAGAATATTATATCATTGGGTATTTGGCTTATATTTTATTTTATTTTTTTTTGTATTAAATAACCTGTGAAATATAGGTCTTCTTTAAAAGCTTTCAAAGATACTGTATGTGAGGGACACATAGTCAGTTGCTATGTATTTTAATGTAATTGCTGATGTAAGAACAAACAGTACTTTCTCAATACTGATTTGTGATGAATGAAACATTTAATTAGATTGTTGAATCAAGATCTATATTCATAGCATGATGACTATTGAAAACTGAAATTTCCAAATTAATTATTATCTGCACAAATAACTATTGATTACCAGTTCTATTCATAAACAAAAATAGTCTATTGAATGCTTCTACATAGACAGTATCTAGACCAGTAATTTATAAACAATGAGTGTCAACATCAGACTAGTTTGCATTAGAAAATTGTTTTGTGTCAGCACCCCTTGTATCTTTTTTTTTTTTTTTTTTTTGAGAAGAAAACAGTTTTTACTCTAATCGTCATTCAGCCAAGGCCTTTCAAGTACAGATTTTAGAGTCTTAGTAACTATTCCATGTTGGTTTCACAGGGTAATTTTCATGAAGATGCTTAAGGTTATAGACAGTTTGTAGTGACGATGGCTCTTTCCTGATGTCTGTAGAGTGTCATCCTGCCTACGAAAGTTAGACAGTAATTAGTGATTTTACCAAAGATTTACTTCAGAAATAAAATGTCTGACGTTAGGCTCTTGATTTATGATTGTGAAGCTGGATTGGAAATGCCTCCTGATCTCGAGCAGGCATGCATTTCTGCGTAATAACATGCTAAGTTAGTTTCCTTACCTCTGTCCAATTCCGTTAAATTCCAAGGGATAATGGTGAGGCCTCCCATCTGGAAGGTTGTGGTGGTAGTCTCTGGAGGCTACTGAATGAAACTGCTTCACTGGGGAGGCAGCTGCAATGCCAGCCCTCTGGGGCGAGTAGCATTTTACTGAGCGCGTGCAGGATGCTAAGTCCCTAAGTACTTCCTCAGCTCTCACTGGGGCTGCGGGAGGCTGGGATAGACCTCATTTAATCTAACCCCACAACAATAATGTCAGAGAGGCATAGCTAAAGAAGCTCAGAATCAGAGAGATCAAATGATTTTGTCCAAATCTGACATTACTTATTTAAATTTGAATCTAGAGGTCCCCCCCCAACTGCATGATATTCCTTTATAAATAAAGGCATTGCCTATAAAGTGGTTGACGTATGGTAAACTGTTTATGTATCTGTCTCTATATGGCTTTCATTTTTAAAATAGCAAATGAGATAATAAAGGCCCAAAGTATTATATGAATAGAATACTTTGGAATTTCCAAGGAGACAGTGGTAACTACGAATGTAGGCTAATCTGGAGAGGTGGCATGTTGTTATCATTGGTAAATTAGTAAGAGCTAAGTGGGTGTCCGTGGATAGGGCCTTTCAAGCATTTTTTACCTGAGAAAAAATGCCTCAGAATTGGAAATAAAAATGCGGGGCGTGTTTGGGAAGTTGTTCTTGGTTTCATAGCAAGATGTGGGGCTCCTCCCTGTACAACCTTCAGCCTTCTGTGAGGTCCCCAAAGGCAGCTTGGTTGTCAGGAGAGTCGGCTACTTCCACATAGCTAGTTAGAGAAACCAGAGCATCCAGAGTCCCCCTGAGCCCACTCTGCTTGCTTTGTCCTTCTCGCGACTACTTTGGTAGCTGCCTGGCTTTTGACAGTGGTGAGGGACCCAGGTGTTTAACTCTGATCCATCTTCTGCTTGTCTAGATTTTCAGCTGGTAGTAGGTATTCTTGGCGGAATATCTAGCAGATGGCAGCCCCTTCCTCCTTTCTCATCCTGTGGTTGTGCCTGCCTCTTCGACAAAGGGTGTAGCAGCTACTGAAGTAAGACGTGGGCCACATAGAACCCTTTGTAGACTGTTGTGGCTGACCTCCAGCCTGGCTCTCAGCCGTTTCTGGCTGGGTTCATGGAGCTGTGTTATGGAGAAGAGCTTGACTTGGTTTGCTGAGGGTTGACTGTCTACCTGTGCTGTGATGCAGTTTGTGACAAAGGTTTGTTGTGACACTTAGAATTTGAGATTCCTTTGTATTCTAAAGTAGACAATCAGAAAGTAGCTGTGATGTGTTTCAAGACTTAAAGTCACTATCGATTTCACACAAGTGTTCACTTAAAACTATGTGAGGATATTTGTATAAGTTGCAGCATGTTAAAAAATGGACCTATGGTAGGTTGCGCATGCGCGCTCACACACACTGAAAAAAAATGTTTTGTAGAATAGTGATAATACAGGTCCCTTTTGTATAATTTTTTAAAAAGGT
Organism: Marmota monax; assembly: GCF_021218885.2. Lineage (NCBI taxonomy): Eukaryota > Metazoa > Chordata > Mammalia > Rodentia > Sciuridae > Marmota > Marmota monax. Next base: position 2,867,154 of record NW_026691950.1, on the reverse strand, counting down.
GTTTAGGTTGGTATGTAAGTTTTTTCTCTAAAAATGACATGATATAACCATTAGTACACTGGAAAATGTTTCTTTTTATTTTCTATAGTATTTGAGTTTTCTGACTTTGTCCACTTACTGTTTTCCAGAGAGAGAGAGACAGAAAGGTTATGATAATGGACTCTTCGCTTCGTTATTTTTAATGTATTTATAAAATCCTAAATATTTTGAAAACATTGCATATTTTTTTCCTAGTATTCATTTATCTGTCTTTCTTGTCCTCCGTGAGTGCAGAGGAAGGAGGTGATTTTTGTGTGAAAAGTGGCAAAGTTAAGCTAGCAAGCATTCCCTTGAAAGCTTATTAGTTAAAACATTGAGTTGAGAAATATTAAGGAAAAAGATATTTACTCAGTGTGATATGCACACAGAGAAGCCCGTCGTCCTGGAGTGTGTCTGAAGGTGTGATTTATGCTCAGTTTGTTTGCTTTAAAAGGAGCTTTGGCCTGAGCCATATTTGCTTTTCAGACCACAGGGCGGGTGCGGCCCAGTGTCCCCCATTCTGATTGCACTAATCAGGGTTCTATTTGCTTTTCAAGACCTGCCTATTTGGACTTGAAGTGATGACTGGGGCACAGATAAAGCCAAAATAGCTTTTGATTTGTGTGTCCAGAGTTTGCTCTTCTCATAAATTAAAACCTAGGCAAAGGTCACAGGTCAAAGGAGATGTTACCTTAAACTCTTCCAGTACCTGCCTGACTCCTCATCTTTTGGTAGGCTGGCCTGAAACTGGTATGTTCCTTTTCCTGTGGTGTAAGATACCTCTTCTGGTCTTACAATGAACACTGAAATTTAATGATAGATCTGAAAACGACAATTACTTTTTATAGTTTAGACATCGGTGGTTTGGAGGATGAGCCCATTGTGATGTCCCTGAGTTATCCATATTTCAATAGATAATACTTGATGTTTCATTTTAAAAAAATCAGTAAGTGATGTTGTTTTTCTAGTGTCAGAAGGACTTCAGAAACTTTTTATTCCCCAGAATGGTTGGTAAGTACCTCATCTGACTAAGTAATATTTATTTTTGCCTTGCCTTTCTATAGAATTGTATATATACTTGTCTTACCCTCTCAATCTTAGTCATGGTCAGAATTATGGGCCCCACATTTCAAAGTGTTTAAACCTGAGTATAAGAATTTTAATCTACTAGGGAGAAGAAAGAGGCATTTCCAAAATATATATAGATGGAGATATTTGTGTGTGTATTTGTGCATATATAATTGTTTATATTTATGATATAGAAGATCCCAACTCATGCCCTTTCTATTTGATATCATGAATGAGAAAACCCGATAATATCTTCAGTGAATACTCAGTTCTCTCCAAATTCTAGTAATTTAAAAATTCAGGATGACCAATATCCAATACAGGGGTTGCAAACTCAAATTCCTCAGGGATCTAACAGAAAAGTAAACCAGGGAACCGGGATATAAAGGAGAGAGAAGGCCAGCCAGCACTCTGCTAACCTGCCCCTGCAGTCTGGGAATGAAGATCCAGCATAGCACAGCCTTCCAGTATATAAAGAGAAGTCAGAAATTCCATTTTTATGTGATGGCCCTCAATTTCCAAGTGTTGGCAATGCATTAAAAAATCAAGACCCTCGTAGTCCTGCATCCTTGCCATGGGGTTCTTGGTTAGTACGTGTTATTTAATGGCCTCCTGTGCAGTCTGGTCTGGGAAGTAAGGAAAGCCTCTCTTTTAGCAAGGGAGATACAGTCTAGTTGGGCCAATGTGATATAGGACAGTGGAAATGATGTGGGTGGTAAAGGCCACAGGCTGAGGAGGTGAGAGTTGGTGTGAGCCAGACCATCCTGGGGAGAGTTCACAATGGAGGGGGATCTGCAGCAAACCTTGAAGGGCCCAAAGTGACTTGGCATGTAGGGCCACAGGGAGAGGGAGAGCTGGTGGGGTGTCGTGGCGGGGTGATGGTGAAGTGTCTGAGGTATTGGGGAAGGGTGGATGCACGGGGAGACTGTCCTCAGCATAGGGGTGGACAGCATAGACTGTGCTCAGAGCAGGTCTGTGTTCTGTGGAGTCACTGTGAGTGGCTGGTGCAATTCCAGCGGCAGCCCTGCTGCGGTTTGTAGGGTGCCCAGGCCGCCATTCTGTCTGGCCTGGGTCATCCCAGATGCCTCCTGGCTGCCACCTCTGACTCTAACCCTGCCTCTCTATGCTCTGATCACATCATGGCACTTCTCTCAAAACTTACAATGACTCTTCTGTGTTCTCACAGTGAAGGTGGAGTCCTTACGGTTGCCTGGATGGCCTCAGATGATGCCCCGTCTTCTCTCTAGCTCCATTTCCCCGTAGTGAGCTCTGTTCTAGCTACACTGACCTTTGAGGACATCAGGCATATTTCTGCCTCAGGGCCTTTGCCTGGCTTCTGCTTCTCTTCCCTAGAAACCTACATGGCTAACTTCCTCTCTTTTTAAAATCTTTGCTCAAATGTTACTTTCTCTCTCATTGAAACTCAGCTTGCATTAAAAATGATAAACCTTCTTGTGTCTCCTCCTCAAATCTCTCTTATACATTTTTTCCCCTTCAAAATTCTAACATACTGCATTTTAAATGTCTAAATTATCATTTCTCTCCCCAGAATTTAAATTCCTAGAGGGATTTAAATAAATATCAATTTCTAAATATCGACTCTAAACTGAAATTTTTGGTTGTTCATTAATATATTCCTGTCACCTAAAATAGTGCCTGCTGGGGAATGGGCGCTGGATGAGTATTTGTCAAAGGAATGAGTAAGCACCTTTCAAGAGGGACTCAAAACTGGGCTCAGTGGCGCACACCTATAATCTCAGCAACCTGAGAGGCTGAGGCAGGAAGACACAAATCTGAGGCCGGCCTCGCAACTTAGCAAGAACCTATTTCAAAATCAATATAAAGAGCTGAGCATATAGCTCAGTGGTAGAGCACTCCTGGGTCAGTCCCCAGTGCCTGCACCCCATTCCACAAAAAAACGAGGCACAGACACTGAGAATTTTTAAAAAGATGCAAGCCCTGCCCCTCAGCATGGTCCAGTAGGGGTGACAGCCAGGAAAAACAAAGTGTATTGATTTAATAATGTGTGTCCAAAGTTCTGTACAAACCCAAGTAAAAGAGCACATAAGTCCTCCCTTCTGAGCCAGGTCTGGGTGTTGATCTGTACTTTCCAAGGCACACAGGTAGGGAGAGGTGAGGACTTAGGGTGGGGGGGAGTACAGAAATGTGCCCAGGGATGTACCCAGCTGTGGGAAGACATGGGGGCCCTTCTGTGCAGTTAGGAGGTGGGTGGTAGGGAGGAGACATGGAAGGCGGGGCCAGGTTGAGTGGGGCTTCCCTGCCATGCACAGGGGTCTTGGCTTCCCATATTCATGGAGTGCCTATGTGAGTCAGGTACTGTGTTAGGTGCTGGGAATTCGAAGGCAAGTCGGTCACTCTTGCTGCTTTTGGATTTCATCTTCCAAGGAGAATGTGGTGTTAGTTGAGAAGAAGAATGATCAGTCTAGCCTCATGGCACTAATCTCGTGATGGGAACAGGAGCCGGAATAGACCCGGCTATTCCGGAGGGAATCTGGATAGGATTGACAGGACTTGGTGAGCCATGGAGAGTGTGAGTGCAGGCCACACGGTCATCTGGTTCATAATTGGGCTTGCAGGGACTCTTTCCTTGTCTGTGTTAGGAAAGATGGGAGGAGACAGGGCTGGGAATGCCCATCAGACAAAGAGTGAAAAATACAAAGTAGCTCATAAATTTTGTCTTTAGGAAGCCGAAGGCTGGAGGTACAAGTGTCCCCGTGAAGGAAGTGGAGTGGAGGGGATTTGTCTTTGTAGGGCAGCAGGAGAAGCAGTGTGTGGCCCTCACCAGAACCTCAGTTTCAGGAGGGCATCAACTTGCTTGCTCATGGCCGTGCCTCCAGCCCCTGTAACCACCCAGTGCTCCTCAGCAACGCTTAGGGAATTAAACCGACAGAGGGCAAAACTCAAGTCCAAAATTATTAAAAGGCGTAAGTTGAGATTTAAAGTCATTTAGGGCTGGGGATGAGGCTCAAACGGTGGCGCGCTTGCCTGGCATGTGTGTGGCCCCGGTTCGATCCTCGGCACCACATACAAACAAAGATGTTGTGTCCGCCGAAAACTAAAAACATAAATATTAAAAAAAAAGTCATTTAAATGACATTATTTTAGTTGTTTTCTGTTTAAAGGGCTTGATCATTTAGGTCATTCACATTTTAAAGTATTACTTTTTACTGATGATCCTCCCGGTCACAGACCTGATTTCTGTACATATCTTGATTTCTAATAGTATTATCATTTGTTGATCCCAGTGTGACACTGGGACGCTGGAACAAAGGTAATCCTTCCCGCAGAGAAGTGGGCGACTCTATGAAAAGGCCGACATGAAATGAGTGAGAATAGGCTTTTTCACACTTGCCTTTCATTGTGATGAATATCAAGTGAATGCACAGATTTCTTCCTTGTGTTAGATCCCTATTATGTTATAAAGTGCTTCTAAAATGTGGTCTGCCAATAGTGCTTCAAAATCTTTTGGGTATCCCTACCCTCAAAGACTTAGGGTGGATGGATTTGGTATCTGAGGAATTATTTCATTAAGGTGGCGAAAAGAGATGTTGCTGTTTTCTGGGTGGTATTGGGACATTGTAGTATGTTGTACCCTTTTATTATAAAAGAAAGGTGAGAATTCAGAGAAGTGAGAATTGAGTGAGTGGGGTGTTGTTGAGTCTAGCCTTGTGGTACTGATAAGAAAAAATGGAACACTGGTTCCAGCAATATTATGGGCTGAATTATGTCCCCCCAAATTCATATGTTAGAGCCCCAGTACCTCAGAATGGAAGTGTATTAGAGATAGGATCTTTAAGGGCCATGAAAGTGGGTCCTACTATAACATGACTAGTGTCTTATAGAAGAAGAAATATAGACATGTAACCATGGGAAAATGAAAGGAGGACACAGGGAAAAGATGGCCATCTCCAAACCAAGGCGAGAAGCCTTAGGCGACCAAACCTTCTGATACTAACACCTCCATCTCGGACGTGTGCTTTCTAGAACTGTGAGAAAATAAATCTGTATCAGTCTGCGGTGCTTTGTTATGGGATCGCTGGCAAACTAACACAAGCAGGAAGCCAAGGCGGCTCAGGGAGACTTCTTCCATCACCAGGTGTCACCATCTCAGCCTCCTGGACATCCGGAACAGGGCTCCTCCGTGGCACCCTGGTTCCTCAGAAGCATCCATTTGAGCGCTCACAGCATTGCCAGGCAGCTGCAGTCTCGGTTCCTTGTTTGTTCCTTTCTCATTACTTTTGCTTGAAGCCGTGTGCCTTGTCAGCATTTCCATTTCCCTCAGACACTCAGTGAAGAGAAGGAGGTGATGCTGAGGTGCCTCTCTACAGCGTTCTGTGATTGGACGCCTTATCTTACACCTCTGTGCAGAGCCCTGAGCTCAGCAGAATGGGCAAGATTCCTGGGGAGGCAGGGCTACTTTGTGGGTGGCTGTCCCTGGCGTGAATTGGACCATGTGCATGAGATGCCAGGGTTTCTGGCCAAGTTGGCTTTCTCGGGAGACTCTGCCTGGCAACCTGGAACTTAAGCAAAGCTGAATCGAGTCCTTGGTTTCCTTGTGAATCTGTAGGGCATGCTACTTACAGTAAGAGTTGGAAAACCATTGCCTTCCTCTGGCCTGTTTGTTTTAATTTGATTCACTTGGAAATTATTCAAGAACCAAGGTACTGAGAGGTCTTTCAGAGAGCTTTAAAGTTTTTCATTTCACATTCCAGGAGATCTGCTTTCGAAATGGGTAGGGCAAGAAGAGTCTGCAACTAATTAGATTATAGTAATTTTGGTTTTGATCCATGTCTCCCAAGCTTAGAGAAAATGAGAGGCATAAATGTTGAGAACTTTTCTCTTGAATTCTTTTCTTGATTGGCTTTCTGGGGTACCCAACATTAGGACATTTACAATATTTGGAGACCTAAGGCAAAGTATTTTCATTCTCTCTTGTGTATTTAGGGTCCAATAGACCTGTATGCTCTAAATCATACCTCATTTTTTTAATGTGTGGTCAGCTCTTCTAACACCATGGAGAATACTTTCTCAAATTCCATATTTTCACATATTGTTATTATGTAGGAGGGAGGAGACTATCATTATAATTGAGTGAAATTTTAAATCTCTGCTTCAGGTTATCCAATACTATAAGTTGGCTATGTCTTTACCCAGCCTGGGCTTTTCTGTTAATTTTGTAGTTTATGGAGACAGATGACCCTGGATTTCAGCAGGACCTGCAATCAGGATGGTTCTCATTCCAGGGCCCACGCTACAGGGTGTGTTTGAACATACTTGAAAGCAAAGTATAAGCAACATGTTGAACACTTAATAATAAAAGGTTATTACTGGAATCTGCCTTGCCCCAAAGCCTGGGGAACCACCTTCTTCTCTCTCCTCTAAGGGTTATTATAGTTCCCATTTTGATAAAGGAAGAAGGAGTAGGGTGGAATTTCTTTATTAGGATGGATAATGAAGATACTTACATAAGAAAAAGGTGCTTGTGTGAGAAGAGTTCATTTGAGATGACTCCCAAAATTTGAGTGGAAAGACGTTTGTCCTAGATGAGGGAGTTAGTGACGTTCATTCACTCAACTAAGCCATTCATACGGCTTATTATTCTTTAACAAATATAGTTATTTCATGTTTAATTAGTTATAAGATGCCTAATAGATTCATGTACCAGATATATTTTCTCTGTAGAAAAAAAAGAAGTCATCTTTAGAAATGGTTAAATTAGAGATCAGTAAGCTACACCGTAGAGACCACATCCATCTTGTTACCTGTTTTTGTTTTTCTTTTCTATGGCCCATGAACCTGGAATGGTTTCCTCATTTTTAAATGGTTGCAGAAAATCTAATGAAGAAGGACGATTTTCTGAGACTTGAAAATGATTTGAAATGCATAGCTCAGTGCCCCTAAGTACAGTTTGTTGGAATACAGCTCACACAATTTTGTATTGTGCATGGGGCTTTCATGCTTTAGCTGCAGAGTTGAGAGTTGTGAGAGTGTTTGTCCCTCTCAGCGTAAATTGCTTACTGTCTGCCCTTTACAGAACATCTTTGCTGCCCTGGTTTAAATGATTGTTTCCATTTAATCATATTTGACCATTTACCATATACTGTGTTGATTTTGGTGTGCACCCATGGAACATCCTCGGAGAGGCAGGTCATTCCATAAACTCATCTTTTGAACAGAATTCCTTCTAAAGCATCCCTGGAAGGTACTGAACTTCTTTTTTTTTTTTTTTGACCACTGAAAATTTAGCTGTCGTCATTAAGAAAGCAGTTCTTTTAATTTTTCTCTAATCCAAATCATTCATTTCTTCAACAAATACTGAGGGAGGGCTGACCATCTGCCACCCACCGTCCTAGACAGTAGGAATGAATCCTGACAGGCAAGGTGCCCCTCTTGGACCATCTGTTCTCGTGGAAGGAGATGGATCAAAAACAAATAAGTATCTAATGTAATGTGGACATGGGCACAATGAGGAGAAAACAAGGGAGAGAGGGAGGGAGGGAGCTGGTTGAGGTATGACTGGCAAAGAGCTCCTGGAGCAGTCCTAGGTGACCGGACTTGGTGGCATTCCAGGAGGTGGCATTCCAGGTAGAAGCAAATTCCAGGGCCGAGGAGCTCAGGTGGACTCAGTGTGGCTCATGATTCATTTCGAGAAACAGGAAAGCTGCCCTCTGTGGCAGCCAGAGCACAGTGAGACAAGTGAGCAGAGGGGGACAAGTGGCGCCGAGGGGGATCAAGAGACAGGTTCTGCAGGGCAGAAGGACTCAACACTTTTTATTGAGAGGAGAGGGTTTTGAACAGAGCACTGACTTGATCGGACTTATCATTTGCACAAGGATCATTTAGACTACAAAATGTTTTCTGTACCGTGTAGTGGATTGCAGAGAATGATAGTCATTTAAAAAAAAATCCAAAACAAAAACCACATCCGTGTTCTATACAAAACAGTTAGCTCTAAAACACCCTGAAATATTTAAGAGTGACTCTTCGACAAAACTGATATAAGACTGTCATAAAAGTGGGATCAAAACAATAATAATTACAGGGCAGTGTGTGGTGAGGTGAGCATTCAGAGGTTTTTAGGTCTTCATGTCAGAGGAGACAGATGGCACTGGGGTGTGGGGATCCGCGGAGGCCCGTGCAGTGCCCTGTGGCTCATAGCACCCTTGGTCCTCCATTCCTGGTGGTGAGGGGGTGAGGCAGAGAGCGGTGCTGGGAGACAGCTCTGTGTAGAGGGTCGTCCTGCAGGGAGCCAACCCTTCACCCTTCTCCTTGGAAGCTTCTCCTTGGCAGAACCCAGCTGGGAGCCAGTGGGGGAGAGAGCCTGCTGTTAAGCTGATCAGCTCCGGAAAATAGAAGAGGTAGAATTGTGGAGGGGCAAGATTCATCTCGGGGGACACATCAAGATTTTCATCTGGTTTCCAGCTCTCTGTTGCCACCCTCCCCTCCCCCACCCCTCCCTAGGCCACACCACAGGTGTGCACCCGTGAACACGTACACACAAACACTCCTAGGTTCCCTCTGGCATTCTGCAATCACTTTTCTGACTAGAGAAGAGGAATCTTTCATTACCTGTGAAATTTCAGGGCATTTCTCAGTATTTCTGTGATATTGGGCTCTTTCTACAGTGAGTGCTATTAGATATGCAAGGAAGATTTATACAGCTCTATATGTCCTATCTTTCCATTCCTGGGGGGGAAAATTAGAGCACATGTGTTCCTTAGAGTGTCTGTCATTTTTTTTTTTTAAAGTATCTTTTATAGTTGGGCACAGAGAAAAATAATTCAGCAAGGGGGAAATCCAAGACTGTGCTGAATTATATTCTGTTTTTATTTTTCCAGTTAAAAACCAACAAATGAAGCACTGCATTTTAGCCACTTCAGTCCAAGTTGTCATATTAAAACTGTGAGGGCACTGAAGCACCATTGGTAAAAACTGCTTCTTTTTTTAAAAATTTTTTTTCTTAGTTGTTGATAGATCTTTATTTTATTTATTTATACGTGGTTCTGAGAATCGAACCCAGTGCTTCACATAAGCCAGCCAAGTGCGC